>NC_090266.1:931251515-931877556 GCF_040414725.1 Anabrus simplex
ATGCACGCGTGGTTCGCGCTTGTATGAACGTGCTTTATGTGTTTTTCTTGTTTTAGCAGAAAATGAAGAGATGTTAAACATAAGTTAGTAGTGAGGAAAACTAGTGACTTTTACAATTAGGAGTGTCAACTTACATTCCACCAAAGAATCCAGAAGCCAAAGTTGAACTGTTCAATCCAGCATGAGGCTATTTTCAGTGCTCACTATGAGTGTGAGTTATCCTCGATTCTTCTAAACTCATAATAATGTTATTGGTTTTACATTCCACTAATTGATTTCACGGTCTTCGGAGACACGCATATGTCGGAAATTTGTCCCTCAGGGATTGTTTTTTGTGCCGGTAAATCTACCGACACCAAACTGGAGTATTTGAGTAGGCCTACCTTCAAATACCACTTCTTCTCAATACAGTCCTTCACGTAGCCTATAGTGCATACTGTTGAGCCAAAAACCATGACATACATTATCAGATAATGTTGGCATTCAGTATTTAAACGATGCTGCTGACTACGATGACGCACCCCCTAAAATAACTATCACACCATGTCAACAACAACAACAACAACAACAATAACAACGTAAAGAGCTTGAGGAAAAAGATTCCCTACTTCTCCACACCCCTGGATCCAATTGCGTTTTTAGGTTACGATTTCTTATTTTTATTTCTTTTGGATTGACGTTGCCTTAACTCACATAGTGTTATGGTGACGATATGATAGGAAAGGGGTAGGCTGGGAAGAAATATTTGAACTGGGACAACTTCAGTCTATGGCCCAAACTACATTCCTGCGAACATCGTCACCAAACTGGGTTCTTTTGACTTTTGGGCTATATTCACGGGATTTCCACTAGCAAAGAAGCTGTTTCTATAGAATAGTTCCCGAAAAGTCTTTTTGGTATCGTCTCTTATGAGATTACATATAAAGTAACAAGAGGAACGTCAATAAAGTTGCACTTTCCTTCGTAGCATAGTTGGGAAATGTTGCTGATTACTGCAGATTACTTTTGGCTCCTGTGTCGGAGATTGAGAAACTGTGGAGCCTTTATCCACCAAACTCTGCATTGGCCAGTGGTCACAGAAGGTCTTACCTTACCCAACGTGCACTGGGTCGGGAATAGAGGGATCAAATTCATCATGAGGTCTACCTTTCATGTCGGGTACAGCGACGGATATTTTTCAATGGGCTTACAATTTGAATTTAGTGCCTCAGAACACAAATTAAATATCGTGGTTGACGATATGACCAAGTATTGCAGTTTGAACACAGAAATCGTGGAATAAACAATATTTATTCTCTTCTAGAAGACTTAAAACTGACTACTACTGTACTATCATGTGTTTCACTATCGATCATAGGAGTATAGCTCGATCTCTAATAAATGCATGCTGCTTCTAACAAAACGCAAACACACTGTACAAAAGTGAATATCTTAACGGATAAATTCAGACAAGAAGACAACCTCTTTTTCGTCTGCTAATCATGCAATGCCCTGCGTGATGTACTTTACACAGAACGCATTAGAACAGAAAATCATAACTATGCAAGCATAAGCATATAAATTCACCTCATCAACTTGAAGGAGAGGTTTACATAAGTCGGCCCCATGGTCTAGAGGGTAACGTGTCTGGCACTTACATGGATTCCAGGCCAGGTCAGGAATTTTTACCTGGAAATGAGGGCTGGTTCAAGGTACACTCAATCTGAGTAAACTTGAGGACTTTCTGACTGTGAGATAGCAGCCCAGGCCTTGAAAACCAAGAATATCAGCCGAGAGGATTCGTTGCACTGACCATGCGCAATCTCTTAACTTGCAGGCATTCGGTCTGAGCAGCGGTCACTTGGTAGGCCAAGACCCGTTAGGGCTAGTAGTGCCATGGGATTTGTTTTGCTTTTGAGGTTTACATTAAAATTATCTAAGTATGTGACAAACTCTTGAAAGTTATACACTGTATTGCATTTTAGCACTTCAGACTTACAGTTCAATGTCTATATTAAACATTATATGCCTACAATCTAAAATAAGTTCATTTTTGACCTAGCATGGAAATAGCTCACAATATACATAGCAAATGTCGGTGGCATCAGGAAATTGGCGGGAAATATCCAAGAGTAAGTGGAAACGTTTCCTACAGGATGTCGAATACGAATATATCAGTGGATAGTAAAAAAGGAAGGTAATTCTTTAGACACCGTGTGGCATCTAATGTATTTTGTGTGATGTATTACCCATTGTTACAAACACATATTATGTCGTATAAAACGAAAGGTTTGAAACAACTGGTAAAATAAAGAGTTTTGTCTGTACATTGCTCAGAATTTAAAAAAGGATGGTATTTCTATATCAGTCGTGTCCACAGTAACAAGGAAATGCACTTTTTAATTTTCCGTAATTTCTGTCTATCTGTCTGTATGTATGTACAGGCATCATGAGAAAACGGCTGAAGAGAATTTAATGAAAATCGGTATGCAAAGTCGGGCAAATAAGTCGCTACAATCTAGGCTATAAATAATTTTAATCACGCTGAGTGAAATGGTAGTTTAGGGGAACGCTTAAAATTTAATTCTGAAATATTTATGTTATAGGTGGTCGTATCTTAATGAAAATCGGTATGCAAAGTTGGTGAATAAGTCGCTATAATCCATGCTATAAATAATTGTATTCACGCTGAGTGAAATGGTAGTTTAGGGAAAGGCCTAAAATGTAATTCTCAAATATTTATGTTATTGGTGGTCGTATCGGTATTCAAAGTCTGGAAATGCGTCACTATAATCCAGGCCATAAATAATTATATTCACGCTGAGAGAAGTGGTAGTTTAGGGGAAGGCCTAAAATTCAGTTCTCAAATATTTGTTATTAGTGGTCCTATCTTAACGAAAGTCGGTAGGCGAAATCGGGGAATAACTCGCTACAATTTAGGCCATACATAATTGTATTCAGGCTGAGAAAAATGATAGTTTAGGGGAAGGCCTAAAATTTAGTTCTGAAATATTGATGTTATTAGTGGTCCTATCTTAACGAAAATTGGTATACAAATTCGGGGAATAAGTCGCTATAATCTAGGCCATAAATAATTTTATTCACGCTGAGTGAAATATTATTTTATGGGAAGGTCTAAAATTTAATTCTCAAATGAAATGGTGTACAGCTTTTAGTGCCGAGATGTGTCCGAGAACTTCGGCTCGCCAGGTGCAGGTCTTTTGATTCGACTCCCGTTGGCGACCTGTGCGTCGTGATGAGGATGAAATGATGATGAAGACAACGTATACACCCAGTCCCCGTGCCAGGGGAATTAACCAATTTTGGTTAAAATTTCCTACCCTGCCGGGAATCGAACCCGGGACCCCTGTGACTAAAGTCCAGCACGCTAACCATTTAGTCATTGATATTCATGTTATTAGTGGTCATATCGATATAAATACTACATAACTAAAGTTATATCGTACAAAATTTCCTATCATTTATGTCTTATACATTGTTAACGTACCGGCTATTATCACGGAGATATTTATGAATTTGGATTTTTCTTACCAAGTCCATATCAGCGCCGAGTCACAAGAAAATGGTAAACAGAATTTAATGAAAATCTGTATGTAAAGTCAGAGAATAAAGAACTACAGTCTATGCTATAAAGAATTTTATAAGACGCCCTAATAAATTTACCCTACGTTGCACCGACACAGATAGGTCTTATGGCGACGATGGGATAGGAAAGTGCTAGGAGTGTGAAGGAAGTGGCCTTGGTCTTAATTAAGGTACAGCCAAAGCATTAGCCTGGTGTGAAAATGGGAAACCACGGAATACCATCTTCAGGGCTGCCGACAATGGGGTTCGAATCCACTATCTCCCGGATGCAAGCTCACAGCTGCGAGCCCCTAACCACACGGCCAACTCGCCCCGTCGTACCGAGTGTAACAGCCTGCCTGAATATTGTTGGAAAGTAGGTGGGAGTTAGATAACTAACTTCTTTAGCATGCCATTCCTCTGGTTCATAAATTTTCTGATACTACTGGTACGTAACACACTGGTTCATCAAAGCATTCAAGCTATTCAATCCCTAATCTGAGCCACTGATTGGAATGAGCAGTGTGCACATATAACATAGATCGGCACCGCAGTACTGTTCCTTAAAACTGAGAAAATGTGCGGTATTCATTTGATCGAGTATTTTATATGATAACATTTCTTTTAATCGCTACTTTCTTACTGGCGTTTTTGTAATGACCTATGTTGACTTCAGTTAGGAATACCACGAAGTCAGTCTTTCTGAAAATCCCGTAGCGAAGCACGGGTACATCAGCTAGTAACAAAATAAAAATCGACATTGCAAGTTAAATTTATTATTGTTTCCCCCAACTTCTGCAAAGATGATAGATTTTAAAAGCTGCGAATGATATTGGTTAAGTAACCGTTCGTTATCACTGATACCCTCTCCTCCATAGCTCTTAAATCGGTTCATAGAACCGAACGTTATAAAAGACGTTGTCTATAGATTATCGATGCCACTTCGAAAGAATACCTGTTAGAAAGTACAATGTCCACAACCCATTCAGATGCTTGATCAGAACTATGTCACCCGCCTTGACGACCTTAAGAATCCCAACGCGGCAAGAATGGAAAGCAGACTTAAGAGTATCAGATCAGTATAGTTTAATTTCCTCGTGAGAGAGCAGGTGAAAGACCAATGTGATGGTGGCGGCTACCAGTTCTGGATAATTTACAGACAGATCCTGGAACTCTTAAGATGTCGGCGTAACACAGTTCCTCAGGGTAGGCCACCAGCAGCAAGTGCTCGATACAAAATCAGCTCAACGTAAGAACTTAAACCCTTTCTCCCATCCAGTCACTCCTCGTTCTGCTTGCTTTACTGACCGCAAATACATTATTTGTTGAGTGAATGGCAACTTTCTAATATATCGAAAGTATGCAGGCAGGCGTCATGTTATTTACAATTGCCATTCTACAACAGGGTAGTTCAGGCCGTTAAAGGAATCGTGCGCTGACTGCATATAGACAAGAGAGTCAGGCGGGTTTGAGTCCCACCGCCATACATCCTTAAAATAGATTCCCCTTGTTTCTCTTTTCAACCAGAGATGAATTTTGTGATGATAATTTTCTCACGGTCATGCCCTCATTGTTTCTCCACTTTAATTTTACCCACGCGTAAGAACTTAAACCCTTTCTCCTATCCACTATCCCGCACTAATGAAGACTCCGCATTAACACAGGTTATAGGTTGGATGACATGGATGTTCGGGCATTTAATACAACGCTATCATCAACACAGGTTATTGGAGATTGGAGACAGTTCTCTCACATAGGCCAGCCCCGTGGTGTAGGGGTAACGTACCACTCCAAGGATTTTAATCACGGACTGACCGAGCGAGTTAGCCATGCAGTTAGGGTTCGAACCCCACTGTCGGCAGCGCTGCAGGTGGTTTTCCGTGGTCTATCATTTTCATACCGGGCAAATTCTGGCTCTGTGCCTTACTTAAGGCCATGGCCGCTTCCTTTCCAATTCCAGCCCTTTCCCATCCTTGCGTCACCGAAACCCTTGAATGCGTTAGTGCAACGTTGAACCAATAGCAGAAAAAATTCAACAACAAATAATTCTGAGGACTGGCGTCTTAAGGAAATTACTGATTTATTTTTCACATTAAACTACAATTTGCAAGGAAAGTTTGTGTGTGTATGTTTCTTGTTTTTTAGAATCGAGACAATATGCTACTAAGTGAGACTAAACATATTAATAATAATAATAATAATAATAATAATAATAATAATGTTATAGGTTTTACGTCCCACTGATTATTTTTACGGCTTTCGGAGACGCCAAGGTGCCGGAATTTAGTCCCCCAGGAGTTCTTTTACGTGCCAGTAAATATACCGACACGAGGCTGATGTATCTGAGCACCTTCAAATACCACCGGACTGAGCTGGGGTCAGAAGGCCAGCGCCTCAACCGTCGGAGCCACTCAGCCAGGCTAAACATGATACTATGGAACTTTCAAAATGATTCTTTGTCCCCATAGTTCTTATTGTAGTTAGTGATTTCTAGCATTTAGAATAATTTGCTATTTACGTTACAAAATAATTCGTTCTTAAAATTCTCATAGCTAAGGCTGAAGCTCCTGGGGAGAAGTACCACTTTTTGCATTTGCTGGAAAGACGCTCTTGAAGGAATACCTGTGTTTAATTTTAGGAACGCCTCCAGAAATGATGGTTATTGTAGGATATGTTTGATCTTTGGAAGTACTGGAGAAGTAAGATAGTATCTTATCCAGTATTGATAAAGCTACTGGTTTTGCTGTAGTGGAACAGAAATATCTCTCATCATCATTGAACAGTTCTTTTTTCCGTTTTTGCTTCCATACGATGTACCTGTATCGATTATTAGAATGTAACGATTACAATTTTATTTCAGGCAGAAAATTACGAGTAAATTTACATTTTGTGAAAAGAAACGATTACAAGTAAAATTAATAAATATAGTTATCCATTACAATAATAATAATAATAATAATAATAATAATAATAATAATAATAATAATAATAATAATAATAATAATGTTATTTTCATTACGCCCTACTAACTACTTTTACGGCTTTCGTAGCCGTTGAGGTGCCGGAATTTAGTCCCACAGGAGTTCCTTTACGTGCCCGTAAATCTACCGACAAGAGGCTGACGTATTTGAGCACCTTTAAGTACCACCGGACTGAGCCAGGATCGAACCTGCCAAGTTACTTCCCAACTATGGTTATCACGTTGTCTTTAGCCTCTGATTTAAAACTGTAAGTCTCCTTGTTTGCTCATTTGTGAACAAACAATAATTCTGAGTTACCCTAACAGAATAAACGGAGCCATTTCTCGAGCGTACACGCACTGGGCAGCGTTCAGAAGCAAAAAACTGAAGTAATGCATGACTGCGGGTCAGGAAGTAAACAAGAGGGGACAGGTGCATTGCTCCGCTACTCCTCGCATTGAAACTCATGATAAAAGGAAGGTTCAGTCAGTGGCCTTCTGTCTTATCACAGTCAATAGCTATGTCTGACCGTAAGCGAAGTCGTTGGTTTGATGCCAGAAGAACGTCATCTGAGCAGAAAATGCACTTTTCTGTTTCTTTTTCAATCTACATCATGTTAAGACTTTAGTATCCTACAGCTGTGGAAGCTGGACGTTATTAAAGGAAGGTCACAAACATCAGGAGACAATGGAGGTATGGATTTGTAGGAAAATAATAATAATAATAATAATGTTATTGGTTTGACGTACCACAAATTACTATTAGATGTTTCGGAGACGCATAGGTGCCGGAATTTCGTACCACATAAGTTGTTTAACGTGATAGTAAATATACCGGCACGAGGCTGACGTATGTGAACACCTTCAAATACACCGAACCCACCAACTTGAACTCGTCGGAAGATCAGTGTGCAGCCACCTAAGCTACTCAGCCCGGCAGGAAGGGGAAAATGACAAGAACTTCTTTGCACAAAAATAAGAACTAACGAAGGCATCTAATAAATGCATTTCAGAGAAAGAAGACATCAATTTTTGGTCATTTGCCTCGGCACAATTCCCTTACTGCAAACATAATTGAAGGCACGATATTGGGGAAGAAAACCAGAGGGAGACCAAGAAAAATGATGGTGAATAATAATAATAATAATAATAATAATAATAATAATGATGTGTATGGCCTCCGGAGAGACCTGCTATAGGACTTTTCCTAATAGACGGCCTATAAGTGACCTGCCTGTCTGTGAGGATGTATCCCTACCTAATATGATTTCCAGTGATGATGACGGCACGCACACCCAGTCCCCGAGCCATACGAATTAACCAATTAAGGTTAAAATCACCGACCCGGCCGGGAATCGAACCTGTGACCCCTGGACGAAAGACCAGAATGCTAACCATTGAGCCATGTAGCCAGACATGGTGGATCAAATAACACCCAAAATGGAGTGCAAGAAATTCAAAGAACGGACGCAGAAAAAATAGAATTATGGTTGCATCGACAAGAAGAAGAAGATGATGATGATGATGATGATGACTGTATTTTCATCCTATTCTCTTTGAGCAGGTTAAGCGGATTGAATATTTTCAGTAGTCATGTGTTCATTTCGATCTTCAGGATTATTCTATAAAGGATGGAACCTACAGCTATAAATGGGATCCATGTTCCGTGACTGTTCCTATTTTCCTATTTTCCAGCATCCACAGATCATTTTAATCCCTGTGAAGTACCACGTAAAAAAGTATAATTATTATACTAATTTTGTTACCATATTGACAGGTGAGTCATCACGTTATGCGTTAGTACTCATGGGTAAATGCTATCATTCGTATGAACAGTACCATAATATATTGACAGGCAGATAAAAATAACCATTGACTGCTTTAAGAAACAATGAATCTCGACTGCAGCCAAGCTGCCAAAAAATGTCGTCATTGTCACCAATTTAGTGACTGCTATATACTCTTTATATTTCACATGGAGGATGAATTTTTCCAGCTACGTTTATTCGTTAGCAAGAAACCAAATCAAATAAACCAAAAATATGAACAATATCAGTAGCGAACACGATACATCTCTAAAAAGCGACACCTTATTTAATTACCAACACATTGTTCAAATGTTTACTACTATTGGTAACCCTGAAGGGGGTTTTTACCATCTTTCAATCTCTCATTGTAAGTGAATGACGTGACGGATACCGTTCTAACGACCACTGGCTGCAGTGCATCAAATTTTACACCAATATTCTCCCTGCATTTCTGACCTCCATATTGCGTGGTAACACTGTGCGTCATGGAATCCTCGTGTATGTATGACCTTCCAAGTTACTTGTCCGAAACGTCAACAATAATATCTTGAAAGGCATGGTCTTCTTGCCAAAGTGAACTTTTCTAGAATTAAACACCGGGCGTAACACATCTCAGCTAAGCAAGCGTGTAGTTTTTAAGGTGATCACAGTCAGGTTTCATTTTCAATGGAAACCGAAACACATGGATGTAACTTTCCTCTACAAATGTCTCACATGCATTGAACAGGAGTCAATCCACAGCTGCCTTGGTGACAAGTCAGTGGCCATGCCACTCAGCTATCGTGCTCCCTTTACAACTGTATTATAACATATACATGGCCAAGAATGCCACTGTAGAAAACCAGTGAAGTTTACAAACTGTCTGCATCACATATAAGAATTCAGTTCATTCAAAGAAAACGAAGAATCAAAATTAGAATTCAATCGGTAAAAGCAAACTCAATTCAGTTGTTTAAATAACCTTTCAGTTTTGGATTTCCATCATTGATGTGAGTGAAATAAAGCGTTTCAGAGCAATTCTTAAAATATCCCAAGGGATAAAAATTGGTCAGGGTCCCTTTCGTGTCACTGTCGCGCTATAAGATAGCAACAATGACAAACATGCTATACCGAGTATCCTTTGACAGCATTTCCACGCAGTTCCTTACATGTTTTCAGCTTTACATAACTGTTAATGTCATGAACATAGTCACAGGACCTCCAGTTTTACATGGGATCCTCACCACAGAAACGTGACATTTCATTAAAAAGAAACATATGTATTGGACGGGATTCGATCCGCGGTCACCTCGTTGAGAGGTCAGTTATGATATGAGTTAGCTATCACTATGAATAACTAAGGTATTATCAAAGCATTTCAACCTATATTTGCTATGCTGAATATGTATAGGTAAAATTATGATCATGCATGAATTGTTATGATTCAAACTTACCAATTTTTCAGCAATTACTTTCTTGCAGGAACCGCTTAAATAGAATCAATCAGTCAGCGATTTGGGTCCATGGCCGCCACTACTGAAAGGGTAGGATGCACGAAGAGATTACGGACACACTCACTGTCTTTGAAATACTTGTTTCTTCGCGTAACAAACCAGCGTGCTTTGTTGCAGTGGATAGTACCTATCCTTACACCGTACTTCCTCCGCGGCTGTCCTGCCTCGACTGAGGTAGCGTGCCCACCAGTCAACCAACCAAGCAGGCCATGACCTCAATGTATACACACCGGTCTACCGCCAAAATCCAACTTGAAGAGAACATCTTGTCTGTCAAACATATCTTTCTATATTATTAGGTTATCTTGTCGATAAATTTTGAATTTTAGTCCTATACTTCGGTTTAGTCTCAGACCAAGCATACAACAGCACAGAATAGTTTGTCTGTGTATCTGATCTGTTTGTGTTTTGTCTCTTTGTTTATAGGTTCGTTTGTTGGTTTGATATGATATCACGTGAAATCGATTCAATGTACTTCTACGAAATTCAATATTTAGTTGGAAAGAGTGATTTTAATTTAATAATAATAATAATAATAATAATAAGTAAGTAAACTAGTGTCCTCATCCCGATGTAGTGCAGCTCTTTTCAGGCACACCCCCATTGGAGGTGAGCTGCATGTACCATTTCAACCACATACCAGCCCTCCTGCCATTCTTAAATTTCTGGCAGTACCGGGAACCGAACCCGGGCCCCCGAGGACGGCAGCTAATAACACTAACCGTTACGCTACGGAGGCGGACAATAATAATAATAATAATAATAATAATAATAATAATAATAATAATAATAATAATAATAATAATAATAATAATAATAATAATAATAATAATAATAATAATAATAATAATTTTACTGGATTCACGCCCTACTAATTACCTTCTTTGTGGTTTTCAGAGACACCGGGGGACGGGAATTTTATCCCGCAAGTGTTCTTTTATGTTCCAGTTAATCTACCGTCACGTGGATGGCATATCTGAGCACCTTCAATTACCACCGGACTGGGCCGGGATCGAAGCCGCCTACTTGGGCTCACAATCAGGAGGTCAAAGCTTCTACCGTCTGAGTCACTCATTCCAACTTGTTGCAATTTACTGTCGGCAACAAAATATTTGTGTAGGTTTCTCAACAACGGGCTCCTTTACAAGGTAGAATTGTCAGCCTCACGCCCAACCGCCAACCTGGAGGACGAGGGCAAGGGCGCCACACACGCTACATTTTGTTTGATGACTTTTGACGCTTAGACGTAATACGAAGACCAGCACACACCATTCTATTTTTTTTTTTTTTTTTTTTTACTCAGTTTGTTCGTAGTGTTGAGCAGAAACACGTCGATGTTTGTGTGTTGCTTACGAATTATATAACAGACTCAAGGGGTTTCTCACAGGTGCAGATATTTAAATTCCCCATGCAGGTAGGAAAGGATCAGAAAGGTAGCGAGAGTAAAGATCTACCGTCCATGTCACTCACACTTATATGCTGCTGTCATTTTTTTTTTACAATTTGTTTTACGTTGCACGGACAAATACAGGTCTTATGGCGACGATAGGATAGGAAAGGGCTAGGAATGCGAAGGAAGCGTCGTGACCGTAATGAAGATACAACTCGGAAAACCATATTCAGGGCTGCCGACAATGGGGCTCGAACCCACTCTCTGCCGCATGCACGCTCACAGCTAACCTAACCAAACCTAATCCCATGGTACTACAGCCTCGAAGGGCCTTGACCTACCAAACGACCGCTGCTCAGCTGCCTACAGATTACGAGGTGTGGTGTGGTCAGCACGACGAATCCTCTCGGCCGTTATTCTTGGCCTATCTCAGCGTCAGACAGCTCTTCAGTTCTAATCACGTAGGCTCAGATCCAGGTTAAAGTCCATGTCCTGTCGGGAATCGAACTCCGGACCTCCGGGTAAGAGAGAGACACGCTACCCCTACACCACGGGTTCGGCTGCAAGCGCACCGCTAACTGCACGGCCAACTCGCCCGTTTTCTAAGGAAGAAGAACAGTTTTTTGAACGATATGAACGAAGGACAGTTTGTTGAAACGAAAAAGGTTTCTTGCACACCAACTTACTGAATGAACTGAGGTTCGAACTGAGAGGGCCTATCTATGAAGACGGCAGTATATGAAAATGTGGAGATTATCCTTGTCCTCTTGTGTTTCCATATTTGTCCTGGTTTCCTTCTTCTTCTTCTTCTTCTTCTTCTTCTTCTTCTGTTTACCCTCCAGGGTTGGCTTTTCCCTCGGACTCAGTGAGGGATCCCACCTCTACCGCCTCAAGGGCAGTGTCCTGGAGCTTCGGACCCTGGGTCGTGGATACAACTAGGTAGGCTACCCAGTACCTCGCCCAGGTGGCCTTACCTGCTATGATGAACAGGGGCCTTGGTGGGGGATGGGATGATTGGAAGGGATAGACAAGGAAGAGGGAAGGAAGCGGCCGTGGCCTTAAGTTAGGTACCATCCCGGCATTTGCCTGGAGGAGAAGCGGGAAACCACGGAAAACCACTTCCAGGATGGATGAGGAGGGAATCGAACCCACCTCTACTCAGTTGGTCTCCCGAGGCTGAGTGAACCCGGTTCCAGTCCTCGTACTACTTTTCAAATTTCGTGGCAGAGCCAGGAATCGAACCCGGGCCTCCGAGGGGGAGGGGGCAGCTAATCACGCTAACCACTACACCACAGAGGCGGACCTGTCCTGGTTTCCTTTTCTATTGATTCTTCTTCTGCTGCTGACCGGTCAGTGTGTTCATCATATTATTTGTTCCTATTCATGTCCCTATCTCTCTCTATACGACAACAGTTTTCATTAGAAAATATTAAGACGAATACGTAAATACTTGACAATCTGGAGGTTGCCTATGCATTATCTCACAGAATCAAAAGGTTTTTCACAGGAACATACATTTAAATTCCCTGTGCGAATAGCGTAGGATCAGAAAGGACCCACTGTTCGAGTCACTCACACTACCACAATCGCATCTCTCATTTGGATTCCACCGAACTTCGTCGCACCTTCTAATCATTTTTGTTCGGCCGGGTGGCTCACCATCTATAACTTAGCTTCCCGCCGATCCAATCAACATATTGGGCCGACACCCCCCCCGCGGCACCATGTCAAGCTGCGTGCTCCATGATATTGATCCCGCCCTTTCTGACCAGGACTTACTTATCAAACTCCAACTGGCACACGTCCCAACCCGAAGCGTCTAAGGATACTGCAAGACTTTGTTCCTACACGTCGGGTCCTGCTACATCTCCATTCAACGGATGCCGTTCCACATTTTATCCCAAACGGAATCTACTTAGACCGCCAGATCCATCGAGTGACGTCTAGTCTTTGGTACTTTGCCGAAGAAGCATCACCACAGTGGGCACCGCTCCCACCATCTTCCCCTCGTTCCTACACTACTCCCATCACCAGCACAACCATCACCACTACCGTCACAACGACCACCACGTCATCCATCCATCTCTATAACTCTGTTCCGGTCACAACTGTTGTAACATGCCATCCTTCTCCTCTCATGACTTCTTCACTACTTCTCTGCCGTACCCCTGAAGGACCTCAACCCCCGTACCAGCCCACTGAGACATCTCCGTCTACAGCTGCAGCACTGCCTTCGTCACTATCATCTACGCATGCCGCCGATGCCGCAGCCTCCGCCGCTACACCATCCACGCAGTCCTCATCGACCTGTCTCACCATGTACAGTTGTGTGATCCGCGGAGTGGATCCTGCTCTCTCTGCCCGAACGATTCTCCAGAAACTTCAAGCCGTAGGCGTGCCAGTCCGTCGCGTCTTTCGGATCAAGAACTTCTCCGGCCCGACGTGTATGTTCCGCGTCCACCTTCCAACTGCCGAAGATGTCCAACGACTTATTGCCAATGGAGCCTACCTCTATCACCATCGTCATAAAGTTGAGCCCTCTCTCTCCCCACCTTAACCTATTCACCAACATTTCAACCCACCATATCGCCGCCCCCGGCCAGCCCCTCCTTTTCAACCTAGTACACCCGTCTGCCCACGCCTTTCCCCACCTAATTTCTTCCCCCAACCGTCTCCAACGCTAGATATCATCCGACTCCTCACCACTTCCCTCAACAATATCACAACAATTCTGCAACTCCTCACATTCCATCTCTACCCTGTTACATTAATTTAAACCTCACTCCTAGCGCACAACTCCTATCATTCCCATCTCCCCAGCTAAGAAGACCCACCTTTACTTCCCCATGACTTTTCACATCGCTATACCCATCTTCTCCTTCTATTCCATCTCCTCATTATTTCCCCTTCTCCCGGCCCGAGAGAGCGCTTTACGCTTTGAGGGGCCCGCCCCGTCCTTCGGGCGGGGAATGAAAACATCAAAAAAAACCTTACACTATTATGCTGCGTTATCCACACTAAGAATGTTAATAAAGTCCCCTAATCAGAACATAATTCAGTAGTTTATTTTTTCCTGACGTTTTATTTTAAATTCGTAGTGTATTCTTCGGACAAACGCCATCTTCATGAAACACTAAGAAATTACGACAAAATAATAATAATAATAATTCTGTTTTGATCTGTCCATATCTCATGTGACTACTTCGGCTTATTATCCTCAACCATCTCTAGCTGAACGGGTCAATCGTAATCTGAGGTCGGCCCTTATTGCCTATCATAACGACGATCATTCTAGGTGGGACACATCCCTGCATTGGTTAGCTTTTGCTTTCAATTCGGCGGTTCATGAATCTCATAAGTTTACTCCAGCTTCTTTGATGTTCAAATTTGTTCCCAACACGCCGCTCTCTAACCTTTGGTCTCTTAGTGACATTCTACCTGAGACAATAGATCCAAATAATATTAAAGATCTTTGGAAGAAGGCTAAAGCCAATCTTAAAGTGTCTCATGAAAAGGTTAGGGAAAGATATGATCGTGGATGGAGACCCACCCTTTTGCAGGTAGGTGACCAGGTGATGGTCAAGAATTTTGTTCCCGCGGGCAAGCTTGCCCCCAGATTTCATGGGCCGTGCATAATTGTAGATTTTCTTACGCCCGTCACGTTGTTATTAAGCAATCCAGCCACCGAGAGGATATTTAGGGTTCACCTGTCCCAGGTGAAACCTGTGTAATTTCCGCACTAACTTAGCTCGTTTTTATTTTTTGTTACATTTTGAAAGAAACCTGAAGGTTATATTTTTGGTTTCATTCTGAGGCATTCTGCCCTTGGAATTATGTTCTTTGTTTCCTAATGTTCATTGTACAAACTCCCCCGACCAGTTAAACTGCTATCCTGTCCTTGCCATGGCCATTACCACGCTCCCGTCTCCTGCTCAACCACACCAGTGGCTAATTAAAATGAAATAAATATTTCCACGCCGCTGGCCCCTCAGCTCCACCACAAGTACTGTACCCGAAAATTATTATGGTCCAACAAATTCTGCCGCCGAGATCTTAATGTTTCAGTGCCCCCGCAGCCGCGCGCCGCCGTGCCGCTACTGGAGTAGAGCACGGGCCCGATCTACTTCAGTGAGGTCAACCAGTGTACGGCGAGCCGGAGCCCTCCTCCCGGCCAAGGCTGATGTGCGGCGCACCACCTGCAACTTGCCCGCGGTCTGTAAACGTTCGCCGCGTGTGTGGCGTGCTTCTGCACCACTACCCCTCTCATGGTGCGGGAGAACGGTATCTCAGGGTACTTGAGGGGTCCGAGCGGCCTCCTCTGGACACAAGCAGCGGCGGCTGGTCTGGCCGTCAAACTTAATCAACATTTAATGGAGTCCGGCTCCATGGCTAAATGGTTAGCGTGCTGGCCTTTGGTCACAGGGGTCCCGGGTTCGATTCCCGGCAGGGTCGGGAATTTTAACCTTAATTGGTTAATTTCGCTGGCACGGGGGCTGGGTGTATGTGTCGTCTTCATCCTCATTTCATCCTCATCACGACGCGCAGGTCACCTACGGGTGTCAAATCAAAAGACCTGCATCTGGCGAGCCGACCATGTCCTCGGACACTCCCGGCACTAAAAGCCATACGCCATTTAATTTAACATTTAATGGACTTAATCAACTACATGGACTTTTCATATCAACAATTACTACATTTTTGGATTCAACTGCAATATTTGGTGGACTTAGAAAATTTTTTTCCTTTCAAGAATTAAAAGTTTTTCCTTCTGAAACCAACTACTACAAGCATAAAGACATTACATCAAAAGTTACTACAAAGAATTTTGAAACTGGATCCAACCAATTTAAGAAAACTTGTTTGTAAATCCTTCTGCAATTAATTTCTATATCAACATCATAACTTGGACCTTGTTTTAAAACAAAATTTGGTGTTCTTCTGTGTTACTTCTTGGAGGGACTTTTGGGGGGGGGTGTCTGTACCGGGCGGTACACCTCCACGCCGCTAATTCAAACATTGCGCCAGTGGAAACTCCTCTACTGGAGGAAGCCTGAACTTTAACCACCATGTTAATTCTAAAGCTTCACAGAAGATGTCGTTATTGTAAATTTTGAAGAGTTCTGAACTGTGTCTTTTTCGATTTATATTTGTTTTCTCTGTAGTGAGAAGTGTGAACATTCTCTTCTAGATGGCACTACTGAAGAACTACAATTGTGCACCCTAGTGCGAAGTGAAGGAACTGTTTTTTGAGAAATTTTGTGTTCATAAGTTTGTTCTTTGTTAAATTTCTTTCAGTCATTTTTTTGGGTTGGCAGTATAACCCTTCTCTTTCCGCTTGCTTTGAATTTAGCCAATCCCGAATTTCTCTAATTAATTTTTGACCAATAACGTACGTCTTCTCCGATATGGATATGTTGCTTGATCCTAGCCAATAAAGTTGAGCGGGGTGTGCGTTCTCATTCTTGAAAGGTCTCGAATGTTCCACGAGGGTATTTAAACTGCTGATTTTCTGGTCTCCGGGCTACTTCAGTAACATCTTTCCTAGTGTGATTATGTAGCAGGGGGCGGGAAGCGCCTCTTCCTTCGGGCAGCAGTTCTTCCATAAGGTAATGGCCTTTTAATAACTTCATTTCTTGTTAGCTCAGCAGTTTAACCCTCGGGGCAGGTTCGAAACTTTTATCATGTAACCTTCCTTTAAAATGTAAAAGACATTTGGTATAAATTCCGTCTCTTTAACTACAAATCGGGATAGAGAGTGCCTAACCCTCTCGAGCTCCCTCTCATATTGTTTTTGAGGTGACTACGTTTTCATAACCGTTTTTCTTCGCTTCATAATGTAATAAATTTTCCTATCGTGTCACCTCCGTAGTATGGGATTAGCCCTTGCATAAGCGGCCTAAGAGCCAAATAGGTTTTAAAAAGGTGTATTAGGAGTGCAAGTTACGCCTCCACTCAAGTTGGTATTTTGGGGCCATGTAATTGTCCTGTTTCTTTAGTGAATAGGCCTCAGGAGGTTGGGTATTTTTACCCCTGTTCTTGTGTGCCTGGAGGGCAGCTTGAAGGTACAGTTTGGTGTGGCCTTTGAATAGGCTTGAACTTTGAGAGCGGATTGCTCTTTCTTAAATTGTATTTTCTGTGTGCCTCGAGCAGGCTTAACTGGGTAATTGGGAGCAAATGCTCCTTGGCATGATTGGGGTTTTCTGCCCCTTTGTTGAACCTTGTGTATAAGTAAAGTTGGGCTCATGGCTCAGGGATTGTGAATCTGGGGCTCGAAGCCCAAAATCCATTAATAATCTGTAATTGTACATTCTTAACTTGTTGATATACAACTGAGTTCCTGTTATACTTGTTATTTCTTGATCTCCAAAAGAAAATATAACCTTTGTTAAATTTTAAATTAATTTTAATTTCGTTGTTGAGACCTATTCCACCCAGCACCTTCTTTCACCTCTACCTACCACGGATAACTCCGTAACAACAATAATAATAATAATAATAATAATAATAATAATAATAATAATAATAATAATAATAATAATAATAATAATAATAATAATAATAATAATAATGGTTTTACGGTCCTCGGAGACATCGTTACGTCAGTTTGTCGAACTTGCTCTTATATTACACGTTTTATAAAACCAGAGTCGCCTCTGTGGTGTAGTGGTTAGCGTGATTAGCTGCCACCCCCGGAGGTCCGGGTTCGATTCCCGGTTCTGCACGAAATTTGAAAAATGGTACGAGGGCTGGAACGGGGTCCACTCAGCCTCGGGAGGTCAACTGAGTAGAGGTGGGTTCGATTCCCACCTCAGCCATCCTGGAAGTGGTTTTCCGTGGTTTCCCACTTCTCCTCCAGGCGAATGCCGGGATGGTACCTAACTTGAGGCCACGGCCGCTTCCTTCCCTCTTCCTTGTCTATCCCTTCCAATCTTCCCATCCCTCCACAAGGCCCCTGTTCAGCATAGCAGGTGAGGCCGCCTGGGCGAGGTACTGGTCATTCTCCCCAGTTGTATCCCCCGCCCAAGAGTCTGAAGCTCCAGGACACTGCCCTTGAGGCGGTAGAGGTGGAATCCCTCGCTGAGTCCGAGGGAAAAGCCAACCCTGGAGGGTAAACAGATTAAGATAAGAAGAAGAAGATAAAGCCAGAAGTTTAAATATTATATGTGAAAGAAGGGATGAAGTCGTTTTCAAAATTGAATGACAACAAGAGGGGACAGTTAAAAAATGAATTAGGATAAAAAATACTGTATTAAAAACCTATAGACATTGCTCATAAGTTGCAGTGTATAAAAATTTATTTTATAAAGCTCAGATTCACGGATAATAGCACTCTTAGGGTAATACAAAATGTTCTGTAAGCACTCAGACTCTCTCCTCGTGTATCACATGCGGGCCTGTACTCATGCATGCTGACGATTGTCAGTTTTTATATGTTTACCTGAGGGGCTGCCTGGCCGAGGCGGTAAAGGCGTGCTCGGTTCGCCCGGAAGGACGTGGGTTCGAATCCCCGTCAGGAAGTCGTAAAATTTAGGAAACTAGATTTCCACTTCCGGAGGTGCACATGGCCCTGAGGATCACTCAGTCTACACCAAGAATGAGTACCAGGTTCATTCCGGGGGGCAAAGGCGGCCGGGCGTAGAGTTAACCACTCTACCCCATCACGTGCCGAGATAACGAATGTTGGAGATATCATGAACAAAGATATAATAATGGCGGCTGTCTCGAGCCTCTAAATTGGACCAACAACGGGAAGTAGTCTAACAATTGAAAGTAATGCTACGTTACGAAGGCCTAACACCGACTTTGTGAAATGAACAGCAAACTTACTTTTGTATTTTGTGACGTTTTAGAGCTTTTACTATTTCGTTTCTTCTCGATAAGAGATGGAGCAGGCCGCACTCAGTAACTCAGACGGTAAAGCCCTGACCTAAGCTCAAACTGACTGGTTCGATTCCTGCTTAGTCCGGTGGTATTTGCTTTTTTGCTAGTTGCTTTACGTCGCACCGACACAGATAGGTCTTATGTGGACGATGGGATAGGAAAGGCCTAGGAGTTGGAAGGAAACAGCCGTGGCCTTAATTAAGGTACAGCCCCAGCATTTGCCTGGTGTGAAAATGGGAACCACGGAAACCATCTTCAGGGCTGCCGACAGTGGGATTCGAACACACTATCTCCCGGATGCAAGCTCACAGCCGCGCGCCTCTAACCGCACAGCCAACTCTCCCGGTCTCGGCATTAGGACGGATAACAGTCTTCACGACCGAAATTATAAAAGCAAGTTTAGAAGTAATAAATGTCTATAAAATTACGTTGCAGCCTTGGTTTTTGAGAAAGTATCCGCAATATATATTACTAAATCATACAATGGTCATTTTAGGAAATTTCACCAGCAAGAGCACCGCTTGGAGTTAGAGACACCAGTGCAGATGGCCATAGGTTGTTAGAATCGCCTGAGGCTGACGACGTCGTTGTAATTTATGATGCCAAAGAAAAAACCTCTTTCCATTCAGGCAGGTGGTATCGAGATTACAATCCAGATCTCTGCACTGTCTCAAAAGATCAGAAGAAAGACCTTTACACTGCAACAGGCAAGTACTAAACAGTTTCCCTCGTAGCCAGCACACACCATTGCTTGTTAAAATTAGCAATGACTTTCCTATTATAAAACTAGCAAGATACCCGTGCTTCGCTACGGTATTATACTGAAATTTAGAATTGAATGCTTATTGTTTTAGATATATAATCCGCCGAAATTCGCGATCTGACTCGCTTTCTAATAGATTACGGCAAGTTTCCTCCCATTTTTCAATCTTTCTTTCCAGCAATCGATTTCGTACTTCCCGGGCTAGGTCCAGGTAATCCACCCTGTCAGTTGGGTACCTAAATCTTTGCCATCTTTTCCTATAAGCATTTTTAATATGGATCAAATCCTTCAGGAGATCCGGCGTGGTGTCCTCTTGGGTGCCTTGGCGGTACTGAACCCGCGGCTGGACTGCATTCTTAGTCATTACCCGTCCAGGACCCGTTTCCAGTGCGGTCTGCAAATTTGACGACGGCCCAGAACATTATTATTATTATTATTATTATTATTATTATTATTATTATTATTATTATTATTATTACTATCCTCATCATCATCATGATCTTTTTACCCTCCAGGGTCGGCTTTTCCCTCGGACACAGCGAGGGATCGCACCTCTACCGCCTCAAGGGCAGTGTCCTGGAGCTTCAGACTCTTGGTCGGGGATACAACTGGGGAGAATGACCGGCACCTCGCCCAGGCGGCCTCACCTGCTATGCTGAACAGGGGCCTTGTGGAGGGATGGGAAGATTGGAAGGGATAGGCAAGGAAGAAGGAAGGAAGCGGCCGTGGCCTTGTGTTAGGTACCATCCCGGCATTTGCCTGGAGGAGAAGTGGGAAACCACGGAAAACCACTTCCAGGATGGCTGAGGTGGGAATCGAACCCACCTCTACTCAGTTGACCTCCTAAGGCTGAGTGGACCCCGTTCCAGCCCTCATACCACTTTTCAAATTTCGTGGCAGAGCCGGGAATCGAACCCGGGCCTCCGGGGGTGGCAGCTAATCACGCTAACCACTACACCACAGAGGCGGACATTATTATTATTATTATTATTATTATTATTATTATTATTATTATTATTAATATTATTATTATTATTATTATTATTATTATTATTATTATTATTATTATTATTATTATTATTATTATTATTATTATTATTATTATTATTATTATTATTATTATAAATGTTCTGGACCCCATAGCAAGATGCAAGACCGCTACTTGGCGGTAAATTACATCTGCTGCAACTGTCATTGTTAATAATGTGACCAGCACCATTGTTGCGCGTAGCCAAGTGTGCAGGATTTCTGGTGATACGAATGACTTATTCCGTGCATTGTTGATCTTATTATGGAGGTGAACCATTGGACGGTCAATCTCATTCCTATCGTTTATTTCAAAGGTGTTTACATTTTTATTTAGATGCCAGGAGAATGTACTGTAATCTAAGAACGTTCTCCGAAGAAAAAGATGGCTGTTGAAAAGGAACCCAGGAAAGATAAAAAATGATCGGTTTATGATCAGAATAAGTACATCGGAAATCTACAGCCTGTTTCCAGTCATTCGACAGGGTCAGGAATGGAATGAATAAAGACCCCATCTGGCGGCGGCAATAGGAATTCTGCCGCCTGCCGAAGCCTGTCGCACTCCTCTGGGGCAATGGATAATGAATGACAAATGAAATGAAGTGATATTGGACAGTGTTGCTGGAATGAATGATGACAGGGAAAAACGGAGTATCCGTAGAAAACCCTGTCCCGCCTCCTTTTTGTCCAGCACGAATGTCTCATGGAGTGACCGGGATTTGAACCACATAACCCAGCTATGAGAGGCAGGCGCGCTGCCACCTGAGCAACGGAGGCTCCTTATAAGTACATTATAAACAGTAAAATCTACTATTCTCACCTCCTTTTACACCCCACCGCCGTTAAGTTTATTTACCCCCACCCCCCACAAAAATAACACAAAGGCATGTTTCTTTATGTTTAAAGGAGATTCCAAACACCATTGTTCACGTCTATTACCTTCAGTTTTGAGATATAAATATCCCGATAAAAATAATTCCCTTTTTCACTTCCTTTCACACTCCTCCCCGCCCCCCCCCCCACTCCGCCCAATTGAATTTTCCGACAAACCCATGTTTCTTTAATAGTAAAGGATCTTCTAAATACCAATTATCACGACTCTAACTTCCTCAGTTTTTTATTTCTGTGACCTCATGAAAGGAATTCAACTCCTATTCAATCCCGCCCCCCAAGATGATTCCCCCCGCCCAAAAACGCGTTTTCTTTGTTTCTAAAGGAGATCCAAATACTAATTTTCACCTCTGTAACAATTTTAGTTTTTATTAGACGTAAGTATTCTCATACAATTAAGTCAATTAATTTTTCAATTCTTTCAGCCCCCCCCCCCCACTTCATTGGATTTTTCGAGAATACGTGTTTCTTTACTTTAAAGCAGAATCCAGATATCAAATTTCACGTCGGTGACATCTTCATTTTTGAGATATGAGTAGCTTAATTAAATTAATGTCATTCAACCCATTACTCACCCTTTTACACCCCTCCTATTGCGATTTTCCGAAAACAAAACTACATGTTTCTTTATTTTTAAAGGAGGTTTTAAATACCAATTTTTACATCTGTAAACTTTTCAAGTTTTAAGATGTAGTGCGCCCTGGTGGGGGTGTGATAAGCGTCATGCAATTATAATTAGTTATAGAGGAATATATATTTCATTTTCAGAAGCAAGTAGATCGTACTGTACATACAGTAAGAACAGGCCAGGCCGAGATGGCAGGTTTCACCATACCACAGACTTTTGTCTCCATTGAGATTAACAAAAACAATGAACAGCAGAATTAGAATTCTCAGAAATCGTGACGAGGGGGAAAGAGAAAGGCACGAGTTGTTGACTAGTTGCGGAAGGTTTTCATAGCCCCGGGCAGTTTAGGTAGTGGAAAAAGCGCAGAGAGCCGGGTGCAAATTTCTGAGAAATGATGGCCGGGTATCTCCATGTAACTAGCGGGAGTTGAACGCGGGGTTGGCACTGGAAGAAAAAAATATGAGCCTTCCCGGTCACGTGGTTTAGGTGGACCAATGGAAAAATTCACTTGACCAAAGCAAGGCGACAACTTCGTATTGTAAGAAGCACTAGCGAGGCTAACTCCGTGGATTAAACTGATAGAAGGAAGTGAATTATCAATTCAGAATAAAGTGGAATTTAGGAGCCTTACTATACCATAAAACTTATAAAAAGTTAATAATTGCGGGAGATAGCATGGTGTAATTCTGAGAATTCATGGACGCTATTCGTTGATTGGCTGAAGGCAAAGGAAGCCACAAAAGAGCGCGAAATCCCGAGCCGGGATACGGCAGCTAAATTCGCGAATATATCCATTACCAGCGAACGATAATAGTTGAGAATTGGTATAGAGCATTTGAGAACATAATTACATCATTGGATCATATATTAAAGCCACGGGCCAAACCGCAAAGTGTCGTATGAAGATATCGGGACTGCGCGTCCCAAGATGAACTCCGTTGAACTCGGAAGAGAGGGGATACAAGTATAAATATGAGGTCGTGGACAAGGACTAATAACTACTTCTGACAAAGTGTTCGGGCGGTCACCACGCCAGGGGTGCGTGACAACTTCTGATATTTTGTTCGAGCCGTGATTACGCCAGAGGTGCGAGTGTGTACTTACTCGTGGAGTAGGGTTCGAAGTATTATATTGTTACATAGTACAGTGATTCATGACGTGATGTAGCTCATATTACAGTCTTGAGCAGTCTACTAGTATGAAGTGTTTCAAATAGACAGGACTCAGTAAAGCATAACTTACGGAGTGTGAGATTCTACCAACAGATTAGGAAGTGCGTTACATGAGAACGGTCACGAGTGTTTATGTCACCTAGTAAACAGTCGATTCTAAACTGATACCTGGTCAGCTACACGAACGTGAGACGGGAAATTCAAGTGCGCGCACGGGCCGTTGTAAAGGGAATCCCGAGGTATCCCATGTTCCTAGTGTACGGGAAAGGAATGAAGAATGTATATCTACATTAAGTGGGCTAGATACAAGGGTGAGAGTGTAAAATTTTTGAGTAGAATTTGGGGTGGAAATTATTCCAAAGTGCAACAGTTCATTTATTTGTTTTTATTCAAAATGTGTAAAGTTGAAAAGGGTCAAGGATTAATTCTTCAAGCTGGCATGAATACCAGTGGAATGCAGGGCTAAAGACTGGACGGGGCCTGTGCTTCTCGTCCGGTTTTAGCAGACTACAATGGCAGAGATGAGTAACCTTTTAACATATTTGTAGATTGCTATCGTTAGGGGGAGGAAATCATATTATTTTATCATGGTAACTTGATTGTGAAACGAGCCGTTTCCGGCTCGTATAAATTCAAAGATAGATAGACAAAGGGACAAATTAATATGTACATGATTAGATCGAGCACTCATCATAATTTTGATTATTAAATAGAGTATAATAGGGTTGAGTTGTTCATTCAAGTGCTTGAGTTGTTTGATATGATATGGAGCACGTTTCACGTAAAGATAATGTTAATATTCATTTAGAAGTGCTTCCAAAGTGTTTTTCCGTTATCGGAACTTTTATAGATATTAAGGCATGTTGTTAAGATAATCCAGAGGTAGGATTGCCAAGTGATTTAAATTGTTGTGGGACGGAATGAAGTCCATTGATTGGTTTGTAAATATCGCGAAGTTCGCCAGTGGACAAAATAATAATAATCTGTACAAGTGTCGAAGTAGTACATTAAAATTTGGTAATGTGTAAAGGCGTGTTTAAGAATAATCTTTGAGAATAAAGGCACGGGCCTAGTTGGATAGAATGATTGCAAATCAAAGTGATTTAAATGTGGAGATATTATGTGGCATGAATATTTTATTTGGGCATTGAATCCGATTTTAACACTAATTGTTGATTTAACGTTTTTGGACTCCATAATAATCATAAAATAATTTGGTAGAAACGAGATAGGTACTTTTATAATATGGTCACGCTATGTTTGAGGCCCAGAGTTATTTGAGCCAAAGGTGGAGATTTGGAGTTTTGTGGGACAGAAATCCGGCCCGAAATGAAAGTGAATTGTACTGATGTTGATGAAGAAATAGATGGATCTTAAGGCCTGCATAGAGGTTGTATTTATATACCGGTGTATTGAGTGGCAGAATAGAGTCCACACACCGAGGGTTAATTAGTGAAAATGTTTTGAAGAGTTCCAATGGATAAATGGACTTCAAAATGGAAAAGGAAGGAATAATTTAACACTTGCAGAGATTGGAGGTATTTGCCCAACTGCGAGGTGTTATGGGATTTGAGAATTGTCTTAGGAGCATATGGTCTCCATGAATTAACGACAGTACGAAAATAAGGTTGCGGGTTAGAACACTATTATGTCCCGACCGATGTGAATTCGGATCTTGGTTATTTCTGTTTGGGAGAGAACGTATGTGATTAAATTATAAAGATGGGGAATAAAAATAAAGATTCTCGAAAGAATATTAATAATAATAATAATAATGTTCCAAGTAAATCATATCTGGATTGATTAGTGCCAAAATAAATCGGAATTGTAAAAGGGGTTATGTGTTAAACATATTAAGAGTGGACTACCGTGTAACAGGCGAAATTATTTTTTTTAAAATTAATAATAATAATAAATATTAAAAAAGCTACTTTTTTGAAGAAGAATTTACTTTTTTATATTTTGGACATAATAATGATGTTGGGAGTTGAAATGAAAAATTTGAGATTTTTAACTAATAATAATAATAATAATGAGAATATATGAAGCAGGAGAAGAAGAATAATCAAAGAAGCTACTTTTATTTATTTCAGGTGAAAATAAAAATCGCGAAAAGTTGAAATATTATTCCGAGGATGATTACGGGTTACGATAATCATGATCTCCACAAATAATAATAATAATAATAAGAAGAAGAAGAAGAAGAAGAATATTTAATAAAATACATTTTTTCTTTTATTTTGTTCTTATTATTTCGGATGCTGGTGATGGGTGATACTAGGGAAGTCAGCTGGCGAATTAACGTAATAATACCAATTGATTGTAAATAATAAGTTAAGTTAAAATGTGTAAAATGAAGGCAAATCCCTACATCTGGACCATTAGGTTAGAGTCCCTTTGTCGTATTCCTTCAACTAACGATTAGCATATCTTGGTTAGGAACCCGGGGAGAGTTTGTAGTTTCCCGGGTTGGTCTCATCTCAATCAAAGTGGAGGCGATAACATGGTCCATGTGATCGCGCCTACTTAGCCAACAGGTAATTGGTCCATGATCAAATATGGTCATGGTGTTAACGAAGGTAAATCTGATACCTTCAGATATCAACGGTTCTACCACCCAAATGGAAGTGTGGCCAAAAGTGAGAAATATTATGTAATCATTTTTCAGGAATAATTTGCCAAATTACCGGCAAATCAAGGGTCAACAGATTTTGATTGTGTGTAAAATTTAATTTGTTTACTTAAATAAAATGCTCCTTTAGTATTTGCAAGGAAACAGTTCCAGGTTCTTGTTCTTGTAGAATAGTAAACCCTTGGTGACCGTTTAAATATCCGTCCCCATCCCTAGGATGGAGCCTTAATAATTTCCCTTTGATCTGAATATATATAATTTGTGTGTTTTATGATGAGCCTTAAAGATAAAGATTAGAGTGTCCCGTTCAACCCTGTAGTACTGATTGGATGGCGCCCTTACATTTAGTTTGAGATCTTATATCTCAAAATATTTTTTTATTGAGTATTAGTTGCGATGGATTCGGACCGTAACACTCCCTGAGATAAATGCTGGTTGGTACTCAGGCTTTGAGCGGGTACATCATGGCGGCCAACGTGAATGGCTGATTGCATCATGCTTGAGCAACGTGTGACTTTAATTTAATTTAAAAAAAAAGAAACTTTGTTGCATTAGCGACGACATCATGTCACACAACTAAGGGACGGATTGCATAATAGTTAGACCCAATCATGGGACTTAAACATTTAGGACGGATTACATCATGATTAAACCCAATCGGGGTATTTGAATTAATTATAGACCGCATCACGGTTATGCGTTGTTGTTAAGCATTTATTCAGATCTAGGAAGGTAAATCTAAATAGTGATGGCATCATCTAGTGTACGAGATGACCCCATTATTATAATACGTTGTTTATTAAATTTGATGTTTACATTTCACTTGGTTTTTAATTTATTTATTCGGTCATTGTGTTCAGAAATTCATTAACATAGCATAGGCTAGTAGTAATTTCCGAACGGGACTCATTTTATAGGATGATAGAAGTAGGTTGTTGGGCTCATCAGTTAGTAAAATATTTTTTTTTGTAAATTTTCTGATGCGATTTTATATCTGCGAACGTGGAGGCTCCACACTTTGGTCACCAAAGGGCAGTATGAGTATATTGTAGGAACAAGGAGAATATGGTAAAATTAATACTGAGTACCAAACTCCAAGTGGATACAGGAATGAGAACTGGAACTGTGTCGACGAGAATTTATTAATTTCAGATTTAGAGCTACGAGACTGCTGTGTTATGTCAAAATTTCTAGGTGGTGTTTGATATAACAGTTTTAAAATTATTTTCTATATGTGTCTGACACGTATTTATTCTGGATGGAACCAAGCAAGATTTGTTGTCCTTATGCTACTCGTTGTATGATACGAGTGATTGAATATAAATTGTGGTAAGAAAATAGAAATTTAATTCGAGTATTGAACCGTTAGATGATAGGACCTTGACCAACTGTTAAACGTAGTGCTGTAGGGCGAGGAGCCGTTTGGCCCTAATTTGTTATTATATAAATTCATAATGTCTGATGTAGAGGGGGAGATATCCCAGGATGGACATGTAGGAGAGGAAGAGTCGCTTACGTTGGCGGATATGATGAGGGCTATGGCTCTTCAACTTAAGTCGTTAGAAAGGTCTAATGAACAAACTAATAGGTGTGTGGAACAGTCCAACGATTCCTTAAAACAGTCTATCGAACAAACCAATAGGTCCATTGAACAAAGTAATGATTCCTTAAAACAGTCTATGGAGCAAAATAATGATTCCTTAAAACAGTCTATGGAACAGAAATTTGAAGAAATGCGGATCACTTGTGATAATAGTAGAATGGAGTTAGTGGAGCAAATAAGTGAAGTGCGGGCCGCGTGTCGAAATTAAGAACGTGAATTTACCCGAGGGCTAGACCAGGTACGCGAAGCGTGTCATAAGACGAAGGAGGAAATGAAAGAACATTTCGATTCTAGTCTTATCCGAGTGACCGAGAGGGTAGAGCGAGTTAGGTCCGAAGCATTGGAGGATCGTAACGAAATCAGGGAAAGGCTCGTGGCAGGACTCAACGAAATCACGACCCAGATGTCAGCTGATCGTGATGAGTCAAAGGCACAGAATGACAAAATGCGAGAGGAATGTCGGCTAGGACGGGAGGAGATTAGGTCTCAGATCCAAGGCCATATCATTCAAGCCGCACGGAAAACTGACGAGATAGTGAAAAACGTGGAAACGCTACGTACTGACCACCAACGTACGGAAGCGAAGGTTTCGGTTCTGGAGTCAGAAGTTGAATCCCTCAAAAATAATCGTGAGGTTTCAACCAAATTAGAGGTTGCAGGAGTCCGGATCGAAAGTCTAGATCACAGGTTGGAGGCTTGTAAAGATATAAATGATAAGCTGATCAAAGCGACCGAAGCACTTGAAATACGGGAGCAGGAAACCGAAGAGCTGGAACGAAAATTAGGCAGTAAACTGGAAGAGTGCGTGGAGAGACAGTTTAAGACTAAGTTCATTGCGGATGTCAACGCGGATAAAATAGATGAACTGAGGAAGGAATTTGAACTGTTAAAAACGCACGAGGACAGGTCCGGTACTCGAGACTTTAACCTAGAGTATAGGGAGTTCGAGACCCCAGAGAACAGAGGGTTGAACAGGATGAAGGAGGAAAACTTGGCAGCTGATACGACAGGTTCGAAACTCCACATGGGAGACGGATCATCGTCGGTTTCTGCGAACCATGCGACGTCTCCTATAGTTCATTTTATTAGGATGTCAGATGACAAACCTCCCAAGTTCGATTCTCGAGGGCAAATCACGCCAAAATGGTTCATCAGGGAGATCACAAATTACATCCAAGAGCACAGGATACCGGCCGAAAAACAACTGCGGACAGTGGAAAAATTTTTGGACGGAGCGCCAGCGATTTGGTTCAGGGCGTTTCTTTACACCTTCGATGACTTCATGGGGTTCCGCCAAGCCTTTTTACAGAAGTAT
The DNA here is from genome assembly GCF_040414725.1 of Anabrus simplex. Lineage (NCBI taxonomy): Eukaryota > Metazoa > Arthropoda > Insecta > Orthoptera > Tettigoniidae > Anabrus > Anabrus simplex. The sequence goes on from NC_090266.1 coordinate 931,280,641, forward strand.
TGGAGTATGGAGTCGCAGCAGAATCTCAGGTTAGAGTTATACTCGAGACGATACTCTACTTCTGCGCCAACAAAGTACTCCGAGTACTTAACCGCACAATTTCATAAAATGCGCGAGTTGGACAATCCGGTCTGTGAGACCGAGCTCATAAGTGCTATTGCGAAGCAGTTGCCGTTCGAAACTCAGCGAATGCTGATTGCTTCTAATGTACGCACTGCAGTACAGGCGGAAAGTCTGTTAAGGCAACTTGACCAGACGACCCATCACGGAAATGGTAGACACCAAAGATCGTCAGAGCCGCAGGTCAATAATATTGAAATGGGGACAAGCCCGAAAACAGAGTCCACTAGAGACCAGAGCACGAACACCAGTCGTGAACTAACAACTTCTAAGGGGAGATCGTATGACCAAAATTGGCAACATAGACCATGGAACAACCGAGGGACATTTCAGGAGAAAGGAAGACCGCAGTACCGGGGAAACTTCCAAAGAGATAGGGGATACCGAGGATACGAGGGAAGGAGGAATGACAGTCGACCTTACCCGTACCCAGGACGTGACCAAGCCCAGTACAGAGATCGTCAGAATGCATGTAATGAATCAGAAAATCGACAGCAGAAGAGTAGGAGAGATATTGATGAAATCAACAGGAAATGGGAGGATGCCATAAGGAATCAAGGCGGAAAGGAAGACAGACCATGTAGTGTGTGGGATCGTGATAAAGAGAAACCCTACATAGAGGCGTCCATACAGAACGTGGAGGAGTTGGAGCAGGAATCGAAGCGGTATCTTGAAGATTATTGGAGTAAAGAGGCTAATGGCTTTCGCAAAGGGGATAGGAACGCGTCCTGCACGGACAGATCACCGATGCTTCAAAATGAAGGTGGTTGCTCGCTGAATCCAAATGACCCTAGGTTCATCAACGAACGTCAACTAGGGGCCAGAAGAAAAACAAGACAGTTTGAGTAGAAGACGAGGCAGAAGAAGAGGGGGAAGGAGATGAAGAAGAAGATGCCGTAGGAGAAGAAGAAGCAATGGAAGTAGATGTCCAAATGATCCGGCTACATCAATAGCCAGACCATGTTCAGAATGTGGAAACCCAGACAGCGACGTCCTGGAGTTCATAGCAATGATTCGTCAGATAGAACAAGAGAACGAGGCACTTCGAAAGGAGAATCATCAACGACGGAACGAGATTGTTGAAGCCAAGGAACTGATTGAGTTTAGAAGGATGTCAGAAAACAATTGATGACGCTATAGTGATTCCAAAGTTATTAAAAATTTCCTGTATGCACAAGATCTTTAAACGTAGCGTGGGAAATAATGCGCCCTGGTGGGAGTGTGATAAGCGTCATGCAATTATAATTAGTTATGGAGGAATATATATTTCATTTTCAGAAGCAAGTAGATCGTACTGTACATACAGTAAGAACAGGCCAGGCCGAGATGGCAGGTTTCACCATACCACAGACTTTTGTCTCCATTGAGATTAACAAAAACAATGAACAGCAGAATTAGAATTCTCAGAAATCGGGACGAGGGGGAAAGAGAAAGGCACGAGTTGTTGACTACTTGCGGAAGGTTTCCATAGCCCCGGGCAGTCTAGGTAGTGGAAAAAGCGCAGAGAGCCGGGTGCAAATTTCTGAGAAATGATGGCCGGGTATCTCCATGTAACTAGCGGGAGTCGAACGCGGGGTTGGCACTGGAAGAAAAAAATATGAGCCTTCCCGGTCACGTGGTTTAGGTGGACCAATGGAAAAATTCACTTGACCAAAGCAAGGCGACAACTTCGTATTGTAAGAAGCACTAGCGAGGCTAACTCCGTGGATTAAACTGATAGAAGGAAGTGAATTATCAATTCAGAATAAAGTGGAATTTAGGAGCCTTACTATACCATAAAACTTATAAAAAGTTAATAATTGCGGGAGATTGTATGGTGTAATTCTGAGAATTCATGGACGCTATTCGTTGATTGGCTGAAGGCAAAGGAAGCCACAAAAGAGCGCGAAATCCCGAGCCGGGATACGGCAGCTAAATTCGCGAATATATCCATTACCAGCGAACGATAATAGTTGAGAATTGGTATAGAGCATTTGAGAACATAATTACATCATTGGATCATATATTAAAGCCACGGGCCAAACCGCAAAGTGTCGTATGAAGATATCGGGACTGCGCGTCCCAAGATGAACTCCGTTGAACTCGGAAGAGAGGGGATACAAGTATAAATATGAGGTCGTGGACAAGGACTAATAACTACTTCTGACAAAGTGTTCGGGCGGTCACCACGCCAGGGGTGCGTGACAACTTCTGATATTTTGTTCGAGCCGTGATTACGCCAGAGGTGCGAGTGTGTACTTACTCGTGGAGTAGGGTTCGAAGTATTATATTGTTACATAGTACAGTGATTCATGACGTGATGTAGCTCATATTACAGTCTTGAGCAGTCTACTAGTATGAAGTGTTTCAAATAGACAGGACTCAGTAAAGCATAACTTACGGAGTGTGAGATTCTACCAACAGATTAGGAAGTGCGTTGCATGAGAACGGTCACGAGTGTTTATGTCACCTAGTAAACAGTCGATTCTAAACTGATACCTGGTCAGCTACACGAAAGTGAGACGGGAAATTCAAGTGCGCGCACGGGCCGTTGTAAAGGGAATCCCGAGGTATCCCATGTTCCTAGTGTACGGGAAAGGAATGAAGAATGTATATCTACATTAAGTGGGCTAGATACAAGGGTGAGAGTGTAAAATTTTTGAGTAGAATTTAGGGTGGAAATTATTCCAAAGTGCAACAGTTCATTTATTTGTTTTTATTCAAAATGTGTAAAGTTGAAAAGGGTCAAGGATTAATTCTTCAAGCTGGCATGAATACCAGTGGAATGCAGGGCTAAAGACTGGACGGGGCCTGTGCTTCTCGTCCGGTTTTAGCAGACTACAATGGCAGAGATGAGTAACCTTTTAACATATTTGTAGATTGCTATCGTTAGGGGGAGGAAATCATATTATTTTATCATGGTAACTTGATTGTGAAACGAGCCGTTTCCGGCTCGTATAAATTCAAAGATAGATAGACAAATGGACAAATTAATATGTACATGATTAGATCGAGCACTCATCATAATTTTGATTATTAAATAGAGTATAATAGGGTTGAGTTGTTCATTCAAGTGCTTGAGTTGTTTGATATGATATGGAGCACGTTTCACGTAAAGATAATGTTAATATTCATTTAGAAGTGCTTCCAAAGTGTTTTTCCGTTATCGGAACTTTTATAGATATTAAGGCATGTTGTTAAGATAATCCAGAGGTAGGATTGCCAAGTGATTTAAATTGTTGTGGGACGGAATGAAGTCCATTGATTGGTTTGTAAATATCGCGAAGTTCGCCAGTGGACAAAATAATAATAATCTGTACAAGTGTCGAAGTAGTACATTAAAATTTGGTAATGTGTAAAGGCGTGTTTAAGAATAATCTTTGAGAATAAAGGCACGGGCCTAGTTGGATAGAATGATTGCAAATCAAAGTAATTTAAATGTGGAGATATTATGTGGCATGAATATTTTATTTGGGCATTGAATCCGATTTTAACACTAATTGTTGATTTAACGTTTTTGGACTCCATAATAATCATAAAATAATTTGGTAGAAACGAGATAGGTACTTTTATAATATGGTCACGCTATGTTTGAGGCCCAGAGTTATTTGAGCCAAAGGTGGAGATTTGGAATTTTGTGGGACAGAAATCCGGCCCGAAATGAAAGTGAATTGTACTGATGTTGATGAAGAAATAGATGGATCTTAAGGCCTGCATAGAGGTTGTATTTATATACCGGTGTATTGAGTGGTAGAATAGAGTCCACACACCGAGGGTTAATTAGTGAAAATGTTTTGAAGAGTTCCAATGGATAAATGGACTTCAAAATGGAAAAGGAGGGAATAATTTAACACTTGCAGAGATTGGAGGTATTTGCCCAACTGCGAGGTGTTATGGGATTTGAGAATTGTCTTAGGAGCATACGGTCTCCATGAATTAACGACAGTACGAAAATAAGGTTGCGGGTTAGAACACTATTATGTCCCGACCGATGTGAATTCGGATCTTGGTTATTTCTGTTTGGGGGAGAACGTATGTGACTAAATTATAAAGATGGGGAATAAAAATAAAGATTCTCGAAAGAATATTAATAATAATAATAATAATAATGTTCCAAGTAAATCATATCTGGATTGATTAGTGCCAAAATAAATCGGAATTGTAAAAGGGGTTATGTGTTAAACATATTAAGAGTGGACTACAGTGTAACAGGCGAAATTAATTTTTTTAAATTAATAATAATAATAAATATTTAAAAAGCTACTTTTTTTGAAGAAGAATTTACTTTTTTTATATTTTGGACATAATAATGATGTTGGGAGTTGAAATGAAAAATTTGAGATTTTTAACTAATAATAATGATAATGAGAATATTTGAAGCAGGAGAAGAAGAATAATCAAAGAAGCTACTTTTATTTATTTCAGATGAAAATAAAAATCGCGAAAAGTTGAAATATTATTCCGAGGATGATTACGGGTTACGATAATCATGATCTCCACAAATAAGAAGAAGAAGAAGAAGAAGAAGAAGAAGAATATTTAATAAAGTACATTTTTTCTTTTTTTTTCTTATTATTTCGGATGCTGGTGATGGGTGATACTAGGGAAGTCAGCTGGCGAATTAACGTAATAATACCAATTGGTTGTAAATAATAAGTTAAGTTAAAATGTGTAAAATGAAGGCAAATCCCTACATCTGGACCATTAGGTTAGAGTCCCTTTGTCGTATTCCTTCAACTAACGATTAGCATATCTTGGTTAGGAACCCGGGGAGAGTTTGTAGTTTCCCGGGTTGGTCTCATCTCAATCAAAGTGGAGGCGATAACATGGTCCATGTGATCGCGCCTACTTAGCCAACAGGTAATTGGTCCATGATCAAATATGGTCATGGTGTTAACGAAGGTAAATCTGATACCTTCAGATATCAACGGTTCTACCACCCAAATGGAAGTGTGGTCAAAAGTGAGAAATATTATGTAATCATTTTTCAGGAATAATTTGCCAAATTACCGGCAAATCAAGGGTCAACAGATTTTGATTGTGTGTAAAATTTAATTTGTTTACTTAAATAAAATGCTCCTTTAGTATTTGCAAGGAAACAGTTCCAGGTTCTTGTTCTTGTAGAATAGTAAACCCTTGGTGACCGTTTAAATATCCGTCCCCATCCCTAGGATTGAGCCTTAATAATTTCCCTTTGATCTGAATATATATAATTTGTGTGTTTTATGATGAGCCTTAAAGATAAAGATTAGAGTGTCCCGTTCAACCCTGTAGTACTGATTGGATGGCGCCCTTACATTTAGTTTGAGATCTTATATCTCAAAATATTTTTTTTATTGAGTATTAGTTGCGATGGATTCGGACCGTAACACTCCCTGAGATAAATGCTGGTTGGGACTCAGGCTTTGAGCGTGTACAGTAGATACACTCATTTTAAAAATGCACCCCCATTTTCACCCCCCATATTTGGATTTTCCAAAAACGAAAAAATACCTGTTTCTTTATTTTTAAAGTAGATCCCAAATACCAATTTTCAGGTCTGTAATATCTTCAGGTTCTGAAGTAAAAGTAGCCTCATTAAAGGCATTCAACCCACTTTTCACCCTTTTCCACCCTTATTACAGTATAAGGATTTTCCGAAAACAAAAAAGTACGTGTACCTTTATTTATGAGGGAGGTTCTAAATACCAATTTTTACATCTATAATCTTTAAAAGTTTTGAGATATTGGTACACTCATTTTTAAAATTCACCCCCTTTTCACCCCCTCCCCCCCATTAATTCGATTTAAAAAACAAACAAATACGTGTTTCTTTATTTTTAAAGGAGATCCCAAACACATATTTTCAGGTCTGTAATATCTTAAGTTTCTGAGATATAAGTATCCTGTTGAAAGGCATTCAACCCGTTTTTCCCCTGTTTTCACCCCTCCTAATGGGATTTTCCGAAAACAAAAAATACGTGTTTCTTTATTTTAATGAAGATTCTAAATACCAATTTTTACAACTGTAAACTTTCAAAGTTTTGAGATATAGATACACTCATTTTAAAAATTCCCCCCCGCTTTCACCCTCTCATTAATTGGATTTTCCAAAAATAAAAAAATATACGTGTTTCTTTATTTTTAGAAGAGATCAAAAGTACAAATTTTCAGGTCTGTAATATGTTCAGTTTCTGAGATGTAAGTACCGGTATCCTGATTAAAGGCATTCAACCCATTTATCACCCTTTTTCACCCCTGCTATTGGGATTTTCTGAAAACAAAAAAATATGCTTTTCCTTATTTTTAAAGACAATTCTAAATACTAATTTTCACATCTGTAAACTATTAAAGTTTTGAGATATAGATACAATCATTTTAAAATTTCACCCCCTTTTTCACCCCCTTAGCGATGGATTATCCAAAAATCCTCTCTTAGCGAGCACCTACATCTTAATATGAATGTATCCCCAAAATTTCATTTCATTATGCCCAGTAGTTTTGGCTCGGCGATAATGAATCAGTCAGTCAGTCAGTCAGTCAGTCAGTCAGTCAGTCAGTCAGTCAGTCAGTCAGTCAGTCAGTCAGGACAAGTTATTTTATATATATACATCAACCCGTGTGGCCCGGTGGAACTTCAGAGAGGTGCATTGCCAACTCAGTAATAAATCAGAGATTGCAGGTGAATTATTGCACCGCTTAGAAGAATTTAATTTTATTGGTTTTACGTCCACTAACTTTTTACTGTTTTCGGAGAAGCTGAGGTGCTGGAATCATGTCCCGCAGGAATTCTTTTACGTGCCAGTAAATCTACCTACACGAGGCTGACATGTTGAGCACCTTCAAATACCACCGGACTGACTCAGGATCGAACCTGCTAAATTGGGCTCAGAAGGCCACAACACTTATATGCAGTCAGAAAAGGGAAATGTAATTAACTGACAGTTAGTAATAACTTCCAAAATTCTAGCAAAATACCACGGTGAATTTGAAGGAAAGTGGGTGGTAGCTTTCCAAAACGTACCAGTAAGAACTCAAAAGTAAAGTCACATATTGTTGGAAGTAGAATTCAATCAATCACTGCTGATCTGCATTTAGGGCAGTCGCCCATGTGGCAGATTCCCTATCTGTTGTTTTCCTAGCCTTTTCTTGAATTATTTCAAAGCAATTGGAAATTTATTGAACATATCCCTGGGTAAGTTATTCCCCTTACTATAAACGAACATTTGCCCCAATTTCTCCTCTTGAATTGCAACTTTATCTTCATATTGTGATCTTTCCTACTTTTAAAGACACCACTCGTCTACTAACCATTCGTCTACTAATGTCTATCCACGCTATCACTCCACTGACAGCTCGGAACATACCACTTAGTCGAGAAGCTCGTCTTCTCTCTCCCAAGTCTTCCCAGCCCAAACTTTGCAACATTTTTGTAATGCTACTCTTTTGTCGGAAATTACCCAGAACGAATAGAGCTGCTTTTCTTTGGATATTTTCAGTTCTTGAATCAAGTAATCCTGGTGAGGGTCCCATACACTGGAACCATACTCTATTTGGGGTCTTACCAGAAACTTGTATGCCCTCTCCTTTACATCCTTACTACAGCCCCTTAACTCCCTCATAACCATGTGCAGAGATCTGTACCCTTTATTTACAATCATATTTATGTGATTACCCCAATTAAGATCTTTCCTTATATTGACATCCAGATACAGTGATCCCCATAAGGAACTTTCACCCCATCAACCATTCTTATCCTATCTGTACGATACACACTCCAGTTCCGTGAGAATATTTATGCATCCATTATATAATTTCTCAGCCATGATTCAACTCTTATTACAATATCTTGTAAGTATATGTATCTATTAAATTACTTAATTCTACTCCTTTCATTCAATAATTTTACAGTTCAACACTAACATTTTAATGTCATCCCTACTTGACTTCCAGATCCCTGTACCCTTATGACCGCTTCCTTGACCACCGCGTTTCCCTGAATGTACCTCCCTATAACCCTTCTCAACAAATTTCCTAACTTATACGTACCACTACGGTTTAAGTGAAGCCAATCTGAGCGCAGATCCCTATCTCAATACCATCCCTTTAGGATCTAGAAGTCTCACTCACAGTTTCCCACATACGCATTCCATAGTCTCATTTAATTCCCCAATCATCTACCAGTCAGTATCCCTCCTACACAGTATTCAACTGATCATAATCTCCGTTTAACTTCAGCCGTGCTGCACTTACCAGATCCCACACATCCCCAACTATGTTGGTATTTATACCTGATTGCTTTGCGTTGGTTATTTATTTTTTTTTTTGCTAGTTGCTTTACGTCGCACCGACACAGATATGTCTTATGACGACGATGGGACAGGGAAGGGCTAGGAGTGGGAAGGAAGCGGCCGTGGCCTTAATTAAGGTACAGCCTGGTGTGAAAATGGGAAACCACGGAAAACCATTTTCAGAGCTGCCGACAGTGGGGTTCGAACCTACTATCTCCCGAATACTGGATACTGGCCGCACTTAAGCGACTACAGCTATCGAGCTCGGTGCATTGCGTTGTTGGTACCAACGTAAAACACTTCCACCTCCTCCTTTCCCTCCTCCTTCTCTTCTACTTTCTTTAATATCGGCCTTAACGTAATTCCTGGATAGCACTCTACCTTGGTTCCCTTTCCTCCACACACTTTCCCCACATATCTAACAATAGAATCCCCCATGGCCAGAGCCTCGACCCTACCCGCCCCATTTGATCCCCTACCCTCTTCGTCAGCCATATCTTCCCTGACAGCTGCAGAAGCTACTTCCTCCTCACTTTTCTCCCTCCATGACCCTGTTCCACCTGTCTTTTCCTATCCTCTACTTTACATTTCCCTTTCCTACCTTTTCCCTTCCTCCTACTTCAACACTTCTCAGCAACAGTTCCCTGCTCCTCATCTTCTTTCTGTTGTTCTACCAGCAGTGACTCGCACCGATTTCTCACATACATCTGTCCTGAATTCTGATCCTGAATATAGCCCTTAGACTGCAATCTTCTTCCCCTCAGAACATTAGACCACCTGTCTTCTACAATTCCCCCTTTCCTTCCTCTCCCTCTTTTATACCTACTGTATCCTGTACATTGTTTGAGGGAGGCCCAACTTCCTTCCTGTCTTCTGAGAGAATCCTAATTATCTCCCTCAAACTCTCCAACGCCTCCCTCATACTCCTTAATGCCTGACCACACCCACAGTTCCTACACGTGCACTCCTTAGCCATTCTTTCCGCAAAGAATGAAAAGAAAAGGAAACATAAATAACTTATTATGTTAAAAAAATGAAAGCGAAGAAATATTGTCTAGGATAGTACACAAAAATCACACTACAATAAGGTAATTAATATACTACTACACTACAATACTACTTGATCGTACTATATTTTTATCCTACAAATCCCTAAAAGGATAAAAACTGTCGTTAATTACTGAATACCGAATGGAATATGCAAGAATCGCACAATTCTAAAGTGCAGTTAAACCTATCCTAATTACAACAACAGAATTCTACACTCATGCTCATAAATTAAGGATAATTGCATATTGTGGTGCCACACAACGTGGCACTACACAAAACTAGCGCTAATAGCATAGGCACAAAGTGAACACAAACGAAACATATGTGTAAGTCCACGGTATTGGTGATAAGTTGAAAAAACCGTCCCAAAACACATGTGCTACAAAACGCCACTGTTTCCTGCGTATGTATCCCGACAACAATATGGGATATGATCACCATGCACACGTACACAGGCCGCACAACGGGTTGGCATACTCTGGATCAGGTGGTCGAGCACCTGCTGGGGTATAGCCTCTCGTTCTTGCACCAGTGCCTGTCGGAGCTCCTGAAGTGTCCTAGGGGTTTGAAGACGTATAGCGATACGTCGACCGAGAGCATCCCAGACGTGCTCGATGGGGTTTACGTCTGGAGAACAGGCAAGCCACTCCATTTGCCGGATATCTCCTGTTTCACGGTACTCCTCCACGATGGCAGCTCGGTGGGGCCGTGCGTCATCATCCATCAGAAGAAGGTGGGACCCACTGCACCTCTGAAAAGGTGGACATATTGGTGCAAAATGACGTCCCGATACACCTGACCTGTTGCAGTTCCTCTGTCAAAGACATGCAGGGGTGTACGTGCACCAGTCATAATCCCACCCTACACCATCAAACCACTACCTCCATACAGGTCCCTTTCAAGGACATTACGGGGTTGGTATCTGGTTCGCCGGGCTGAGTAGCTCAGACGGTTGAGGCGCTGGCCTTCTGACCCCAATTTGGCAGGTTCGATCCTGGCTCAGTCCCGTGGTATTTGAAGGTGCTCAAATACGTCAGCCTCGTGTCGGTAGATTTACTGGCATGTAAAAGAACTCCTGCGGAACAAAATTCTGGCACCTCGGCGTCTCCGAAAACCGTAAAAGAGTAGTTAGTGGGACGTAAAGCAAATAACATTATTATTATGGTATCTGGTTCCTGGTTTACGCCAGATGAGAACCCGGCGAGAATCACTGTTCAGACTATACCTGGACTCGTCCGTGAACATAACCTGGGACCACTGTTCCAATGACCATGTACTGTGTTCTTGACACCAGGCTTTACGGGCTCTGCTGTGAACAGGGGTCAGTGGAATGCACATTGCAGTTCTCCGGGCGAATAAACCATGTCTGTTCAGTCGTCTGTAGACTGTGTGTCTGGAGATAAGCGTTCCAGTGGCTGTGACAAGGTCCTGAGCAAGGCTACCTGCAGTACTCCGTGGCCGTCTGCGGGCACTGATGGTGAGATATCAGTCTTCTTGTGGTGTTGTACACTGCGGACGTCCCGTACTGTAGCGCTTGGACACGTTTTCGGTCTGCTGGAATCGTTGCCATAATCTTGAGATCACACTTTGTGGAACACGGAGGGCCCGTGCTGCGACCTACGGCGTTTGACCAGCCTCCAGTCGCCCTATTATTCTACTCCCCATAACGTCATCGATATGTGTTCGTTGAGCCATTTTCACCACACAGTTATCATTAGCACGTCTGAAAACATCTGCACACTTACTCGCTGCACCGTACTCTGACATGCACCAACACACCTCTGCTTATTTGGACTGCTGCCAGCTTCACCGTGCGACGACCGCAGGTCAAATGCACCACATGGTCATACCCCGAGGTTATTTAAAACCGCAAACCGCCCACCATAGCGTTGTTTCACCATGTATCAGCATTATCCTTAACTTCTGAGCATGAGTGTAGTAAGACAGCTTCTACAGATACTTCTACTATACTACACAAATAATTTATAATAGAATAAGCACGCTAATTTCTAATAAGATACTAGAATACACTGCAATAATTTAACCTACGTTCAGACGTATCCTAATTACAATATGTTACTACTAAGCACAAAGAGAAATGAAAATTGCAAGTTTGTAATTAATACACACGAAAGATACACACACAAAGATACACACGAATATAGCAGGGAAGATACTATCTAAATATACCGTATTTACACTACAATTCTCAACTGAAATGTGGTTATATTATTTTTACAGATGGTGGATTACTATTATTTTCCCTACTACGCGGGACGGAGAGTAAAAGTGTTCTTAAATGCTGAAAAATAAGAGGTTGTCTACAATAATTTCTGTGAAAACTACGCCGGGGTCTTGAACTGCAATATTATTGGGATATAGCAATTTGATTATTAGCTTTTACTCGATGAATAAACGAAGGTGCAAAGTCTACAGACTATCGAAATTCAGTAATCAGCTGATTCATGTATTTGATTACTCAGCAACAATATTCTCTTTGATCTCGTTGGAATGCAGCAAACAATCGTCCACAGTCCAGTGAAATACCGTGTATTCTCTTTAACTTCTTTTTAAATCGAAGTTTACAGGCGTATCGTGTTATTTAATTCAATAAATTATTAACTTCGTGATAGTTTGAACGGATATCCATACGAAATACCGGAAAAGCGGCGGAAGTTACGACTCATTATGATAATCTGCCTTTGTAAGTACTATACCAACGAACCTACAGATACTTAAAAATAATTTTTAAAAAGAGTTAATATTATTACCTAAACCTAAATTCGAAATAAAGTACACCTAGCTAGCCTACCTAACATAGAAAACGTAATCTACTTAACACCAACTGAACTACTTGTTATAAAATTCAAATAAATATCACTACTCCCAATTTTCACCAACAAGCACTAAACACCAATATATAAACAGCTCTAAATGGATCATTAACATAAAAAATTAAACAATTTCAATAGGATTTAACTACGTTATCACTACAATGATGCAAGAGCACTCTCAACAGCCGACCATTCACAAGCGCATCCAACAATGGATGTCAGATTAAACAGACTCCAACAAGGAGGAAGCCAGTAAAATCCAAAATTACTGAGGAGAAGGCCATCCAAAGCGTAACCAACTTCTCAGTTTTCGGAAAAATGGTCTTTTGTAGAGTTCTCAGCTGCTTTGAAAGAAACAAGTTCCTAAAACCTTGTGGTCCATGAACTTTATAATGGCTTGTTATATTTTTCATCGACATCCTGCGAAATTCCCTTTTGAAAAGAACAAAGATGGTTGCTGCACTGAAACCTGGAAAAATGTGGTAACAATGCAGATGATTGGAGACCAATTACTCTGCTCAGCATATGCTACAGGCTATTAGGGAGAATGTTCTACAACAGAATTTCAGTTACACATACCAGAAGAACAGGCAAGATTCAGATTTAATCGAAACTGTTGCTAACAGGAGATGGCACTAAGTAGTAACATCGAGAACAGTCTCGATGATGAAAAGAGTCCATGGCCAAGTTCCTACACCTAACATTAGAATATGACATAGTCTGGCGACAGGGAATAATTTTTACAATTCTCAAAATTGTTCCTTGAAGGACCTTTTCATCTTTGCTCAATAACATGCTGTGGAATGGATTAATAGAAGCGTATCTCAACGGACGTATAAGCAAATGTTACAGACTAAACGATGGCTTACTACAAGCTTCAGTCATTGCTCCATTTCTTTTTAACCTCCACGTTGCAGACTTATCAGCCATGGTTCCTCGAAAGTTCATATAGGGTGATAGCTCTGCCCGTTCAGTCAAGCGATTTCAAAACTGTTGAAGACACGCTTGCTGAAGATCTTCTTAAACTGAACGATTACTTAAACATCTGGCGGCTTAACTTAACCAAACAAAACTGGAATCAGTTGTTTTCACTTAAATCACAAGCGGGCCAACTATGTGTCACAAGTAGAAGTCAAGAACACTACTCATCAAACATACCTGGGTGCTGTATTACACCGTTCCCTAACATACAAGGAACATTCATGCAGGATGGCTGCGAAGATTTAAAAAAGAAATAATATCACGAACAAACTTACTGGTGCAGGTTGGGAAGATGTTTCAACGGTTCTGAAAACAAAAGCCCTTGTCTTAGTTTATCCTGTGCAGAATTTTACAATCCTGTACTGCTTAACAGCGCACGCACACAAAGGGTTGAAACCCAGCTGAACGATACACTGAGGACAGTATCTGGCACCATTAAGTCTTCACAACTGAACTGGTTTCATGTTTTGTCCAACATCCATCCTCCTCATCTTCGAAGGCAAACAGCACTGTAAAGTGAATGAAAAGAATGCTGCAAAATTCAAGACCGTACGCAGCAATATCGAGGGAGATTAAAATCAAGAAATTCCTCATGGAAGCTATCCTAGAAGTTTCATGAATCCCGGTTCAGCGTTGATCAAGTATGGCGTGAAGAATGAGCTACTTCGAACCCTAATAATGGCGTATGGCCTCCGGAGAGGCCTGGTGCGGGTCTTTTCCTCGTAGACGGCCTATTAGGCGACCTGCATGTCTGTGAAGATGAGGACCCTACCTAGGATGATTTCTAATGCTTAATACGCCACAAACACCCAGCCCCAGAGCCATTTGAATTAACCAATTAAGGTTAAAATCCCCGACCCGGCCGAGAATCGAACCTGGAACCCTCTGAACGGATGGCCAATACGCTGATCATTCAGCCAACGAGTCAGACACTTCGAACCCTGACAGCTAGGGTTAACCTCTGACCCTTGAAGGGAGCCCCTGGTTTCGGCTAATCACAAAAGATTTGTACATCACTGAACCGAGTGCAAACCAATCACGGCAGATGTGGGTTCTGGCAGCATAAGTGGGGAAAGATAGAGAGCGACACACAGTATACCATTCAACATCTAGTCATGAAATCCGCTGAGGAGGTTTGAGGGGAACATTCATGACTTGCATGTGGCCCCTGAAGAAACCATCAGCTGGTTGACATCTCTGGACATTCAATTCTGGCAAAAGTCGCTGCCCACCCGTGAAGTATCCACATGTGTTTATTTTCTAGTGTAGTACCTAATTTTAACTATTCTGTAAGTGATTGTAGATAATTGTATACATTAGCCATATGAAATATATACAGTATATAGTAAAACCTCCGTTAACCGAAATTATCAGGGGTTAAACGATTTAAGATAGCCAACATTTCGGAGTGTAAGTAAATGGTGAATTTTGCTTCCAAAGGTAGGAAACGACTCGTACAGCAGTTTATTTTGAAATAACTGTTCCGATTGAATGTACAGGATTTCAATTATAATACTAATTTGCATAATCAATATGTCATATCAATGTGCTGGGACAAAATCAATATTCTGAAGCAGAATACTACTGTACTGTTTAGTTCTTTTTACAAAAGTCTGAGATATTTCTGAACTTGCTTTTCATAGTCTATTAATGTCGCTATATCTCACTATTGTTTTAATAGGAGGATATCTGGCGGCCTAGCTTCTTTATGTCGTTCAAGACAGCGAAATTATATTTTAAAATGTGTTTCTGTTGAAAATCCGTAATTTTCAGGTAAATTACTCACGTTCTGATTACAGTACGAGGGAAAACTTCTAACGCATTAAATCCATCGTCGGCTATGTCACAGTTGTACAGTCGTCTTAATCGTCTGCATCGCTGCTAGTATTTTCCTTCGGCTGTAACTCCATGTCTACAATGTCCTAGTCACCAAAGACTCGTTCAGGATCATTGGCATTTAGCAATTCTCACTTTTTCAATATTTTCACAACGTGGAAATTGATCTAAAGTGTTCTGAAAAACCTCCCATTCATCAATCTCGTCACATCGAAGAGTTTGTTCCAGCATTTTTGAGTGGTCCGCCTCTGTGGTGTAGTGGTTAGTGCGATTAGCTACCACCGCCGGAGGTCCGGGTTCGATTCCCGGCTCTGCCACGAAATTTGAATAGTGGTACGAGGACTGGAACGGGGTACACTCAGCCTCCGGAGGTCAACTGAGTAGAGGTGGGTTCTATTCCCACCTCAGCCATCCTGGAAGTGGTTTTCCGTGGTTCCCCATTTCTCCTCCAGGCAAATGCCGGCCGCTTCCTTCCCTCTTCCTTGTCTATCCCTTCCAATCTTCCCATCCCCCCACAAGGCCACTGTTCAGCATAGCGGGTGAGGCCGCCTGGGTGAGGTATTGGCCCTCCTCCCAGTTGTATACACCGACCCGATGTCTGACGCTCCAGGACACTGTCCTTGAGGCGGCAGAAGTGGGATCCCTCGCTGAGTCCGAGGGAAAAACCAACCCTGGATGGTAAACATGTTAAGAAAGAAAGACGATAAATACGTTCGTTCGTAATCTGTTTACACTCCAGGGTCGGTTTTTCCCTCGGACTCGGCGAGGGATCCCACCTCTACCGCCTCAAGGGCAGTGTCCTGGAGATTCAGACTTTGGGTCGGGGATACAACTGGGGAGAATGACCAGTACCTCGCCCAGGCGGCCTCACCTGCTATGCTGAACAGGGGCCTTGTGGAGGGATGGGAAGATTGGATGGGACAGGCAAGGAAGAGGGAAGGAAGCGGCCGTGGCCTTAAGTTAGGTACCATCCCGGCATTTGCCTGGAGGAGAAGTGGGAAACCACGGAAAACCACTTCCAGGATGGCTGAGGTGGGAATCGAACCCACCTCTCCGACATCCAATAAATCTCTGCCTAGACCTATTGTGGTTAAGTTCGTGAATAGATGGAAGAAGCATGAACTTATGGTTGGCAAAGAAAAATGTTAGGCAACTTTCATCCACTGCACTTAATATTAATGCCACTAGCCATACTATTTACATCAATGACCACCTAACAGCTAAATCTAAAGGTCTTCTTAAGAGAGCTAAAGACCTTAGAGCAAAAGGCTTCAAGTATGTGTGGTCAAGGGAAGGGAGAATTTTTGTAAGGAGAAATGATACTTCTAGCATTATACATATTAGAAACATAGATGATGTCTTAGCTCTCTCTTCCCCTTAGGACTTAGGTAGGCTATTTACTTGTAGGTAGATGAATAATCCATGTTATTTTTATGGAAGGTTCTGAATTCCAACTAAGTGAACTACAGGAGCTTACTAGCAAAGATGGAACTAGAATGCTATATATCAACTCCCAAAGTATTCGTAATAAGTGGAGTAATTTACTTTATACAGTACAGGAAGCACAATATCCTGAAATCATTGTAATTGTTGAAACATTTGTTGAAACATGGGTTTCTCCTGAGGAAGAAAAATATTTCAATCTGAATGGATATTATGGTCTCTTTTGCTCTAGATCACATAATAGGGGTTTTTTTTTTGCTAGGGGCTTTACGTCGCGCCGACACAGATAGGTCTTATGGCGACGATGGGATAGGAAAGGCCTAGGATTTGGAAGGAAGCGGCCGTGGCCTTAATTAAGGTACAGCCCCAGCATTTGCCTGGTGTGAAAATGGGAAACCACGGAAAACCATTTTCAGGGCTGCCGATAGTGGGATTCGAACCTACTATCTCCCGGATGCAAGCTCACAGCCGCGCGCCTCTACGCGCACGGCCAACTCGCCCGGTCATAATAGGGGTGGTGGAATTGCCATTTATATAAAGGAACCGTATAAGGCTAATGTATTATTATCTATTAACAGTAATGCTAGTTCATATAGTATATTATTAATTGAGATAAAGGGTTTTGTGAATGACATTCACTTAGTAGCAGTATATAACCCTCATACTAAATTTTCGAAAGATTTTCTAAAATGTTTAGAAGATATTTGAAATGAAGGTGGCAAAACATTTTGTATTACTGTTGGTGACTTTAATATAAATAAATTAGAACACAGTCATATATCTGCTGAGCTTCAGAATCTGTGTGGGTGTTATAATCAGGGTTCATGTAACACTCTCTTTCCTACTAGAATTTCATTGACAACTAGTACACTTATAGACCATTTTTACGTAAACAGAGTCTGCAAATACAAAATGTATAACATAATAAATGATCTGAGTGATCACAATTTATTAATCTTGGATGTTAATATTGCACCCAAAATGAATACACAAAGAAATTATGTAATGCAACCTACAAAATACCATGTCCCATCTATGGAAAAATACATGTCTCAAACGCCATTAACTATAAATGAAGAGGATGGCTCGGATATCATAACAGATAAATTAATGACATATTTTAAGGAAAGTACTGCTTTAGTTAAAAATGAAAGTCCTAATCTAAATAAAAAAGTTAGACCCTTTTGCCCATGGTTTACTTCAGAGCTGTTAAATTTAATCAAACAAAAAAATAATTTATATTATAAAATTAAAAGACAACAGATGAGATTTAGTATGGGATGTGGCTATATTTCACAGCAGTTAATACAAGACTATAAAGCCATACGCAACAGGGTTACTAGAATGAAAAGAGATCTAGAAAATAATTATTATATCAATAGGTTAAACAGCACAAATAATCAGTGGAAAGTTATTAATAATATTTTAACAAATAATAACTGTAACAATGAAGAAATACAATTGAAAGTAAATGATAAGTTGGTGACTGACTCTAGTCAAATTTCAACTATATTTAATGACTATTTCACTGATATGGGTCTGTCTTTAGCTAAAAACATTCCTCAGTGTAAATACCCTCACCTTGAACCTGGCCCATCTAATTCCTTGTTTTTAACCCCTACTAATGAAAATGAAATTGAACAAATAATTAATAATCTTAAAAACAGTTGTAGTGTTGACTGTTTTGGTATTATTAATACTCTTATAAAGAGACTCTCTAAATTTCTTATACCTCACATCACAAAATTAGTTAACAAATCTCTATCAGAGGGTAAAGTACCAGCCAAACTTAAAATCGCCACAGTTGTACCAATCTATAAAGGTATGGATAAATTTAATGTAAGTAATTACAGACCAATCTCGGTACTACCTCCTTTATCTAAGATTTTAGAACAAGTGGTTAAAAAAAGATTATTAGATTTTTTGTTAAATAATAAATATTTTTATCAATTTCAGTATGGTTTCCTACCTCAGTCGAGTATCAGTAATGCTATTGAGGATATTATTATTAAACTACAACAAGCTCTAGACTCAGGTATGTTAGCAGCTGGCTTATTTATAGATCTTAAAAAGGCTTTTGACACAGTTGATCATAAAATTCTATTACATAAATTAGAAGTAGCAGGCATTAGAGGTATTGCATTGGATTGATTTGTTGATTACCTCTCTAATAGGGAGCAGTTTGTTATATGTAATAATACTCAGAGTAATGTAAAGGTGATATCCATTGGTGTGCCTCAGGGTTCTGTGCTGGGGCCTTTATACTTTCTTATCTTCATTAATGATATTGGTCACCTTAAATTAAATGGAAGACTATCCATCTTTGCTGATGACACCAATATTTTTTATACAGGCTCTAGCAATCAGGAACGTGAACAAAATATGCAGCAGGATATTCGATTACTTGAAACATGGCTTAATTCCAACCGATTAACGATAAATCTAACAAAAACAAACTACATAAATTTTCACAAACCTTTATATGTATTAAATTTGGATAAATATCTGCTTTTATTCAATCACAGAGTAATGAAAGTACACAGTACTAAATTCTTAGGACTGATTATACATGAAAATCTGTCATGGGGTAATCACGTGGAGACCATTTGTAATAAAATTATCCCTGTGATTGGTATCCTCAGTAGATTGCGATATAAGTTCTCTCTTGGGTTGTTGAAGGGTATTTACTATGCTCTTATTGAAAGCCACATCTCTTATATGATACATGTCTGGGCATGCTGTAATAAAGAATTATTTGAAAAGGTAGAGGTCCTTAGGAAGAGAGCACTAAAAATAATTTTCAAACTGCCCATTCTGACACCGACTAAAGATCTGTATAAACATTGTAATATATTATCACTTCCAAACCTCCGCATGAAGGCTTCTATAATTATGATCTATAAAATTCAAAACAAATTGGTCCGCTCAAACACATCAGTAATTACTAATTCACAGATTCATAATTATGAAACAAGAATTATTCATAATATTCACTATAATCAGATTCATTCCACTAGTTATGGTCAAAATTCTCTTTGGCATTTTTGTATAACTATGTATAACTCGCTTCCAAAAAGTATAAAAATGTTACCAACTTTACCTATCTTCAAGAGTAATGTAACTAAATACTTGAAGTAGTATGGTAATTTTGGTCAGGAAGCTTTGTCCTATCTTATCTATTACATCATGTTAAATTATATACTTACTCTATTTTATTTTGTAATTACATTGTGAATATAGCTGCCGTTGTAATTTATTTGTATTGCACCAAGAAGAGCCTTGGCTCAGGTGCCTATATTGAAATGAAATAAAATAATAAATAAAAAAACTTAGCCTAAGTTTTAGGTTATACAAGCCAAGTCAATAAAATGAAGGGTAAAAATACCGGGCGAGTTGGCCGTGCGGTTAGGAGTGCGCAGCTGTAAGCTCGCATCCGGGAGATAGTGGGTATCGAACCGCACTGCTGGCAGCCCTGAAGATGGTTTTCCTTGGTTTCCCATTTTCACACCAGGCAAATTCTGAGGCTGTACGTAAGGCCACGGCCGCTTCGTTCCCATTTCTAGGCCTTTCCTGTCCCATCGTCGCCATAAGACCTATATGTGACGGTGTGATGTAAAGCAAACAGCAAAAAAAAAAGTAAAATTCACAGCACCAAAATACATTCCTGCATTGAACGACTAAAATGTCACCAAGACACTTTTCTTGCCTGATATGCTCAGCTTGTTAAAAGCCAAATGTAATTAACGTTATTGGCTTTACGCCCCGCTAACTACTTGTACGGTTTTCGGAGACGCCGTTGTGCAGGAATTTAGTCCTGCAGGAGTTCTTTTACGTGCCAGTAAATCTACCGACACGAGGCTGACGTATTTGAGCACCTTCAACTATCACCGGACTGAACCAGGATCGAACCTGCCAAGTTGGGGTCAGAAGGCCAGCACCTCAACCGTCTGAACCACTCAGCCCGACTTGTGAAAACTAGATGAAGTCATATTTATCTTTATCATGTTTAACTTTTCCCCTCCACAAAGAGAATTTTTTTTTTTTTTGCTAGTTGCTTTACGTCGCACCGACACGGAGTGGGAAGGAAGCGGCCGTGACCTTAATTAAGGTACAGCCCCAGCATTTGCCTGGTGTGAAAATGGGAAACCACGGAAAACCATTTTCAGGGCTGCCGACAGTGGGGTTCGAACCTACTATCTCCCGAATACTGGACACTGGCCGCACTTAAGCGACTGCAGCTATCGAGCTCGGTACAAAGATATTTAATGTTTCTCTTTCATGGGCCTCGGAAGTGGGTAGGCCAGTTGTCCCAACCATAAATATATATTCTTTTGGGAATGATAGATTATAGCCCTATAGTACTATGATCTTTCTTTCTTTCTTAATCAGTTTATCATTCAGGGTTGGTTTTCTCTCGGACTCAGCGAGGGATTTCACCGCTACCGCTTCAAGGGCAGTGTCCTGGAACGTGAGACTTTGGGTATGGTGATGAAACTGGTGAGGAGGGCCATTACCTCGCCCAGGCGGCCTCACCTGCTAAGCTCAACAGGGGCCTTGTTGGAGGATGGGAGGATAGACAAGGAAGAGGGAAGGAAACGGCCGTGGCCTTAGGTGCCTGGAGGAGAAGTGGGAAAATACGAAAAACCACTTCGAGGATGGCTGAGGTGAGATTCGAAACCCCTCTACTCAGTTGACCTCCTGAGGCTGAGTAGACCCCGTTCCAACCGTCGTACTATTTGTTTTCAACTTTCATGGCGGAGCCGGGAATCGAAACCGGGCCTCCGGGAGTGGCACACATTAACCACTACACCAAAGAGGCGGACTAGTACTATAATGCTACCTATATGTTTATGTTAGTGCTGAAATCCGATTTCTTACTTTACTAATGCTGAAAGCCCGAAAATATAATGTTAGTCTTTAATATGGGAATCAGTCTAGAAGGAAATGTTGAAAGTGATGTGATATCTCTCCAGGTTAGTTGTTATCCTAATACTATGGGTTACAGTACATTGCACGTATATAAAAGACGCCTCTTACAAACTTGCTTTTTATCCGCGAATTTCTACGGCCACAAAAGTCACTATTTTTCAAGAATGATGACATCTACACATGGTAGATTGTCTGACTGCGCTGTTTTGAACCTTTCTTCTGTCATTTCGAAGTTATTCGCGATCATGAATAATAAACAATCGGCTTTTAGCAACGGCTGATGTACAACGGCTGGTAGAGCTGCATGCGGTACTTGATCGTGACGTCACAGCGCGCCGCCTACGTCAGAGGCCGTTTCACTCGCCTTGTGGAAAGGCACTATTAAATGTATTTTTAATGGTATAAAACAAGTCAACTGACCACAATGCAATACGTTTACGTACTATTTCATTGGTGTACATTTCAAAAAAATATCTTTGAAAATTAAGCATGTTCCCTATTGTCAAGCACAGCGAAAAATTGTGCATACTCTGATGAAATGAAATGGCGTATGGCTTTTAGTGCCGGGAGTGTCCGAGGCTCGCTAGGTGCATATCTTTTGATTTGACGCCCGTAGGCGACCTATGCATCGTGATGAGAATGAAATTATTATGAAGTCGACACATAAACCCAGCCCCCTGCCGGGATTCAAACCCGAGACCACTGTGACCAAAGGCCAGCACGTAAACATTTAGCCAGACGCATACTCTGACTTTATCCTGTTATGGATCCTTCATATACAGGGTGTTAGGGGTATACGTGCAGATATTAAGCTAGACGGCAAAGAAAAATACATCTCACAATATATACTATGTACTTTTTACCTTGTCCTATTAGTTTGCCCATAACTGAGCCAAATATTTCAGGACCTAATGTGTTTTGAACGGCCGTAGCAGGATATGCCGGTTACGTCATTCTGTCCACGCGTAGTGGAAGCACAGTAGCAGAGTATAGGGCTTGTTGAACCTGTTTCTTATCGCAGGCCAACGCATGTTGTTGTGCACTTCCCCTAAAGCCTTGGCAAGTAGGAGAGGATGACTCACGTGCCAAGCCACTTGCTGTACTCGAAAAGCGGTCTAGGGTACTCTGTGTGAAATGTACACAGAATTCTTACAGTGACCTCGAAGATACGTACCAGCACATACATGCGAATCAAGTATTGTGTAGTTGTGTGTGATTTTTAAGACGTCAATGGCATTACTCAGTGATCCCAGCTGACAAAATGAAAGGAAATAGTTAATAAGTAAATTAAAAATGAGCGCAACATTTCTGTGCTCTTATTGCGACAGTCCACGATGAATTTCTGACAATAGACAATGCGAGTTTTCTATGCTTATTCATAAACTTTTCAGGTCAGTGAAAGGACGGTGGACACTGAAAGAAAAGGTTGTAAGTATTCAGTCATACTGTTATTAATGAGACAGATTTCAAAAACCGTAGCTGCAAATATGCGTGAACATTGCTCGAAGGAAAAATAGCTACTGTGGATTTGCTTTGCTAGTTACTTTACGTCGCACCGAGACAGATAGGTCTTATGGCGACGATGGGACAGGAAAGGGCTAGGAGTGGGAAGGAAGCGGCCGTGGCCTTAATTAAGGTACAGCCCCAGCATTTGCCTGGTGTGAAAATGGAAAACCACGGAAAACCATCTTCAGGGCCGCCGACAGTGGTGTTCGAACCTGCTATCTACCGAATACTGGATACTGGCCGCACTTAAGCGACTGCAGCTATCGAGCTCGGTCTACTGTGGAATTGCCGCCGGGCATTTCTAATAAAAGGCTTATTCTTCTTTTTCCTAATCTGTTTACCCTCCAGGGTTGGTTTCCGGACTCACCACTACCGCCTCAAGGGCAGTGTCCTGGAGCGTGAGACATTTTCCTAATCTGTTTACCCTCCAGGGTTGGTTTCCGGACTCACCTCTACCGCCTCAAGGGCAGTGTCCTGGAGCGTGAGACATTGGGTCGGGGGATACAACTGGGGAGAATGACCAGTACCCCGTCCAGGCGGCCTCACCTTCTATGCTGATCAGGGGCCTTGCGGGGGAATGGGGAGATTGGAAGGGATAGACAAGGAAGAGGGAAGGAAGCGGCCGTGGCCTTAAGTTAGGTACCATCCCGGCATTTGCCTGGAGAAGTGGAAAACTACGGGAAACCACTTTCAGGATGGCTGAGGTGGGAATCGAACCACCTCTACTCATTTGACCTCCCGAGGCTTAATGGACCCCGTTCCAGCCCTCGTATCACTTTTCAAATTTCGTGGCGGAGCTGGGAATGGAACACGGGCCTCTGGGGGGTGGCAACTAATCACACTAACCACTATACCACAGAGGTGGACAAAAGGCTAATTACTGGACTGTAAGTGCCGATAGGTAATGTAACGGACCCGTTTAATTAAAACTTCCGTAATAATAATGTTACTACTACTACTACTACTACTACTACTACTACTACTACTACTACTACTACTACTACTAATATCTTAACGTTTCACTAACTAATTTTCACGGTTTTCGGAGACGCTGAAGTGCCAGAATTTTGTACCGCAGTACTTTTTTAAATGCAAGTAAATCCACAGACACGAGACAGGCGTATTTCAGCACCTTCAAATACCACCGAACTGAGCCGCCATCGAACCTGCCAAGGTGGGATCAGAAGACCAGCGCTCTATCGTCCGAGCTACTCAGACCGCCATTGGAGCTTAGAGTAAGTTGATCGTGCGGTTAGGGGCGCGCAGCTGTGAGCTTGTATTCTAGTGATAGTGGGTTCGAACTCCACTGTCGGCAGCCAGGAAGATGGTTTTTCGTAGTTTCCCATTTTCACATCAGGGAAATGCTGGGACTGTACCTTTATTAGACTTCGAACGCTTCCTTCCCACTTGTATCCCTTTTCTCTCCCATCGTTGCCGTAAGACCTATTTGTGTCGGTGCGACGTAAAACAATTTGTAAGTACATGTTTCGGTAATTTCGGAGACATGTCTGCAATTATAATATTAATAATAATTCGGACCTTTTAAAAGTTCACTATTTTCTTTAGTGTTTTCTGACAGATTACGAGCTACGATGTTTGAGTGGGGCGATTAACTTTTATTTTCATAATAGTTAGTAATAATAGACTAACACAGTTTTTATAATAATATTGTTACTGGCTTTTCGACGGATGCAAGCTGACAGCTGCGCGCTCCTAATCGCACGGCCAACTCGCCCAGTAATAATAATAATAATAATAATAATAATAATAATAATAATAATAATAATAATACATCTTTACGTGCCAATGGAGACGCACGGTGTCGGAATTTTGCCCACAGGTATTCTTTAACGTGCCTGTAATCTACCGATCAGAAGCGGTCGTATTTGAGCACCTTGAAATACCAGCGGACTGAGCCAGGATCGAGCCTGCTAAGTTCATGAAACCAGTGCTTGAACAGTCTGAGCCACTCAGCCTGGCAACGTTTATTTTGATACGTTTAATAGGCACTGCAAAATCAGCAGTAAGCTAGAAGGCTTTCATTTACATTTAAAGTTCTCTTCGGTTGGAAGCACGAAAGGAAGGTACGTCTAATTCATTTATGTTCATAACATGTCCCTTACTTGTATGAAGTAAAACGTTCGATGTGTTTTGACATTTCAGTTCCGATACTACTCACTTGGAAATCATATCCCATGCATTCTTTCGTTGACGTAATAAACTTTATTTACATAGACGTCAACGCGGGATGTTTCTGCATACGGCGAGTTGCACTCCCAAAAGACCATGATATTGAAATCGCACTGTGGGAAAATATTCCACGTAAGCAGTTCGACAAAAGCACTAAACGTGTCTCGTGCCGATTCCGTTGTCTGCTGTACCTAGGGAAGGGGATGTGGCTGGACGGGTTTCCCGCCCCTACATGAAACCGGTCTGTCTGACCTTGACCTGAATAACAGCTGTCAGAGATGCGAATTATCGTCTGTACTAGTACGCGAGTTACTTCGTAGTAGTAGAATCAGTAGTATTACTTGAATAATGCCAGTGTATGAATACCACGAATACCATGATATGCTGCTAGTGTATCGTGTGGCAGAACAGAACACGGGTCGCCCTTCATGAATCTATCGGGAAAGGCTTCGAGCAATTTATATTTTGTTTTTTATTCACTACGAGTTAAAACAGAGGACACTTTGATTTTAAGGGCCGATGACATTAAGACAGCAATCATCATCATCATCATCATCATCGTCGTCGTCGTCATCATCATCATCATCATCACGTATAAATATTCAATAAAATAATTGTTTTATATTCACCATTACTGAAATAGGAAGTATAAGTTAACATTTAACTTAAGAAGGTTGCCTAGAGTGTTTTGTTAATTTACAAAAGAAAAATTAAAATTTCTTTTAGTGTAAGGCAATCTGTATGTTTTTGTTTTCTAAACTGTTGTACTGTAATGTTTAACATAGGTACATTTTGTTGTTCACAGGCGTTTTCGTGTACGTTCGTAAATCCGTACTTTTCTATTCGAGATAGTCTTGTTACCGTCCACCTGGAATTACGGAGCCCGTACTGTATGGTAGTTATTTTTCTACAACAGAGTGTTACTCATGCGACTGTAGTTCCTACGACCACGCCACTCTTATGTCTGTGTCACTAATGTGCGCTTTGTTCGGCTCTGTACTGCTTGACCATGTGGCTCTCGTTACCTTCTGCCACTTCTTCTACTGCAGCCTTATGTCTTATTCTACCGACATCATCTTAACACGCAGTAGCGTAATCTGTTGCGATTTACCGAGCTCGATAGCTGCAATCGCTTAAGTCCGGCTCCATGGCTAAATGGTTAGCGTGCTGGCCTTTGGTCACAGGGGTCCCGGGTTCGATTCCCGGCAGGGTCGGGAGTTTAACCTTAATTGGTTAATTTTGCTGGCACGGGAACTGGGTGTATATGCCATCTTCATCATCATTTCATTCTCATCACGACGCGCAGGTCGTGGATACAGGTGCTTATGTACCACAACATCACCGGCTTTCAGGCCGGCTCCTTGGCTAAATGGTTAGCGTGCTGGTCCTTGATCACAGGGGTCCCGGGTTCGATACGCAGCGGGGTCGCGAATTCTAACCATCATAGGTTAATTTTGCCGGCACGGGGGCTGGGTGTGTGTGTTGTCTCATCATCAATTCATTCTCATTACGACACGCAGGTCGCCTACGAGTGTCAAATCGAAAGACCTGCTTCTGGCGAGCCGAACTTGTCCTCGGACACTCCCGGCACTAAAAGCCATACGACATTTCATTTCAGCGTGGCCAGTGTCCATTATTCGTGAGATAGTGGGCTCGAACCCCTCTCTCGGCAGCCCAGAAGACGGTTTTCCGTGGTTTCCCATTTTTACACCAGGAAAATGCTGGGGCTATACCTTAATTAAGGCCACGGCCGCTTCCTTCCCTGTCCTAGCCTTTCCAGTCCCATCGTCGCCATAAGGCCTATCTGTGTAGGTGCGACGTAAAGCCAATAGCTGCTGCGATTTGTTATTAGCACCATCATAGTAAAATGTAATATAGTTGTGGCGGAATCTTCTTGGATACCTTCGATATCTGTGGATTGTGTATAATTTGATAACTCATCTGTACTCATGAAAGCGACCGTCGGCCTGGCGTTCAGGTTAATAGCTACATCTCTCTAACGCGTAACCTTGATTATGTTTCTTAGATTTGTTGATATGTATGTTTGATGTTTATACCCAGTACGAGATTACAGCTGACTCATCCCCACGAGCTTGACCTGGTTCTCGTCTTAAGCATAGTAATCTGTAGGTAACTACTGCGTCCGATGCTAACTCACGTGACATACATTTCATCTTGTTTCCTCTTAAACCACGCGTATTTTACTATTTTCTTCCACGTATTTCAGCTTTTAATTACGGTACCTGATAATAATAATAATAATAATAATAATAATAATAATAATAATAATAATAATAATAATAATAATTGCTTTACGTCCCACTAACTACACCGAGCTCGATAGCTGCAGTCGCTTAAGTGTTGCCAGTATCCAGTAATCGGGAGATAGTGGGTTCGAGCCCCACTGTCGGCAGCCCTGAAGATGGTTTTCCGTGGTTTCCCATTTTCATACCAGGCAAGTGCTGGGGCTGTACTTTAATTAAGGCCACGGCCGCTTCCTTCCAACTCCTAGGCCTTTCCCATCCCATCGTCGCCATAAGACCTATCTCTGTCGGTGCGACGTAAAGCCCCTAGCAAAAAAGACCTATCTGTGTCGGTGCGACGTAAAGCAAAATAGCAAAAAACTACTTCTACGGTTTTCTGAGACGCTGAGGTGCCCGAATTTAGTCCCGCACGAGTTCTTTTTATGTACCAGAAAATCTGCCGACACGAGGCTGACGTGTATTTGAGCACCTTCAAATACCACCGGACTGGACCAGAAGTTGGAGTCAAAAGGCCTGCACCTCAACCGTCTGAGCCACTCAGCCCGGAAGGAGGTACGAAATATAGGTACGTTTAATTTATTTAGTTGTATAACATGTCCATTATTCATTTGAAACTAAACGTTCGATGTGTTTCGATAATTCAATTCCGATGCTACTCATTTGGGCATCCCATGACTGTTTTCGTTGGCGTAAGGAACTGCCATCTTTCTTCTACCTTTACGCAATGCACAACGGGGATCGTACCGTATTTCACGTCCTGGCGCGCTTATCCCAACCAATAATTATATCAGTCGTACTGGTCCCGCACCGATACAGGTTTTCAGGTCATTTCCATACTCACTAGACCACGGGGCTGATGACCACAGATATCCCAACCCCCTAAATGACAAAACAGCAAATGAACCAGTATTAACGCTGAGAATTCGGTACATTTTCAGGGTCCGAAACCGATGACCAGGGTTGTCTGAAGCCCCTAAGACGGAAACTAAATACTGACAACAACGAACCCAGTCTGGCGAGAATGTAACGTAATATGGCATACACTACTGTAGTAGTCACCTTCAGCTGTTATCATAGCTCAGTGGCTCTTAAACATAAAACCAGTTTGACAAGTATGTTACGTAACATCACGTGCAATACATTGGCAGCGTTCAGCTGTTACAGTAGCACACTTGCTTGTAAACATAAACAGAAACCAGTTTGGCACGAATGGCGCGTGACTCGCCTGTTCTCAATGCGAAGCTATTCATTCACAAGAACAAGTCATACTACCTATTCTAAAAACATCGTATCTTTTTGCTCTCGAAAATAACTTCCGAGGATTACTAAAAGTTTGATATATAGTGGTTCGTCACATCGTTCTCTATTGCTAGAAGAAATATCTGCAGGTATACACCTAACACCCTGTATATTGAGTTGACCTCAAACGGATAAATATATCAAAATATCGGTGGTTAAATAAATTACATTACAGACAGCGGACGCTCTAAAATGTTAGGTTCTTTTTTTGCTAGGGGCTTTACGTCGCACCGACACAGATAGGTCTTATGGCGACGATGGGATAGGAAAGGCCTAGGCGTTGGAAGGAAGCGGCCGTGGCCTTAATTAAGGTACAGCCCCAGCATTTGCCTGGTGTGAAAATGGGAAACCACGGAAAACCATCTTCAGGGCTGCCGATAGTGGGATTCGAACCTACTATCTCCCGGATGCAAGCTCACAGCCGCGCGCCTCTACGCGCACGGCCAACTCGCCCGGTGTTAGGTTTTCTCTTGCGAAAGAAAATGTATATATTCATCGAAGCCAGACTGTACGGAAAAATGTTATAAAACAAGGTCTAGAAATCGGAATGCCTTCAGTACCAAACCATCACTAACATACGTAGCTATAAGCAGTGATGTTCCTTCTTGAACACAACAGAAATGCAAAGAGGGTGACAGGAATGGAAATAACGCTGATGTAGTGCGAGTTAAGGCATGATCGGCTACGAGCCGATTGTTGGTATGGAGAGAGCTCTCATAGAAAGATTAACCACTAGATGGCAGCGCAATCTGGACAACAGACAAAACGTTTTACCGAACACAATACCTTTCGCTTCAAGTAAAGCATAATGATTTTAAACACATTTTTAACGAATTTTAGAATAAGTAACGACCTTTGTTGCTATTACATCATACATATTGAAATGCTAATGCATTGTTCCTCTCCCGTATTGCTGCATCATCCCACAGAGTGGTCCGGCTCCATGGCTAAATGGTTAGCGTGCTGGCCTTTGGTCACAGGGGTCACGGGTTCGATTCCCGGCAGGGTCGGGAATTTTAACCATAATTGGTTAATTTCGCAGGCACTGGGGCTGGGTGTATGTGACGTCTTCATCAACATTTCATCCTCATCATGAAGCGCAGGTCGCCTGCGGGAGTCAA
Organism: Anabrus simplex; assembly: GCF_040414725.1. Lineage (NCBI taxonomy): Eukaryota > Metazoa > Arthropoda > Insecta > Orthoptera > Tettigoniidae > Anabrus > Anabrus simplex. The sequence continues at coordinate 931,310,463 of NC_090266.1, forward strand.
ATCGAAAGACCTGCATTTGGCGACCCGAACATGTCCTCTGACACTCCCGGCACTAAAAGGCATACGCCATTTCATTTTTCATCCCACAGAGTACAATAATGCTTCTCTCGTGACGGTTGAAATATCCTGCTTTTCAATCTTGTTGCATTCATTCCTTGCATCTGTCTGCATTATACAGTTGAACCTGCCCTAACGGACACCCTTATTCAGTGGACACCTCCCTATACGAACAATTTTCCTCGGAACCGATTTTATTTTACATAAGACAAGTGTTAAATTGGCTTCATTTAAGCGGACACCTCGAACTCCGGACAGCGGACATCGCCATTTGTCCCGTCCACTTGACTTAAGCGGACAATTTACACGTAGCAGGACAATTTATTACGCCGGACCACATGTTATCCTTTCTTTTAAAACTATTCTTCAGACATTAATTAAATCCCTTTTGAATGTCTGTAGTATTTCGAGTGCAAGGGGAGAGAAAGTACATCGGAATTCAGTTCTACCTAGTGGTGTATAGGCCTATTCCGAGAATCCTAATTGCCCAGAAATGCTGCCAGAGTCTGTTGACTCACAAGTTATCTGGGGATTTCCTTCCCTTCTTGCATCATTCTATTCATAGCTCGGATTGTCTCTGAGGAGGTCGAGCTCAGGTAGTCAACTTGAGAAGGAAAAGAAAAGAAAGCATGTGCTAAATTTACACTGACGAAGCTTCACGATTACTTCACGAAGCTGTAATGTTTGTAAATGATGTAAAATCACTTATAATAACTCTCTATGAAATACTAACACAGAAATTGCTTAAAATAATAAAAATAAAGATATGTATATTTATATTTACGGTGGATGCTCTCTGCCGTTAAAATGTTCGATTATTTTTACAAACTTGTTTTAGAGGACACCTCTCGTAACGGACATTTTTCGTCGGAACCGACGGTGTCCGCAGAAGGGAGGTTCGACTGTAGTACTCGGTGGATGGTCTTACGCTAAAGAGTACGGTACCAAGTGACATTAATATGTTTGCTAGAAAAACAGAGAATCCCTACAACTCAGTTACCTAAAATGCATTGCATGTATTGTAAGAACTTACCTGATACACACAATAGACTTTGTGGAGCACGCTCCTAATACCCAATTAAAATGTTTGATTTTAATTATTTCATGATCAATGTATTAATGACCGTGAACTTCAGTATCCTATTTCACACGCATAACTCATTATGCGATACGGTAACACATAAGATGTATAGATTTTACATGTTATCAATAGTGTAGTCCACCTCTGTGGTGTAGTGGTTAGTGTGTTTAGCTGCCACTCCCGGAGGCCCGTGTTTGATTCCCAGCTCTGCCACGAAATTTGAAAAGTGTTACGAAGGCTGGAACGGGGGTCCACTAAGCCTCAGGAGGTCAAATTAGTAGATGGATTTCGATTCCATCCTCATCCATCCTGGAAGTGGTTTTCCGTGGTTTCCCACTTCTCCTCCAGGCAAATGACGGGATTGTACCTAACATAAGACCACGGCCGCTTCCTTCCCCCTTCCTTTTCTATCCCTTCCAATCTTCCCATCCCCCGCAGGGCCCCTGTTCAGCATAGCAGCTGAGGCCCCTGGGCGAGGTACTGGTCTTCCTCCTAGTTGTATCCCCCTGACCCAAAGTCTCACGCTCCAGAAAAATGCTCTCGGGGCGGTAGAGGTGGGATCCCTCGCTGAGTCCGAGGGAAAAGCCAACCCTGGAGGGTAGGCCTAAACGTATGAAGAAAGAAAGAAAGAAAGAAAGAAAGAAAGAAGGAAAGAAAGAAAGAAAGATCTCTAGTTTAAGAGAAAGTGAAAAGAAATCTCTTCCGGTCTTCCTATAAACACCAGTCTGTTCAGTGATTTTTAAATGATATGCATATCGAAACCTGCTCCTGGATGAGTAGACATTAAATATGAAGTTTGGTAGAGATATAATCAATAGTGTAAAAGAAAATGGAAAAATATCTCTGCTAGTCTTTCTATAAACGACATGCATATCAAAACCTGTTAAAGAATGCGTTGACTCTAAATACAAAGTTTAGTCAAGATTTATCAAGCCGTTTCTCCGTGATGGTGGAACAAACAAGCAAATAAACAAACAGACACGAAAGCCAAAAACAATTGATACGGTCTTGAGTTGGCCTAAAACGGATAATTATATCAAAATAAGGCAAACTAAATGAAATGACAGACAATTTTATTTATAAGATTAAAATCCGTGGACTGGTAGAGACAGGCACGTTATGCTTACACCCACAGGGTTGGTTTGCAGGTATTAGTACCGTACCGAGCAAGTTGGCGGTACGGTTAAGGTCGCGCAGCTGTGAGCTGCCATTCGGGAGATAGCGGGTTCGAATCCCACTGTCGGAAGCCCTGAAGATAGTTTTCCGAGGTTTCCCATTTACACACCAAGCAAATTCTGGAGCTGTAGCCAACTTCAACTAAGGCCACGACCGATTCCTCCCCACTTCTAGCCCTTTCCTTTCCCAGCGTCGCAAAAAGACCTATCTGTGTCAGCGGGACGTAAAGCAAATTGTACTAATAAAATGTTAGTTCATTCATCTTCCAAACCACAAATATTTAAAATTAAACACACTTCCGGGACTGTCACACTAATACAAGTCAGCAGGTCATATCCTAATACGAACTGATAACCGACAATTTCACCAGCCCTCTAACATAAAGTGGCACACATTCAACAGACTAAATTTAATCATTTCTGTAGATATGGTGTTGTATGCTTTATTATAATAATGTTTTCGTTTTTACTTCCCAATAAGTGCACTGCTCAAGAAGGAAATTTGGTCACGTTTTTAGATGTTCCTAACTACGTTGTATGAATACATCGTGGGGTGTGGATTTGACTACTGCGGGAATAACATATCCCGTTTGCATAACAGAAGGCGCCGCTATCACCCGTGTGTTTGGGAGGAGTGAGTGTCAGTTGAAAGGCACGAGTGCCTCAGTTCAAAGTGTGTGCAGGAAGGTTGGTCTGGGTGGAATGTAGCATTTACAAATCATGGCTGATCATGCGGATTGAGGTAGGCAACGGGGGGAGCAGTTATCGTAGAACGAAGCTACTCGTGCAACTTACGCTGCTTCAGAAAGTCTACTCGCAAAAGTACGTTGTCATAATTCTAGGGGTTGCTCAGGATACGATTTTGTAACTGTAGAAACATTTCCAGGAGACTGGACATGATGTCAGGCGCCCTGGCACGAGTCGCCAAAGGAAAACTACCCATAAGCAGGATCGTTTTGTGCGTCTACAACCTCTAAGAAACCGCTACGTTATAGCACAAGCGCACCAGGTGGACCTACAGTAGACTTCAGGAGTATGAATTAGTGGCCAAAGAGCCAGAAACAGGCTTCGAGAAGTCCATTTAAGATCCTGACGACTCGCTCAAGTACCTGCACTGCACTGGACCAACGTGAAACACTACCACCTTCTCCTTTCCCTCTTCCTTCTCTTCTACTTTCCTCAACATCTGCCTCAACCTAATTCCTGGATAACACTCTACCCTGGTTCCCTTTCCTCCACACACTTACCCCACATGTCTAACTATGGAATCCCCCATGACAATGGTATGATGATAAACGGGGTTAAAAGTCAGGTTGTGAGTTTCACAAATAGGAAAAGTCCTCTCAGTTTTAATTGCTGCGTTGATGGAGTGAAAGTTCCTTTTGGGGATTGTACCGGGCGGTACACCTCTACGCGACGCAAGTTCAAATCTTGCGCCAATTGAAACTCCTCTACAGGAGAAGCTCGTAACTTTAAAAACTGAACTAACCCTACTGTTTATCAGAAGATGTCACTGTGTGTTTTTTGATTGGCTTTTGTTTTTTATTAATCAAGAAGTGTGGACAGACTCTAACAGAGGTCTCTACCAAAAACTATGGTAATACACTCTGGTGCAATGGAATGAACTCTCTTGAAGAAATTTTGTATTCATAAGTTTTGTCTTTACTAAAGTTTGTTCCGTGGTTTGTGGATTGGCAGTATTAACCCTTTCTTTCCGCCTGTTTTGAATTTAACCAATCAGTAATTTCTGTAATTAATTTTCCTCCAATCATAGCTTTCTTCTTCAAATTTCCATGTGTAATGCATAGTCTACCAATAAAAATTGAGGGGGTGTGTCTACTCATTCTTGAAAGGTCTCGAATTTTCCACGAGGGTATAAACACTGCTGATTTTCTTGTCTCAAGGCCACTTCAGTAACATCTACCTTAGTGTGTGGATATGTAGCAGGGGGCGGGAAGCGCCTCTTTCTTCGGGCACCAGATCTCCAACAAGGTAATGGCCTTTTAACACCTTTATTTCGCACTAGCTCAGCAGTTTAATTCTCTGAGAGGGTTCGAAACCCTTCATATGTAAACCATTAAACATGTAAACCCCTTTTTTCTGGTAAACTTCAGTTTTCTTGAACTTTAATTCGGGGATAGAGAGTGCCTTACCCTCTCGAGCTCCCCTTCATTTGAAATTGAGGTGACTACGTTTTCATAACCGTTTCTTCTCTTCCTTAATGTATTAAAGTTTTCTCATACGAGTCATCTCCCTAGCTTGGGATTATACCCTGTGTACCGGCCTAGGGCCACTTAGGTTTTAAAATGTAGATTTAGGCGTGCAAATTCACGCCTCCATCCTTTTGTTTTGGGCCATTTAAATTAACCTGGTGTTTGCACACTAAGGCCCAGGAGATTGGGTACGAGATACCCCTGTTTCTTTATTATGCCGTGATGGCAGTTTGTGTAAAAGTTTGTTATTGCCTTTATAGGCTTGAAAGATCGAGAGCGGGTCAGCTCTTTATGGTGTTGTGGTAAAAGTGCCTTAGATAGGCTTGAAATGTAAGTTTGGGAGCTAATGCTCCATGTTATTAAGGGTTTTCTGCCCTTTGGTGTTTTGTGATTGTGAGCTGAGAGCTCAAGGTTGATAAATTTGGGCCCGTAGCCCAGAATTTGTAAAGACCACTTAACTGGTGCTTTCTTGTAAAGCGGCATTGTACCTGATTTTCTTTGTTATTTCCCCCTAGTGGAAAATGTTTAAATTTTTCTCTTGGTTGTGTACCTGATTTAACTTGTTGTTATTTGTTGTACGCTCAAAATTCTATGTCACCATTGTTAAGTTTTGAAAATATAACCTTTACTTAAATTTTAAATTCATCTTTCGGACTTGTAGTTAGACCCATTCCAGCCCGCACCTTCTTTCACCTCGGACTACCACGGATAACTCCGTATCAAGTGGTAGCAGAGCGTGGTTGAATGGGTCTCAATTTAGCCCCTTTTGTCGGCTAAACATTGCTTGTGATTCGAACTCTAACAATTTTCTCCGTCGCTGGAATTTTTCAATTTTTCTAAATTTTGTTAAGTGTTTGTCATCATGCCCGGCCCTCGCGATGTCCTCCATCCCGGCTATTTGCGCAAGGAGGAATTAATCTATGAATTAACAATTAGAAATGTGTAATCTGGAGGCACGGTTGCGGTAGATACCAACAAGCTTAAAGAGTCCCTTGATTTGCCTATTTCCATCCCAACTTTGGGAGAGAAAGAGATTGACGACTCTCTCTCCACGATCACTGACAATACTACTGAGCTAGCATCCGTAGTTAGTTTTCTTGAAGAAAATGGTCCTTCTCCAAATCAACTAAAACGCGTGCAAGCTAGATTGTTTCATTTTTCTAATAGAGCTAACGATCTGTTGTCTCTAAAATTGAAGGACATTCAAGGGAAGGAAGCTAGTGCTCTTCTCGAAAACCTTTCCACATTGTCCAGTAAGGTTGGTCTATTGTTAACTGGGGCAGTCCCTCCCAAAACTGACCAACCCGCTACGGTAAACGTAGTTAGCGAGGAAGACTCTTCTAAAGGAGAAGAAAATAGGAAATCAGTAGGAGTTCAACAAAACTCTGCCCTATTAGACAATTAATTTGAACGTCGTGACTCTTTGAATAATGCACCTTCTGAATCAGCTTCTCCGCCACTTAGGCTTCTACCTACTATGTCACCTGGCTTCAGCAGTTTGCCCCATCATTTAGCAATGTTGCTCAGAGGTATTTCGAAGTTCTCCGTCAATTCCACCAGTGATGTTATTGCCTTTCTAAGATTTTTTGTTGAGTTTCAGGATCATGCTCTTGTTTTTTCTCTTTCCCCCGTGTCAAATTCTGCAGATTATTTATCCCTATTCTACTGGTGTTCTATCTGACAAAATAGGTAGGGCAATTGCCGAACAATCAACTATTGAAGAGTTTCATGCACACCTTCTGGCAAATTTTACCCTGCTCGAGCTAGGTCATCGCTAATTCAAAAGTACTACTACCGAGTACAGCGCCTGGATGAAAACCTTGCCGACTTTATTCAAGACATCAAATTCTACACCAGAGTATTTGCCCTCCATTTTCCAGAAGATCAAATTGTTCAGGCTATAGTGGAAGGAATTTCACCATCTTACAGGTCATACTTGTGTTTTGACTCGCGTCCGCAAACTTTTGCCGAGTTGGAAGCTATGGCTGTTTCAGCCGAAGGGGTTAGATACGCCGACACCTTACGTGTCGCGAAAGAACCCCCTCCATCCTCTAGTTATTTTCGGCCTCCACACTCGCCGACCCGTCACACCCCGTAAGTGTTATGCTTGCGGGTCGCCTGACCATCTTCGGAACAAGTGTCCATTAATTAAATCTAGCGAGACAAGGAATGGAGCAGGGTTATCTCAAGGCTGTTTTAAATGCGGCCCTTTCTCCCATATTGCCAAAAAAGCCCGAATTCAAATAGCACTCCCTCCTGCTCAACTTCGGGTGCAACTTCCACCAACAATCAAAAGTGACTAGTGGCTTCGGCTGAGTCGACTAACTCTTCTTTGAGAGGCTCAGCCCCGAGTAAACCTGCCGAAAGCTCAAGGAAATTTCGTTCCTCTAATTCATCTTTTTAAGGTCCCAAGGAATGTCGTAGGATTGCGGCGGATACTCCCGCACCGGTCCCATTTCTCAAAATTGAATTGAATAATTAGCCCGTAACTGCTGTTTTAGATTCAGGCAGTGTTTGTTCCATTATTTCGGATGAATGGTATTCCAAATTAAAATCTGTTTGTAAACTTCCTGATTTTTGTTCGTCTTCGGTTCAATATATTTCGGCTGACTCATCTCCATTAGAAATTTTAGGTTCTCTGTATGCCAAAATCCGCATTTTGAAATTCACTTGGAAAATAAAACTGTTGGTGGCTAAGCACTTGTCTTGCCCCATTATATTGTGAGCGGACTTCATGTCTCACACTGGTCTAGTGCTCGACCTTCAGAGCAAGTCGTGCACTTTCAAATTTGCTAGTAAATTCAAAATCCCTTTATTAAAATGTAGTTCTGTGTCATGTTCATCTATTTCGCCTACCCAGGATGAGATGTTGTTAGATCTTAGACATCTACCTGAGGACCAGGCTGAGAGTATTCGCAAGTTGTGTCAGTCGTTTCCAGAGGTTTTTTCTGATACTCTTGGTGTCACTGACCTTATCGAATACAAGATTGAGGTTACGGATTCGATTCCAGTCCGTTTTTCACCTTATAGGCTATCTCCACCTAAAATGAAGGCTTTGAAGGAAATCGTAGATCAGATGTTGAAGGATGGTATTACAGTATTAGGCCCTCTAAGTCGGCGTATTCTTCGCCTATTTTTCTAGTCCCGAAACCCCAAGGTGGCTTCAGGCCTGTCATTGATTACAGGGCCCTCAATCGGAAGGTGGTGTTACAATCTGTGCCCCTTCCCGACCTTCATTCTTGCTTTTCATGGTTTCGTAAAGCTAAGTTCTTCACCATCTTAGATCTCAATCAGGCTTATAACCAGATTCCTCTGGCTGAAGAATCTAAACATCTGACAGCATTTGCCACTGATTGGAACCTGTACGAATACAACCGCGTGCTTTTCGGGCTCCCCACGAGAGCAGCCGTGCTTACGAGACTGCTAGATAGGGTCTTCTCCGACATCAAATTTGAGTATTTATACCATTATCTTGATGATGTCGTCGTATTTTCTGAGACCTTTGGAGAACATCTAGATCATCTGAAAGAGGTCCTGAGTCGCCTTCGTAAGGCAGGGTTAACGGTGAAGTTGTCCAAGGTTGCCTTCGCTAAGCCTTCCATGTCATTTCTAGGGCATATTGTGTCGCCCGATGGTGTCGCTGTAGATCATTCTAGAACACAGGCCATCCGTGATTTCAAACCTCCCAAGAACATCAAAGGTATCGCCAGGTTCATAGGCATGGTGAATTTCTTCAGGAAATGTATTCCTAACTTCGCTAATAGAGCGGCGCCCTTGAACCTTCTTCGTAGGAAAGGCATCAAATTTGAGTGGGGGCCTTCTCAACAAGCCGCTTTTGAAGACATGAAATTAGCGCTTTGTAATGCCCCTATTCTTGCTATGCCGGATTTCTCTAAGAAATTCATCGTTCAAACCGACGCGTCGTCGTCGGCGGTAGCTGCAGTCTTTCTTCAAAAGACCGAACTAGGGAGGCGACCCATCGTCTATGCTTCTAGGACTCTTTCGGTTCAAGAAGCCAAGTATTCCATCTATGAACTTGAAGGTTTAGCAGTCTTGTTTGCTCTAGAAAAGTTCCGTCTCTATCTGGAACATGTCAAGTTCGACTTGGAAACAGATAACCAAGCCTTAAGCTGGGTCTTAGCTAGGCCACGTCGTACGGGTCGTATAGCCCGCTGGGCCATCAGAATTTCTGCCTTCCAGTTTGACGTTAGGCATATTAGAGGTACTGAAAATGTTGTTTCAGACGGACTTAGCCGTATGTTTTCTAATTATGTAGAGACCTCTGAACAGGAAGACAGTTCTTCACTTCCCGAGTCCATTCTACCTGAGGTTAATGCCATTCTAACTGATGCTCCCATGCTCTTTAGGGACATTGTAAAATATCAACGTGAAGATCCGACGCTGGCCCCTATCATGGAAACCCTTTCTTCTGGGGAACATGTCGTCCCTTATGTATTGAGGAACGGTGTTTTATGTTGCCCGTCGAGGCATGATCAAAAGATGAAAGTTGTGGTTCCAGCTGTTCTTGTACCTATGATCTTCAAGTACTACCATGAGACCCCATTAAGGGGGCATTTAGGTATCTTCAAAACTAGAGAAAAGATCAGGGAAATATTTATTTGGAAAGGCATGGACGGGGAAATCCGGGAGTTGGTAAAAGCTTGTAAAACTTGTTGGCTTAGTAAACCAACCTTGTCCACTAAGCAAGAGCTCTTGTCTTCTCATCAAGCGTCGCGCCCCGTGGAACGTCTTTACATCGACTACGTAGGACCCTTCCCCCAGTCAAAGGGGAATGCCAACAAGTTCATCCTTGTGTGTGTAGATGGCTTCACTAGATTCTCATGGTTATTTCCGACTAAGCTGGTTACCGCTCAGTCCACCATTTCTTGATTAAATTCCATCTTCGCTTCTTTTGGTCCGTGTCAATATATTTTAAGTGACTTGCTGCGTGTGAACTGCGACTTAAGTGGCAAGTGGTAAGTAAACGATTAAGTAACAATTTAGTCAAGTGGAATAGAATCCAATCTATTTTTCCTTTCAAGTAGACCTCTCACAAGCGGCGCGCGCACCCGTCGGAGTAGTGGGGTAAGCACTGTACTTGCTACTTACCACGTGTGAACAGGCGCAATTTAGTAAAGTTCATAAGTTGTGGGTGAAATTACGAAGTTGACCATATCTGTGAGTTCGTTTTTCTTTCGATCGTTCGTTCCAACTGTTGAGAACAACCGCTACATGAACATAAGATACATACATGCATACATCATCATTAAGGCCGTTATGCCTTTCAGCGTTCAGTCTGCAAGCCTCTGTAACACTCTAAAATTCATTACTGAATACGTTCATCACGAGTAGCTTTGGAATACTAAAATGCACTGCGCATGATAGTATCTCCCTTTTGTATCAAAAGTTCAACTTTATGCAGTAACTCATTAACTGTTACTTCTGACATTCGCAAGGTTAACAAATAAATTAGGGGTCTATGTTATTCACTTTATGTCCCAGCAACTACTTTTGCGGCTTCCGGAAAGCTGAGTTGCAGGAATTTTGTCCCGCAGGAGAATTTTACATGCCAGTAAATCTACTGACACACCGGGCGAGTTGGCCGAGCGGTTAGAGGCGCGCGGCTGTGAGCTTGCATTCGGGAGATAGTGGGTTCGAATCCCACTGTCGGCAGCCCTGAAGATGGTTTTCCGTGGTTTCCCATTTTCACACCAGGCAAATGCTGGGGCTGTACCTTACTTAAGGCCACGGCCGCTTCCTTCCAACTCCTAGGCCTTTCCTCTCCCATCGTCGCCATAAGACCTATCTGAATCGGTGCGGCGTAAAGCCACCAGCAAAAAAAATCTACAGACACGAGGCTGACGTATTTGAGCACCTTCAAATACCACCGGACTGTCCCGCAAGAGTTTTTTTACGTGCCAGTAAATCTACCGACACGAGGCTGACGTATTTGACCACCTTCAAATACCACCGGACTGTCCCGCAGGAGTTTTTTTACGTGCCAGTAAATCTACCGATACGAGGCTGACGTATTTGAGCACCTTCAAATACCACCGGACTGAGCAAGGATCGAACCTGCCAAGCTGGGGTCAGAAGGCCAGCGCTCTACTGTCTGAGCTGCTCAGCCCGGCTATTAACAAATATTCCTCTCTATCCTCCTCGGCTAATTATTTAAAAAGAATTGTACTTGTTCCGACATAATTCCTTCTGGTTATCCGTTTTCACTCTTAATTTCGGTCACCTAATGCTCAATTTCCTCTAAAATGCCATCTAACACGCAACGAATAATGTATCTAACATTTTACTCGCTGTTGATGGCCGATCATCTTATCTCTGTCCCGACTCGTTGGCTGAACGGTCAGCGTACTGGCCTTCGGTTAAGAGGGTCCCGGGTTCGATTCCCGGCCGAGTCGGGGATTTTAACCTAAATTGGTTAATTCCAATGGCACGGGGGCTGAGTGTATGTGTTGTCTTCATCATCATTTCATCCTCATCACGACGCGCAGGTCGCCTACGGGAGTCAAATAGAAAGACCTGCACCTGGCGAGCCGAATCCGTCCTTGGATATCCCGGCACTAAAAGCCATACGACATTTCATTTCATCTTATCTCTGATCTGGTTGACGACGCAAGGACGACTGAATCAATTGACTTGAGTGACAAATTGCCATTGGTCACTGTACTAAACGCTGTGTTACGTTTAAACTGGCCTAATGAGTTAAGTAGTAACTTACCACTTACTACTGTACTAAACACTGTCTACGTGTAAACCGGCCATTATGGCGACGATGGGAGGGGAAATGGTTAGAAGTGGGAAGGAAGCGGCCGTGGCATTGATTAAGGTACAACTCCAGCATTTGCCTGGTGTGAAAATTGGGAAACAACGGAAAACCATCTTCAGGGTTGCCGAGAGTGGGTGTTCGAACCCACTATCTCCCGGATGCAAGCTCACAGCTGCGCTGCCCTAACCATACAGCATTATTATTATTATTATTATTATTATTATTATTATTATTATTATTATTATTATTATTATTATTACAGGCTTAGCTAACTCCAAGACCATGAATTTCTCCAGAACTAGTTATCGCAGTTTAATATTTCTCGATTTCCTGGAAGGGAACCGAATCTGCATCGTTCTGAATGAACCAAGTACGCATTTTCCACCAAGTTAGGCAATCCCCTTATAAATAATCCGTTGTCAATTAAAATCTTATAATAATATTATAATACGTATATTGTTAATGGCTCTACGTCCCACTAACTACTTTGACGGTTTTCGTAGACGCTGGGGTGCCGGAATTTTGTCCCGCAGGAGTTTGTTTGTATCTTGTATGCTGGGTATTCAGCCCGAAGGTGGGTTTTATCCTCCACGGTTCCCCCAACAGCTGTCATAGATAGCCTAGGTGTCAATGAATATGCACACTAGGAAAATGATAAGTGAGGTAGTTCCCGTTGCTTTCCTCACCGAGCCAGAAGTTGCTATTACCTATCAGTCTACTAAACTCACTGAAATGCATGCACCAGCCGACCCTATGGGTGATATTTTCACACCATTCATAACAAGGACTGGCTCGTAAGGAATGGTATTACTAGCATCGCTCATACTTCGGTCACTTTCATATTACCAAAGCCAATGTTGAGACTGAGACAGTTCAATGAAAGTAACACATTTATTCCAGTCTGTACCATAAGACATAGTGTACTATAAACACTAGGCTTACATCCTCTTTAACGTGCCAGTAAATCTACCGACACGAGGCTGACGTGTTTGAGCATGTTCAAATACCACCGGACTGAGGCAGGATCGAACCTGCTAAGTTGGGATCAGAAGGCCAGCGCCTCAACCGCCTGAGCCACTCAGCCGGTACATTAATATATATGCTGGCCATGTTGCTCAGTAATGGTGCTTAGAGGCATGGTCGAAGAAGAGCAATCTGACACTTTGCATGGCTGCATAATGTGAGCAAAGCCACTACCAATACAGTATTTTAACCGTAGTTGTTATGGATGTTACAACGAACATAATTGTGGACATGTTTTTCCCACGCACTTTTCTTTTCCTGTCGGACTTTCTTCTCACTTTCTAACTCCCGACAGTTTTAAAACGCTCCATCTGTAATTGTCTCTCGCAGTCTTAACATTTCCGGCTTGCGCTTGTTCTGTCTAGTAGCATCACTATCAGTTAACGCCATATAACATGTATTAATAAACATCTCCTCCAGGGAGCAACAGCCTCTATTGTCGTTTTCACATCGTGAAGTCACTGTGAGCTCTTTTGTCCAATGCTTTCCTTATTGGAGAACAAAGCACGTTGTTGGCAAATATGTCGTCTTTTAAATTTAGCTAAACAAGAAGAGTATACGCAGTTTTGCAGGAAATATTGTGGATAATATGATGATTAGCACGAAAAGCCGGTACCTATTTTATACATTATTATTATTATTATTAAATAATCAAATAATCTCTCTTTGGAATTGAATTTTTAACAGATACTCGTTGCGGCTACGAAAAATCCGCTATGTGAAATATTTCAACTTAGAACTTTCGCCCGTAATGTTCTGTCGTCTAAGGTTCAATATTGTGCGAGTCATTTCATAGAATTCTCGCTCTTAATGACGTATTTGCTGCGGATCAGTATTTCTCCCGAAACATTATCATGTAGTGGTTTTCGCAGGCGCAACGACGATATATTTCATTCCGAGCATCAAATTATGCCAAAATATTGAGAACATTGTCCTGAAACGTTTGTCAGTATTCTTTATTGTCACACGTAGTGGTCGTGCTTAGAGTTTCCAGATATATTTATGCGTATTCCTTTTAAAAGTATATTTCCAAGGAATAATGAAGATATTCTTTTATTTGTGCAATAGAAAATTTCGTCACTGGTCATGTTTACTTTTACATATAAGCCAAAATAAAACTCCCAGTGATAACGTTCCAGAGACAATTATGAAATTACTTTCTCTTCAGTTGTATGTCCCCAGAAACAATACTTGCACGGATCTGCAGTTTCTTTTCCTACTGCCCGCATGAGAAGACGTATGTCTCCCGTGGCCTGGCCGGCTACAACGTTCTGTATGTTCATAGTCTTCTGACCCTCCCCTGCTGCCCCCATAATCAGTTATTCGTTCTATTCAAGAAATAAATGGATGAATATTGAAACTGAGAAGGTAATTCAATTCAATTAAGTCTTTCCCATTTTCACACCTGATATGCCTTAATTAAGTCCACGGTCATAACGTTCACAGTACTGATCCTCTCCTTTCCCATCGCCGCCGGAAACAGTCAATAGTTAATGTGACGCTCAAGAAATAGCAACAAAAGAAAAGTTACGCAGTGTATCGTGAGAGAACTGTAATTGCCTGAATCTGATAATTAATTAGCAACTCTCTTGCCGTAAGCAGCAAACGTGTGGTCGTAAATACAAGAATATTCTACACGACTGACGGTATTGGTATTGAAGTATTGGTACAGAGTCCAGCGCTCAGAAGTTTAAGATGTATAAATTGCCTAAACGTGTCAAAAAGAACCTAAAAACTGGCAAAAGGACACAGAAGTGCGATCTAAATTCCTTCATAATTTTAGATTTAATTACATATAAGAGTGAAATGCTTCTTCTTTCAGACATATACCAGGTGGCTCTCGAACGCCGCACTTTCTTCTTATAAATGCCCCGCATGCACAAATGATGAATGGGATGTCTACCTACTGATTTTCACAGGGGAACTACTGCCAGCGGGAAGGTTACGTCAGAATATGAAGAGATAAGGAACGGAGTGTCGCTCGCAGCATGTTACTCAGCGCTACCAGTCTAATGCACCCATTGCATTAGTAAACATCGTTTTCGACCGCATAGTTCTAGGCTGGTGTATGGTACAGCCGCACTATATTTGCTGTCTGCATATCGGCAATGGCTAGTGTGATCAGCAGCGGTGAATACACAGACATTATTTTAAGCTGGACAACCTGGCCGGAGTGCAACAGAAGCTCCAAACAGGCGTACGCCTTCTACACACATATTTCGCCGAACAGTATTAGTTTCTGTTCCATACAATCAACCCTTTTATCGAGTTGAATGTCTACACGTGTATAAATTAATAAGTCATTAGATTTCATTCACTGCATCTTTGGCGTGTCTACAAACAGTAGCGGCGGTTAGGGGGTGGGGTGAGGAGGGAGTCGCTCCCACCCCCACTTTTTAGAGTAAATATTACATTTCATTCTACTTTAGCCAGCTGGAACTAGGAATAATTTTAAAAAAGCTATTTGTACAAGCCTTGTTGTCTTATATGCTAAATCTCTCCTTTATTGTATAGCGCTACGGCAAGTAGTGGAGACTTTGCATGTGCTGTGAGGAAGGGTAGTAGGGGTACAATTTTTTTTTTTTTTTTGCCGAGCTCGTGGCCACTGAGTTATAATTCACCCGCTTGTCGCGCGCATTCGTCAGTCTGACAGTCTCTTCATTGTCTGTTAGTTTCTTACTGGGTATTCAAATACTAATGATTTTTAATTCCATAATCATGCCGAACCTCTATGTAACTGTACCGGGCGAGGTGGCCGTGGGGTTACGGTCGCGCAGCTGTGAGCTTGCACTCGGGAGGAAGTGGTTTCGAATCCCACTGTCGACACCCCTGCAGATGGTTTTCCGTGGTTTCCCATTTTAATACCAGGCAAATGCTGAGGCTGTACCTTAATTAAGTCCACGGCCGCTTCCTTCCCATAAGTTCTATCTGTGTCGGTGCGACGTAAAGTCAATTGTAAAAAAAAGATATATTTAATTGTAATTGAAATTTCAAAGCGAGAGAATACCAACTTTACTTTCACCGGACTAAACTATTTCGTTTGTATTATGTTGTTTTGTAAGTGTATGTATGTTGGGTATTCAGCCCGAAGGCTGGTTTGATCCTCTGCAGCTCCGCCAACAGCTTTCATAAATAGCCTAGGCGTCACTGAAGAGGCGTACTAGGAAAATGAGGAGTGAGGTAGTTTCCCGTTGCTTTCCTTACCGAGCCAATAGTTGCTATTACATATCAGTCTGCCAAGCCCACTGAAATGCATGCACCAACCGACCCTATGAGCGATATTTTTTAAAATGTAATTAATCTGCCCTGTGGATTATTAGTAATAATAGTTTTTTTGAGATTTTGATTCAATACTGTATAATAAAATTTTCTGCAGGTCTCAAACACATAGTACGGGGCATTTACTTAATAAATAACACAACACAAAGAAATAATTTAGGAACGTTGGTATTAGCTTCCGTTGAAATACGATTACAACTGAATATTTATTTTTTACAATTGCCTTTACGTCGCACCGACATAGATAGGATTTATGGCGACGATGAGACAGGAAAGGGCTACGCGTAGAAAGGAAGCGACCGTGGCCTTACATAAGGTACAGCCCCAGCACTTGCCTGGTGTGAAAATGGGAAACCATCTTCAGGGCTGCTGACAGTGGGATTCGAAACTACTATCTCCCGAGTGCAAGCTCAGGGCTGCGCGCCCGCAACCCCACGGCCACCTCGCCCAGTATAATCATTTAGAAGTACGGCATGATTATAGTAATTTAGGGACATCTCCACACGCTAAGCAAAAACCTGTTGTTTTGATCATGCTTTATTTGTAAAATATTTCAATTATTTTCCAGGTGATTTTGTACACAGTTAGTTTATGTTTTTTATTATTTATGGGAAGAAATAACATTTCATAACATGTTAAAGTATCAAATAAATAAAGGATGCAATAATGTCCACTTCTCCCGCACTTAGGGAGAACCTGACACTAGATAGGACCTCCGAATAGTTACGCATCTATTGTACACAGTGGGTACATATAAACTGTTCATCGTTTCCGTTTTCCACACACATCTCGTGGAACAATTTCCTGCATTCTACACCACATTGGACCCATGCCTCATTACGGTTGTCGTCACATACTGCGCAGTCATTCTCAGAGCAAAGAAGACTGCTTGAGAAATTAGCTTCCCCGTTGCGCACGCCGAGTTCTCGTTGTTGTCCTTCGGTTTGAAGGATTCTTTTCATTTTCGCGTTTCCTATTCTTTAAATTTTCCCGATAATCCTTTGAAGTCACCGTGGCGGGTAGGGGGGAAGCAACACATCTCTATTCATAAAGCTTATGTCTTATCAAGCACATCTGAATCTTTGCAGTGCGTTGAGTGTCCGTCGATTATGAACCGAATCCTGCCCCGAGGTTTGTAACGGTTTAGGTGATCAAGGAATAATGAAAATACCTCAGTGGTCATATACACTGATTCGGACATTTTAACAACTGATCCACTGGGCATTCCTTTTGAGTATATCTTTGCCTTACCCCTTTCATTATAACAAAGGGTGGGATAGTATATCCAATAGCATTATCACACACCATTACTGTTTCCGTAGATCCCTTTTCTGCCGTGGAGCTATGAAACACGTTTTTCTTTCCTTTTTCACTGATAATCTTCCCTGCCTTAAATATGAACCGAACACCAGTTTCACTGACACTGAAAACATTACCAGGCTGTTGAAAAATACCGTCAGATCCAACCATTGCCTTTTGTTTTTTAAATATGCTTCTTAACACCATTCCTCTGAGTGAACCTAAAAGCCAGTTCTCGTAAGTTGGTCACTGTTCGCCCAAACCCTTTAGAATCGAGATGAAAAAGATGGTTGACTAACTGGTTCTCCATAGCTTTGTCAATTGTCGCTCCTTTTTCCAGTTTTCAATTGGTAGATATACCAGATAGTATTCTGGATCTGAGTGTCTTCCTTGGAATACAGAAATACTTCGCAGCTGTTGCTAAAGTAGTTTAATTTTCTTTCACGTCCTTAATAGCAGCAGCCAAATCTTCTGCATTCCATCGTCCAAGCAGACCTTTGTACACATATTTCCGTGACATCCTCCACCTCTAACCATTTGGATGCAAAACTATTAATGCGAAACTTCTACTTTATCATCAGTCTCCAACCTTCGTAATTTGAGCTTAACTTAACAATACAAACATTATAAAAGCACCGCGTTACAAAAATATTATAAAGATCCTAATACACTACATTGTCATCATTTATTACTCCTACTAAACTGTAGTATTAACGCACCATTAAACCATGTCCCAAAAAATGTATCCCGGTTAGTGATTCAGGGAGATCTCGACACTGTCGATATCTCCCAGCTGGTCGTGTCTGGATCTCCCCGAGTTTCATTGGCAGGCAAGAGGTCGCAACACTTACCAAGCTGAAGGATTGGCGATTTGGAAATGACATCACCGCTTCTCCGAAACTTGCTTAGTGTGCCTAACCTAAAACATTATCTTAAAAGTATCGCATATCTACCTATTTCGTTACACAACCTGCTCATCATATTATAGCAAGTTACTTTTAAATCATATATCACTTACTGACTCACCTTCAATTGTTCATATGCCTTGTATTTATAGCTATAATCTTCAGCTAACAGGATGACCATGAGCACAAAACCATACGGCTCCAGTCAATGTAGTTGCAAGTTTGACCTGTGCAATTTTGTGGTTACCAGAGGCGCTAAGCTCAAAAGTGTCGAGTTCTCCCTCATGTCGGGATCTCCCTAAGTTACCTTATGCGATTAAAAATCATTTTGTATTTGAATACTCACTACGAAACGAACAGACACTAAAGAGACTGCCAAACTGATGAATGCGCGCGACAAATGGGTGGATCATAACTCAGTGGGAACGACTTCGGCAAAAATAATATGTACCCCTACTACCCTTCCCCACAGCACATGCAAAGTCTCCACTACTTGCCGTAGTGCTATACAAATTGGTTAGCCGCGACGAACAGCATTTTGTGCGTATTTCCGTCAGTAATTATGTTAATAATTAAAGAAAATAAACGAAGGAATTAGCAGATAAGATAACAAGGTTTGTACAAACAGCTTTTTAAAAATATTTCCTAGTTCCAGCTGGCTAAAGTGGAATAAAGATTAATGTTTACTCCACAAAGTGGGGGGGGGGCGACTGTGCCCCCTCGACCAACCCCCTAATCGATGCTACCATTTGTAGACACGCCAAAGATGCAGAAAAGGAAATCTAATATATGTGTAGACATTCCACTCGATGGAAGAGTTGCTTGTATGGAACAAAAACTAATACTGTTCGGTGAAGTACGTGTGTAGAAGGCATACGTCTGTTTGGAGCTTCTGTTTCATTCCGACCAGATTGTCCAGGTTAAAATAATGTCAGTGTATTCGTCGCTGCTGATCACACTAGCCATTGCTGATATGCAGACAGCAAATATAGTGCGGCTGTACCATACACCAGCTTAGGACTATGCGGTCGAAAACGATGTTTACTAATGCAAGGGGTGCATTAGACCGGTAGCGCTGAGTAACATGCTGCGAGCGACACTCCGTTTCTTATCTCTTCATATGAATGGGTGCTCGCAAAACCGGGCTAACCAACATTTTGTCAGAACAGAGATAAATCAACTTTTGTAAATGTCAAAAAACAAAAATTATACCATTAAAATAATATTTGTTTCATTATTTTATCTTGATGTAGTGCCTTTAAATTATCAATACCATATAGTGGAAGTGTATTAAAAATGAAAAGTGCTTGAAAATATAGGAATATAAAAATTGGAAGAAAATTGACGTCTGCGCTGACCTAGCTATAGTTAATAGTTTAACTTAGATTCCTAACCAAACTTTATTTTATGATCATACAATACAAAAGTGTGTTTTATACAGTAAACTAGACATAAAGGTGCCGGCCCCCGTAGTGTAGGGGTAGCGTGCCTGCCTCTCGCCCGGAGGCCCCGGGTTCGATTTCCGGCCAGGTCAGGGAATTTTCTCTCGACCTGAGGGCTGATTCGAGGTCCACTCAGCCTACGTTATTAGAACTGAGGAGCTATCTGACGATGAGATGGCGGCCCCGGTCTCGAAAACCCAGAATAATGGCCGAGAGGATGCGTCGTGCTGACCACACGACCCCTTGTAATCTACAGGCCTTCGAGTTGAGAAGCGGTCGCTGGGAAGGCCAGAGCCCTTCCAAGGGCATAACTTCCGTGCGTTTTTTAGACATAAAGATGCTTCAGACTTATTTTGAAATATGACATAACTTTCTCTCATGGGACAATCATCAGTCATTGGATCATATTCTAATCCATTGGAAAATGATTCCTCAGTCACCTCTTGACCATTGCCTGCTGTCAGTTCTCTGTAATACTGGTGATATATTGCAGGGATATATTCAGGTAGCTCAAGAAAGTCCTTAAGCTTTGCTGGTTTTATTGGCCTTGTAAAACTGTACTTTGGTGACAGCTGAACACTAGCAAGTGATGGCCGACCACCATTACTATTCCTTTTGTGAAGGTCAACACAATCATATTCCTCAACAATACCATATAAATAATATTTTAAAAATACTTACATGGTACATCTTTCATAAATAGTATGCCTGAAACTTGAATAGTTAGTACTCTTTGCTTATTTACAGATACCATTCTCTTGGTGAATTTTTCTAGGAAAGGTTGAGTGCTCACAAACTTATCACTTGTCATTTTTACTACTTGAAATGGCTTTCTTACTCTAGCTCTTTTTACTAAATTCTTCCATTCATCTGGCACAAAAACACGAGAAACACCCATAGCCTCTAGTATACATGGGGATAAGGTTTGCTAACCTACATATACAGCAACGCCATATTTACGGCCTCCTCCGTAAACGTCTGTTAGCCCTATTTTGCAATAACAAATTTGCCCTAAATAAAATGGCATAAACTTCAAAGTGTTGTATCTCATCACACAGGATTGCCTCATGTTAGCCCAACTCACAGAAGATACTTTGAACCTTCCGCAATTGATGGCAGCACTTAACTAATGTTTTCCAAATTTGTCGGTTAGCCCGTTTTTGCGAGCACCCATTCATATTCTGATGTAACCTTCCCGCTGGCAGTAGTTCCCCTGTGAAAATCAGTAGGTAGACATCTCATTCACCATTTGTGCATGCGGGGCATTTATAAGTAGAAAGTATGGCGTTCGAGAGCCACCTGGTATATTTAGATTAACATCTTTTCAAACTGGAATTCCGTATTAGTTTAAAAAAGTGCTCTCAGAATAAAGAATGAAATGTTTTTCTACCTACAATGAATTCAGGGAACCCACAATGGATATCCTGAAGAAATAAATAGAAATTAGTATAAGTGGAATCATATTTGGCTTAACCACACCAGGGTTACAGAAATTGTAATTCGGAAACCTTGTCTTTGCAGTATATCACAATAGTCATCTCCAGGTTCTTAGTTGTAAAGGATAGTCGGTTTGCAG
This sequence comes from Anabrus simplex, assembly GCF_040414725.1. NCBI lineage: Eukaryota > Metazoa > Arthropoda > Insecta > Orthoptera > Tettigoniidae > Anabrus > Anabrus simplex. Next base: position 931,331,294 of record NC_090266.1, read on the forward strand.
ACAGCACGTTGCAAAATCGAGAAGCTTCTCTCCACAACAACGGATATTAAGGGTTCATACTTGAAACAAGTGAGATCTTCCTCTTCAAAAACATTCAAGTCAAAATGTCTCCTTTCAATATTTCGCTTATCCTGCACATAATGTGATGCCCCTGGTCTTTTTCAAGCATTAGTTTCATTTTTCATTTCATATTCATTTCATTTTCTCTCTTACTACAGAAAAGGTGTTTAAGAGGTGATGGATGAACTAATGATGATTCGAATTGAGAATGGGCAGTACAAATGTAGTCGAAAGAAGGCGAAGTTACAAAAAAAGGCGTTAACACCTATAACCTCTCTAACCTCTCCCCTAGGTACGTACGGCCTTGATAACTGTTTTGGGAATTTGTGTTCCGGAAACACATTTATTAATTTCGACATGCTTTCGCACATTTAAAAATAGCCTACATTGTGACAGCCGCAACGATTTACTCTTCAGGACCTTGTTAACAAAACTTCGGGAGATTTTCTTGTCATTGTACAAAAGTAAATTATTTTTTCTGCTGAAAGAATTCACGCCTTAAAATGTGCAATCCTACATGAACTGTAACCTTCACTTAAATTCACTTAAACCGCAGTGGTACATATAAGTTAGGACATTTGTTTAGAAGTTTTATAGGGAGGTACATTCAGGGAAACAGGATGATCTAGGGAGCGGTATGAGGGTACAGGGATCTGGATGACATAAAAATGTTAGTGTTGAACTGTAGAAGTATTTAAAGAAAGGGATAGAATGAAGTAATTTAATAGATATATACTTACCAGATATTGTGATAGGAGTTGAATCATGGCTGAGAAATGATATAATGGATGCAGAAATTTTCTCACGGAACTGGAGTGTGTATCGCAGAGATAGGATACGAATGGTAGGAGGGGAATATTCATAAAGAAGAATTTGTAAACTACGAAAAACTTAGATGACAAACATGAAATTCTAAGCGTAAGGGTCATTTCTAAAGATAACAGGCACTTGGTGTCTTTGAAGTGTACAAACCGGGAAAGGGCAGCGCTGACGCTGATTCAGAATAATGTGATAAGATAATCAGCTATGTGGGAAACAGTATGGGAAGGAACGTGATTGTAGCGGGTGACCTCAATTTACCAAATGTCAATCGAGAAGGTAATGCGAACGACAGGAATTATGACCAACAAATGGTAAATGAGTTAATATGAGAAGGGCAGCTGATTCATAAACTGATGGAACCAAATAGCTGGAAGAATATTCTGGATGTGGTGCTGATAAAACCAGATGAGCTCTATAGAGAAACCGAAGTAATAGATGGTATTAGTGATCACGAAGCTATTTTTGTCGTTGTTAAAAATAAATATGACAGAAAGGAAAGTAAAGTCTATTAGGCAATACCATATTGTTGTAGAGTCCTTCGCCGGGAAGCATGCAACCCACTCGCTCATCGAGTCTTCGGGAATGTACGCGTATTTCTAGCCGGCGAACTGATGCAGTGTGTGTGACGTCAGCCACCTAGTATATATACAGGACTGGATATGACAGACAGGGGGACCAGAGGACGAGCTTGACTGTGCTAGCGAGAACACGTATGTGCCTCTCGCTTAGCCGTCCCTCTCCCCTCGCCGAGAACTTCTGAGTACTTCGAATGGATACACTACTTGCCCCAACCGGTTACCGCTTCTCGGTACCTAGGGTTAGATATACTGAGAAAGACCTTAGCGGTCCCTTTGATGTTAGTCAGACTTCTGGTCGGTGAAAAGGCTTCCGCAGCGCCAAATAGTTCCCTAGGTTTGTTACTTGTTCCTGAAGTCAGGAGCATTCTTCAGTTTGGATAGATATTCTGGTGAACTGACTTGATGAATTAAAATTTTTGTCCTGTATAAATATGGAGAATATATCACAGGTTGTATGTTATTCGGGTTCGTTACCAACTCTTATATTTCATACGATGATGGCTATGAATAGTTATTTTTCTCAGTGGTGTATGTAGCAAAATAATAATTATTTTATATGATATTGATATCTTATTGCACTATGTACTTAGTAAGTTTGTTCGAGTTCATCCCACTGTTGATAAGTTCGCATAATATGTGCGACGTTGAAGATGGATCCAAGAAAACTGTTGGCAATACCGGCTGCAACAGCGTGTTCAGTTTTTAGTATTCATAATGGCTGCCAGCTGTGAGCAAGGCGTGTGTGATGCTGTGACTCTTGAGTCCCCTGTGAAATACTTTAAAGCTAACAAAAGTGGAGAAAAATAAAGTAGAAAATCTAAACCAAATTGTTTTAAAAGTTTACAGGAGCCTACGAGGTTAGAATCCACTATGGACTGTGGAAGACGTGAAAAAAACTGCACAGCTGATCGGCGTTTCTGTGTACAGTGTTTACGCCGCTCGCTTGGAATTTAAACTCCACGGAAAATCCAAGTCTCCAGCGAAAGATCGATGTGTCAGCTCAGCACTCGCCGTAAATAAAACAGGAAGTGCCTTAACACGGTATGGGAATAGGATCCTTGGCGTATTCGATGATAATAATAATAATAATAATAATAATAATAATAATAATAATAATAATAATAATAATAATAATAATAATGTGTACTTTACTTTATATTCGTAACCGCCCTCTACCGACAGAAATGTTGTCATGAGAGGATCATGAGTTCTTTTTTACCTTCCGAATGACGAGACTACAATATTTACAACATTCCTGGAAGCAATGTATTTTGCAATCCCACTCACGGGAGGGTTTTTCAGCTTTTCTAGCTGTGAGAAACTGCCACTGACAGTCGTTGCACGAGAGCGGAATCGTATACTTATGTTGTAAGTCTCAATGTGCATCACACAAATTGCATTATGGAATAAAAATAAACCTTGCTTCTCTTGCCTCGGTATTCGTCAATAATCTGTAGGTTTTATATGGTCAATAAAGGAATAAATAGGTATGGTACGTAATCAAAGTACAGCTATGTGAAAGGAAGTGATTTCGTTTGATGCTTCACTATTTCAGAATGAAGTACTGTACTTGTCAGATGGACGCACGGCGTTAATGATAACCTGGTTGTGGCGGAGACTGAGAACGGAGACGAGACGGGAAGAGGGAACAGGGGACGTGCTCACATGCGGAAGGATACTTTTCCTAAGCTCTTGACTTGAATTTCAGTATAGGGAATCTGTGGACCAGGGACCCCCCCCTAACAACGGATAATCCCGCGCCCACTAGCTCGAATTAGAATGTCCCTACACGAACACACACGGGACCAGGCTTGCATTTCCAGAAAGAGCAACTATGCGCTTCGGAAAGAGCAACTTGTCGGCAAGCCTGGAACCATACAAACAACCAGCAACGAACTTCAAGAACTGACGGAGAGTGAGGAGTTGTCGTTATCACGGCACTCTAACCACTCAACGGCCGTCAACTCATCAGCGGAGGGCAAAGCGCAGTTCTCACAACTCCCATCGGCAATATACTATTTTTAGTAGTAATGCATTGAATATGTCCTTAGGGTTTTACGCAACAAGCACGCATAGCGTCTGGCTACCGGCCCTCGTTCCGCTCAATGACCCGGCCGAGCGGGAGCTGGGGGTGACTCAGCGCCTAGCGTGCTCCGAGAGCAGGAAGCGAAAAGTGCAGCAGCTGAGAGCAGACTTCACACCTGACTCACAGCAAACAAACCTGACGGGAAACTTTTACCTGACGGGGCAAGCTATGCACAACTATGCGTGCACCACCACCACCAATACTACCACCACCACGACATCTCTGACCACCACCCTGTCAGTACAGGCCAGCTCGCATATACCGGTGCAGCCGCTCCCCACTCGGCCGGCAGGCCACATAGCTGACTCCCAAAATAAGAGCAGGGGGTGCCTGGGGGCAGAGCTGGAGTGCATGACGATGTGTGAGGACGACCGGGAACCGGGGCTCAGCCCCGAAGTGCCGGAACCCGAGCACGGGAAAGAACAGTCGCATGGCTCCGCTGAGCCAGCGATCGAGGAGGAGCAACACAAACTGGAGGCTACCTCCCCCACCCAACACGAACCGAACCCTCAAACCCGACCCAGTGGTCAGTCAGCCGGACGCCGGAAAAGCGGGACCCAGTTCCGCCAAGCCGAGCGCAGAGGCAACAGCGTACAAGGGAAGGAAAGAGAAGAAGAAAGGGACTCAGTGGATGGCGCCAAATAAAGTCCAACCCCCACCCGTGCAAAGGAGAAACTCGGACTCGGACGAGGCTCCACTAGTGATTGACCTCTCAGGTACATCCCGTGAGGCCGAATCTGAAAGCTAGGAGGGAGAGGGACTCAGTGAGCACGGGGTGAACGAATCCGAGGTCCCAGCCACCCAGCCGGAGAACCAGGGTGACGTCTTCAGGGAGGCAAAAGGGAGGAAGAGGGGGAAGGGTAAAGGCAAAGTAGCCCAGCCCCAGAGCCGCAAGGCCCAGAAAGGCGGGACACGTAAACCAAGTACCCGAGCCGATAGTAGCACCGAAACATCTATCGGCTCAACCCAGCCACAGCACATCACACACAAGGGGTAGACTCGGCAGAGCCCACCTCAACCACTACAACAAACAAAATCAATCACCTGCAAGGGGTCAACCCACCATCCCTTACGGTTTACAGCAATAACATCAAGCACATTGAAATGGAGCTTTTCAATAGGCTGAATCATGAGCAGAGAAATTATTATTTCTCCAAGCCGAGAATAAACGCGCATGAAGCGGTCCGGCTACATATGTCCAGCTTCGAAAGCTATCAAATCTCAATACAAGTGCTGAAAGGGCTTAATATCAAGTTTATACAGATATTGCCCAATACCACAGTAAAGCGATTCGTAGTGAGAACGCCCAACAACACGTATGAGCCAGGTGATATCGGGATAGCCATGCAAGCCCATGGTATCAACACTCTTACAGTACACCGGATGCGAACAGGAAACAGGCCAGCCAAAGGCTGTCTCTTCCTAGTTGCCGTGGCGGATACCCCAGGAGCGGACAACCTACGGAGAATACGGATGCTAGCGAATATGCTGGTTACAGTCGAGCCGTACCGCCCCCCAGCCACTGGCCCCCAATGTGGAGTGTGTTAGAGGCATGGTCATTCAGGGGCGACGTGCAGGCTGGAGCCCAGATGCGCCGTCTCCCATTTGTCTCGCGACTGCCCCCACGGCAGCGACCCTGCGTACTCTAAGTGCGCTAACTGCGGGTGGAAACATGCGGCTAATTTTAGAGAATGTCCCAGCCGCAGGGACTACGAAACAGCCTATCAAGGCAAAGGGCCAAAGGGTAACAAGCGTGGCGATCCTAAAGCCCAAGCAAGCCCATCAGGCACAGGCGCTTCACGCAAGCAGAAAACAGGCCCCTCAGGCAAAAAGGACCTTTCAGGTCCTACAGGCCCTTCAGGCACAAAGGGCGAAAAACAAGGCCATTCAGGCAAACCAGGCCCATCAGGTGGAGGCAAAGTAAACTTGCAACCCCCAAGGACGGAGGGTACACATAACCCCGGGCCCTCAGCCCAAGCATCCCCCACCACCGTCCAAGGTAAGACCTCCGTAAACAACAGAAAGAAGAAGGCCCTACCCCCAAAAACTAACTCAAGGCAGGTCAAGCCCACGCACGCTGCTCCCGAGCAGCCCCAGGGCCCGCCCCAGGCCAGCTCCACCCCCCGCAGGGCACCTGCCGTCAATAAACCAGAATCCGACTCACCCCCCAACCCCCGTCCCCAGCACAACAACAGTCTCACCCATCTCACCACCTAGACCTGAAACACAGGTGCAACAGCCAGAGGGAAAGATGGCAGGAAGGGTGTTCAAGGAAAAGATAGACGAAATTCTAAAAAACGTCTTTCCGAACTTGAACTTAACCGCGATCATAACCTCTGGAGTTATGATAGCCAAAATGCTGGCCGCGACCCTAAACCTCCCATGGTTAGGGGACTTGGCGAACGCGATCTCTGAACTCCTAACCCTAGATGGCTGAACAACCCAGCAAGGATGATGATAATAATAATAATAATAATAATAATAATAATAATAATAATAATAATAATAATAATAATAATACCCGTGTGGGGATTTACCGGTTACCTCCATCGGGCGCGTCCTATTGGAATTGGGGAAGCTCGCTGGCTCTGCCGCCAACAGAGTCAGAGGGTAGTAGGGAAATAAAATACCACCGTGAAAAAAAAACTCGTCCCTTGCCAGGGTTACGGCGAAGACTGGTAAATGACCAGAAGCCAGAAAACATCTTGACTCAACCTCTAGGGCTAACAAACCTAGTTGTAAAAGGATGGGTACCCGTCCAAAGCAAAGTCAAGTCAAAAAGCATGATGGCACAACATTTCAAGAAACATACCCCAGGGGGTAAATCTTCCGATAAATCCCTCGTCGTGAACGCCACGGCGCACGAGTCTCGTTCGGATTCTGGGGGAGGCTCGACATCATGCAAGAGACGAGTCGGAGCGTCTTGGTGTACCCCGAAGAGTCAAAAACACAGGCCAAAATCTAAAACCTTTCTAGCAACTTTCAACATAAATTCACTTACACAAACTGGCAAACTGAAAACCCTCACCAAAGCTCTTCACGAAAATCAGATATCCATAATGGCCCTACAGGAAACAAGGTACCCAGATGAAGAGATTTTTGAATCCGAAGGCTACCGATTTTTCAAGAGCAAAGCGCAAATAGGAATCCTCAATGGAGCTGTGATGCATGGAACCGCATTTGCTGTCAGAACCAAGATCCGTAAATCGGTTACAAATTTCGAACCTGTGAATGACAGATTGCCTATACTCACAATTAAATGCGCGAACAAAACCTACGCCCTAGTTAACGCACATGCTCCTACAAACGATAAGAACAAGTCTGATCCAGACGAAGTTGAAAATTTCTCGGACCTACTGGATGAAAAATTAAACAAAATCCCCAAACACCATGTCAAGCTTCTTTTGGGTGACTTCAATGCCCAACTAGGTCGTGAACAGAAGTACAAGAAAGTTATAGGAAATTACCCTGCTCACAAAAGAACCAATCCCAACGGCAAAATACTGGTGTCTATTTGCGTAAATCACAACCTGCAGGACATGTCAACCCACTTTTGCCATCTACCCAGAAAGCAAATGACTTGCTGTTCTCCCGTCCAAGCTCTCGGAGAGTTCCAAATTGATCATGTTGCAATCTCCAGGAGAAACAGCCCTGAGATTATGAATGTCAAGGTAAAGAAAGGCATCAATGTGGCCTCAGATCATTATATGTCGATTGCCACGACGGGGGAGCGTAAAAAAAGACAGACAGGGGGCATACCCGACCGAACGAGCGAGGAGGAAGGAGCCCCGAGAAGAGGTACGCTCTGACTCACCATTGGAGCGCAGCCAGCAGCAGCCAGCAGCGAGCAGCGAGGACGAGGCCACCCTAGTGCCTTCCCCGCTGAGTCACGGCAGCACGTCGAGACTACGGAAGTAGTATAATTGGATAGTTCGGGCGCCGCCTCCGCCTCAGGGCTCCCAGGGGCCCCTCCGCCTCCGCCTCACGGGGGGCCCTTCCAGAGGCCTCCTCCACCTCCGCCTCTCGAGGGGCCTTCCCAGAGGCCTCCTCCGCCTCCCGCGGGAAATTTGAATTGGTAAACAAAGCCACGTGCTTTTTGACAGCTGTCATCGACAACAACGCATCGCTAACCTCACTGCTGCCATCTTGACGGGCCTAAACCTCAGTGGTACCAACTTAACCTAACTAGCGCGAGGTAAACAAAGCCACGTGTTTTTTGACAGCCACGTGCTTTTTGACAGACAACAACGCATCGCAAACCTCAGTTCTGCCATCTTGACGGGCCTAAACCTCAGTGGTACCAACTTAACCTAACTAGCGCGAGATTTGAATAGGTAAACAAATCCACGTGTTTTTTGACAGCCACGTGCTTTATGACAGACAACAACGTATCGCAAACCTCAGTGCAGCCATCTTGACGGACCTAAACCTTAGTGGTACCAACTTAACCTCACTAGCGCGAGATAAACAAATCCACGTGCTTTTTGACAGCTGTCATCCGCCATCTTTAAAATACAGAGCACCGTGCTGCCCTCTTTATCGCAGTAGCTGCAAATTCGTCACCTGTCATCGGCAGTGCTGCCATCTTGGCGGGTCTAAACCTTAGTGCTACCAACTTAACCTCACTAGCGCGAGATAAACAAATCCTCGTGCTTTTTGACAGCTGTCATCCGCCATCTTTAATCTATAGAGCACAGTGCTGCCCTCTTTAGCTACTTACCTTTGAAATGTGGTGGCGGATAATTTGAAAAATGCTTTTTGACAGCAGCCATCTTTGAGCACCGTGCTGCCCTCTTTAGCTTGATACCTTTGAAATGTGGTGGCAGATAATTCCACGTGACAGCAGCCATCTTTGAGCACAGTGCTGCCCTCTTTGTGGTGGCGGTAAATTCCACGTGCTCTTGTTTGGAAACAAAATCACGTGCTTTTTTCTGACAGCTGTCATCCGCCATCTTGCATCACAAACCTCAGTGCTGCACTCTTTAGCTAGATACCTTTGAAATGTGGTGGTGGCAATTTGAAAAATTCTACATTCTCTTGTTTGGAAACAAACCTATGCGCTTTTTGACAGCTATCATCCACCATATTTAATCTAGAGAGCACCGTGCTGCCCTCTTTAGCTACTTACCTTTGAAATGTGGTGGCGGTAAATTCCACGTGCTTTACAAACCTATATGCTTTTCTGACAGCTGTCACCCGCCATCTTTAATCCAGAGAGAACAGTGCTGCAATCTTTAGTTGAAGTGTGGTGGCGGCAAATTCCACGTGCTCTTGTTTGGAAACAAATCAACATGCTTTTTTGACAGCTGTCAACCGCCATCTTTAATCAACAGAGCACCGTGCTGCCCTCTTTAGCTACTTACCTTTGAAATGTGGTGGTGGTAAATTCTACGCGCTCTTGTTTGGAAACAAACCCATGTGCTTTTCTGACAGCTGTCAACCGCCATCTTTAATCCAGAGAGCACCGTGCTGCCCTCTTTGTGCCGGTGGCAAATTCCACGTGCTGTACAAACTCACGTGCTTTTTGACAGCTGTCATCCGCCATCTTGCATCACAAACCTCAGTGCTGTACTCTTTAGCTAGATACCTTTGAAATGTGGTGGCGGCAAATTCCACGTGCTCTTGTTTGGAAACAAAGCCACGTGCTTTCTTGACAGCTGTCATCCGCCATCTTTAATCAATAGAGCACTGTGCTGCTATCATGCGGGTAATTTCGTCAGCTGTCATCCGCCATCATTAATCCACAGAGCACCGTGCTGCTCTCTGTAGTAGCGGGCAATTTGAAAAGTTCTGTTAGCTGTCATCCGCCATCTTTAATCAAGAGAGCACCGTGCTGCTATATTTAGCTAGATACCTTTGAAATGTGGTGGCGGCAAATTGAAAAATTCCACGTGCTCTTGTTTAGTAAACAAGCTCACGCGCTTTTTGTCAGCTGTCATCCGCCATCTTACATCGCAAACCTCAGTGCTACACTCTTTAGTTGAAAAATGGTGGCGGATAATTTAAAAAGAAAAATTCTCCAGCAGCCATCTCTCGAAGCTAATTGCACAAGATGGTGGCTATACATGACTCCTTAAAGGTGCTTATGCAAGATGATCGCTGTACATAGGTTCTTATGAGACTCCCTTGGGATGCTTGCGCAAGATGGCGGTTATACAAGGCTCCTTATGAGACACCCTCGGGATGCTTGCGCAAGATGGTGGTTGCCCTTATGAGGCAGCTTAAGGATCCTTGCACAAGATGGCTAGAAACGCCCCCTAAGGATGCTTGCGCAATATGGCGGACGCAAGATGGCGGCTATACATAGCTCCTTATGAGACAGCCTAGGGGGGTGCTCGCACAAGATGGCGGCTACTCTTATGAAGAAAGCTAGCTTAGAGGCTACTGCGCAAGATAACGGTTGCTGTTATGCATGCGGTGGAGAGCAAATTGAAATTCTATGCGCTTAATCAACAGAGCACCCTGCTGCCCTCTTTAGCTGAAATGAGGTGGTGGATAATTTGAAAAATTATTTTGACAGGTGTCATCTTTAAACAATGACGACTATACATAGGCTGTTAAGACCTTATCATTCTCCTCCTCCTCCTCCTTCTCTACCTCCTCCTCCTCCTCCTCCTCCTCCTCCTCCTCCGCCTCTTATGTCAAGGCATAGCTTTATATCGAACAAGTTTAAACCTGCATCGCGAAGGCAAGCGTGTGCAGCGATAATATTATTGTACATGTTTAGACTTGCGAAACATAAGAAGAGTAGAATCAAACGCTGTACTCGATACAACATGTGATCAGAACATTGATTGATGTGTTCAGAACACAAAATAAGTGATCAAGACTAGAATCGAACACTGTACTCGATACAACATGTCAGGGGATACCCTTGTTCTAAGAAGATCAGATTGAAACATAACAAGACTAGAACTGAACACTGCACTCGATGTCGTTAACCTTAACATGTGATCAGAACATTGATTGATGTGTTCAGATCACTAAACAAGTAGAACCGAACACTCTACTCGATACAACATGTTAGGGGATACCTTTGTTCTAAGAAAATTAGATTGAAACATAACAAGACTAGAACCGAACACTGTACTCGATGTCGTTATCCTTAACATGTGATCAGAACATTGATTGATGTGTTCAGATCACTAAACAAGTAGAACCGAACACTGTACTCGATACAACATGTCAGGGGGTAACATTGTTCTAAGAAAATTAGATTGAAGCATAACAAGACTAGAACCGAACACTGTACTCGATACAACATGTTAGGGGATACCTTTGTTCTAAGAAAATTAGATTGAAACATAACAAGACTAGAATCGAACACTGCACTCGATGTCGTTAACCTTAACATGTGACCGATACAACATGTTAGGGGATACCTTTGTTCTAAGAAAATTAGATTGAAACATAGCAAGACTAGAATCGAACACTGTACTCGATACAACATGTGATGAGAACATTGTTTGATGTGTTCAGAGCAAAAGTACAACTTCAATGATTTACCTAGTGTAAAAATCAAAAACACACCTTGCACATATCGCATAGCTAACTGGACAACACTTCAAATGATTTGCTTACTACGAAAATAAAAAATATATACCGCGTAGCTAACTCGTTCACCGCACTGCTAAGCCGCTTAGTATTTGCAAATACACTGATATATGTCATGCGAAAATCAAGAAAGCACACTGCGTAGCGAACTCACTCGGTCACTCGCTTAGTAATTGCAACACGACTAGAACACTGATACACGTTACTTTTTTTTCTCGAAACACACACACACGTATAAGAATGTTGCGAGATACTACATATTTACATGTTTTTTAAAAAAAATAGGGGGATGAAATATCATAAATTATATGTACACATGTTGTCTCCTCCAAGTTGTAAGACGAAATAGACGCAGTACTGCGAGTTTCCGCCATAGCTGGCGAACGGAAGTAGCATGATATCTCAGCAAAAAATAAAATACGCGTGAGCTTGCATACACGCAAGTCAGACACAATGATGGATATCGCGATTCAAATCCTGGCAACTTATGCCGTCAAGAAGGGCATCCGGCTAGATCATGTAATTACACGTTATGACGATCGCGCAGGTCCCTCACCTAGCATTTGCTATTTTCTACGGCTTCCGACAGTAGGAGTTCGAACCCGCTATCTCCCGAAGTAGCGAGAATGATTGCAGATACAAGAGTGTTGAGGGTGATTCATTTGTCGGATGGAGGTGATAAGCCTTGTGCAGGCTTCTTCGGTAGGAGTAGGCTATGTGCCGGTACCGGGATATCTAGTTACAAAACCCGCTACAACAAATTTATCGCGTATACTTCGATTTAAAATCCTAGTCCTTTAACGTCAGGAAGGGTAACCGGTCGTAAAACTATGGTGTATGATCTAAGAGGCGGGGTGTGCAAAAAGCCAGCGTTAAGTAAGGGCTGTTGATGGGGACGTTAAACCTTGTGCAGACTCCTTCGAAAATGATTGTGAGTACAAGACGTTGATGGTGATTCATCTGTCGGATGGAGGCAATAAGCCTTGTGCAGGCTTCTTCAGTAGGAGTAGGCTATGTGCCGGTACCGGGACATCTAGTTATAAAACCTGCTACAACAGATTTGTCGCGTATACTGCGATTTAAAATCCTAGTCCTTTAACGTCAGGAAGGGTAACCGGTCGTAAAACTATGGTGTATGATGTAAGAGGCTAGATACTAATGGTTTATGCGTCAGGAAGGGCATCTAGCTATTAAACAATAGTTTGTGGTGTGGGACACAATTTAAAATCTTGTTTCGCTCATCAAATATAACACCCGGCTGTAAAATTAATTCTTGTGATTTAAAATCTTAGTTCTCGCGTTAAGAAGGGTATCTAGCAGTAAAACAGATTCTCTCGAGTTAAAATCTTAGTCCTCGCGTCAAGGAGAGTAAATAGCCCTATGTATAGCGATCATCTTGCATAAGCACCTTTAAGGAGTCATGTATAGCCACCATCTTGTGCAATTAGCGTCGAGAGATGGCTGCTGTAGAATTTTTCTTTTTAAATTATCCGCCACCATTTTTCAACTAAAGAGTGTAGCACTGAGGTTTGCGATGTAAGATGGCGGATGACAGCTGACAAAAAGCACGTGAGCTTGTTTACTAAACAAGAGCACGTGGAATTTTTCAATTTGCCGCCGCCACATTTCAAAGGTATCTAGCTAAAGATGGCAGCACGGTGCTCTCTTGATTAAAGATGGCGGATGACAGCTAACAGAACTTTTCAAATTGCCCGCTACTACAGAGAGCAGCACGGTGCTCTGTGGATTAATGATGGCGGATGACAGCTGACGAAATTACCCGCATGATAGCAGCACAGTGCTCTATTGATTAAAGATGGCGGATGACAGCTGTCAAAAAAGCACGTGGCTTTGTTTCCAAACAAGAGCACGTGGAATTTGCCGCCACCACATTTCAAAGGTATCTAGCTAAAGAGTACAGCACTGAGGTTTGTGATGCAAGATGGTGGATGACAGCTGTCAAAAAGCACGTGAGTTTGTAAAGCTGTGGAATTTGCCACCGGCACAAAGAGGGCAGCACGGTGCTCTCTGGATTAAAGATGGCGGTTGACAGCTGTCAGAAAAGCACATGGGTTTGTTTCCAAACAAGAGCGCGTAGAATTTACCACCACCACATTTCAAAGGTAAGTAGCTAAAGAGGGAAGCACGGTACTCTGTTGATTAAAGATGGCGGATGACAGCTGTCAAAAAAGCATGTTGATTTGTTTCCAAACAAGAGCACGTGGAATTTGCCGCCACCACATTTCAACTAAAGATTGCAGCACTGTTCTCTCTGGATTAAAGATGGCGGATGACAGCTGTCAGAAAAGCATATAGGTTTGTAAAGCACGTGGAATTTACCGCCACCACATTTCAAAGGTAAGTAGCTAAAGAGGGCAGCACGGTGCTCTCTAGATTAAAGATGGCGGATGATAGCTGTCAAAAAGCGCATAGGTTTGTTTCCAAACAAGAGAATGTAGAATTTTTCAAATTGCCGCCACCACATTTCAAAGGTATCTAGCTAAAGAGTGCAGCACTGAGGTTTGTGATGCAAGATGGCGGATGACAGCTGTCAGAAAAAAGCACGTGATTTTGTTTCCAAACAAGAGCACGTGGAATTTACCACCACCACAAAGAGGGCAGCACTGTGCTCAAAGATGGCTGCTGTCACCTGGAATTATCTGCCACCACATTTCAAAGGTATCTGGCTAAAGAAGGCAGCACGGTGCTCAAAGATGGCTGCTGTCAAAAAGCATTTTTCAAATTATCCGCCACCACATTTCAAAGGTAAGTAGCTAAAGAGGGCAGCACTGTGCTCTATAGATTAAAGATGGCGGATGACAGCTGTCAAAAAGCACGTGGATTTGTTTATCTCGCGCTAGTGAGGTTAAGTTGGTAGCACTAAGGTTTAGACCCGCCAAGATGGCAGCACTGCCGATGACAGGTGACGAATTTGCAGCTACTGCGATAAAGAGGGCAGCACGGTGCTCTGTATTTTAAAGATGGCGGATGACAGCTGTCAAAAAGCGCGTGGATTTGTTTATCTCGCGCTAGTGAGGTTAAGTTGGTACCACTAAGGTTTAGGTCCGTCAAGATGGCTGCACTGAGGTTTGCGATACGTTGTTGTCTGTCAAAAAGTACGTGGCTGTCAAAAAGCACGTGGATTTGTTTACCTATTCAAATCTCGCGCTAGTTAGGTTAAGTTGGTACCACTGAGATTTGGGCCCGTCAAGATGGCAGTACTGAGGTTTGCGATGCGTTGTTGTCTGTCAAAAAGCACGTGGCTGTCAAAAAACACGTGGCTTTGTTTACCTCGCGCTAGTTAGGTTAAGTTGGTACCACTGAGGTTTATACCCGTCAAGATGGCAGCAGTGAGGTTAGCGATGCGTTGTTGTCGATGACAGCTGTCAAAAAGCACGTGGCTTTGTTTACCCACTCAAATTTCCCGCGGGAGGCGGAGGAGGTCTCTGGGAAGGCCCCTCGGGAGGCGGAGGCGGAGGAGGCCTGTGGAAGGGCCCCCCGTGAAGCGGAGGCGGAGGGGCCCCTGGGAGCCCTGAGGCGGAGGCGGCGCCCGAACCATCCAATTATACTACTTACGGAGCCGTAGGGTTGGCATGCCAACCCTATATCCAAAAGAGCAAATTGTCGTTCTCTCGCGGTGTTCTGTCGTAGTGTCCGCTTGCTTCTTGCCGGGGAGACACGCCTTAAAAACTGTTGCCTGAAGCAACGGCTCTGAGCAGGCACACTCCCTTGTCTTGTCCGAGGTTCGCCTATGGGCCTTTGACCCAGCCTCCCCCTGCTGTAGGACCGGCCCTCGGGCCCTTGGTCTATAACATAGCACTTGGAGCGTGCAAGTAGGTAGGGCACACACATAATATTACGCAAGCCTGCTGCACACCACTCACATACACAGCCGGCCATGTCAGGCACTCAGCAAAACAACACCGCTGACGAGTCCCACCTGGCCGGGGTGGATCGAGTAGCTCCGGTCGGTGACGGCTTTGTCCTTACCACACCCACATCAGGTCCTTACGCCACCTACATGCTGGAAGTAAGGCAGCAAATATATAATCTTCCACCGAAGGAGAAAACCAACCTACCCTTGGTCGACAAGGATACCAGCCAGCAGAAGAAGGAGAAGAACGCACCACCAACAGTTAAGACTAGGCCGAAGCCGAGAATGCCGAAGCCGAAAATTCAAACTGCCAGAATACCGACTAGCTCGAAAACTGTCAGTGCTCCTGAATTTATACAGAGCCACTGCACGAAGGACCCTACTTCTATCCTCCAAGAAGAAAAAAGGGCCACTACGAACCAAGCCAAGAAGAGAGGACTAAATAACCTCACGCCGTCGCCAGTTTCGAGTAAGGATCCCAGAATCTAGAGGAAACATACCACAACCGACGCAGATGGGTCCCAGAAACCACCCTCCAGGAAGACTACCCCACAAAACGCAGCCTGCACATCAAGGAACCCGCTTCCTGTAAGCAACACCTACGTAAACCTACAGAACGTAGGAGAAGACAGCCCAATGGAGACAACTGCAGGAGCTCCAGTACGACGCAAGCCTCCCCCTATAACAATAAAGGAGGACGCTATGCCTTACTTGCAACGTAGAAACTTCATCAAGTCCTTTATTCATGGGCAATTCACGGCAAGGGTAGTCCGAAATAACGTGGTTAAATACCAACTAACCACAATGGAAGACTACCACGCGCTGGTTAAAGTCCTAAAGGAGAACAATGTGGCATATTACACCCACCCAGCGGAGAAAAGTGGAACCATCACGGCCATCATCCGTGATCTACCACTCGACACGCAGCCAGAAGACGTGACCACTGCCCTGACAGATAAGGGTTACAGTGCAACTCACGAAATCGTACAAATTCTCAAAGAGGACACGGAAGGAAAGCGGGGAGGAAGAAGAAGAAGAGATCAGGGAAAGGGGACCCATTCCTCTCTTCGCCGTCACACTGAAGTACTCCGAAAAGTCGAAATACCTTTAATGAAAACAACTTGCTGGACCTCATCGTGAAAATCGAGCGGCCTAAGAGGCCAATAGGACCCCCACAATGCAAGCGCTGCCAACGCATGGTGCACACACACACATGCTGTAACTTATTACCGCGCTGTGTTAAAGTGCCCCGGAGCACACAGCACTTCGGAGTGCACACTCTCAGACACAAAACTATTCGTCAGTGTCAACTGCAAGGACAATTACACTGCCAACTACGATGGTTGCCCTGCTATTAAGAGAGCGAAGGGATAATTCCTTCAGAAAATGAAAGTCAATGAGGCACCTGAGCAACCCGAAAATGCAGAATTCAACCTCCAAGGAGCTGACTTTCCAGCATAACAGGAAGTTGACGAAAGACAAGCAGGCACCCAGAGAAAGAAGAAGAACTACAGCGCGGCGGTCAAAAATACCGCTCGATTACCAACTACTAGAGCGGAGGCAGTTGAAATGCTGTACGAACTGCCACCAGAGGAGAGGTATTCGACGCTAATGAGTCATATACACGCCAGCGGCATAGCAGACAGCATTACCAACACCCGCCCCCTGGCATGTCCCGGGAAGCAGTCGCTTACCGTCCCTTATTCGCTAACCGAATCAAAAGCAAACAGATAGAATTCAAATATTTATTAACTAAATTGAACATAGACGTCGCACTTGTCAGTGAAACTTTCCTAAAGCCAAACATGAAGTTCACTGTCAAGGGCTATAAAATACAGCGAGCCGACAGAGAAGGAGACGGCGGGGGCACAGCCGTCATAATGAAACAGAAACTGAAATATGACGAGTTCCTACTATCAACCCTCCAAGGAATAGAGGCTAAAGCAGTGAAACTGCACACAAGAAGAGGACCAATACTACTTGTATCTGGATACAGACGACCACAAGAGATCCTACATACTAGAGACCTGGAGCTCATATGTCACTCTGGAATACCGACCATTCTAGCTGGAGATATGAACGCAAAACTCGAAGCCTGGAACTCCAGACTAACAAATACCCCTGGCCGTAAAATGTTCGAATACTGCCAGAACAGCAACATAAACATCATGGGACCTTCAGAATTCACTCACATACCATTTAATCCAAATCACCAGACAGATTCCATCGATATAGCACTCACGCAGGATATCAACAGCGAAATACAGCTCACCAATATCTGGGCGACGGAGTCGGACCATAACCCTGTCCTTACGGAAATTGAGGACGAATCCACAGCAGCCACAACCATGAAAAAGTCGAACGTCATCCCAACGAGACACATCAACTGGAAGGACTTTCGAAGTTTCAAGGAAGAGTATATAGTAGACAGCCTACCAAGTCTTGGCAACCCAGTGGCTATTGACAGTGAGGTACAGAAGCTATCGGCCTCTATTCGTACAGCCGCCAAAGCCGCCACAGCGCCACCCACACAGAAGAAGAGCGAAGATCTCCCGGACCTAATTAAATTCTTAATAAAGTTCAAAAACATTGCCCGCTATACATGGCAAAAGACCCGAACAGAACAGCACAAAAGGTCATACAACCACATTACGTAGAAAATGTAACGCAGAGATTCTGGAGTACAGGAACGAGCAGTGGAACACTACACTCCGTAATCTCTCGGTACGAGATAATAGCTTATGGAGGATGACTAGAGCTCTCCAGAAGAAACATAACGTCATCCCTATAATATACGAAGAAAACGTAACACAACAGCCGTAACAAACATTGAAAAAGCTGAACTGTTATCTCGTACGCTAGCGGCGCAGTTCTAACCCCACGAAGGGGTTTACCCTCGATTTACACAAGCCGTGGAAGAAGAGGTAAAGAAAATACGCACCACTACAGAACAAGCAAACCACGAATACCCCCTGATCACAGTCCAGGAGATAAGAAACATAATAAAACGCCTGTCGAATAACAAAGCCCCCGGGCCCGACGGAATTAGTAACGCAATAATTAAGAACCTCCCCCCAGCAGCACTGGAGAGGCTTTGTGCTATCTACAACGCCGCACTAAGAACAGGATACTTCCCAACCCAGTGGAAACATGCCAAAATTATCACTCTCACGAAACCAGGGAAGAAGAGGGATAATCCCAGAAACTACAGGTCCATCAGTCTCCTGGATGGACTGGGAAAAATCCTTGAAAGACTGCTATACCGCAGACTAATAACAGACGGCAACATACATGATAAACTCCCTGAACAACAGCTCGGGTTCCGAAGGGGACACTCCACAGTCCAGCCGCTAATACGCATAGTAAATGCAATAACAAAGACATTAAATACAAAGAGAGGGAGAGGCATTGTACTGTATACCTGGAGGTAGCCCAGGCCTTCGATAAGGTGTGGCAAGGCGGCCTGCTATACCAACTAAACTCTAAAGGTCTCAAGCCGGTCTACTGGAGGCTGATAAACAGCTACATACGGAACAGAACATTTTACGTCGAGGTAGCAGGAGAAAAATCAACAATCAGACAAGCGAGAGCAGGCGTAGCCCAAGACTCCATATTGGGCCCCTACCTCTACCTACACTTCTGTGCCGACATACCAACCACAAACAAAACCGAACTCGCCTTATATGCTGATGACACAGCAATAATGGCAGAGTCATTTCAACCTTCCGTGGTTACACAACAGCTCCAGGATGCCCTCGGCCACCTTGAAATGTGGTGCCGGATGTGGCGCATCAAGATAAATGCTAGCAAGTCCACAGCCGTGTACTATACCAAGAGGTACGACCGCAAGCTCACAACAAAGCTAACGTTCAATGGAGAGGCTAGACCATGGGCAACCGAAGCGAAGTACTTGGGGTTTGTCTTGGACAGAACACTGCAGTACAGGGCACACTTCAAGTACCTCCTGGAAAAATCACAAGAAGGCTACAGGGCAATAGAATGCCTGATAAACAGGAGATCAGAACTCGATATCAGGAACAAGCTACTGATATATAAGACGCTCCTTAGATCCGTCACTCTATACGCATCAACAGTGTGGGGCACGGCTAAGGAATGCTATATAAAGAAGCTACAGAAATATAGGAAAAACGTCCTCCGGACAATCGTCAACGCCCCTTGCCACGTGCGCAACCGGGAAATACATGCACAACTCGGAATGCCCACAATTAAAGAGGAGGTCATAAGGGCAGCTAAGCACTTTTATAGACAAGGGCAAGAACATGCCAGCAAAACCATACAACAAATCCACGAGGTGGACGCTAATGTATATTACAAAATCAAGCACCAGAAAAGACTCATCAATGAGTGATAGGCAACTGTAAATATTGTAAATAACACTAAAAACAGACTGTAAATACAGAAATCAAGACACTCCTGGACACCAGGAAATCATATAACCCATTACATTCAATTATACACTGTACCAAACTACCATAAGTTGCACGCTCTAGGAGCCTCAAATTAAAATGTAATATAAGGCCCAATCGGTCGGCTATTCCAACTAAACCACAGCTGTCGCTCTTCAAGCGGCAGCAGTCGCAACGCGAGGTTCAGGTTTAGGTTCAGACAGGGGGAGGACGAGCTTGACTGTTCTAGCGGAAGGACGTACGTGCCTCTCGCTCTGCTATCCCACTCCTCTCACCGAGATTTTCTAGAGACAACACTACCTGCCCCAACCGGTTACCACTTCTCGGTACCTAGGGTTAGTTAGGGAACTCTGTGGTCCAGGGGCCCGCTTAACAACGGATCATCCCACGCCCACTAGCTCCCTCTAGAATGTCCCCACACTTACGCACAGGGAACCAGGCTCGCAATTCTCGAAAGAGCAATAATGCGCTTCGGAAAGAGCAATTTGTCGGCGAGCTTGGGGCCATCACAGATACAGGCGACGAACTTTGACAACTGACGGAGAGTGAGGAGACGCCGTTTTCACGACACTCCGACAACTCAACGACCGTCAACCCATCAGCGGAGGGCACAGCGCAGTTCTCACAGCGCCACGCCCCGCCAACCACTCCGAATATAGTAGGGCTGACCAGCCCCATACCATCAGCCCGAGATAATTCCAGGGAAAATATCCTTAAAATGTCCCCAGGGAGCCCCACACAAGCGCATAGGCTATCTCTAAGGGCCCCCACTACGGCCAATAACCCGGCCGATTGGGGACCGTTGGCGACTCACCGCCGCGCTCGCTCCGTGAGCAGTAAACGAAAGGCGTCAGAGGAGCTGAGTACAGGCTTCACCCCTGATCCTCAGCAAGTAAACCTGACGCAGGAAGTTCACGTAACGGGTTACGGCATACAGCGCTTTGCGCTTACCGCCACCATCAACAGCACCACCACTACCACAAACCAGGACAACTCCTAGAACCACCCCGTCAATAGCCACTGGTAAGCACATACCAGTGTAGTAGCTTCCCACTCGGCAGGCCGGCTCTCGAGCCGAGTCCCGAAGCAAGAGCGTGCTGCGCAGGGAAAGCGAACCAGGGAGAATGACGTTATGTGTGAGTGAACGGGAACCGGGAATAGGCCCCGAAGTGCCGTAACTCGCACGTGGGAAGGAACAGTCACATGACTCCACTGAGCCAGTTACTGAGGAGCAGCACAAACAGGAGACTACCTCTCCCCCAACACAAACCATGCCCTCAAACCCAACCTAGTGGAGAGCCAGCCGGACGCCGAGAATGCGGGACCCAGTTCCGCCAACCCGAGAGAAGAGGCGGCGCACAGGGGAAGAAAAGAGGGCAAGAATAAACGGACTCGGCGGATGGCGCCATCTTAAGTCCTAACCCCCCCCCCCCCCGCCAAGCAAGCCGGCAAATCGGACTCTGACTCGGACGAGGCTAAACTGGTGATTGACGTATCAAGTACATCCCAGGATGCCGACTCTGAAGGTTCATAGGGAGAGGAGCTCAGCGAGCACGGGGTGACCGAAACCTCTGGCCCAGCCACACAGCAGGGTAACCAGGATGACGGTTTCAGGGAGGCCAAGAGGGGAGAAGGAGAAAAGGAGAGGGAAGAGGGAATGATCCCAAGTCTCTGAACCGCAAGGCCCAGCAAGGCGGGGGTCGAAACACGAGTACCCTAGCCGAAAGTTCCACAGACACAACAGTCGAAACGATTATGCCACCACCAATATCACCAAACACAAACACGAGGCAGACTCGCCAGAAACTACCTCAATCACCCCAACCAACAAAACAAGCCACCCGTAAAGGGTCGACCCCCCACCCCTTACGGTTTACACCAATAACATTAAGCAGATAGAAATGGAGCTTCTCAAAAAGCTGACACATGAGCAGAGAAATGATTATTTCTCCAAGCCGAGAATAAACGCGCACGAAGCAGTCCGGCTACATATGTCTAGCTACGAAAGCAATGAAATCGCCATACAAGTGCTGAACGGGCTTAACATCAAATTTGTAAAGATATTGCCCAACGCTACAGTAAAGCGATCCGTAGTGAGAACGCCCAACAACACGTATGAGCCAGGTGATATCGGGATAGCTATGCAAGCCCATAGTATCAACACTCTTACAGTACACTGGATGCGAACAGGAAACCGGCCAGCCAAAGGCTGTCTCTTCCTAGTTGCCGTGGCGGACAACCCAGAAGCGGACAACCTGCGGAGAATGCGGATGCTCAAGCATATGCTGGTGACAATCGAGCCGTACCGCCTCCCAGCCACTGGCCCCCAATGCGGAGTGTGTCAGAGGCATGGGCACTTAGGAGCAACCTGCCGGCTGGATCCCAGATGCCGCAGATGCGCCGCCTACCACTTGTCTCGCGACTGTCCCCACGGCAGCGAACCCGCGTACTCTAAGTGCGCTAACTGCGGAGGGAAACACGCGGCTAATTTTAAAGAATGTCCCAGCCGCAGGGAATTCGAAGCCACTTATCAAGACAAAGGCCAAAAGGGAGTCAAACGTGGCAACCCTAAAGCCCAAGCAGACCCCTCAGTCACAGGTCCCTCAGCCAAGATGAAGCAAGGCCCCTCAGGCAAAAAGAAACCCTGAGGTCCCGCAGACCCCTCAGGCAAAAAGGGACAAAATCAAGGCCCCTCAAGCAAACAAGGCCAATCACGCGGAGGCAAATTAAACTTGCAACCCCCAAGGACAGAGGGTAAACACAACCATGGGCACTCAGCCCAAACACCCCCACCACCTTCCAAGGAAAGACCTCCAACAACAACAGAAAGGAGAAGGCCCAGCCCCCTAAAACTAACACAAGGCAGGTTAAGCACACGCACGTTGCCCCCGAGCTGCCCCAAGGCCCGCCGCAGGCCAGCTCCACCCCCCGCAGGGAACCTGCCGCCAGCCAAAATGCATCCACGGCACCACCCCCAACGCCGGCCCCCAACAATACACCATTTTCACCCATCTCACCACGTACACCTGAAACACTAATACAGGTGCAGCAGCCAGAAGGGAACATGGCACGAAGGGTGTTCAATGAGGAGATAGACGAAATTCTGAAAAACGTCTTCCCGAACTTGAACTTAACCGCGACCATAACCACTGGTGTTATGATAGACAAATAGCTGGCCACGACCCTATCACTCCCCTGGCTAGGGGACTTAGAGTATGCGATCTCCGAACTTCTAACTTAGGGTGGCTGAACAACCCAACGAGGATGATGATAATAATAATAATAATAATAATAATAATAATAATAATAATAATAATAATAATAATAATAATAATTGTCCCGGGAGGTACACCCTAACGCCGCGCATTTCAATCTAGCGCCTAAAAGAACTCCTCTACTCGAGAAACCGTGAACTTGAAACTAGACCTACTTAAAACTTTACTCACAAGATATCATCACTAATATCTGATGGAATTTTGTTATTTTGAAGTTTCCTGAACTGACGGCTTTTCTACTAGGTTTGTTTGTCATTCATCAAGAAGTTTGGACATACTTCTATAGATGTCACTGCTAAAAACTATGATCATGCACCCTGGTGCGAAGTGAAAGAACTTTTGATTTAAAGAAGTTTTGTATTCATAACTTTTTTTTACTAAATGATGTTCATTTATTTTTGGATAGGCAATATTGATCTTTTCTTTCTGCCAGTTTTGAATCTAGCCAATCCCAAATTTCTGAAATTAATTTTCTACCTATCATTGCCTTCTTCTTCGATTTTGTGTGTAACTTTTAAATCCACCAAAAAATTGAGCGGGTGTGGCTGGTTTATTCGTGAAAGGTCTCGAACTTTCCCCGAGGGTATATAAACTGCGGATTTTCACGTCTCTTGGCCAACTGATCGTCATCTAACCTAGTGTGTGTGTCAAGCAGGAGGCGGGAGGCGCCTCTTTCATCAGGCAGCAGTACGCCGACCAGGTAATGGCCACTTAACACATTTATTTCTTGCTAGCTCCGCAGTTTAACCTGAGGGAAAGGTCCGAAATTTTAACTATGTAACCAACTTCTCTAAATGTAAGTTCTGCCGGCTAATGTAAAAACATAAAATCTTTAAGTGTAAATCGGGGATAGAGAATGATGTACCCTCTTGAGCTCCCCTTCATATTGGTTTGAGGTGACTACGCTTTATAACTGGTTTCCTTCCTTTCCGTAATGTCTTAATGTATTCTTGTATGAGTCACCTCCATTGTTTGGGAATAGCCCCTGTTTCACCGGCCTAGTGCCCTTTAGGTTTTAAGTGATCATATCTAGGAGCCCAGGCATTCGCCTCCATTCATTTTGTGTTCGGGCCATTTATTTAACCGCTTTTCCTTTTTACATGAAGGCCCAGTAGGTTTTGTAGTTAAATACCCCTGTATAATCACTTTCCTATTGTAAGTTGTTTGCAAGCTGATGTTGCCTTGAATAGGCTTGGAAAACTGAGAGCCTGTTAGCTCTTTTCTCAAAGTAAGATTACTGAATGCCTCTTGAAGGCTGGATATTGTATGTCGGGAGCCCAGTGCTCCATGAATTAGGGGATTTCTGCCCTTGTATTTATGTGTGCTCTTTCGTAAATTTGAGCCAGGAGCTCAAGAATTGTAAAAGCGACGGGCTTGAAGCCCAGATTTTTAAAGCCTCTAAATTTTGAA
Source organism: Anabrus simplex (assembly GCF_040414725.1). Classification (NCBI taxonomy): domain Eukaryota; kingdom Metazoa; phylum Arthropoda; class Insecta; order Orthoptera; family Tettigoniidae; genus Anabrus; species Anabrus simplex. Next base: position 931,355,380 of record NC_090266.1, read on the forward strand.
TTTTCTTGTCTTGTTCAAAATTCGTCATTGTACTTGACGATTCATTATTACGAAAATTTGCTAAGGTTGAATTTAAGAAAATATAACCTGCAGTTTGATTTTTAAATTCTTTTTTGACACTGCAGTTAGACCCATTCATCTCGGCACCTTCTTTCACCTCTGCATTCAACGGGTAACCCCGGAACAAGTGGTAGCAGAGCTTGGTTGAATGGGTCTCAATTAAGCCCCTTTTGACGGCTAAACATAGGACTCGAGTTGTACTCTAACAATTTTCTCATTCGCTGGAACTTTTCTTTTCCTATGTTCTAAATTTGTAAACTTCTGTCATCATGTCCGGCCCTCGCGAAGTCCTCCATCCCGGCTACTTGCGCAAGGAGGAATTGATTTACGAATTATCTACTAGAATTGTTCGATCAGGAGGCACGGTTGCGGCAGATACTAGTAAACTGAAAGAGTCATTATAGTTACCGATTTGTATCCCAACCTTGGACGAGAAGGAAATTGATGAGGCTCTCTCCACTATCACTCACAACACCACTGAGCTAGCATCCGTAGTCAGCTTTTTAAGTGAGTGATCCTTCTCCTAACCAACTTAAAAGAGTACAGGCTAGATTGTTTCACTTTTACAATAGAGTAAGGGACCTATTGTCTCCTAAATTGAAAGATGACCATGCTCAGGAGGCTAGCAACCTTGTTGAACACCTCTCGGAAATGTCAAACGAAGTTCTTCAATTGCTGACTGGGGCAGCTACCCCCAAAACCGACCAACCCACTGTTGTAAACATCGTAAGAGAGGAAGACTCGTCCAAGAATGTAGAAAGCAGGACATCGGTAGCTACTCAACAAAATTCTACCCCATTAGGAAATGAGTCTGATCGTCGTACCTCAATTCCACCCTTCTTTTTAAATACTGCTGTCTCTGAAGCTTCTTTAGCCCATAGGCCTTTACCTGTTATGTCACCCGGGTTCAGTAGTTTGCCTCAACCTTTGGCTATGTTGCTTAGGGAATTTCTAAGTTTTCTATTAATTCTACTAACGAGGTCATTTCATTTTTAAGTTTTTTATTCGAATTCCAAGATCACGCTCTAGTGTTTTCTCTCTCTCACTATCAGATTCTTCAAATAATTTACCCTTACTCCATAGGCGCCCTCTCGGACAAAATAGTCAGAGCCATAGCTGAACAATCTTCTATAGAAAACTTCCACGCACATCCGCTGGCTAACTTCATTCCGGCTCGAGCAATGTCTTCATTAATTCAAAGGTAGTATTACAGAGTACAGCGACCCAGGCGAGGAAGGATTGATAAGAAACACAACACAAGAAGACGACGGCAACGAAGCCAGACGGCCAAGGACGAATCAATCCACCTTTACCCCCCCCCCCAGGACCGAGACACGGGAGCGGAAAACCAGGCCGCGCCCTATAACGAAGACAGCTGCAGCAGTACTAATATAAAAAGTTATTTTTGTTATTCCACTCGTTATATAGGCAAAACCCTGGACTTGAGAGCAAGCAAGCAAGCCGGCACTCCAACGAACAGCTCTATATATCTTGTATTGATAACCTTAGCTTAGTTACAGATCTGCAGTGACACGTGTGCTTCAACAGCACCTCATTAGAGGGACATCGCCAGGCGGAAGAATAGCCCCTTGCACCACGCACCCTTGCACCCTTCTCCAAACGGAGACTTGGCACGAGGGACCACTGGCTGCTGGACAATGGGACGAACCTGTGGCCCAAAGCCCAGACGCTAGTGGACCCGAGCCGATCCGGCAATAACAAGAAGGACTGATCCGCATAACAATAGACAATGGCAAGGGTATGGTTATTATTGCATGACACATATTCCTAACTAACAAAACCTCTGGACTTTTCCAGCCCACATCCTTGCATGTGTTATCACAAGATGTCAGGTTTTACATGTAGGCTCTTTCTCTTTTCTGCCTATGTGGTTTTTCCCTGACCCTTCAATACTACACCTTAACACCACCTTACCAACACAAACACTAGCCGTGGTAGCGAGTCTAACTCGGAAACCGGCAGATACTCCTTGTATCACTTCCCACTCTTCCCTGCTATCTCTTTTCTTCTTAGAAATTAATAGCAAGTCGGAGGCCATGTAGATTGAGTTGATGGTCACGCGGGGGGAGCGGGCTTCTGGGAGCCACCCGAAAGCAAGAAGACAGACATGGGGCAGTCAGCTGTTGTCCAGCGATAAGCTCTACGCCGTAGGTCAGGCGCGGAGGTACACTCTTGGAAATGCGGACTGAATAGGCGGACCGGACGCTGATTGGAGGTATCATCTCAGGACTCGCTACAGCCTCATTAGATCTCTCCTTCCTTATAATTTAGCCAAATCAGATAGGATTCTCCTGAGATGATATTTTGTATAGTATTCAAGCTAGGATTATATTCATGAACCTAGGGCCCTTAGCTATCAGTAGTCATCCTACTATTCCGCATTGTATTCAAACGACTAGCATTTCAGACAGAACATAGACATCAGCTATTATAGTCGTTCACATGTTCTTCACATTCTACATTGTTAATGTAAAGTTTGTATACAGTAGGGTAAAACTGTATAAATGTACATAATGCTCAGTACAGCAACAAATTTACTCACTGTGTAGTTTAACGTGTGCTCAGAATAAGAAGCAAATTCAAAGACAGTTTCTTCTTACGTATTATAACCGTCCGTGGTTGTTGGTGGTTCGACGTGATATGTTTTGTTTTCAATTAAACCTCAGCTAGTGTCAACGGTTTGCAAGAAATTCCACTCACGGGCATGGTCATTCGGCGATTACCGGTTATATCCTTTTTCCAACTTCAGGCTCATGTATACAGAGTAAATTCTACGTCCTACCTAACTGCATAAGGCTATTGAATCATAATTTATTAAATGAGAAGATGGCAATTCAATTTTCGAAAAATATTCCACTTTAATCAACTATTCATAAAAGAAAACAACAATAATAATAACCATTTGGCTAGACAACATGATGGAGAATAAAAAAATATCACATTGATTAATCTTTGTTGGTTTCCATTAACATATTATGAACATTTATCTGACGTTAAATTCATCAATGTCATAAATAAATTCATGAGAACATTTCTGAAATTCTCGACCACGAAATAATGTGAATTATTAACAGTTCTCTGAAAATCCGCCAATCATAAGATAATTAATTTGTGATCATTCACTTTGCTCATTCATCTGTGTCACATATCAGCCCACAGTCTGCCTTCCCATATTCTATCTGTTTTGATCGTCAAACTATCTATCTATCTAACATATAACTTGAATATCCCAACGATCCAGTCTTCCTAACGTTGCATGATAATGTAATCATCTGTTAATCAGCCAAAGTAACCAAATAAATTCAATAAATCAATCAATCATGGTGATGACAGTACTCATCTAAAACTTTCATCTTCACCGTACCTAAAATAAACAACATCTAATTACTGACATACTCAATGTAAACGGTAATATTGGGATGTCCTCACTGCGTCTGCTCTCCTCCAAAGATTTCCTGTAAGTAACACTACTGCCCAAAATCAACTACTACAAGCAACTACTCTGAATGCTAACGTACTGCAACAGGTGACGTTAACCTCTTAAACAACACATCTTACTGTTTCTTGATGTCATTTATCGAAGATCCTCTCAAATTCATCCCTTAATACACTCGTCTTAACTTATTGCCGTACCATAAATTCATATTTCGATGATTTCCACACGCTCTACATTTAATATATCCGGGATACCTTTTGAAACACTATCATCACATCGCTGGTCTATCCGAAAATCTTTAAAACATTACATGATGAACATCTCATTTAAACCATTACCAATCTAGGTTCATTGACATTCTCGAGGACTTACTACATTGCTGAAGTATCAATCTCAATAAACCACATTATCATAAAAATCACATTACATCACCATAATATTCTCGACCATCCTATCATTTACCATATCTTACCTCAGAAATGTGCACCATGCCTACATCATAATTCTAAATACACAAGTCCATGTATCCGAAGAAACTCAACTATTCGTGTATGAAATCATCTGATAATTGACAGCATACTCGCACTTCACTACTGGGAGATACACAATGACAATCACGTTAGGTTACTCAAGCTGTATACTCTTTAGGTCACCTGAATCACATGGTAAAAAATCCAATACTACTATAAGCACTCTACAGATAGAATAAAGGAAAAAATGCCTGGGTACTGTACCAGGAAGGCATAAGCCCTGGCACATATGAGTTATAAAATCTTCATTCATGAGCGAACGGCTAAGTTACGACGTACGAACAACTGTGCGAGAGAATGTTCTCATCCCTACTGCACTGCGTGAGGAAGACAGCATGAGTGGGGCAAGGTCGAGTGACGTCAACACTGCTTGTAGCTCACCTCTCCGCAGAAACGTCACGAAATTATTTTTTAAACTTTTCAACGAGTGGACCAATAAATATGAGACTGACGTCAAATTGTAGCTCACATTTTAAAAGTAAAACCCTGCAAATTTGAGATTGATCCGTCCAGTGGTTTCAAAGATATGACGAGTTGAAGTTTGGGAAGTATTATCACCCCCCAGCCGGATATAAATAGGTCGACGAACCGAGGGTATAGTCAGTGTATCTTAAACTCGCGAGAGACATAAAAGTTACGCTCTAGAACTTTGAAAGTGTACGAGGACGTCGCAAGTGAAGTTTCAGCCGCTTCGAGGCGTGTCAAATGTTATAAAATTTACTTCGACTAAATCGTCATTGTATAAGATTTACGAGTGTCTTAACTAAGTGAATTTACGATAGAGACTGTGCATTGAAGTATAATTGGGAATTCAAGTGTTTAGTTTACCAGTTGACGGTATTGCGGACTTTGTCAACCTCTCGTAATTTTGAACTTTGTCATTGACAGTAACAGCATACTAGGACATTGTGTGTGATAAACTGAACTTCCAATTTATGACAATTTAATTAATTCTGAGACGCATTTCTCGTATACTAGTACGATTTTGAACTTGTGAAACACTATTCCATTAAATATTCAACAAATAACAGAACTAAATGTGACTATTTTTTCACGTATTTTCTCTAACTTTCGATTATGACCCTGAAAAACTAACTGAATGTTAAGGACTTTTTATGGCAATATTAGGTCATACGAACTCCTGTCATGCAAATTCAGTCATAAAAAACTTCTTAATCTACGAACATTAGTATTCCAGAGACTGTTAGAGGAGTGATGTTATTGGCATTTTTCGAGTGTTTCATGGACTGTAATGATTATTCTACGATTGAACCTAAGACATAATCAGTGACTATTATGAACTGTGACAGTTTTCAATTTTTATTCTATAAACTGTGAGTGAAAGACTGTGTTTTCCATTTTGAAAACGACTCTGGGTCATTACTGCATGAACTCGACTTATAGATCATACTGTAGCATAGACTGTGATATTCTAAGTCACGTATTTAACATCGTAAAACAAAAGTGAGAATACGAACTATGCAGTAAGACTTGTGTCAGTTTAAAATACCAGTCCTAATGATAATTAAGAGTTCTATAGCCCATTATATTGTGCCAATTGAACTTTCCGTGTTTCAACATTTTTCTTTAAAAACATCGGAAATCTTGGCAAATTGTCGTGATATTACACTGCGTAGAACATCATTTCCAGCGTGGGATTAAACGTGGCTTCTTCAATTGTGGTATCCAGCGAGGGAATGATCGTGATTTCGACGAGAGATAATAACGTGGTGTCTTCACTGAATGGACGTGTCACGCTGCTGGTGATGAGTTCGAGTCTTGGCTGCACGCTGCAGAAAGTTCCAGTCACCAAGCCGCAGGACAGTACCGTACTTCATCAATCCTTATAAGCAAATTACAGGTGGTATAAGTGTTTTTCATACATTTTCTGAGTGAGTAATTCCACTTAGACACTAACTGACTTTTAACAAGGCACTCAGTCACTTATAGTGCTACATTCTTCAACAGAAAAGTGCTTCGTGTGAAATTTACTATTCCTAATAATTCAAGAAGACTCCATATCTTGTTTTTAACTGTATATTTCTCTTTAAAATCTTTTATAAATTGAAGTCATTTCACTTAGACGAACTATAGGGTTTGCCATGAAGCAAGTGCACTATTTTATTTTCTTGTAAAACGGATTTAGATGGACAGCAAGCGACTGGAAACTTTTACTTGAACTATCAGATTATTAATTGAAGTGTGTTAATTTTATGTTTAAAAATCTTAGAAAAACAGTAGGTTTGCATCATAAGTGAAGGACTTGGGTTTTACGCAATTTGGTTAAATGAGGTACTATGTGCAAAGTGCTATATTGGAATTTAAAGCTATATAAGAGATCCTAGATGAACTGTAGGGTGTTTATGATCTCAGAAAATTGGTATTCCTTTTGGACATTTTTAACATCAAGTTAATGCCTCAGAACACTGCATAACAGTGCCGATATTTCGTTTTTGCATTTTGAAAAGATTGACTGAAAATTTAATTTTGGCAATTCAACTGCAGGGTGATTTACATGAAAATTTCAATAAATATTGTCAAAAAGATTTTACCACCTATTATTCGCCCTGCGAAAATATCCTTCTCTGTGCCTGCTCCAATAAGTACGGCACACTACCTGAGATCCTTCCCATGCTCTGGCCCCATAATCATTTCCCGGTACAGTACTTATCATTGACGACTCTAGTGTTCATGCCATCCTCTTGGTCGTGGTAGCCATGGATATTCATTTCCATATCATTGCGGTAATTCCATCTGAACTTGGACCATCAAGACACTAGTCTTGACTTATTCCCACATTTCCGCCTTGATTGGATTCATTATAATGATAACCAGATTCATAGTCCTTCCACCGTGAAACTTGTACAAATGATATTAATACAGTGTAAATAGATTTTAAATTATCTCAATTTTGTTTACGACACTCGCCTTTCGTGCATTAACGTTGTTCAATATGTTATCGAGCTCTTAAGACCTTACAATATCTTTAAATTCTTTATGATCTCATCAATTCCGTCTCAACGCGTAGCAGAGCTGTTCTTTAGTCCACTTCCTTCGGTGTTTTTTCATTCATTGTCATAAAAACAAGATCTTATTTTTATCATGTTACAATAATACTTCAGTTCGCATTTCATAATTCCTACTAAAATTACCACGTTGTAATCTCCCTTCCATCTGTTTTTGACATTTGAGGAACATTTTGTCTAACACAGTCACTCACTTCATTCAAGGAAATATGCAAAGGAACACACTCTGCCATTCATTCATCTTCTAAATGCATACAATCCATAACTCTACACACGCCTTCTTGATGATTAAACTTGCACTATTCCAAACCGTTCCACAGCCTCCGCCGTGAGACGTTCCTAGGCCTGAATGTTACATATGAGATTTAACTTCTTCACAACTGTTGGTGTCATATTTATTTGCTGGTCTCTATTCGTATCCCAATTTATGTTTTCTTAACTCAATCATCCGAATACCATGCGGTTCTGAGCTTATGAATTTCTCCTGAATTTACTCCGTTAAATTTCCTCTTAAACGAGCGAGTTATCTCTGTTTACGTACGTAGTTAGACGTATAGACTGGACGTATTCCTGCTGGACGTGTACATCTGCACAGTTTCTGTTGATCTATTCTTATTATAACTTTCAATGGTTCCTTCATGCTCGACCTAGAGACCATTGAAAGGTTATAGTATCGTGTGAAAGATCTCACAAAAATAAACTTTTAAGTTGTGTTTGCATATTGTGCTTCTTGTATACAACACATATGACTGACAAAACCGACATGAGGAAATAAAAAAAGTAAGTATGATCGGTGGATAAAGGTAAATAAAATGTAAACGGACTCGTAGATGGGTTTAATGCAATAGTTGAGCAATGTGAAAACAGATTTGCACTTTTAAAGGTGGTAAGGAATGGTAAAAATCCATTATATTATTAAAGAGAGTAAAGAGACTAAGAAGGAGGCGAAGGTTGGAAAGGAAAAGATAAATGGCTCTGGTAGTAAGGAGAAATTGAAGGAACTTACTAGGAAATTTAATCTTGCTAAGAAGCCAACAAGGATAACATGGTGGCAAGCATAATTGGCGGTCATATTAATTTTAGTAAAAATTGCTTTTCTTTTTGCTATTTGCTTTACGTCGCACTGACACAGATAGGTCTTATGGCGACGATGGTACAGGAAAGGCCTAGGAGTGGGAAGGAAGCGGCCGTGGCCTTAATTAAGGTACAGCCCTAGCATTTGCCTGGTGTGAAAATGCGAAACCACGGAAAACCACCTTCAAGGCTGCTGACAGTGGGGTTCGAACCCACTATCTCCCGGATGCAAGCTCACAGCGGCGCGACCCTAACTACACGGCCAACTAGCCCGGTGGTGAACAATTTAAGGGTATGTATAGGTACTTTAAGGCAGAAACAGGTTCCAAGAAGGATATTCCAGGAATCATTTATGAACAAGAAGAGTGTGTATACAAGGATCTTCAAAAGGCAGAAATATTCCGTCACCAGTATGTAAAAATTGTTGGTTACAAGGATAATGTCCAGATAGAGGAGGTGACTAATATTAAAGAAGTATTAAAATTAGCATACGATAACAATGACATTTACAGTAAGATACAAAAGTTGATAACTAGAAAAGCAACTGAAATTGATAAGGTCTCAGGGGATATACTAAAGACAATGGGTTGGGATATAGTACCATATCAGAAGTACCGGTACTGATTTGATTATTGTTTGCATGACGGAGCTAGAATGGAAAGTTGCTATAGTAGACCCTGTATATAAAGGAAAGGGTGATACATATAAAGCTGAAAACTACAGGCCAGTCAGTTTGGCATGCATTGCATGTAAGTTTTGGGAAGCATTCTTTCTGATTATATTAGACATGTTTGCGAAATTAATAGCTGGTTCGACAGAAGTCAGTTCGCCTTTAGGAAAAGTCATTCCACTCTCAACTTGTAGGAGTCCAGCTAGATATAGCAATATCCTGGATTCAGGAGGTCAAATGGACAGTATCGCGAGTGACCTATCTAAGTCATTTGATACGGTAGATCATGGGAGACTACTGGCAAAAATGAGTGCAATTGGACTAGACGAAACAGTGACTGAATGGGTGGCTACATTTCTAGAAAACAGAACTCAGAGAATTAAAATAGGCAAATTTTTATCTTCCCTGTAATAATTAAGAGCGGAATTCCTCAAGGAAGTATTATTGGACCTTTATGTTTTCTTATATAGGCTATATCAATGATATGTGTAAAGAAGTGGAATCAGGCATAAGGCTTTTGGCAGATGATGTTATTCTGTATAGAGTAATAAATAAGTTACAAGATTGTGAGTAACTGCAAAATTACCTCGCAAATGTTTTGAGATGGACAGTAGGCAACGGTATGATGATAAACGGGGTTAAATGTTAGGTTGTGAGTTTCAAAAATAGTAAAAGTCCTCTCAGTTTTAATTATTGCGTTGATGGGGGTGAAATTTCCTTAAGGGGATCATTGAAAGTACCTACCGTACTCTTCAATATAAGGAAAGATCTTCTTTGGAGTAATCACATAAATGGAATTGTAAATAATGGGTACAGATCTCTGCACATGGCTATGAGGGTAATTAGGGAGTGTAGTAAGGATGTGAAGGAGAAGGCATATAAGTCTCTGGTAAGACCACAACTAGAGTATTATTCCAATGTATGGGAACCTCACCAGGATTATTTGATTCAAGAACTGTAAAAAAACGAAGAAAAGCAGCTCGATTTGTTCTGGGTGATTTCCGACAAAATAATAGCGTTACAAAATGTTGCAAAGTTTGGGCTGGGAAGACTTGGGAGAAAGGAGACGAGCTGCTCGTCTACGTGGTATGTTCCAAGCTGTCATTGGAGAGATGGCGTGGAATGTAATTTGTAGACGATTAAGTTTGAGTGGTGTCTTTAGAAGTAGGAAATATCACAATATTAGGATAAAGCTGGAATTCAAATGGACAAATAGGTGCAAATTAACATTTATAGTAAACGGAGTTAGCGAAACTTGCCAAGGAAGATATTCAATAAATATCCAATTTCTTTGCAGTCATTTAAGAAAAGGCTTGTAAAACAACAGATAGGGAATCTGAAACCTGGGAGAGTGCCCTATACTCAGATCAGTTGTGATTGATTGATTGATTGATTGATTGATTGATTGATTGATTGATTGATTGATTGATTGATTGATTGATTGATTGATTGATTGATTGATTGATTGATTGATTGATTGATTGATTGATTGATTGATTGATTGATTGATTGATTGATTGATTGATTGATTGATTGATTGATTGATTGATTGATTGATTGATTGATTGATTGATAACCGACAGGAGATGGTACTCGTACTGCAGTTTAATGCGCGCTGCGTTCCTACTCGCTTGTTGAGCAGTAACGTGCTACTTGTGGGAGTTCAATCTCGCCATATCAATCATATAGTATATTAGAATAAACACTGGTGCTTCCAAGAGAATCCTAACCTTTTGTAATATAAGATTTATCAAAATCTGAATTTTTCATTAATTATTCCGCATAATTCAAGGCCCCATAAATTTGACAACCCGAATGTATTCAATTGCCGAAAATAAAAGCACTGATGTAATCAGACATTCTTTCATTTTGGAATACGTAATAAATTAACGTTTCAGTTATTATCTCATTAATACTGTGAAATACCCACATCATTTACGTGTAAAAGCCTGTGTTATACAAATATCCACAAATTAAGATTCGATTTTTTTAAATACTGACGGAATTGTTCATTTGCATAATGAAATGGGTTTAACGCATGTTACGTTTGATATGAGCACCATGCACATTGCGACACACCTCCCATCTGTATACTGTGTCACGAAACACGTTCTGGAATATTTGTAGGATTTTGGCCCTTGCAACTTGTCGAATTCGGTCTTGGCGCTTCGCCAATGTAATAATGCGTTGGCGGAACACAAATCCCTTGATAAATCTCCACACAAAGAAGTACATTGATGCGAGGACAGGAGAACGCTTCGCCCAGCTGATGGGTACTGTGCACCCAATGTATCTTCCAGGAAACTCGTCATTCAAAACTGTGCGAAACTCTAGGTCATAATGGCAAAGTGACCCTGCTGGAAGTAGACGGTGTTCACACGTTCATCCTGTACAAGCTGTGGTAACAGAAACTTCTAGCACATCCACGTACATTACCCCACTAATGGAGTTTTCGCCGAAAAAGAACCTGTCATAAATCTTGTCAATCTACAAATTAACTTTGGAAGAGTCTCGCTGTACTTCCAAGAGCTCCACTGACGGTTTGTCAGCCCATATGATAAAATTATGCCCGTTCACCTTTCCAAAATTGTGGAAGGTTGCCTCATCGGTGAATAGAACATGCTAGAGGACGTTGCGATCTTCATTTGCTAAAAGCAAATCACGCACATGTTAACACGCTCTGCCAAATCCTCTTCTTATAAATGGTACTGAGGCTACAGATGGTGCGGCCTTTTTTTTTTTCAGAGTGTAACGCACCACCTTATGCACCTTCGAATGAGGAATGTTCTGTTCCCGCACCGATTTTGAACTGCGTTCAACGGGTATCCTATTGGATCCAATTCTTTCATCAGAGGCTGATGGGCGGACTTATACGGGCTCATTTTAGCGGTCCCACTGCGCTTCAACTTGTTTGCCACCAGTTTAATCGTTTTGTCTGTGGGGCCAGTTTTATGGAATCGGCGATCAAATTTCGTCCGAATCTCAGCGTAAGACGACCCTTGCAACCTCCACGTCACAGTGGCTACCCTATCTGGCACGCTTAACATCATGCATGTTCAGGTACCCGTATCAGCAGAACACATGTTGAAATGTAGTCATGAAGCAAATATCTCGATTCCAGAAGCAAATCAGCAACTACAAAGTTTGCATGGACAATACATCTGTACTGCATTGATATTCAAATATTATTCCTACATCCCCGTTTCTACAAAATAGACGCTCAATTTCTGGGCGTCCTGTATGTGTAAAAAAGCTCATCCATTTTTCCCTCTCGAAGAATAACTGAAATATGGGCCTGAGAAGTTACGAAAAAACAACATTATACGATAATGTTATCATGTTTTCCTGTGAACGCTATTACAGTCAGATTTGTTTACATGATCTTAATTTTGACGCTTTTCTGTATTTGTTTAAAATGTTCGAAATTAAAATAGACCCAAGTTCACATTTTGCAACTTTGTCTGATTTGACGCGGAATGTCCTACACTCATACTCTAGCATTATACCGGCTTTTTCAGAATACTTTCGTCTCTAGCAAAGAAAGCACAATTAACTCCTTTGTAATGCCACGGAGTACTAGTAGTATAATAGGGGGATTCGGCGGCCTCCGCCTCCGCCCGCCTCCTCCTCCTCCTCCTCCTCCCGCGGGAAATTTGAATTTTGGCGGGAGATTTGAATTTTGGCGCGAGATTTGAATTGGTAAACAAAGCCACGTGCTTTTTGACAGACAACAACGCATCGCTAACCTCACTGCCGCCATCTTGACAGGCCCAAAACCTCACTAGTACTAACTTAACCTAACTAGCGTGAGGTAAACAAAGCCACGTGTTTTTTGACAGCCACGTGCTTTTTGACAGACAACAACGCATCGCTAACCTCAGTACTGCCATCTTGACGGGCCTAAACCTCAGTAGTGCCAACTTAACCTAACTAGCGCGAGGTAAACAAAGCCACGTGCTTTTTGACAGCCACGTGCTTTTTTGACAGCTGTCATCCGCCATCTTTAAACCACAAAGCACTCTGCTGCCCTCTATATCGCAGTAGCTGCAAAATTCGTCACCTGTCATCGGCAGTGCTGCCATCTTGACGGGTCTAAATCTTAGTGCTACCAACTTAACCTAACTAGCGCGAGGTAAACAAAGCCACGTGTTTTTTTACAGCTGTCATCCGCCATCTTTAATCTATAAAGCACAGTGCTGCCCTCTTTAGCTACTTACCTTTGAAATGTGGTGGCGGATAATTTGAAAAATGCTTTTTGACAGCAGCCATCTTTGTGCACCGTGCTGCCCTCTTAAACAAACTCACGTGCTTTTTCTGACAGCTATCATCCGCCATCTTGCATCACAAACCTCAGTGCTGCACTCTTTAGCTAGATACCTTTGAAATGTGGTGGCGGCAATTTGAAAAATTCTACATTCTCTTGTTTGGAAACAAACCCATGCGCTTTTTTGACAGCTATCATCCGCCATCTTTAATCCAGAGAGAACAGTGCTGCCCTCTATGTGGTGGCGGCAAATTCTACATGCTCTTGTTTGGAAACAAGCTCACGCGCTTTTCTGACAGCCGTCATCCACCATCTTTAATCAACAGAACACAGTGCTGCCATCTTTAGCTAGATACCTTTGAAATGTGGTGGCGGCAAATTCCACGTGCTCTTGTTTTGAAACAAAGCCATGTGTTTTTTTGACAGCTGTCATCCGCCATCTTTAATCAACAGAGCACCGTGCTGCTATCATGCGGACAATTTCATCACCTGTCATCCGCCATCTTTAATCCACAGAACACCATGCTGCCCTCTTTGTGGCTACTACCTTAAGCACGTAGTAGCGGGCAATTTGAAAAGTTCTGTTAGCTATCATCCGCCATCTTTAATCAAGAGAGCACCGTGCTGCCATCTTTAGCTAGATACCTTTGAAATGTGGTGGCGGCAAATTGAAAAAATCCACGTGCTCTTGTTTGGAAACAAACTCACGTGCTTTTTTGACAGCTACCATCCGCCATCTTTAATCAACAGAGCATAGTGCTGCCCTCCTTAGTTAGATACCTTTGAAATGTGGTGGCGGCAAATTCCACGTGCTCTTGTTTGGTAAACATAGCCACGTGCAGCTGTCATCCGCCATCTTTAATCCAGAGAGCACCGTGCTGCCCTCTTTATCGTAGTAGATGTAAATTCGTCACCTGTCATCCGCAATGCTGCCATCTTTAGCTAGATACCTTTGAAATGTGGTGGTGGATAATTTAAAAAGAAAAATTCTACAGCAGCCCTCTCTCGACGCTAATTGCATAAGATGGCGGCTATACATGACTCCTTAAGGGTGCTTACGCAAGATGGCTGCTATACACAGGTTCTTATGAGACTCCCTTGGGATGCTTGCGCAAGATGGCAGTTATACATGGCTCCTTATGAGATGCCCTAGGGATGCTTGCGCAAGATAGCGGCTGCTCTTATGGGACGGCTTAAGGGTCCTTGCACAAGATGGCTTGAGACGCCCTAAGGATGCTTGCGCAAGATGGCGGACACAAGATGGCGGCTATACACAACTCCTTATGAGACGCTTTAAGGGTGCTTGCGCAAGATGGTTGCTACTCTTATGAAGAATGCTAGCTTAGAGGCTAACGTGTCGTGCTAGTTCGATTCATTAAATTTAGGGCTTAAATGCAAAATGTTAAATATATCGAAAACGGTGCACCGTAGAGCAAAACGGACAAAATTTTACTGCCTAATACCTAGGTTCGCAGTATGAGGAACAAGAAAACTATAGTCTAATGATGGGATCAACGGTTCGGTTCCTACTTAGGCCCTATGGCATTTGCTCTATTTTAGCTTGTATTGAAGCGAGTCTTCGTAACATGATCAGGTCTAGCTATGGTAGAGAGTATAACGTACCGTGCTGGTTCGATTCATTAAATTTGGAGGCTTAAATGCAAAATGTTAAATATCACGAAAACGATGCATCGTAGAGCAAAACGGACAAAATTTTTCCGCCTAATACGTAGGTTCGTAGTATCAGGAACAAGAAAAAACATAGTCTAATGATGAGATCAACGGTTCGATTCCTACTTAGGCCCTTTGGCATTGGCAGCTATCTATTTCTATAAGATGGTGGCTGCTCTTATGAGAAACAAGATGCCTTGAGACGTCCTAGGGATGCTTACGCAAGATGGCAGACACAAAATGGTGACTATACATAGCTCCTTATGAGACAGCCTAGGGGTGCTCGCACAAGATGGCGGCTACTCTTATGAAGAAAGCTAGCTTAGAGGCTACTGCGCAAGATAACAGCTGCTGTTATGCATGCGGTGGAGGGTAATTTGAAATTCTATATGCTTAATCAACAGAGCACCCTGCTGCCCTCTTTAGCTGAAATGTGGTGGCGGATAATTTGAAAAATTATTTTGACAGCTGTCATCTTTAAACAATGGCGACAATACATAGGCTGTTAAGGCCTTATCATTCTCCTCCTCCTCCTCCTCCTCCTCCTCCTCCTCCTCCTCCTCCTTCTCTTTCTCCTCCTCCGCCTCTTATGTCAAGGCATAGTTTATATCGAACAAGTTTAAACCTGCATCGCGAAGGCAAGCGTGTGCAGCGATAACATTATTGTGCATGTTTAGACTTTCGAAACGTAAGAAGAGTAGAATCAAACGCTGTACTCCATACGACATGTGATCAGAACATTGATTGATGCGTTCAGAAAACAAAATAAGTGATCAAGACTAGAATCGAACACTGTACTCAATACATCATGTGTTTAGAATATGTCAGGGGATATCCTTGTTCTAAGAAGATCAGATTGAAACATAACAAGACTAGAATAGAACACTGTAATCGATGTTGTTAACTTCAACATGTGATCAGAACATTGATTGATGCGTTCAGAACACAAAATAAGTGATCATGACTAGAATCGAACACTGTACTCGATACAACATGTAATCAGAACATTGATCGATGTGTTCAGAACACAAAATAAGTGATCAAGACTAGAATCGAACACTGTACTCAATACAACATGTGTGTAGAACATGTTAGGGGGTACCCTTGTTCTAAGAAGATCAGAATGAAAACATAACAAGACTAGAATCGAACACTGTAATCGATGTTGTTAACCTCAACATATGATCAGAACATTGTTTGATGTGTTCAGAGCAAAAGTACAATTTTGATGATTTGCTTAGTGTAAAATCAAAAACTATGGAAACACACTGTGCACATATCGCGTAGCTAACTCGCTCAGTAAGCAATATTGCAAAACTAAAACTTCAATGATTTGCATAGTGTAAAAATCAAAAACACACTGTACCCATACTGCGCAGCTAACTCGCTCGGTAAACGATATAGCCAAAGTAAAACTTCAAATTATTTACCTTCCATCATTCGTCTTGTGTGAAAATCAGTCGAACAAGTTATCGCATAAACATGGCTGAAAAAATCGTGATAGGGTATGGAACCCAGGGGTTACATCTTATCAGAAGGGCAAAAAGGATGAAAGGACTCTTCCTCCTCCTTACCGCACATTCCTTGTAGGGCTAATGGGCAAAAGGGCTAATGGGCTAAAGGGCTAATGGGCAAAAGGGCTAATGGGCTAAAGGGCTAATGGGCTAAAGGGCTAAAGGAGCAACAACCTCGTCGATCGCTATCAGCAAGAACGCTTGTACTTTGTTAAGTGTAGAAAATTAATCTTTATTGGTAAATGGTTTTATGTTCAGAACCAGGAATGGAACCTAGGGGTTACGTCTTACCTAATAAAATCCCTGAGGTGCGATGAGTTACGTTTTTCTAACTAGTGTTTAGAACACTGAACTTTTCGAGATGGCAAGAGTGAGGTTAGCCATGTTCTGTTGTTGGATTTTAAATTCTACGCTATAACATGCGTAAGGTGGCAGCCTTGAGGTTTACCGCCGTAAAGATTGCAAGAGTGAGGTTAGCAATGTTCTGTTGTTGGATTTTAAATTCCCCGCTATAACATGCATAAGGTGGCAGCCTTGAGGTTTACCGCTGTATAGATGGCAGCAGTGAGGTTAGCGACGCTGTGTTGTCCTCCAAAGTGAGGTTAGGGTTCGTCAAGGAGACAGCTGTCAAAAAAGCACGTTGCTATATTTACCAAACAAGAGCACGTGGCTGTGACATCACGGTCACGTAATCAATCCTTAGCTCTACGTCGTTAAGAGCAGCATTAGGATTAGCTATGTTTATAAAACTTGGGAACAGAGCAGCAGTATGAATAGCCATGTTTTAAAGCGTGTACACATCACCTATCGATTTTACATGCATCGACTATCGTACTAAACTTCTTCCGCTAGACTGTGCTGCTATCTTAGCATAACCTATACCCATAAATTTAAAGTACAAAGAATAGCCATGTTTCAAAGCGTGTACACATTACCTATCGATTTTGTATACACCGACTCTCGTATCAAACTTCTTCCGCTAGATTGTACTACTATCTTAGTATAACCTATACGCATGAACTTAAAGTACAAAGAATAGCCATGTCTCAAAGCGTGCACACATTACCTATTGATTTTACATGAATCGACTATCATAGTAAACTTTTTTCACTAGATTGTTCTGCTATCTCAGCATAACCTATACGTATGAAATTAAGGTACAGAGAATAGCCATGTTTCAAAGCGTGCACACATTACCTATTGATTTTACATGAATCGACTATCAAGCGTGCACACATTACCTATTGATTTTACATGAATCGACTATCATAGTAAACTTTTTTCACTAGATTGTACTGCTATCTCAGCATAACCTATACGCATGAACTTAAAGTACAAAGAATAGTCATGTTTCACAGCGTGTACACATTACCTATCGATTTTACATGCATCGAATATCATACTAAACTTCTTCCACTAGATTGTGCTGCTCTCTTAGCATAACATATACGTATGAACTTAAAGTACAAGGAATAGCTATGTTTCACAGCGTGCACACATTACCTATCGATTTTGCATGCATCGACTCTCATACTAAACTTCTTCCGCTAGATTGTACTGCTATCTTGGCATAACTTATACGCATGAACTTAAACTACAAAGAATAGCTAAGTTCAAAGCGTGTACACATCACCTATCGATTTTGCATGCATCGACATTCGTATAACGATCGCATATGTGTATTGCTAACGTATATGTATAAAGTTAAACTTCTCCCGCTAGAGCGTACAACGATCGCATATGTGTATTGCTAACGTAAGTGTATAAAGTTAAAGCACAAAGAATAGCCAAGTTCAAAGCGTGTACACATCACCTATCGATTTTGCATGCATCGACTATCGTACTAAACTTCTACCGCCAGAGTGTACAACGTTCGCAATTGTGTGCTGCTACCTATGTGCGTGAACTTAAAGCACAAAGAATATTGTGTACACAACACCTGTCAATTTTGCACGAATTAACTCTTGTTCTAAACTTCTTCTACTAGAGCGTGCGATCATTGCTTGTGCAAGCTGCAATCTTAACATAACCTATGTGCGCGAACTTAAAGCATAAAGAATAGCCAAGTTCAAAGCGTGTACACATCACCTATCTTTTTTGCATGCACCGTCTTTCGTATTAAACTTTTTCCACTAGAGCGTGCGTCAACCTTATAACTATGCCGCAAACTTAGTATAACTTATACGCATGAACTTAAAGCATAAAGAATAGCGATGTATAAAAATCTTGTGAACATAGCAGCAGCAGTAAGAATAGCAATGTTTTTAAAGCGTTTAAACACATCAAACAATGTTCTGATCATATGTTGAGGTTAACAACATCGATTACAGTGTTCGATTCTAGTCTTGTTATGTTTCAATCTGATCTTCTTAGAACAAGGGTATCCCCTGACATATTCTAAACACATGATGTATTGAGTGCAGTGTTCGTTTCTAGTCTTGATCACTTATTTTGTTTTCTGAACGCATCAATCAATGTTCTGATCACATGTCGTATGGAGTACAGCGTTTGATTCTACTCTTCTTATGTTTCGAAAGTCTAAACATGCACAATAATGTTATCGCTGCACACGCTTGCCTTCGCGATGCAGGTTTAAACTTGTTCGATATAAACTATGCCTTGACATAAGAGGCGGAGGAGGAGGTAGAGAAGGAGGAGGAGGAGGAGGAGGAGGAGGAGGAGAATGATAAGGCCTTAACAGCCTATGTATAGTCGCCATTGTTTAAAGATGACAGCTGTCAAAATAATTTTTCAAATTATCCGCCACCACATTTCAGCTAAAGAGGGCAGCAGGGTGCTCTGTTGATTAAGCATATAGAATTTCAAATTACCCTCCACCGCATGCATAACAGCAGCTGTTATCTTGCGCAGTAGCCTCTAAGCTAGCTTTCTTCATAAGAGTAGCCGCCATCTTGTGCGAGCACCCCTAGGCTGTCTCATAAGGAGCTATGTATAGTCACCATTTTGTGTCTGCCATCTTGCGTAAGCATCCCTAGGACGTCTCAAGGCATCTTGTTTCTCATAAGAGCAGCCACCATCTTATAGAAATAGATAGCTGCCAATGCCAAAGGGCCTAAGTAGGAATCGAACCGTTGATCTCATCATTAGACTATGTTTTTTCTTGTTCCTGATACTACGAACCTACGTATTAGGCGGAAAAATTTTGTCCGTTTTGCTCTACGATGCATCGTTTTCGAGATATTTAACATTTTGCATTTAAGCCTCCAAATTTAATGAATCGAACCAGCACGGTACGTTATACTCTCTACCATAGCTAGACCTGATCATGTTACGAAGACTCGCTTCAATACAAGCTAAAACAGAGCAAATGCCAAAGGGCCTAAGTAGGAACCGAACCGTTGATCCCATCATTAGACTATAGTTTTCTTGTTCCTCATACCGCGAACCTAGGTATTAGGCAGAAAAATTTTGTCCGTTTTGCTCTACGGTGCACCGTTTTCGATATATTTAACATTTTGCATTTAAGCCCTAAATTTAATGAATCGAACTAGCACGACACGTTAGACTCTAAGCTAGCATTCTTCATAAGAGTAGCAACCATCTTGCGCAAGCACCCTTAAAGCGTCTCATAAGGAGTTGTGTATAGCCGCCATCTTGTGTCCGCCATCTTGCGCAAGCATCCTTAGGGCGTCTCAAGCCATCTTGTGCAAGGACCCTTAAGCCGTCCCATAAGAGCAGCCGCTATCTTGCGCAAGCATCCCTAGGGCATCTCATAAGGAGCCATGTATAACTGCCATCTTGCGCAAGCATCCCAAGGGCGTCTCATAAGAACCTGTGTATAGCAGCCATCTTGCGTAAGCACCCTTAAGGAGTCATGTATAGCCGCCATCTTATGCAATTAGCGTCGAGAGAGGGCTGCTGTAGAATTTTTCTTTTTAAATTATCCACCACCACATTTCAAAGGTATCTAGCTAAAGATGGCAGCATTGCGGATGACAGGTGACGAATTTACATCTACTACGATAAAGAGGGCAGCACGGTGCTCTCTGGATTAAAGATGGCGGATGACAGCTGCACGTGGCTATGTTTACCAAACAAGAGCACGTGGAATTTGCCGCCACCACATTTCAAAGGTATCTAACTAAGGAGGGCAGCACTATGCTCTGTTGATTAAAGATGGCGGATGGTAGCTGTCAAAAAAGCACGTGAGTTTGTTTCCAAACAAGAGCACGTGGATTTTTTCAATTTGCCGCCACCACATTTCAAAGGTATCTAGCTAAAGATGGCAGCACGGTGCTCTCTTGATTAAAGATGGCGGATGATAGCTAACAGAACTTTTCAAATTGCCCGCTACTACGTGCTTAAGGTAGTAGCCACAAAGAGGGCAGCATGGTGTTCTGTGGATTAAAGATGGCGGATGACAGGTGATGAAATTGTCCGCATGATAGCAGCACGGTGCTCTGTTGATTAAAGATGGCGGATGACAGCTGTCAAAAAAGCACATGGCTTTGTTTCAAAACAAGAGCACGTGGAATTTGCCGCCACCACATTTCAAAGGTATCTAGCTAAAGATGGCAGCACTGTGTTCTGTTGATTAAAGATGGTGGATGACGGCTGTCAAAAAAGCGCGTGAGCTTGTTTCCAAACAAGAGCATGTAGAATTTGCCGCCACCACATAGAGGGCAGCACTGTTCTCTCTGGATTAAAGATGGCGGATGATAGCTGTCAAAAAAGCGCATGGGTTTGTTTCCAAACAAGAGAATGTAGAATTTTTCAAATTGCCGCCACCACATTTCAAAGGTATCTAGCTAAAGAGTGCAGCACTGAGGTTTGTGATGCAAGATGGCGGATGATGGCTGTCAGAAAAAAGCACGTGAGTTTGTTTAAGAGGGCAGCACGGTGCACAAAAATGGCTGCTGTCAAAAAGCATTTTTCAAATTATCCGCCACCACATTTCAAAGGTAAGTAGCTAAAGAGGGCAGCACTGTGCTCTATAGATTAAAGATGGCGGATGACAGCTGTCAAAAAACACGAGGCTTTGTTTACCTCGCGCTAGTTAGGTTATGTTGGTAGCACTAAGGTTTAGACCCGTCAAGATGGCAGCACTGCCGATGACAGGTGACGAATTTTGCAGCTACTGCGATATAGAGGGCAGCACAGTGCTTTGTGGTTTAAAGATGGCGGATGACAGCTGTCAAAAAAGCACGTGGCTGTCAAAAAGCACGTGGCTTTGTTTACCTCGCGCTAGTTAGGTTAAGTTGGCACTACTGAGGTTTAGGCCCGTCAAGATGGCAGTACTGAGGTTAGCGATGCGTTGTTGTCGATGACAGCTGTCAAAAAGCACGTGGCTTTGTTTACCAATTCAAATTTCCCGCGAGAGGCGTAGGGGGCCTCTGGGAGGGCCACCCGTGAGGCGGAGGTGGAGGGGGCCACTGGGAGGGCCACCCGTGAGGCGGAGGCGGAGGGGGCCACTGGAAGCATTGCGGCGGAGGCGGCGGCCGAACTCTCCCATTATACTACTAGTACTGATAAGGAAATCTCAAGGAGAACAAAACATAAGTATGAACGTACACACAGCTACGGCCGTAATAGGCCGAATATTCAAATGATGATATTTCACCAACGTCATAATTTGTGATTCTTGTCTTATTTTATATCCTTAGTGCCATTAGACACCATTCTATTTTATAACATGAATTTCGTGTTAGGAAACCACTTTCTGATCCTTGTTTGAAGTCCTGTATGGTATGGACTGCATTTGTGATCTCCTATTTCTACCTGCACTCTGTTATATCAGTTCATCAATTGCACATCTCATTTCGAAGATATTCCCGGTGGTAGTTTTAGGTGACTCAGTTGATATAGCTCTCAGGTAAACAGTAAGGAAATCATCTCTTGCTAGTTAACTTCAGAGTCACAACATGTCAGCTAAGATTTGTAGATGACAGATCATATAAGTAATATAAAGGAAGAGAGATCAGAGGGATGATCTTGTTGTATACAAGGAATCGGTATACAGAAAACACAACATAAATTTATTGCTACTTCAAGTTTTACACAATATGTACATAAATGCAACTAAATTTTCTTGAAGTTGGATGCACTTGTAAGCAATTACTGATGGTATTGCTGTAGACTGAGAATCTGTGGAAATATACACTTTATATACAAGAGAGTCTATGTACACACGCATCTATCTCGTGGAGATAGTTTACTAAATAAGAGAGTTCAAGATAGTCGAAAACTATCTGCCTTGAAGAATTACAAGTGTAACTTGCAATGAAAGTTCGTACTAAGAGAATGCTAGTAGTTGCCGTAGGCTTGTCAGGAGCTGACATAAATATTTACAATCAGTAGAATACTAATGTTAATATCGGATCCTAAATGAGGACTGTGGGATGAGTAGAATACTGGCATCGGGGCTCGACGTGGCTACAGGAAGCGGGAGGTGAGGCAGTGTCTTGAGGTGAGACCTCACAACCAGAATTTCAGTCCACCTGGCCGATACACATGTTTAAGAGGGATAGCCTCCGTGTTCGACGTGCAGTGTAATCTGGCGTTAGACACTGTGGAGTCCTCGGAATGAAGCGTCCTTTTATAGCGCTGGCTGACGTCACAAGCAAGCGCACTGCAGTACCTCGTAGAGTCTGGAAAGATCCGGGCTCCGGCGTGTTGCGGAGCTATCAGGCGCAGAGCTGAGATTGCGACGGACACACAACAGATCTGAATGGTAACAGATAGGCCTAGAAGTATATAAAAATTAACACTTTAGGGCTAGCATAGCATCTTCCCAAATGATTACTTCTGCCGGGTTTGAACCCGCGATCTTGGGATCTAGAGGCCAGTACTCTACCACTGATCCATAAAAGGAGCTAATAAATGAATAAATAAATAAATAAATAAATAAATAAATCTATATATATATAAAATAGCTTGCCCTGACTGACTGACTGATTCATCATCGCCGAGCCAAAACTACTGGACATAATGAAATGAAATTTTGGGGATACATTCATATTAAGATGTAGGTGCTCGCTAAGAGAGGATTATTGGATATTCCGTTGCCAAGGGGGTGAAAAGGGGGGGTGAAGTTTTAAAATGAGTGCACCTATATCTCAAAACTTTAAAAGTTTACAAATGTAAAAATTGGTATTTAGAATCTTCTTTGAAAATAAGGAAACACGTATTTTTTAGATTTCAGAAAATCCCAATAGGAGCGGTGAAAAGGGGTGAAAAAGGGGTTGAATGCCTTTAATCAGGATACCGGTACTTATATCTCAGAAACTGAAGAAATTACAGACCTGAAAATTGGTACTTTTGATCTCTTTTAAAAATAAAGGAACACGTATTTTTTTGTTTTTGCAAAAGCCAATTAATGGGAGGGTGAAAAGGGGGTGAATTTTTAAAATGAATGAATCTATATCTCCAAACTTTTAATGTTTGCAGATGTAAAAACTGGTATTTAGAATCTTCATTAAAAATAAAGAAACACGTATTTTTTTGTTTTCGGAAAATCGCAATAGGAGGAGTGAAAAGGGGTGGAAAAAGGGTTGAATGCCTTTAATGAGGCTACTTATATCTCAGAAACTGAAGATATTACAGACCTGGAAATCGGTGTTTGGGATCTCCTTTAAAAATAAAGAAACACGTATTTTTTTGTTTCTGGAAAATCCAATTAAGGGAGGGGGGAAAAGGGGGTAATATTTTAAAATGAGTGTATCTATATCTCAAAACTTTTAAACGTTATAGATGTGAAAATTGGTATTTAGAATCCCCTTCAAAAATAAAGAAACACGTATATTTTGTTTTCGGAAAATCCTAATAGGAAGGGTGGAAAAGGTTGAAGAAGGGGTCGCATGCCTTTCATGAGTCTACTTATATTTCAGAACCTGAAGATATTACAGACATGAAAATTGGTGTTTGGGATCTCCTTTAAAAAGAAACACGTATTTTTTTGTTTTTGGAAAATCCAATTAATTGGGGGGGGGTGAAAAGGGGGTGATTTTTAAAAATTTGTGTATCTATATCTCAAAACATTTAAAGTTTATAGATGTAAAAATTGGTATTTAGAATCTCCTTTAAAAATAAAGAAACACGTATTCTTTTGTTTTCGGAAAATCCCAATAAGAAGGGTGTAAAAGGGTGAAAATGGGTTGAATGCCTTTAACGAGGCTACTTATATTTCAGAACCTGAAGATATTACAGACCTTGAAATTGGTATTTGTAATCTACTTTTTGGAAAATCCAAGTATTGGGGGGTGAAAAGGGGGGTGAATTTTTTAAAATGAGTGTGTCTACATCTTAAAACTTTAAAATTTACAGATGTAAAAATTGGTAGTTGGAATCTCCTCTAAAAATAAAGGAACACGTATTTTTTTTGTTTCCTGTAAATCCCATTAGGAGGGGTGTAAAAGGGTGAAAAATGGGTTGAATGCCTTTAATGAGGATACATATATGTCAGAAACGAAAGATATTACAGAACTGAAAATTTGTATATGGGATCTCCTTTAAAAATAAAGAAACACGTATTTTTTAGTTTTTGGAAAATCCAATTAATGGCGGTTAAACAGGAGTGACAAATTGGGGTGAATTTTTTGAAAGACTATATCTACAGAATATCTTGGAAACGTAAAATGTTACAGACGTAAAAAGTGGGTGTTTGGAATCTCCTGTAAATGTAAAAAACATAGGTGATTTGTTTTTGGAAACTCCACTTAAGGGGAACTCAAAAGGGGTGAAATTTTAAAATGAGAATTTTTACAGTGTATCTAAAAAAAACTTAACATGTTACAGAAGTGAAAAATGGTATTTTTTATCTCTATTAAACATAAAGAAACGTGTATTTTTAGTTTTCGGAAATATCACTTTGGCGGAGGGGGGGGGGGCGGTAAACGTGACTGAAAATGGTGTTGAATTCTTTTATTTAGGCTACTGATATATCAAAAATGAAGATGTTACAGACGTGAAATTTGATATTTTCAATCTGCTTTAAAGGTAATGAAACACGTATTCTCTTAAAATCCAATGAAGAAGGGGGGGGGGGGGAATGAAAGAATTGAAAAATTAATTGGCTTAATTGTATGAGAATACATACATCTAATAAAAACTAAAGTTGTTACAGACGTGAAAATTCGTATTTGGATCTCCTTTAAAAACAAAGAAAAACGCGTTTTGGGCGGGAAACCATCTTGGAGGGCGGGAGTGTAAAGGAGTCGATTTCCTTTCATGAGGACACATAAATAAAAAACTGAGGAATTTAGAGTCGTGATAATTGGTATTTAGAAGATCCTTTACTATTAAAGAAACAAGTATTTTTGCGGGAAAGTTCACTTAGGTGGGGGGGGGGGAGTAGTGTGAAATGAAATGAAAAAAGTAAATTACTTTTATGGGGATACTTATACCTCAAAACTAAAGGTAATAGACGTGAACATTGGTGTTTGGAATCTT
The DNA here is from genome assembly GCF_040414725.1 of Anabrus simplex. Classification (NCBI taxonomy): domain Eukaryota; kingdom Metazoa; phylum Arthropoda; class Insecta; order Orthoptera; family Tettigoniidae; genus Anabrus; species Anabrus simplex. Next base: position 931,381,054 of record NC_090266.1, read on the forward strand.
ACTTAAACATAAAGAAACAAGCCTTCTTTTAATTTTTTTTTTTGGGGGGTGCGGTAAATAAACTTAACGGCGGTGGGGTGTAGAAGGAGGTGAGACCAATTGATTTTACTGTTATTAATGTACTTATAAGGATCCTCCGTGGCTCAGGCGGCAGCGCGCCGGCCTCTCACAGCTGGGTTCCGTGGTTCAAATCCCGGTCACTCCATGTGACATTCGTGCTGGACAAAACGGAGGCGGGACAGGTTTTTCTCCGGATACTCCGGTTTTCCCTGTCATCAACCATTCCAGCTACACATAATAGTAGTAATAATAATAATAATAATAATAATAATAATAATAATAATAATAATAATAATAATAATAATAATGTTCCGGACCGTCGTCAAATGTGCTGACGCGCTGGAAACGGCTCCTGGACAGCTAATGACTAAGAATGCAGTCCGGCCGCGTGTTCAGTGCCGCCAAGGCACCCAATATGACACCACGCCGTATCTTCTGAAGGATTTTATCCATATTAAAAATGATTATAGGAAAAGATGGCAAAGATTTACGGACCCAACTGACCGGGAGGAATACCTGAGCCTAGCCCGGGAAGTACAAAATCGATTGCTGGAAAGGAAGATTGAAAAATGGGAGGAGACACGCCGTAATCTAATAGAAAACGAGTCAGATCGGGAATTTTGGTGGATTCTCGCCGAAAACGAGTCAGATCACAAATTTCGGCGGATTATATATCTAAAACAATAACCATTCAATTATAAATTTCAGTATAATACCGTAGCGAAGCACGGGTATCTTGCTAGTAAATAAATAAAAAGACGTGGCAGATACAGTGTGTCAAGGGACTTGGCCTATAAAAAAGACTGCTGGCCATTCAAATGGTCTGCAAATACCTGAGTGCATTCTTTCCTCATTCACTGATCATAGAAAAGAGTACAGTATTCTATCTATTCCGCTTGTTGCAAAAGATCAAACAAATACTTGGTCAGGACAGTTACAGCATTTAAAATTATATTTCATTTTCCAGATCTCTACATACTCAATTGATGAGAAACAAAGGATCAACGTTACACCCGCAGATTCCTTCAAAGCGTTGCGTAAACGGCAGCGCCTTGATTTAGACCTGGCCTATCCAACTCGAGCACTTAGTGCTGGGGCGCACCAGCGCTGCACTTAGCAGCGCCGTTCCCCTCCTTCCCCACCTACCCCCACGCAGTGGTCGGTGCATGAGTGCGTGAGAAACAGTAAATTCATTCTCATTCTGTGTGTGTATGTGTGTCATTCTCAGTGGAATCTATTCGATAAAACAGATAGCGGAGCAGTTGCTTTCACCTTCGTTAAAAATGTCAGTAGTATAATTGGATGGTTCTGCGGCACCGCCGCCGCCGCCCGCGGGAAATTTGAATTTTGGCGGGAAATTTGAATTTTGGCGCGAGATTTGAATTTGTAAACAAAGCCACGTGCTTTTTGACAGCTGTCATCGACAACACCGCAACGCTAACCTCACTGCTGCCATCTTGACGGGCCTAAACCTCACTAGTGCCAACTTAACCTAACTAGCATGAGGTAAACAAAGCCACGTGTTTTTTGACAGCCACGTGCTTTTTGACAGACAACAACGCATCGCTAACCTCAGTACTGCCATCTTGACGGGCCTAAACCTCAGTAGTGCCAACTTAACCTAACTAGCGCGAGGTAAACAAAGCCACGTGTTTTTGACAGCCACGTGCTTTTTGACAGATTTGTAAACAAAGCCACGTGCTTTTTGACAGCTGTCATCGACAACAACGCATCGCTAACCTCAGTACTACCATCTTGACGGGCCTAAACCTCAGTAGTACCAACTTAACCTAACTAGCGCGAGATAAACGAAGCCACGTGCTTTTTGACAGCCACGTGCTTTTTTGACAGCTGTCATCCGCCATCTTTAAACTACAGAGCACCGTGCTGCCCTCTTTCGTCACCTGTCATCGGCAGTGCTGCCATCTTGACGGGCCTAAACCTTAGTGCTACCAACTTAACCTCACTAGCTCGAGATAAACAAATCCACGTGCTTTTTGACAGCCACGTGCTTTCTTGATAGCTGTCATCCGCCATCTTTAATCTATAGAGCACAGTGTTGCCCTCTTTAGCTACTTACCTTTGAAATGTGGTGGCGGATAATTTGAAAAATGCTTTTCGACAAGCAGCCATCTTTAATCCAGAGAGAACAGTGCTGCCCTCTATGTGGTGGCGGCAAATTGAAAAATTCCACGTGCTCTTGTTTGAAAACAAACTCACGTGCTTTTTTGACAGTTGTCATCTGCCATCTTTAATCTATAGAGCACAGTGCTGCCCTCTTTAGTTTGAAATGTGGTGGTGGTAAATTCCACGTGCTCTTGTTTGGAAACAAGGCCATGTGCTTTTTTGACAGCTGTCATCCGCCATCTTTAATCAACAGAGCACTGTGCTGCGGGCAATTCCATCACCTGTCATCCGCCATCTTTAATCCACAGAACACCGTGCTGCCCTCTTTATGGCTACTACCTTAAGCACGTAGTAGCGGGCAATTTGAAAAGTTCTGTTAGCTATCATCCGCCATCTTTAATCAAGAGAGCACCGTGCTGCCATCTTTAGCTAGATACCTTTGAAATGTGGTGGCGGCAAATTGAAAAATTCCACGTGCTCTTGTTTGGAAACAAACTCAGGTGCTTTTTCGACAGCTACCATCCGCCATCTTTAATCAACAGAGCATAGTGCTGCCCTCTTTAGTTTGAAATGTGGTGGCGGCAAATTCCACGTGCTCTTGTTTGGTAAACATAGCCATGTGCTTTTTTGACAGCTGTCATCCGCCATCTTTAATACAGAGAGCACCGTGCTGCCCTCTTTATCGTAGTAGATGTAAATTCGTCACCTGTCATCCGCAGTGCTGCCATCTTTAGCTAGATACCTTTGAAATGTGGTGGCGGATAATTTAAAAAAGAAACATTCTACAGCAGCCCTCTCTCGACGCTAATTGCATAAGATGGCGGCTATACATGACTCCTTAAGGGTGCTTACGCAAGATGGCTGCTATACACAGGTTCTTATGAGACGCCCTTGGGATGCTTGCGCAAGATGGCAGTTATACATGGCTCCTTATGAGATGCCCTAGGGATGCTTGCGCAAGATAGCGGCTGCTCTTATGGGACGGCTTAAGGGTCCTTGCACAAGATGGCTTGAGACGCCCTAAGGATGCTTGCGCAAGATGGCGGACACAAGATGGTGGCTATACATAACTCCTTATGAGACGCTTTAAGGGTGCTTGCGCAAGATGGTTGCTACTCTTATGAAGAATGCTAGCTTAGAGGCTAACGTGTCGTGATAGCTCGATTCATTAAACTTAGGGCTTAAATGCAAAATGTTAAATATATCGAAAACGGTGCACCGTAGAGCAAAACGGACAAAATTTTTCTGCCTAATACCCAGGTTCGCAGTATGAGGAACAAGAAAATCATAGTCTAATGATGGGATCAACGGTTCGGTTCCTACTTAGGCCCTTTGGCATTTGCTCTGTTTTAGCTTGTATTGAAGCGAGTCTTCGTAACATGATCAGGTCTAGTTATGGTAGAGAGTATAACGTACCGTGCAGGTTCGATTCATTAAATTTGGAGGCTTAAATGCAAAATGTTAAATATCTCGAAAACGATGCATCGTAGAGCAAAACGGACAAAATTTTTCCGCCTAATACGTAGGTTCGTAGTATCAGGAACAAGAAAAACATAGTCTAATGATGAGATCAACGGTTCGATTCCTACTTAAGCCCTTTGGCATTCGCAGCTATCTATTTCTACAAGATGGTGGCTGCTCTTATGAGAAACAAGATGCCTTGAGACGTCCTAGGGATGCTTACGCAAGATGGCAGACACAAAATGGTGACTATACATAGCTCCTTATGAGACGGCCTAGGGGTGCTCGCACAAGATGGCGGCTACTCTTATGAAGAAAGCTAGCTTAGAGGCTACTGCGCAAGATAACAGCTGCTGTTATGCATGCGGTGGAGGGCAATTTGAAATTCTATGTGCTTAATCAACAGAGCACCCTGCTGCCCTCTTTAGCTGAAATGTGGTGGTGGATAATTTGAAAAATTCTTTTGACAGCTATCATCTTTAAAAACAATGGCGACTATACATAGGCTGTTAAGGCCTTATCATTCTCCTCCTCCTCCTCCTACTACTCCTCCTCCTCCTCCTTCTCTACCTCCTCCTCCGCCTCTTATGTCAAGGCATAGCTTTATATCGAACAAGTTTAAACCTGCATCGCGAAGGCAAGCGTGTGCAGCGATAACATTATTGTGCATGTTTAGACTTTCGAAACATAAGAAGAGTAGAATCAAACGCTGTACTCGATACGACATGTGATCAGAACATTGATTGATGCGTTCAGAAAACAAAATAAGTGATCAAGACTAGAATCGAACGATGTACTCAATACATCATGTGTTTAGAATATGTCAGGGGATACGCTTGTTCTAAGAAGATCAGATTGAAACATAACAAGACTAGAATAGAACACTGTAATCGATGTTGTTAACTTCAACATGTGATCAGAACATTGATTGATGTGTTCAGAACACAAAATAAGTGATCATGACTAGAATCGAACACTGTACTCGATACAACATGTGATCAGAACATTGATCGATGTGTTCAGAACACGAAATAAGTGATCAAGACTAGAATCGAACACTGTACTCAATACAACATGTGTTTAGAACATGTTAGGGGGTACCCTTGTTCTAAGAAGATCAGAATGAAACATAACAAGACTAGAATCGAACACTGTAATCGATGTTGTTAACCTCAACATATGATCAGAATATTGTTCAGAGCAAAAGTACAATTTTGATGATTTGCTTAGTGTAAAATCAAAATCTATGGAAACACACTGTGCACATATCGCGTAGCTAACTCGCTCAGTAAGCAATATTGCAAAACTACAACTTCAATGATTTGCATAGTGTAAAAATCAAAAACACACTGTACCCATACTGCGCAGCTAACTCGCTCGGTAAACGATATAGCCAAAGTATAACTTCAAATTATTTACCTTCCATCATTCGTCTTGTGTGTAAAAATCAGTCGAACAAGTTATCGCATAAACATGGCTGAAAAAAAATCGTGATAGGGTATGGAACCCAGGGGTTACATCTTATCAGAAGGGCAAAAAGTATGAAAGGACTCTTCCTCCTCCTTACCGCACATTCCTTGAAGGGCTAATTGGCTGAAGGGCTAATGGGCAAAAGGGCTAAAGGGCTAATGGGCTAAAGGGCTAAAGGAGCAACAACCTCGTCGATCGCTATCAACAAGAACGCTTGTACTTTGTTAAGTGTGGAAAATTAATCTTTATTTGTAAATGGTGTCATGTTCAGAACAAGGAATGGAACCTAGGGGTTACGTCTTACGTAATAAAATCCCCGAGGTGCGATGAGTTACGTTTTTCGAACTAGTGTTTGGAACACTGAACTTTTCAAGATGATAGCAGAGAGTTTAGCAATGTTCTGTTGTTGGATTTTAAATTCCGCGCTACAACATGCATAAGGTGGTAGCCTTGAGGTTTACCGCCGTAAAGATGGCAAGAGTGAGGTTAACAATGTTCTGTTGTTGGATTTTAAATTCCGCGCTATAACATGCATAAGGTGGCAGCCTTGAGGTTTACCGCCGTAAAGATGGCAGCAGTGAGGTTAGCGACGCTCTATTGTCCTTCAAAGTGAGGTTAGGGTTCGTCAAGAAGACAGCTGTCAAAAAAGCACGTGGCTATGTTTACCAAACAAGAGCACGTGGTCGTGACGTCACGGTCACGTAGTATGTTGCCTCAGAATGTAAAGTTCAATGTCTACACCTACGTAGTTAACAATCTGCTATGTTCACAAGATTTTTTACACATAACTATTCTTTATGCTTTATGTTCATGCACATAGGCTATGCTAAGATAGCAGTACAAACACATGCGAACTTTGTACATTCTAATGGAATAAGTTTAGTACTGTGTGCATCATGGATACATGATGTGTGCACGCATTTAATCTTGACTATACGTAATACTGCTGCTTTGTTTACAAGATTTTTATACATTGCAATTCTTTATGCTTTAAGTTCGTGCACGCATAAGCGATACTCGTACGCTCTAGCAGGAGAAGTTTAGTACGATATTCGATACATACATTATCGATAGGTGATGTGTACACGCTTTAGAACATAGCTCATCTTTATGCTTTAAGTTCGTGCACATGGGTTTGGGATACACAAAAGCGATTGCTACATGCTCTAGCGGAAGAAGTCTAGTACGATAGTCGATGCATGTAAAATCGATAGGTTATGCTAAGATAGCAGCACACTTACATGATTTTAGCACAATCTAGTAGAAAAAGTTTAGCATGATAGTCGTTTCGTGCAAAATCATTAGGTAATGTGTAAACGCTTTGAAACAAGGCTATTCTTTGTACTTTAAGTTCATGCGTACAGGTTATGCTAAGATAGCAGCACAATCTAGCGCAAGAAGTTTAGTACGAGACATGCAAAATCGATAGGTGACGTGTACACGCTTTGAAGCATGGCTATTCTTTGTACTTTAAGTTCATAGGTATAAGTTATGCTAAGATACCAGCACAATCTAGCGGAAGAAGTTTAGTACGAGATTCGATGCGTGCAAAATCGATAGGTGATGTGTACACACTTTGAAACATAGCTATTCTTTGTACTTTAAGTTCATGTGTATGAGTTATGCTAAGATAGCAGCACAACCTAGCGGAAGAAGTTTTGTACGAGAGTCGATACATGCAAAGTCGATAGGTAATGTGTACACGCTTTGAAACATGCCTATTCTTTGTACCTTAAAGTCATGCGTATAGGTTATGCTAAGATAGCAGCACAATCTAGCGGAAGAAGTTTAGTACGATATTCGATACATACATTATCGATAGGTAATGTGTACACGCTTTGAAACAAGGCTATTCTTTGTACTTTAAGTTCATGGGTATAGGTTATGCTAAGATAGCAGCACAATCTACCTGAAGAAGTTTTGCACGAGAGTCGATACATGCAAAATCGATAGTTGATGCGTACACGCTTTGAAACATGACTATTCATTGTACTTTAAGTTCATGGGTATAGGTTATGCTAAGATAGCAGCACAATCTAGCGGAAGAAATTTAGTACGAGATTCGATGAATGCAAAATCAATAAGTAATGTGTACACGCTTTGAAACATGGCTATTCTTCATACTTTAAGATCATGTGTATAAGTTATGCTAAGATAGTAGCACAACCTAGCGGAAGAAGTTTAGTACGATATTTGTTGCTTGCAAAGTCGATAGGTAATGTGTACACGCTTTGAAACATGGCTATTCTTTGTACCTTCAGGTCATGCGTATAGGTTACGCTAAGATAGCAGCACAATCTAGCGGAAGAAGTTTAGTATGAGAGTCGATGCTTGCAAAATCGATAGGTAATGTGTACACGTTTTGAGACATAGCTATTCTTTGTTCTTTAAGTTCATGCGTCTTAGTTATGCTGAGATAGCAGCACAATCTACCTGCAGAAGTTTAGTACGAGAGTCGATACATGCAAATTCGATAGTTGATGTGTAAACGCTTTGAAACATGACTATTCATTGTACTTTAAATTCATGGGTATAGGTTATGCTAAGATAGCAGCACAATCTAGCGGAAGAAATTTAGTACGATATTTGATGCATGCAAAATCAATAAGTAATGTGTACACGCTTTGAAACATGGCTATTCTTTGTACTTTAAGTTCATGTGTATAAGTTATGCTAAGATAGCAGCACAACCTAGCGGAAGAAGTTTAGTACGATATTTGTTGCATGCAAAGTCGATAGGTAATGTGTACACGCTTTGAAACATGGCTATTCTTTGTACCTTAAGGTCACGCGTATAGGTTATGCTAAGATAGCAGCACAATCTAGCGGAAGAAGTTTAGTACGAGAGTCGTTGTGTGCAAAATCGATAGGTGATGTGTACACGCTTTGAAAAATGGCTGTTCATTGTACTTTAATTTTATGGGTATAGGTTATGCTAAGATAGCAGCACGATCTAGCGGATGAAGTTTAGTTCGATGGTCGATGCATGTAAAATCGATATGTCATGTGTACACGCTTTGAAACATAGCAGTTCATACTGCTGCTCTGTTCCCAAGACTTTTAAGCATAGCTAACCCTAATACTGCTCTTAACGACGTCGAGCTAAGGATTGATTACGTGACCGTGACGTCACAGCCACGTGCTCTTGTTTGGTAAACATAGCCACGTGCTTTTTTGACAGCTGTCTTCTTGACGAACCCTAACCTCACTTTGAAGGACAATAGAGCGTCGCTAACCTCACTGCTGCCATCTTTATGGCGGTAAACCTCAAGGCTGCCACCTTATGCATGTTATAGCGCGGAATTTAAAATCCAACAACAGAACATTGTTAACCTCACTCTTGCCATCTTTACGGCGGTAAACCTCAAGGCTGCCACCTTATGCATGTTATAGCGCGGAATTTAAAATCCAACAACAGAACATTGCTAAACTCTCTGCTATCATCTTGAAAAGTTCAGTGTTCCAAACACTAGTTCGAAAAACGTAACTCATCGCACCTCGGGGATTTTATTACGTAAGACGTAACCCCTAGGTTCCATTCCTTGTTCTGAACATGACACCATTTACAAATAAAGATTAATTTTCCACACTTAACAAAGTACAAGCGTTCTTGTTGATAGCGATCGACGAGGTTGTTGCTCCTTTAGCCCTTTAGCCCATTAGCCCTTTAGCCCATTAGCCCTTTAGCCCTTTTGCCCATTAGCCCTTCAGCCAATTAGCCCTTCAAGGAATGTGCGGTAAGGAGGAGGAAGAGTCCTTTCATACTTTTTGCCCTTCTGATAAGATGTAACCCCTGGGTTCCATACCCTATCACGATTTTTTTTCAGCCATGTTTATGCGATAACTTGTTCGACTGATTTTTACACACAAGACGAATGATGGAAGGTAAATAATTTGAAGTTATACTTTGGCTATATCGTTTACCGAGCGAGTTAGCTGCGCAGTATGGGTACAGTGTGTTTTTGATTTTTACACTATTCAAATCATTGAAGTTGTAGTTTTGCAATATTGCTTACTGAGCGAGTTAGCTACGCGATATGTGCACAGTGTGTTTCCATAGTTTTTGATTTTACACTAAGCAAATCATCAAAATTGTACTTTTGCTCTGAACAATATTCTGATCATATGTTGAGGTTAACAACATCGATTACAGTGTTCGATTCTAGTCTTGTTATGTTTCATTCTGATCTTCTTAGAACAAGGGTACCCCCTAACATGTTCTAAACACATGTTGTATTGAGTACAGTGTTCGATTCTAGTCTTGATCACTTATTTCGTGTTCTGAACACATCGATCAATGTTCTGATCACATGTTGTATCGAGTACAGTGTTCGATTCTAGTCATGATCACTTATTTTGTGTTCTGAACACATCAATCAATGTTCTGATCACATGTTGAAGTTAACAACATCGATTACAGTGTTCTATTCTAGTCTTGTTATGTTTCAATCTGATCTTCTTAGAACAAGCGTATCCCCTGACATATTCTAAACACATGATGTATTGAGTACATCGTTCGATTCTAGTCTTGATCACTTATTTTGTTTTCTGAACGCATCAATCAATGTTCTGATCACACGTCGTATCGAGTACAGCGTTTGATTCTACTCTTCTTATGTTTCGAAAGTCTAAACATGCACAATAATGTTATCGCTGCACACGCTTGCCTTCGCGATGCAGGTTTAAACTTGTTCGATATAAAGCTATGCCTTGACATAAGAGGCGGAGGAGGAGGTAGAGAAGGAGGAGGAGGAGGAGTAGTAGGAGGAGGAGGAGGAGAATGATAAGGCCTTAACAGCCTATGTATAGTCGCCATTGTTTTTAAAGATGATAGCTGTCAAAAGAATTTTTCAAATTATCCACCACCACATTTCAGCTAAAGAGGGCAGCAGGGTGCTCTGTTGATTAAGCACATAGAATTTCAAATTGCCCTCCACCGCATGCATAACAGCAGCTGTTATCTTGCGCAGTAGCCTCTAAGCTAGCTTTCTTCATAAGAGTAGCCGCCATCTTATGCGAGCACCCCTAGGCCGTCTCATAAGGAGCTATGTATAGTCACCATTTTGTGTCTGATATCTTGCGTAAGCATCCCTAGGACGTCTCAAGGCATCTTGTTTCTCATAAGAGCAGCCACCATCTTGTAGAAATAGATAGCTGCGAATGCCAAAGGGCTTAAGTAGGAATCGAACCGTTGATCTCATCATTAGACTATGATTTTTCTTGTTCCTGATACTACGAACCTACGTATTAGGCGGAAAAATTTTGTCCGTTTTGCTCTACGATGCATCGTTTTCGAGATATTTAACATTTTGCATTTAAGCCTCCAAATTTAATGAATCGAACCTGCACGGTACGTTATACTCTCTACCATAGCTAGACCTGATCATGTTACGAAGACTCGCTTCAATACAAGCTAAAACAGAGCAAATGCCAAAGGGCCTAAGTAGGAACCGAACCGTTGATCCCATTATTAGACTATGATTTTCTTGTTCCTCATACTGCGAACCTGGGTATTAGGCAGAAAAATTTTGTCCGTTTTGCTCTACGGTGCACCGTTTTCGATATATTTAACATTTTGCATTTAAGCCCTAAATTTAATGAATCGAACTATCACGACACGATAGCCTCTAAGCTAGCATTCTTCATAAGAGTAGCAACCATCTTGCGCAAGCACCCTTAAAGCGTCTCATAAGGAGTTATGTATAGCCGCCATCTTGTGTCCGCCATCTTGCGCAAGCATCCTTAGGGCGTCTCAAGCCATCTTGTGCAAGGACCCTTAAGCCGTCCCATAAGAGCAGCCGCTATCTTGCGCAAGCATCCCTAGGGCATCTCATAAGGAGCCATGTATAACTGCCATCTTGCGCAAGCATCCCAAGGGCGTCTCATAAGAACCTGTGTATAGCAGCCATCTTGCGTAAGCATCCTTAAGGAGTCATGTATAGCCGCCATCTTATGCAATTAGCGTCGAGAGAGGGCTGCTGTAGAATGTTTCTTTTTTAAATTATCCGCCACCACTTTTCAAAGGTATCTAGCTAAAGATGGCAGCACTGCGGATGACAGTTGACGAATTTACATCTACTACGATAAAGAGGGCAGCACGGTGCTCTCTGTATTAAAGATGGCGTATGACAGCTGTCAAAAAAGCACATGGCTATGTTTACCAAACAAGAGCACGTGGAATTTGCCGCCATCACATTTCAAACTAAAGAGGGCAGCACTATGCTCTGTTGATTACAGATGGCGGATGGTAGCTGTCGAAAAAGCACGTGAGTTTGTTTCCAAACAAGAGCACGTGGAATTTTTCAATTTGCCGCCACCACATTTCAAAGGTATCTAGCTAAAGATGGCAGCACGGTGCTCTCTTGATTAAAGATGGCGGATGATAGCTAACAGAACTTTTCAAATTGCCCGCTACTACGTGCTTAAGGTAGTAGCCATAAAGAGGGCAGCACGGTGTTCTGTGGATTAAAGATGGCAGATGACAGGTGATGAAATTGCCCGCAGCACAGTGCTCTGTTGATTAAAGATGGCGGATGACAGCTGTCAAAAAAGCACTTGGCTTTGTTTCCAAACAAGAGCACGTGGAATTTACCACCACCACATTTCAAACTAAAGAGGGCAGCACTGTGCTCTATAGATTAAAGATGGCAGATGACAGCTGTCAAAAAAGCACGTGAGTTTGTTTTCAAACAAGAGCACGTGGAATTTTTCAATTTGCCGCCACCACATAGAGGGCAGCACTGTTCTCTCTGGATTAAAGATGGCTGCTTGTCGAAAAGCATTTTTCAAATTATCCGCCACCACATTTCAAAGGTAAGTAGCTAAAGAGGGCAACACTGTGCTCTATAAATTAAAGATGGCGGATGACAGCTGTCAAAAAAGCACGTGGCTGTCAAAAAGCACGTGGATTTGTTTATCTCGAGCTAGTGAGGTTAAGTTGGTAGCACTAAGGTTTAGGCCCATCAAGATGGCAGCACTGCCGATGACAGGTGACGAAAGAGGGCAGCACGGTGCTCTGTAGTTTAAAGATGGCGGGTGACAGCTGTCAAAAAAGCACGTGGCTGTCAAAAAGCACGTGGCTTTGTTTATCTCGCGCTAGTTAGGTTAAGTTGGTACTACTGAGGTTTAGGCCCGTCAAGATGGCAGTACTGAGGTTAGCGATGCGTTGTTGTCGATGACATCTGTCAAAAAGCACGTGGCTTTGTTTACAAATCTGTCAAAAAGCACGTGGCTGTCAAAAACACGTGGCTTTGTTTACCTCATGCTAGTTAGGTTAAGTTGGCACTACTGAGGTTTAGGCCCGTCAATTTTAGTACTGAGGTTTGCGATGCGTTGTTGTCGATGACAGCTGTCAAAAAGCACGTGGCTTTGTTTACAAATCTGTCAAAAAGCACGTGGTTGTCAAAAAGCACGTGGCTTTGTTTACCTCGCGCTAGTTAGGTTAAGCTGGCACTACTGAGGTTTAGGCCCGTCAAGATGGCAGTACTGAGGTTAGCGATGCGTTGTTGTCTGTCAAAAAGCACGTGGCTGTCAAAAAACACGTGGCTTTGTTTACCTCATGCTAGTTAGGTTAAGTTGGCACTAGTGAGGTTTAGGCCCGTCAAGATGGCAGCAGTGAGGTTAGCGTTGCGTTGTTGTCGATGACAGCTGTCAAAAAGCACGTGGCTTTGTTTACAAATGCAAATCTCGCGCCAAAATTCAAATTTCCCGCCAAAATTCAAATTTCCCGCGGGCGGCGGCGGCGGAGGAGGCGGCGGAGGAGGAGGCGTGCGGCGGCGGAGGTGCCGCAGAACCATCCAATTATACTACTAATGTCGTTTAATCCTTCGTGAGTAGATTCATATTTGGTCTCAATACCGAAGGTAAAGCTCAATGTTTAATTTGCCATGTCATTTTAAGCGTAAAGTATTCAACCGTTCGACTACACTACCACAATAAACATGTTTCAACCTATAATGACATTGTTGGCCCAGCAAAGACCGAACGAATTGCTAAGTTAAAATCGGAATTGCCAAGTTCTTCAGAGATAAGTAATAACTTACTCATTAGGAATTGTTTTGCATGCAATTTAGGGGATTTTTTTCGTTTTTTTGGGTTTATATTCTACCGGAAACGCCGCTACGGAAGAGAAGTTCGAAGTATGTTTGTTGAACTTCGCCCGCCGAACTCAATGACGTACTCAGCGAGTGACGTAGCCGCCTCGAGTGAGCTCTACATGACCATATATGGTCATGTCCCAGCCCATCTGCAAAAGTCTATTTTGCGTTAAAATATTGCTATTTTGACACTGCCATCGTGAAGGCCATTATAATAGACGCAACCTCTCAAATTGTTAGGAAAATCCACCGTGTACTTTAGGAGTTATAGGGGTAGATAATACCCATGTTCTAGATACTTCCCCACAATCTGGTATAAAAGGAGGGCGATCTGGACTACAAATTCAGTATATGTCATTCCACTGTCTCTGCAGCACGTGTGACAGGAGGAGCGCTACGAGTGTGGACTGAACCTATAGTCGGATAAGTCTTTGAAATTCGAGTGTTGGAACTTTGTTACTTTCTTCAAGTGCTGCGTTAGGACTTGTGCTCCGGTGACTATTGAAGGAACTTAGAATTCTCGTGAGTGTCGTGACTTCTGCAAGTATCACGTTTGAAATTGTATTTCGAACTTGTACTTTCCCGGACCGATTTCAGGAACATAGAAATTCTCCTAGTGTGTAAGTTGGACTTGTGTTCTAGAACAAAGCTGTGGCAACGTAAACTTTCGTGTGAAAAGTATGATTTTTTCTAAGTACCACATTGAACTTTTGTTTCATGACAAACTGTGGAACTTAGGGAGTAGTATAATTGGACAGTTCGGCCGCCACCTCCACCTCAGGCTCCCAGAGGCCACCTCCACCTCCACCTCAGCCAGAGGCCTCCCAGTGGCCACCTCCACCTCAGCCAGAGGCCTCCCAGATGCCTCCTCCACCTCCACCTCAGCCAGAGGCCTCCCAGAGGTCTCCTCCACCTCCCGCGGGAAATTTGAATTTGTAAACAAAGCCACGTGCTTTTTGACAGCTGTCATCGACAACAACGCATCGCTAACCTCAGTACTGCCATCTTGACGGGCCTAAACCTCAGTAGTGCCAACTTAACCTAACTAGCGCGAGGTAAACAAAGCCACGTGCTTTTTGACAACCACGTGCTTTTTGACAGATTTGTAAACAAAGCCACGTGCTTTTTGACAGCTGTCATCGACAACAACGCATCGCAAACCTCAGTACTACCATCTTGACGGGCCTAAACCCCAGTAGTGCCAACTTAACCTAACTAGCATGAGGTAAACAAAGCCACGTGTTTTTTGACAGCCACGTGCTTTTTGACAGATTTGTAAACAAAGCCACGTGCTTTTTGACAGACAACAACGCATCGCTAACCTCAGTACTGCCATCTTGACGGGAATAAACCTCGGTGGTACCAACTTAACCTAACTAGCTCGAGATAAACAAAGCCACGTGCTTTTTGACAGCCACGTGCTTTTTGACAGCTGTCATCCGCCATCTTTAAACTACAGAGCGCTGTGCTGCCCTCTTTCGTCACCTGTCATCGGCAGTGCTGCCATCTTGGCGGGCCTAAACCTTAGTGCTACCAACTTAACCTCACTAGCTCGAGATAAACAAATCCACGTGCTTTTTGACAGCCACGTGCTTTTTGACAGCTGTCATCCGCCATCTTTAATCCATAGAGCACAGTGCTGCCCTCTTTAGCTACTTACCTTTGAAATGTGGTGGCGGATAATTTGAAAAAATGCTTTTTTGACAGCAGCCATCTTTGAGCACCGTGCTACACTCTTTAGCTAGTTACCTTTGAAATGTGGTGGCAGGCAATTCCACGTGACAGCAGTCATCTTTAATCAAGAGAGCACCGTGCTGCCCTCTATGTGGTGGCGGCAAATTGAAAAATTCTACATGCTCTTGTTTGGAAACAAACTCACGCGCTTTTTTGACAGCCGTCATCCGCCATCTTTAATCAACAGAGCACAGTGCTGTACTCTTTAGCTAGATACCTTTGAAATGTGGTGGCGGCAATTTGAAAAATTCTATGTGCTCTTGTTGGGAAACAAAGCCACGTGCTTTTTTGACAGCTGTCATCCGCCATCTTTAATCAATAGAGCACTGTGCTGCTATCATGCGGGCAATTTCGTCAGCTGTCATCCGCCATCTTTAATCCAGAGAGAACAGTGCTGCACTCTATGTGGTGGCGGTAAATTCCATGTGCTTTACAAACCTATGTGCTTTTCTGACAGCTGTCATCCGCCATCTTTAATCTAGAGAGAACAGTGCTGCACTCTATGTGGTGGCGGCAAATTCCACGTGCTTTACAAACCTATGCGCTTTTCTGTCATCCACCATCTTTAATCTAGAGAGAACAGTGCTGCACTCTATGCGGTGGCGGAAAATTCTACGTGCTTTACAAACCTATGCGCTTTTCTGTCATCCACCATCTTTAATCTAGAGAGAACAGTGCTGCACTCTATGTGGTGGCGGCAAATTCTACGTGCTCTTATTTGGAAACAAATTCTACTCGCTCTTCAGCTGTCATCCACCATCTTTAATCAAGAGAGCACCGTGCTGCCCTCTTTGTGGTGGCGGATAATTTGAAAAAATTCAGCAGCCATCTTTAATCCAGAGAGAACAGTGCTGCCCTCTTTAGCTACTTACCTTTGAGGCGGTTAATTTGAAAAATTCTTTTCGACAAGCTGCCATCTTTAATCCAGAGAGAACAGTGCTGCCCTCTTTAGCTACTTACCTTTGAGGCGGTTAATTTGAAAAATTCTAGCTGCCATCTTTAATGAAAAGAGCATCGTGGTGCTATCTTGCGGGTAATATTTTACGTCACAGCTGTCATCCACCATCTTGCATTGCTAACCTTAGTGCTGCCCTCTTTAGCTACTTACCTTTGACAAGCTATCACCCGCCATATTGCATCGCAAACCTCAGTGCTGCACTCTATGTGGTGGCGGATAACTTGAAAAAATATTTTTGACAAGCAGCCATCTTTAATCAACAGAGCACCGTGCTGACATCTTTAGCTACCGCCATCTTACATCGCTTACCTCGCTGCTGCACTCTATGTGGTGGCGGTAAATTCGAACAAGTTTAATCACGCATCGGGAAAGCTAGAGTAAGCACGTGCTGCAGTGATGACGTTATCATGCATGTTTAGACTTGTCCGTTTTCTTAAGAGTAAGTCGATGTAAAGGAATGTGGTAGCGGTAAATTCGAACGAGTTTAAACATGCATCGGGAAAGCTAGAGTAAGCACGTGCTGTTGTGATGACGTCATTGTGCATGTTTAGACCTGATCGTTTTTCTTAAGAGTAAGTCGGAGTAAAGCAATGCAATAAGTACAACATTTTTGAATGCGATCAAATATTTATTTACAAATGTACTACAACAGTGTTCGTTTTTTTTGCTGCTGACAAGGTTGGTGTGCTTCTTAAGAACGTATGCTTCCGAAATGCCTCCTGCAACATTCAAATTAAACAAAGCATTTAGAAATATATTATACTAAGTATGTTATGCTTTACAGAGAAGATCATGTACTTCTTACCTTGCTGTTATTCCTTTTCGGAATCATCATCATCATCATGAAGTACTAGAGAAAGTTCATTCATACACTGTGTACAGTGTTCAATCCTCGGATTTGGTCCATCCCAATCATCATCACCATTTTCTCCTCGATGCTTGTAATGACGCTCACAAGTTCTGCATAAAGCTACTTCGATTGACATCTTACTGTGTAGAGGAAGGATGTCCCAAAAATTATGTACGTAAGAGGCAGCGTACGTATATAAAAATCCTGGTGGTAAGTATTGAATAAGATGTTTCGGCATCGACGATCTACGTTTATAGAACATCTTAATAGCCTCACTCACTCGTGAAACATAAATAAGATGTTGCGTATGAGCATGCAAACAGCATGCACATTTACAGTTTTGTTCCATAGCGTACGATGTCGAAGCAAACACTAATGAAAATGATAAAGATCTATTCTTATTTATAGTCTCGTAACAATATTCGTTAGCGGATGGTAAGTAACATCATTCATATGAATAATAAGACAATAGGCTGCTGTGTTAGCAGGAATGTTTTCAGATGTTTCAAATTCTAAACGAATATCAACTGGAGATTCTTTTATAGATTCTTCATGATAAGAGCAGTCTATAACTACAATCGGTGCTTTATTTTTAAATTCTTGAGGTGTAAATAGCGGACGATCTTCTTTCTGATAATACGATGATTGAAATTTACAAAACATGTCATAGAGCATCCCAAACTTATTTTTCTCAAAGTTAATGTCGATGTTTTCGTAGGGATACGTAATTCCATTGAGATATAGTCTAACGTGTCTTAATTTGCAGTGATCAAACAGTGAGCTATCTTTTTCGTGATTGAATTTACGATTAGTTTGAAATCCAAAAATAATGTACAAGGGCTTCTCAGTAAAACGTGATGTTTTAACTGCCCAGCTATGCTTGTTTGTAGGTGGTAACACAGGATATTCATGCAGCTCCCAACTTCTAAAACGTATAGGTAATGGTGTATCATTTTCTACAATCTTGAGCAATCGAAGTTTTTCACGATCAGATAAGGTTACATGTGGGATCCGCCACAGTATACGATGCAGTGTTATTTTCGATTCTACAGGTGTTTCTACTGCTTTAAGAGAATTGTAATCACTTCGATCACGGATTAGAATAAGCTCTTGTTTTACGTTGATTATAATACGTGTAAAGTCTTCTGCGAATCCAAAAATATGTTTCAGTGATAACATACCCGTAAAAGTTCCATCCTCATTAATCATCCAGTTGTTAGTAGCTTTTGGACACCATCCAGCCATCCGCAAAAGATTACTTTCTTCATCACAGAAAGAAGGGTAGAGTTTCATTGCGCTTGTAATACCAACATTCTTCGTTCGATCTATTTCAACATTATTTACTTCATATCGCGCTTCAGAAAAGAGAAAAGCTAGAGCATGGTTGTTTAGTTGTGAAGTGCTTGGTCCACTTCCATCAGACTTTTCTAATCGTCCTTCAATATAGAGGTAGCTTTCGTGTGGTAAGGTGTAAACATCTTGTTGATTAATAATAAAATGAATTTCATCATTGTTATTTAATCCAAACGTAAAAGGTTGATAGGAATGAAGCTCACTTCGTACTACACCTTCACGACTTTCTACTGTATTCGTAATGTCTAGCATTTCTTCCATTCTGTTGTAGTAGTGTATATCCTAAATCTTGGAGTATCTGCTTATGGGTATCTGTTAACTCGATGAGTCTCTGCACACATGTAGTATGCCTTCGGAATGTACACCGTGTTTTATAGATGGTTTTCATACTGGTTTAAGATGTAGTTTGTAAGCTACGTACGCGTGCTGATCTAAATGAATAAGCTGATTATGTTTATTTACAAGTCTAAGAGTAATGTTGCTAATGTGTTTTACAGACACAGGATGATAAAGAACTACTGCTGGTTTCTCACAAATAGTATATCCACGTTCGTCTGTAACAATAAAGTCGTGCAGGACGTGCGAAGGTTGTAGATTACTATTCAAGTCTGTAATAATATTACAAGTAATGTTCACATTATAATCATCGAAGAGTTTTATAGGTTGATCAGACTCGTAACGTACGTTCGGTAGGAGCTCCCTCGATGAAAATCCAAGCAGTGGACCAATCGAATCAGGTTGTGATTTGAAGTCAATCTTAATTGATGATTCAATAACACATTTGTGCGTAATGTTGCTTATAGTGATTGAGAACTTGTAATTATGATTACTAAAACTATCTTCCCCAAACTGATCAATTAACGTACTTTCAATATAGTCGTGAATATCATCTACTGTATAACTACCTGAGGGTAGTGTTAGCACATACTCATCGTAATAGAACTTGTTTAAACCATCACGCACATTATAGATTTTATTGTAGCTTTCAAACGATACTAGTCCAAGACTATGCGGCTGATAACCAAGTTCGATTGGTGGATTAAAATAGACGGTTGTTTCAGGTCCTTCTCCACGTACAGCAAACGTTCTTTCACTGTTCGTCATCACGTAGATACTAATACACTTTCTCTACTGTCTGGGTTTGATATAAGAACATAAGACATAATCGTCCGCACATGCGTGTATTAAAGTTTTGCGCACGGTTTTTATTGTAAACAATGTCTGCACTGCTTCCGAAATAACGTATGAGCTCAAAAGGAGGAGGTAAATCTCCATAGCTATCAAAATACCATACTTTAGATTTACGTTTTACATAAGCAACGTAATGAGTTCCAGGTCCACGACTGTCGTCCAAGTTAATTACGGCACTTTCACGTTCACGTGGACGTGCTGGTAGTTGATCACGCATATACACTCCTCGAAAATAATGAATTCCTAGTTGTTTAGCAAACGTAAAAACTTCATCATGCGTTAGAGCTCGATATGGCAGTGCATTCAGTAGACGTTTTTGGAGAAATGTAGATACCAAGCCCTTTCTTGTATGGCGCTAGCTTCATGTTCACACCTTTGCCTCGTAACGCAATTGCCTCCATCGTCTTGTTATGACGTTCACTCTCTTTCAACTGTTGTTTCGCTTCTTCTACAGCTTTGACAGTTCTCGCTACAGCACTAGCACCACCTAGCAATGACCCTAAAGCTGCTAAGCCAGCAAACAGCGCAGGAAGAAATCCTCCTCGTTTTGGTACAGGAATAATTCGCGCACGTTTACTAAATATTGCTCTGCACTTTGGAGAAATTCTCGCTCTTGCTGCGCGTAACGCCTTAGTAATAGATACACGAGGATTGTATTCCCCTCGAATAGCTTTTTGCGCAGCCTTTATAACATCTTTCCATCCAACAGTTTTTACTTTCTTCTTCTTCTTCATGTCGTTTGGATATCGTTGTTTCACCATGCTGGACACGACTTTACTAGTCAAGAGCAAATCATAAACTAACCGTTGCCTCTTGTTTCGTTTAATATATATATTACTATTACGTACTTTATGATTCAGTTATCATGAAGATTATAAAGCAGCAAGACACGCTACCTGTTACCGACATTGTACCACATCTCTTACCTAGTTCTAGTACAACTACAAGAAAACGTCATGGAACGTTGTTTCCTTTTACTGTTCGATGTATTATATCAGGTCCGTCGGGATGCGGTAAAACAAATCTTTTACTCACACTTATTACTTCTGTAAATGGTATACGCTTCGAGAATATTTACGTTTTCGCAAAGTCACTCTATCAGCCGCTATATACTATTCTACAAACAGTAATGCACGATCTAGTTAAAGATGGAATAAGATATTTTAAATTTAATTCACATGAGCAAGTACCATCACCAGACGATGTGCTTCCTAATTCTCTAATGATCTTTGATGATGTCGCAACAGAACAGCAAAACGTTATTCGTGCATTCTTTAGTATGGGTCGACATAAATATGTTGATTGCATCTATTTGTGCCAAACCTATTCTCGTGTGCCCAAGCAGTTGATACGCGACAACGCAAATGTTATTGTGCTTTTTCTGCAAGATGAGCGCAACATGCGACATGTGTATAACGATCATGTTAACACTGATATGACATTCGATGACTTTAAACGTATGTGTGCTAAATGTTGGTCATTACACCGTTACAGCTTTTTAGTTATTGATAAAGAAAGTGATGTACAGCATGGACGATATCGCATGGGTTTCGATCATTTTATATGCATTAACACAGAATTACAGTAACTACTTGATTAAAAACCACCATCATGTTAACATCTAGCAAGGAGATCACAAAACATATCATCCAAGCTCGAAACAATATTCGACGGAAATTTAAAGAGCTTAAACGTATTCAAGCAGACACGGATTTATTTTTAAAAACACAACTAAGTACACCACTCAAAGAAATTTTTAATTCTACTTCATTACCGCAGTCTACTTCAAGTTTTGCTTCTATGCAAACATCATATCATAAAGAGAAGCATGAAGAAGAAAAGCATGAAGAAGATACGGAAGAGAAGAAGCAGGTTGTAGATCAAGAAGAGGAAGATAAGGAAGAAGAAGAAGAAGAACTTAATGATGCATCACCATCTAAGCTTGTTGAGTTTTTAACTACAGATGTTATTGCAGAAACACCTACTACATCGACGCAAAATCTACCATCTTTGTCTGAGGTTATGATTACACCAGAGTATCGCAATCAGTTTAAAACTTTTATTCAAGATACCTATGGATCTCTCTTTGCACCTTATATAGAAAAACTTTTTACAGGACAAACTGACACTACCTATGGTATTCGCTACGAAGATGACTGTTTCCGGATAGGAAATTCAAATGTTAAGATTAATAGCAACAAACTCATTGTAAAAGGTGTTACCTATAAACCTACGAAAGGACTCTTAGAACTTCTTTTCTCACGAATACCTGACAAGGATATAATTTTACAAGATGATCTTAAAAAGTATAAAGCAATACTTTTTGCTACCGATGCAACACGACGTAATTACAAGAGAACAGAAGCTGTAAATGCGAATAAGAGTTACAAGTATCGTGAGTTTATTTCTAAGCTGTTTCCGACTGCACGTAGTCTAGACGTTATCTACAAGCCTTTGTTGCCGTATGTGGATGTAAGATACTGGAATGACCCAAACTTACTCGTTGAACGATTACAACTTTTAAGAGCATCGCAAGAGGCTGGTCACACTGGTCACGGATCAGAAATTCTAGAAATAGAAAGAGAACTACGTTATGCCGGTATTATTTTGTAATGGCTCGTCAAGAGAAGATCTCACCTGTAAAGGTAAACATCGCACATGAGTTACATAAACCAGCACGTCGCACCTACTGTCGCAGACGCGTTATTACACGAGGAAAAGATGATCTCTGGCAAGCAGACTTAGTAGAAATGATTCCATATGCTTCTAGTAATAAGGGCTATAAGTATCTACTTACTGTTATCGATGTGTACTCAAAGTTTGCTTTTGCACAACCCGTGCGTTCTAAAACAGCAGCTCAAGTTAAAGAAGCATTTAAACATATTGTTGAAGAATCGAAACGCTGCCCAAGGCTTCTTCAAACTGATCAAGGTAAAGAGTTTTACAACAAGGATTTTTCTTCTTACCTCAAGTTACTTGGCATTCAACACTACTCTACGTTCAGTAATCTCAAGGCAAGTATTGTAGAACGCTTTAATCGTACACTCAAAACAATGATGTGGCGAGAATTTACAGCGCAAGGTTCATATCGTTGGATTGATCTGCTACCTAGACTTTTATCTACCTACAACGATACACCTCATCGCACTATCGGAACAAAGCCACGTCTTGTTACAAAGAATACACCTCGTCTAGATGCTATTCATCTTGTAATCAAAACAGCTGATCCACGTCGCTATCGCTTTAAAGAAGGTGATTTCGTTCGCATCAGCAAACACAAGTCTATCTTTGCAAAAGGATACACACCTAACTGGAGCACTGAAATTTTTCAAATCAGAAGTGTTAAGCTTACTAATCCAGTTACGTATTTACTTCGCGATCTCAGAGGACAGCCTATTGAAGGAGGATTCTACATCGAAGAACTGCAGAAAACAAAATATCCTGATCACTATTTAGTTGAACGTGTTATTCGACGTCGTGGTAATAAACTGTATGTTAAATGGCTTGGTTTTAATAACAGCTTTAATTCATGGATTAATAAAGAGGATGTACTTTAAATCTTATGTGTGTTTTCTTTTAATCCTCTACGTTTCCTTTCTTCTAATTCACTAGGACATGCTGTAGGATTAAACAACACCTGTAATATGTTTTGACAATTCATATTTATTTTAGACTATATACATACATTTTTATCCTTTGTTCATGTTACGGTCTTTGACACTCAGTTTTCGTTTTATTACACCAACAACGACAAGTGCTGCTATATTCTTCTGAGCAGCTAAAGCACTAGGTAATAACACATACACACACAGCATAACTTTACGAAGCAGATTTTAACAGCTACACGACATACTCTATGCAGGCAGCATGTAACTACATGTCAGGCGAACGTGTTCTAGGGCCGCAGGGGAGATGAAGCACGAAGAAAACAAGATCAATCACTCTATTGATGAGTCCACGCCCAACATGCTTCCTCATCTTTCTCCCAGCACGTTTCTTCACCTTTTCCTTGTTTACTCTCTCCACAGCCATGATAAGTGTTTATAAGCGAAGACAACTCGTTAGTTTTAGGTCCGTGATACAGTTTAATTAGTTGACATGTACGGCACTGTCTCACAGAAGGTCTTATAGCTAAACTCACGTGTTCATGATGTAAACTACACGTTTGAAGCTCTGACAAAACAGGATCTTGAGTCCACTCACGAGGCACCTTATCCCAAATCTTATTTACAGCATTCGCAGCTACATTGACCAAAAATGCCTTTGGTAATGCATTTAACTCTTCTTCAGTAAAAGTGTTTAGTTTCTTTTTGCATGCATAAAACTTTACGATCGCCTTTTCAACTGCGTTACACTTAGTATCTGTTAGAAATGACATGATGTCTTTACTCTACAAATGTTTCTTTTACACTAAGGTTATTTCGACACTGCAGTTTACATATGTTGTTCACCTCCCGGCATGCACTGCGACACAACCAATCAAAGAGCATGCATACATGTTGTAAAGACTGTTTAGTTGTTTCTCTACTATGCTCTTTCGGAAGAGTTTTAAATGATGGGCACCCCAATTCATGCATGTCGATAACTTCACATGATGATGGTAGAAAATCACGCAACCATTCTTTCTTTTCACAACCCTTTAAAAGAACAAGATCTGCTCTTGACAAATGTGCATTCATCATTAAAGGTAGAAAACGATAAGGTATTCCTTTTTCTTCCCACTTCAAACCTAAATTGTTTTCAATCCACTGAGTCTGCTTTTTATCTTCATCTGTTTGCAAACAGTAAGGGAACGGTGGACTAAATACTAAACTAACAAGTTTTGGTGCCCACAACACACAGCAATCTAACACAGCCACCTCATTAAACACAAACTTGTTTCCGTTTACTTTAAAGCCTTGCACATCAACTATTAATGTTTTCGTCATGTTTGCACTCCACACTCTATCACTGTTTCCCGAAGACTAAAGCTTTTAGTCAACGAACGGGTTTAAACATGCATGATAACGTCATCACTGCAGCACGTGCTTACTCTAGCTTTCCCGATGCGTGATTAAACTTGTTCGAATTTACCGCCACCACATAGAGTGCAGCAGCGAGGTAAGCGATGTAAGATGGCGGTAGCTAAAGATGTCAGCACGGTGCTCTGTTGATTAAAGATGGCTGCTTGTCAAAAAGATTTTTCAAGTTATCCGCCACCACATAGAGTGCAGCACTGAGGTTTGCGATGCAATATGGCGGGTGATAGCTTGTCAAAGGTAAGTAGCTAAAGAGGGCAGCACTAAGGTTAGCAATGCAAGATGGTGGATGACAGCTGTGACGTAAAATATTACCCGCAAGATAGCACCACGATGCTCTTTTCATTAAAGATGGCAGCTAGAATTTTTCAAATTAACCGCCTCAAAGGTAAGTAGCTAAAGAGGGCAGCACTGTTCTCTCTGGATTAAAGATGGCTGCTGAATTTTTTCAAATTATCCGCCACCACAAAGAGGGCAGCACGGTGCTCTCTTGATTAAAGATGGTGGATGACAGCTGAAGAGCGAGTAGAATTTGTTTCCAAATAAGAGCACGTAGAATTTGCCGCCACCACATAGAGTGCAGCACTGTTCTCTCTAGATTAAAGATGG
This sequence comes from Anabrus simplex, assembly GCF_040414725.1. Lineage (NCBI taxonomy): Eukaryota > Metazoa > Arthropoda > Insecta > Orthoptera > Tettigoniidae > Anabrus > Anabrus simplex. The sequence continues at coordinate 931,405,981 of NC_090266.1, forward strand.
TGGATGACAGAAAAGCGCATAGGTTTGTAAAGCACGTAGAATTTTCCGCCACCGCATAGAGTGCAGCACTGTTCTCTCTAGATTAAAGATGGTGGATGACAGAAAAGCGCATAGGTTTGTAAAGCACGTGGAATTTGCCGCCACCACATAGAGTGCAGCACTGTTCTCTCTAGATTAAAGATGGCGGATGACAGCTGTCAGAAAAGCACATAGGTTTGTAAAGCACATGGAATTTACCGCCACCACATAGAGTGCAGCACTGTTCTCTCTGGATTAAAGATGGCGGATGACAGCTGACGAAATTGCCCGCATGATAGCAGCACAGTGCTCTATTGATTAAAGATGGCGGATGACAGCTGTCAAAAAAGCACGTGGCTTTGTTTCCCAACAAAAGCACATAGAATTTTTCAAATTGCCGCCACCACATTTCAAAGGTATCTAGCTAAAGAGTACAGCACTGTGCTCTGTTGATTAAAGATGGCGGATGACGGCTGTCAAAAAAGCGCGTGAGTTTGTTTCCAAACAAGAGCATGTAGAATTTTTCAATTTGCCGCCACCACATAGAGGGCAGCACGGTGCTCTCTTGATTAAAGATGACTGCTGTCATGTGGAATTGCCTGCCACCACATTTCAAAGGTAACTAGCTAAAGAGTGTAGCACGGTGCTCAAAGATGGCTGCTGTCAAAAAAGCATTTTTTCAAATTATCCGCCACCACATTTCAAAGGTAAGTGGCTAAAGAGGGCAGCACTGTGCTCTATGGATTAAAGATGGCGGATGACAGCTGTCAAAAAAGCACGTGGCTGTCAAAAAGCACGTGGATTTGTTTATCTCGAGCTAGTGAGGTTAAGTTGGTAGCACTAAGGTTTAGGCCCGCCAAGATGGCAGCACTGCCGATGACAGGTGACGAAAGAGGGCAGCACAGCGCTCTGTAGTTTAAAGATGGCGGATGACAGCTGTCAAAAAGCACGTGGCTGTCAAAAAGCACGTGGCTTTGTTTATCTCGAGCTAGTTAGGTTAAGTTGGTACCACCGAGGTTTATTCCCGTCAAGATGGCAGTACTGAGGTTAGCGATGCGTTGTTGTCTGTCAAAAAGCACGTGGCTTTGTTTACAAATCTGTCAAAAAGCACGTGGCTGTCAAAAAACACGTGGCTTTGTTTACCTCATGCTAGTTAGGTTAAGTTGGCACTACTGGGGTTTAGGCCCGTCAAGATGGTAGTACTGAGGTTTACGATGCGTTGTTGTCGATGACAGCTGTCAAAAAGCACGTGGCTTTGTTTACAAATCTGTCAAAAAGCACGTGGTTGTCAAAAAGCACGTGGCTTTGTTTACCTCGCGCTAGTTAGGTTAAGTTGGCACTACTGAGGTTTAGGCCCGTCAAGATGGCAGTACTGAGGTTAGCGATGCGTTGTTGTCGATGACAGCTGTCAAAAAGCACGTGGCTTTGTTTACAAATTCAAATTTCCCGCGGGAGGTGGAGGAGACCTCTGGGAGGCCTCTGGCTGAGGTGGAGGTGGAGGAGGCATCTGGGAGGCCTCTGGCTGAGGTGGAGGTGGAGGTGGCCACTGGGCGGCCTCTGGCTGAGGTGGAGGTGGAGGTGGCCTCTGGGAGCCTGAGGTGGAGGTGGCGGCCGAACTGTCCAATTATACTACTTTAGGGTAATTTCAAATATTGCGTTCGATTGGGAAAACATGAAATACTTTCCGAGTACTGCATCAGGACTTGTGTCTAGACTCGTGTCAACATGGTAGACTGTGAAAACTCAGAGTACACACGCCATGTTCCGAGGGAACATAGAACTTTCCAGTGTTATAAGGGGACTCACAATTTATGGAGTTAGCCTTTTCCAAGTACCATTTATCTTTAATGATTATTTACTTTCCTCATCGACGGAATAAGACATTTTCCGAGTACCATTTAATTTACTAAGCTTATTGCAAATGTTCCAATGTGTTCCGAACCTTCACAAACTGTGCATTGAGAACTGTGGTGACTATAATTGGTAACCCTATAGAACATTCTAGTTTACCATGCCTGTGTTAGTAAGCTCACGTCATGAACTTGACATTTCACACATTAATTCGACCAATACAAGGTCAAATGTTTAGTTCAATCATCCTGTTTTTCAAGTGACGATTTAGGAACATTTTCGATTCAATGAAGTGTTTGAATCAAGGATTTAGTAACACTTGCCATATTTCATTGTACGAGTAGATGCAATAATTTAAAGGTCATATCTATTTAACAGTGCTACAAATAAATGGAGTGCCGTACGGGGAACTTGCATGTGAATCACGTCTCAAAGATCGAATCCCGGAACGTTTGCGTCTGGAGAATCGAGAACTCTCAATTCCAGAACTTCGAGAAATTCCAGAACTTCGAGAACTTCTCATCCAGGCGGGCGTGGTTCCTACCCAGGCCGTATCCAGCACCATCCCAGGGTCCGGAGTTACCAGCCGGCCACGACATTTCAGTTCTACTGTATGAATGTGATATTAACTTGTCTTCAATGATCAATAAACACAGATTATTAAAACAAATCTCTAAATTCGATGAACTATACCCCTCTCTGTACCAACTCCAATGTTTTAAGCCACACCCTAAGATATAGTCCATGCTCATCAAATTAGTGTCAAGCGCCTCAAAGATAAACATATTTCCTGGTTCAATATTATTAAGAACTATTTAGAATTAGACTTAGACGTGCTGCTAAGAAAACACATAGATAACTATTTTATCTCCCTGTCCCACAGACATATGAACCCAACACTTTAGAAGGCTCAGTTCGAGCAAGTTATGGGCTATTGTTGCTCTGAAAATTGCAAAAAGTGGGCGACCCTTTACTGATAGTGAATTTGAAAAAGAATGTTTAAAAGAGTGCTCGGAAGTAGTGTGTTCAATTTGAGACGATAAGCTTGTCAAAAAACGATCACTCGAGTACACGAGTAGAGAACTTGGTGCCGACTACAAAGAGCAATTGAGGAAGAAATTCGGCACTTTCCGTAAGTACTCGATTGCTCTCGATGAGACTATTGACAAAAATGACACGGCACAGCTATCTATTTTCGTCAGGGCAATCGAAAAACATTTCGCTTTAACTGAGGGACTACTGGACATCATTCCCCTCAATGATACTGACACCGGCGCAGATATATTTGCAGCTGTTGAAGACTCAATGAACGATATGGGCTTATTACTCGGAAATCTGTCTAGTGACGCTACTGATGGAGCAGCAGCGAAGTCGTCGGATGGGCAAGCTTTTACAGGCCGCATCAAAACGAAGGTGAGCGATGCTGGGTTACCTCCAATATTATCGGTACATTGTGTTTTACATCAAGAACAATTATGCGCAAAGAATTTTCCCAACTTTAAATCTATTATGGATACTGTGTCAAAATGTGTAAATTACTGCAAATAGCCATGTTTGTACCACAGGCATTCAAAGAATTTTTAAAACATCTCGAGGCAGAATGTGGCGACATTTCTTTTTATTGTATTGTGCGCTGGTTAAGTTGCGCGAAAGTGCTAGCAAACTTCTTTGCAATGATTGAAGAAATTGCTCTGGTCATGGAGATGATAGGTTCTCCACTACCAACTTTGGGTAGCTGACAGTAGTATAATAAGCGGGTTCGGGCGCCTCCTCCCGCGGGAAATTTTAATTTTGGCGGAAAATTTGAATTCTGGCGGGAAATTTGAATTCTGCGGGAAATTTGAATTTTGGCGCGAGATTTGAATTTGTAAACAAAGCCACGTGCTTTTTGACAGCTGTCATCGACAACAACGCATCGCTAACCTCACTGCTGCCATCTTGACGGGCCTAAACCTCAGTAGTGCCAACTTAACCTAACTAGCGCGAGGTAAACAAAGCCACGTGTTTTTGACAGCCACGTGCTTTTTGACAGACAACAACGCATCGCTAACCTCAGTACTGCCATCTTGACGGGCCTAAACCTCAGTAGTGCCAACTTAACCTAACTAGCGCGAGGTAAACAAAGCCACGTGCTTTTTGACAGCCACGTGCTCTTTTGACAGCTGTCACTTAACCTAACTAGCGCGAGGTAAACAAAGCCACGTGTTTTTTGACAGCCACGTGCTTCTTGACAGACAACAACGCATCGCTAACCTCAGTACTGCCATCTTGACGGGCCTAAACCTCAGTAGTGCCAACTTAACCTAACTAGCGTGTGGTAAACAAAGCCATGTGCTTTTGACAGCCACGTGCTTTTTTGACAGCTGTCATCCGCCATATTTAAACTACAGAGCACTGTGCTGCCCTCTTTATCGCAGTAGCTGCAAAATCGTCACCTGTCATCCGCAGTGCTGCCATCTTGACGGGTCTAAACCTTAGTGCTACCAACTTAACCTCACTAGCTCGAGGTAAACAAAGCCACGTGCAGCTGTCATCCGCCATCTTTAATCTATAGAGCACAGTGCTGCTCTCTTTAGCTACTTACCTTTGAAATGTGGTGGCGGATAATTTGAAAAATGCTTTTTGACAGCAGCCATCTTTGAGCGCCGTGCTGCCCTCTTTAGCTACTTACCTTTGAAATGTGGTGGCGGTAAATTCCACGTGCTTTACAAACCTATATGCTTTTCTGACAGCTGTCATCCGCCATCTTTAATCCAGAGAGAACAGTGCTGCCTTCTATGTGGTGGCGGCAAATTCCACGTGCTCTTGTTTGGAAACAAAGCCATGTGCTTTTTTGACAGCTGTCATCCGCCATCTTTAATCAACAGAGCACCGTGCTGCTATCATGCGGGCAATTTCGTCAGTGGTCATCCGCCATCTTTAATCCACAGAACACCGTGCTGCCCTCTTTATGGCTACTACCTTAAGCACGTAGTAGCGGGCAATTTGAAAAGTTCTGTTAGCTATCATCCGCCATCTTTAATCAAGAGAGCACCGTGCTGCCATCTTTAGCTAGATACCTTTGAAATGTGGCGGCGGATAGTTTGAAAAATGCTTTTTGACAGCAGCTATCTTTGAGCACCGTGCTACCCTCTATGTGGTGGCGGCAAATTCTACATGCTCTTGTTTGGAAACAAACCCACGCGCTTTTTTTTTGACAGCCATCATCCGCCATCTTTAAGCAACAGAGTACAGTGCTGCCCTCTTTGTTGTGGCGGCAAATTCCACGTGCTCTTGTTTGGAAACAAACCCACATGCTCTTTTGACAGCTGTCACCCACCATCTTTAACCAACAGAGCACTATGCTGCTATCATGCGGGCAATTTCGTTAGCTGTCATCCGACATCTTTAATGAACAGAGCACCGTGCTGCCCTCATGCGGGGCAATTTCGTTAGCTGTCATCCACCATCTTTAATGAACAGAGCACCGTGCTACCCTCATGCGGGGCAATTTCGTTAGCTGTCATCCGCCATCATTAATCCACAGAGCACCGTGCTGCTCTCTGTAGTAGCGGGCAATTTGGAAAGTTCTGTTAGCTGTCATCCGCCATCTTTAATCAAGAGAGCACCGTGCTGCCATCTTTAGTTGAACTGTGGTGGCGGCAAATTCCACGTGCTCTTGTTTAGTAAACAAACTCACGCGCTTTTTGTCAGCTGTCATCCGCCATCTTACATCGCAAACCTCAGTGCTACACTCTTTAGTTGAAAAATGGTGGCGGATAATTTAAAAAGAAAAATTCTACAGCAGCCATCTCTCGACGCTAATTGCACAAGATGGTGGCTATACATGACTCCTTAAAGGTGCTTATGCAAGATGATCGCTATACATAGGTTCTTATGAGACTCCCTTGGGATGCTTGCGCAAGATGGCGGTTATACAAGGCTCCTTATGAGACACCCTAGGGATGCTTGCGCAAGATGGTGGTGCTCTTATGAGGCGGCTTAAGGATCCTTGCACAAGATGGCTAGAGACGCCCTAAGGATGCTTGCGCAAGGTTGCGCACGCAAGATGGCGGCTATACATAGCTCCTTATGAGACAGCCAGTACTCGATACAACATGTGATCAGAACATTGATGTGTTCAGAACACAAAATAAGTAGAATCGAACACTGTACTCGATGTCGTTAACTTCAACATGTGATTAAAACATTGTTTGGTGTGTTCAGAACACTACATAAGTAGAATCGAACGCTGTACAACATGTTAGGGGATACCTTTGTTCTAAGAAGATCAGATTGAAACATAACAAGACTAGAATTGAACACTGCACTCGATACAACATGTGAACAGAACATTGATTGATGTGTTCAGATCACTAACAAGTAGAACCGAACACAGTACAATATGTTAGGGGATACCTTTGTTCTAAGGAACTTAGATTGAAACATAACAAGGCTAGAATCGAACACTGCACTCGAATTAACATGTGATCAGAACATTGACTGATGTGTTCAGATCACTAAACAAGTAGAACCGAACGCTGTACAACATGTTAGGGGATACCTTTGTTCTAAGAAGATCATATTGAAACATAACAAGACTAGAATTGAACACAGCACTCGATGTCGTTAACCTTAACATGTGATCAGAACATTGATTGATGTGTTCAGATCACTAAACAAGTAGAACCGAACACTGTACAACATGTTAGGGGATACCTTTGTTCTAAGGAGATCAGATTGAAACATAACAAGACTAGAATTGAACACTGCACTCGATGCAACATGTGAACAGAACATTGATTGATGTGTTCAGATCACTAAACAAGTAGAACCGAACACTGTACAACATGTTAGGGGATACCTTTGTTCTAAGAAAATTAGATTGAAACATAACAAGACTAGAATCGAACACTGCACTCGATGTCGTTAACCTTAACATGTGATCCGATACAACATGTTAGGGGATACCTTTGTTCTAAGAAAATTAGATTGAAGCATAGCAAGACTAGAATCGAACACTGTAAGAACATTGTTTGATGTATTCAGTACAACTTCAATGATTTACCTGGTGTAAAACACGCACTGTGCACATATCGCATAGCTATCTCGCCTATCCCTAGCCTAGTATGAAAATTAAAAACACACTGTGCACATATCGCATAGCTAACTCGGCAACACTTCAAATGATTTGCTTAGTACGAAAATGAAAAATCTATACCGCGTAGCTAACTCGTTCATCGCACTGCTAAGACGCTTAGTAATTGCGAATACACTGATATATCTCATACGAAAATCAAGAAAGCACACTGTGTAGCCAACTCGCTCGGCTCACTCGCTTAGTAATTGCAACACGACTAGAACACTGATACACACACGGATAAGCATGTTCCGAGATACTACATACTTACATGTTAAAAAAATATTGGGGGGGGGGGGGGTGAAAGATCATAAATTATATGTACACATGTTGTCTCCTCCAAGTTGTAAGATGAAATAGACGCAGTACTGCGAGTTTCCGCTCTAGCTGGCGAACGGAAGTAGCATGATATCTCAGCAAAAAATAATACGCGTGAGCTTGCAAGTCAGACACAATGATGGATACCGCGATTCAAATCCTGGCAACTAATGCCGTCGGGAAGGGGCATCCGGCTAGATCATTTAATGACGATCGCGCAGGCCCCTCGCCTAGCTTTTGCTATTTTTTACGGCTTCCAACAGTAGGAGTTCGAACCCGCTATCTTCCGAAGTAGCGAGAATGATTGCGAATACTGGAGTGTTTGAGGGTGATTCATTTGTCGGATGGAGGTGTTAAGCTTTGTGCAGGCTTCTTCGGTAGGAGTAGGCTATGTGCCGGTACCGGGACATCTAGTTATAAAACCCGCCACAACAAATTTATCGCGCATACTGCGATTTAAAATCCTAGTCAGGAAGAGTAACCGGTCGTAAAACTATAGTGTGTGATCTAAGAGGCGGTTGTGTAAAAAAGCCTGCATTATGTAAGGGTTGTTGATAGGGGGCGTTAAACCTTGTGCAGACTCCTTCGAAAATGATTTTGAGTACAAGACGTTGATGGTGATTCATCTGTCGGATGGAGGCAATGAGCCTTGTGCAGGCTTCTTCGGTAGGAGTAGGCTATGTGCCGGTACCGGCACATCTAGTTATAAAACCCGCTACAACAAATTTATCGCGCTTACTGTGATTTAAAATCCTAGTCAGAAAGGGTAACCGGTCGTAAAACTATAGTGTATGATCTAAGAGGCGGGTGTGTAAAAAAAGCCTGCATTAAGTAAGGGTTGTTGATAGGGGGCGTTAAACCTTATGCAGACTCCTTCGAAAATGATTGTGAGTACAAGAGTGTTGAGGGTGATTCATTTGTCGGATGGAGGCGTTAAGCTGTGTGCAGGCTTCTTCGGTAGGAGTAGGCTATGTGCCGGTACCGGGATATCTGGTTATAAAACCCGCTACAACAAATTTATCGCGTATACTGTGATATAAAATCTTGGTCAGGAAGGGCAACCGGTCGTAAAACTATGGTGTATGATCTAAGAGGCGGGGTGTGCTAGCACTGTGTGTTTTAACCTCTGCGTACAATCATGTTAGGAGCTTACATGGTGAGTTACAAGTAGCTTATCACCACGCAGTGTCTTCGTTCAAGGTTACTACTACAGCCGGAAGATACGTGTACAATTTCAGCCAACACATGCATTCCGCGTTTCGCTCTGAATGACTGCGCTGATACAACTTCAAAGACTGTGGAAAAAAAAATGTAACCTATAGCCTACAGTTCGGTTTAGTGTGCATGCCTCTCACCCGGTAGTCTCGGGTTCGATTTTCTTGGGATTAAAAATATGTTTTACAGATTTTAAATCGCAAGAATTTGTTTTAAGACTAGTTGTCCTTCCTGACGCAAAACTAGCAGTATCTAACCTCTTACATCATACACTATTGTTTTCGACCGGTTGCCCTTCCTGACGACAAAGAACTCGGATTAAGAATCTGTTTTACAACTTCTAACACGAGAATCGGGGATTTACAGCTAGATGCGCTTCTTAGATTTTAAATCACTGTATCACGAACTATTGTTTTACAGCCGGATGCCCTTCCTGACGCAAAACTAAGATTTTAAATCGCAAGAATTTGTTTTAAGACTAGTTGCCCTTCCTGACGCAAAACTGGCAGTATCTAGCCTCTTACATCATACACTATTGTTTTCGACCGGTTGCCCTTCCTGACGTCAAAGAACTCGGATTAAGAAACTGCTTTACAAGTTCTAACACGAGAATCGGGGATTTACAGCTAGATGCTCTTCTTAGATTTTAAATCACTGTATCACGAACTATTGTTTTACAGCCGGATGCCCTTCCTGACGCAAAACTAAGATTTTAAATCGCAAGAATTTGTTTTAAGACTAGTTGCCCTTCCTGACGCAAAACTGGCAGTATCTAGCCTCTTACATCATACACTATTGTTTTCGACCGGTTGCCCTTCCTGACGTCAAAGAACTCGGATTAAGAATCTGTTTTACAACTTCTAACACGAGAATCGGGGATTTACAGCTGGATGCTCTTCTTAGATTTTAAATCGCTGTATCACGAACTATTGTTTTACAGCCGGATGCCCTTCCTGACCCAAAACTAAGATTTTAAATCGCAAGAAATACAGCTAGATGCTCTTCTTAGATTTTAAATCGCTGTATCACGAACTATTGTTTTACAGCCGGTTGCCCTTCCTGACGCGGAACTAAATTTTAAATCGCAAGAATTTGTTTTAAGACTAGTTGCCCTTCCTGATGCAAAACTACCAGTATCTAGCCTCTTACATCATACGCTATTGTTTTCGACCGGTTGCCCTTCCTGACGTCAAAGAACTCGGATTAAGAATCTGTTTTACAACTTCTAACACGAGAATCGGGGATTTACAGCTGGATGCTCTTCTTAGATTTTAAATCGCTGTATCACGAACTATTGTTTTACAGCCGGATGCCCTTCCTGACCCAAAACTAAGATTTTAAATCGCAAGAAATACAGCTAGATGCTCTTCTTAGATTTTAAATCGCTGTATCACGAACTATTGTTTTACAGCCGGTTGCCCTTCCTGACGCGGAACTAAATTTTAAATCGCAAGAATTTGTTTTAAGACTAGTTGCCCTTCCTGATGCAAAACTACCAGTATCTAGCCTCTTACATCATACGCTATTGTTTTCGACCGGTTGCCCTTCCTGACGTCAAAGAACTCGGATTAAGAATCTGTTTTACAACTTCTACCGGTTGCCCTTCCTGACGTCAAAGAACTAGGATTAAGAATCTCTTTTACAACTTCTAACACGAGAATCGGGGATTTACAGCTAGATGCTCTTCTTAGATTTTAAATCACTGTATCACGGACTATTGTTTTACAGCCGGATGCCCTTCCTGACACAAAACTAAGATTTTAAATTGCAAGAATTTGTCTTAAGACTAGTTGCCCTTCCTGACGCAAAACTGGCAGTATCTAGCCTCTTACATCATACACTATTGTTTTCGACCGGTTTCCCTTCCTGACGTCAAAGAACTCGGATTAAGAAACTGCTTTACAACTTCTAACATGAGAATCGGGGATTTACAGCTAGATGCTCTTCTTAGATTTTAAATCACTGTATCACGAACTATTGTTTTACATCCGGATGCCCTTCCTGACGCTAAACTAAGATTTTAAATCGCAAGAATTTGTTTTAAGACTAGTTGCCCTTCCTGACGCAAAACTGGCAGTATCTAGCCTCTTACATCATACACTACTGTTTTCGACCGGTTGCCCTTCCTGACGTCAAAGAACTCGGAATAAGAATCTGTTTTACAACTTCTAACACGAGAATCGGGGATTTACAGCTAGATGCTCTTCTTAGATTTTAAATCGCTGTATCACGAACTATTGTTTTACAGCCGGATGCCCTTCCTGACGCAAAACTAAGATTTTAAATCGCAAGAAATTGTTTTAAGACTAGTTGCCCTTCCTGACGCAAAACTAGCAGTATCTAGCCTCTTACATCATACACTATTGTTGAAGTCAAAGAACTCGGATTAAGAATCTGTTTTACAACTTCTAACACGAGATTCGGGAATTTACAGCTAGATGCTCTTCTTAGATTTTAAATCGCTGTATCGTGAACTATTGTTTTACAGCCGGATGCCCTTCCTGACGCATAACTAAGATTTTAATTCGCAAGAATTTGTTTTAAGACTAGTTGCCCTTCCTGACGCAAAACTAGCAATATCTAGCCTCTTACATCATACACTATTGTTTTCGACCGGTTGCCCTTCCTGACGTCAAAGAACTCGGATTAAGAATCTGTTTTACAACTTCTACCGGTTGCCCTTCCTGACGTCAAACAACTAGGATTAAGAATCTATTTTACAACTTCTAACACGAGAATCGGGGATTTACAGCTAGATGCTCTTCTTAGATTTTAAATCGCTGTATCACGAACTATTATTTTACTGCCGGATGGCCTTCCTGACGCAGAACTAAGATTTTAAATCGCAAGAATTTGTTTTAAGACTAGTTGCCCTTCCTGATGCAAAACTAGCAGTATCTAGCCTCTTACATCATACGCTATTGTTTTCGACCGGTTGCCCTTCCTGACGTCAAAGAACTCGGATTAAGAACCTGTTTTACAACTTCTAACACGAGAATCGGGGATTTACAGCTAGATGCTCTTCTTAGATTTTAAATCGCTGTATCACGAACTTGTTTTACAGCCGGATGCCCTTCCTGACGCACAACTAAGATTTTAAATCGCAAGAATTTGTTTTAAGACTAGTCGCCCTTCCTGACGCAAAACTAGCAGTATCTAGCCTCTTACATCATACACTATTGTTTCCGACCGTTTGCCTTTCCTGACGTCAAAGAACTCGGATTAAGAATCTGTTTTACAACTTCCAACACGAGAATCGGGGATTTACAGCTAGATGCACTTCTTAGATTTTAAATCGCTGTATCACGAACTATTGTTTTACTGCCGGATGCCCTTCCTGACGCAAAACTAAGATTTTAAATCGCAAGAATTTGTTTTAAGACTAGTTGCCCTTCCTGACGCAAAACTGGCAGTATCTAGCCTCTTACATCATACACTATTGTTTTCGACCGGTTGCCCTTCCTGACGTCAAAGAACACGGATTAAGAATCTGTTTTACAACTTCTAACACGAGAATCGGGGTTTTACAGCTAGATGCTCTTCTTAGATTTTAAATCGCTGTATCACGAACTATTGTTTTACTGCCGGATGCCCTTCCTGACGCAAAACTAAGATTTTAAATCGCAAGAATTTGTTTTAAGACTAGTTGCCCTTCCTGATGCAAGACTGGCAGTATCTAGCCTCTTACATCATACACTATTGTTTTCGACCGGTTGCCCTTCCTGACGTCAAAGAACTCGGATTAAGAATCTAACACGAGAATCTGGGATTTACAGCTAGATGCTCTTCTTAGATTGTAAATCGCTGTATCACGAACTATTGTTTTACAGCCGGATACCCTTCCTGACGCAAAACTAAGATTTTAAATCGCAAGAATTTGTTTTAAGACTAGTTGCCCTTCCTGACGCAAAACTGGCAGTATCTAGCCTCTTACATCATGCACTATTGTTTTCGACCGGTTGGCCTTCCTGACGTCAAAGAACTGGGATTAAGAATGTTTTACAACAAGTTGCTCTTTCTTACATGAGAATGGGGGATTTACAGCTAGATGCTCGCCGGATGCCCTTCCCGACGGCATAAGTTGCCAGGATTTGATTCGCGGTATCCATCATTGTGTCTGACTTGCAAGGTCACGCGTTTTTTTTTTGTTTTTTTTTTTTTTTTTTTTGCTGAGTTATCATGCTACTTCCGTTCGCCAGCTAGAGCGGAAACTCGCAGTACTGCGTCTATTTCATCTTACAACTTGGAGGAGACAACATGTGTACATATAATTTATGATCTTTCACCCCCCCCCCCAATATTTTTTTAACATGTAAGTATGTAGTATCTCGGAACATGCTTATCCGTGTGTGTATCAGTGTTCTAGTCGTGTTGCAATTACTAAGCGAGTGAGCCGAGCGAGTTGGCTACGCAGTGTGCTTTCATGATTTTCGTATGAGGTATATCAGTGTATTCGCAATTACTAAGCGTCTTAGCAGTGCGATGAACGACTTAGCTACGCGGTATAGATTTCTTTATTTTCGTACTAAGCAAATCATTTGAAGTGTTGCCGAGTTAGCTATGCGATATGTGCACAGTGTGTTTTTGATTTTCATACTAGGCTAGGGATAGGCGAGATAGCTATGCGATATGTGCACAGTGCGTGTTTTACACCAGGTAAATCATTGAAGTTGTACTGAATACATCAAACAATGTTCTTACAGTGTTCGATTCTAGTCTTGCTATGCTTCAATCTAATTTTCTTAGAACAAAGGTATCCCCTAACATGTTGTATCGGATCACATGTTAAGGTTAACGACATCGAGTGCAGTGTTCGATTCTAGTCTTGTTATGTTTCAATCTAATTTTCTTAGAACAAAGGTATCCCCTAACATGTTGTACAGTGTTCGGTTCTACTTGTTTAGTGATCTGAACACATCAATCAATGTTCTGTTCACATGTTGCATCGAGTGCAGTGTTCAATTCTAGTCTTGTTATGTTTCAATCTGATCTCCTTAGAACAAAGGTATCCCCTAACATGTTGTACAGTATTCGGTTCTACTTGTTTAGTGATCTGAACACATCAATCAATGTTCTGATCACATGTTAAGGTTAACGACATTGAGTGCTGTGTTCAATTCTAGTCTTGTTATGTTTCAATCTGATCTTCTTAGAACAAAGGTATCCCCTAACATGTTGTACAGCGTTCGGTTCTACTTGTTTAGTGATCTGAACACATCAGTCAATGTTCTGATCACATGTTAATTCGAGTGCAGTGTTCGATTCTAGCCTTGTTATGTTTCAATCTAAGTTCCTTAGAACAAAGATATCCCCTAACATATTGTACTGTGTTCGATTCTACTTGTTAGTGATCTGAACACATCAATCAATGTTCTGTTCACATGTTGTATCGAGTGCAGTGTTCAATTCTAGTCTTGTTATGTTTCAATCTGATCTTCTTAGAACAAAGGTATCCCCTAACATGTTGTACAGCGTTCGATTCTACTTATGTAGTGTTCCGAACACACCAAACAATGTTTTAATCACATGTTGAAGTTAACGACATCGAGTACAGTGTTCGATTCTACTTATTTTGTGTTCTGAACACATCAATGTTCTGATCACATGTTGTATCGAGTACTGGCTGTCTCATAAGGAGCTATGTATAGCCGCCATCTTGCGTGCGCCACCTTGCGCAAGCATCCTTAGGGCGTCTCTAACCATCTTGTGCAAGGATCCTTAAGCCGCCTCATAAGAGCACCACCATCTTGCGCAAGCATCCCTAGGGTGTCTCATAAGGAGCCTTGTATAACCGCCATCTTGCGCAAGCATCCCAAGGGAGTCTCATAAGAACCTATGTATAGCGATCATCTTGCATAAGCACCTTTAAGGAGTCATGTATAGCCACCATCTTGTGCAATTAGCGTCGAGAGATGGCTGCTGTAGAAATTTCTTTTTAAATTATCCGCCACCATTTTTCAACTAAAGAGTGTAGCACTGAGGTTTGCGATGTAAGATGGCGGATGACAGCTGACAAAAAGCGCGTGAGTTTGTTTACTAAACAAGAGCACGTGGAATTTGCCGCCTCCACAGTTCAACTAAAGATGGCAGCACGGTGCTCTCTTGATTAAAGATGGCGGATGACAGCTAACAGAACTTTCCAAATTGCCCGCTACTACAGAGAGCAGCACGGTGCTCTGTGGATTAATGATGGCGGATGACAGCTAACGAAATTGCCCCGCATGAGGGTAGCACGGTGCTCTGTTCATTAAAGATGGTGGATGACAGCTAACGAAATTGCCCCGCATGAGGGCAGCACGGTGCTCTGTTCATTAAAGATGTCGGATGACAGCTAACGTTATTGCCCGCATGATAGCAGCATAGTGCTCTGTTGGTTAAAGATGGTGGGTGACAGCTGTCAAAAGAGCATGTGGCTTTGTTTCCAAACAAGAGCACGTGGAATTTGCCGCCACAACAAAGAGGGCAGCACTGTACTCTGTTGCTTAAAGATGGCGGATGATGGCTGTCAAAAAAAAGCGCGTGGGTTTGTTTCCAAACAAGAGCATGTAGAATTTGCCGCCACCACATAGAGGGTAGCACGGTGCTCAAAGATAGCTGCTGTCAAAAAGCATTTTTCAAACTATCCGCCGCCACATTTCAAAGATATCTAGCTAAAGATGGCAGCACGGTGCTCTCTTGATTAAAGATGGCGGATGATAGCTAACAGAACTTTTCAAATTGCCCGCTACTACGTGCTTAAGGTAGTAGCCATAAAGAGGGCAGCACGGTGTTCTGTGGATTAAAGATGGCGGATGACCACTGACGAAATTGCCCGCATGATAGCAGCACGGTGCTCTGTTGATTAAAGATGGCGGATGACAGCTGTCAATAAAGCACATGGCTTTGTTTCCAAACAAGAGCACGTGGAATTTGCCGCCACCACATAGAAGGCAGCACTGTTCTCTCTGGATTAAAGATGGCGGATGACAGCTGTCAGAAAAGCATATAGGTTTGTAAAGCACGTGGAATTTACCGCCACCACATTTCAAAGGTAAGTAGCTAAAGAGGGCAGCACGGCGCTCAAAGATGGCTGCTGTCAAAAAGCATTTTTCAAATTATCCGCCACCACATTTCAAAGGTAAGTAGCTAAAGAGAGCAGCACTGTGCTCTATAGATTAAAGATGGCGGATGACAGCTGCACGTGGCTTTGTTTACCTCGAGCTAGTGAGGTTAAGTTGGTAGCACTAAGGTTTAGACCCGTCAAGATGGCAGCACTGCGGATGGCAGGTGACGAATTTGCAGCTACTGCGATAAAGAGGGCAGCACAGTGCTCTGTCGTTTAAAGATGGCGGATGACAGCTGTCAAAGAAGCACGTGGCTGTCAAAAAACACGTGGATTTGTTTATCTCGCGCTAGTTAGGTTAAGTTGGCACTACTGAGGTTTAGGCCCGTCAAGATGGCAGTACTGAGGTTAGCGATGCGTTGTTGTCTGTCAAAAAGCACGTGGCTGTCATAAAACACGTGGCTTTGTTTACCTCGCGCTAGTTAGGTTAAGTTACAGCTGTCAAAAAAGCACGTGGCTGTCAAAAAGCACGTGGCTTTGTTTACCTCGCGCTAGTTAGGTTAAGTTGGCACTACTGAGGTTTAGGCCCGTCAAGATGGCAGTACTGAGGTTAGCGATGCGTTGTTGTCTGTCAAAAAGCACGTGGCTGTCAAAAAACACGTGGCTTTGTTTACCTCGCGCTAGTTAGTTTAAGTTGGCACTACTGAGGTTTAGGCGCGTCAAGATGGCAGCAGTGAGGTTAGCGATGCGTTGTTGTCGATGACAGCTGTCAAAAAGCACGTGGCTTTGTTTACAAATTCAAATCTCGCGCCAAAATTCAAATTTCCCGCGGGAGGTGGAGGCCTCTCCCGAGAGCCCGAGGTGGAGGTGGCGCCCGAACCATTCAATTATACTACTGCTGACCTCGCTTTCTTGGCGGACATAACGTCTTATTTGAGTGATTTAAATATTTCATTGCAAGGGAGAAACAAATTGATTAGCTCCAGGTGTGATAGAATTAAGGCTTTCAAAGTGCAGAGTTTGTTATTTGAAAAATCAGCTTGAAGCCAGAAATGTTGACAATTTTCCTTCATTAAAATCATTACATTTGTCTACTTATGAAAATCTTGGAGACTATCAGACGTCGTTACATACTTTGCACTCTGAATTCAATGCCCGATTCAAATAAATGAATTATATAGAATGAATGTAATATTTATGACCCGATTTTCAGGACGTCTTGAAAATTCACCATCATATTTCCAAACAAATCTGATAAAACTACAGTGTGACGCAGTCCTAAAGGACAGGTACTACCACTAGAGTGGTGTTATTATTGTTATTATTGTTATTGTTATTGTTATTATTATTATTGTAAACCATATTATAAACCATACGTGAATATTAAGTTTCACTCACTAAAGAAAGTATGGCTTGCTTGTTATCATTACTGTAATAATAATAATAATAATAATAATAATAATAATAATAATAATAATAATAATAATAATAATAATAATAATAATAATAATAATAATAATCGGTTAAGGGGATATAACGAGGAAGAGATAGGAGATTATAAAGTGCCCTTAAGGGTGTTAAAATGGGAATATCAGAGTGTGCTGTAAGACTGTTCAGCAGGAATACTACTGAACGCAACATAGTTTCTATTAGGCACGTTAATGGGCGAATGATGTAGCTAGATTTAGCTTTTCAGGAATTATGACGAGAAATGTCTCAGTCTATCCTGTTCGCCATATGAGGGTGCAGATAAGGAGGAAGTTGACGTGTTTTATGATGCACTGAGGGATATCATATTCAGGGTCGACAGCAAAAGTGCTACTGGGCGATTTCAATGCAAGAGTTTGAAATAGAACTGAAAAATATGAGAAGGTGATGGGTAAATGTGGGGAAGATATGGCAGCTAATAGGAATGAGAAGCATTTACTGGATTTCTGTGCTAGTATTGGATTACCAGTTGCGCATACATTCTTCAAGCACAAGTCTATTTTCCATTACACATGGAAGGGTAAGGGTACCAGATCCATAATAGACTGTATCAGTACAGTCTAAGCCACTGACGAGTGCAGACGTATTGAGTGGAGTGGGAGAAGGGAGTGCAGGTGCTGAGTGCAGGAAGGTAGTGAGGAGTTTACTGACAATGATTGATGTGGAGGAGTACAGGGTGATCATAGGAGGATGGCAGGGAAGAAAGAAGTGAAACCAGGAGGGTGTAATATGGAAACGGAAACGAAAGGAGAATTAATGCTATCAGCGGCGGTGATTATAATATTGCTATGAATTGGGGGGTCGAACTGAACCCAGGTGCGACGTCCAGTGGAAATATGAACTGGGAAGACATGGAAGCAATCAGAAGAGTTGTAAAAGAGATGGTTGTAGAAATCTGCCCCTTTGAGCAACTCAAAAATGATACAAGAGCAAACGAGGAGTTTGAAAAACTGAAGGGATGATTCCAAGAAAGGGCAGACGACACAACATCGCAAGTGTGGAAAAATGCAGAAGAAGTTGCAACATTAAGAGAGAAAATAGGACGATTAGAATAGGAGACGCTGAAACTGAAAGCAGAAGTGGAAGCCAACACTCTAAATCGCAGGAAGAAATGCCTACTTATATATGGTGTGCCTGAGGAGAAGAGGGAGGACAAAGTGCTTACAATTTATAAAGTAGTGGATCTAATTCAGGGGAAAATGAAAATTAATTTTAGTGAAGTGGACATAGACGATGTGCAGAGAGTGGGAAGAATTAGAGGCAACAGGCCTATCAAACTACAACTGTTTTCTACGTTGATGGCTGATATTGTGGTTGGCAGTGCGGGTAACATGCAGAGGGAAAAATTTGGTCTGTGAATAGATTGATGGACCTAGAAATGAAGATAAAACAAGAAGAAGAAACAGAGAGAAGTGTAGCGATTAGTGGGGAAGATAGGCAAGTGAAAGATAGTGATATAGGAGAAGATGGGGAAGGTAGTAATGTTAATACCAAAACTATCAGTGTGCTGTCCAAAGTGAGACAGGGAGAGGTGCCAAGTGAAAATGCGAGCATAAACACCGATAAGGAAGGAGCAGTGGATAATGGGGCGAGAACAGGTAGGCCTAGGGGTATAGACACAGTCACAGCTAGGGTCAAAGGAAGTCAGCAGGGTGGAAACAGTGAAGAAATGGCGGCTCAGAGGGGAATGGAATGTTCGGAGGCAACCTGAAAGAGAATAGAGCGGTGCTGAAACGAAGGGTGGAGCAGAAGTTTAAGGGACGAAGGAAGGAGCAGAAGGGACGAAGAAAGGAGAAGAAGCTTAAGAGACATGTGGGGAACAGGAGGAAATGATGAGGGTATTGTTACAAGAAGTAAAAACGCTAATAAATTTAACAAGATGTAAGAAAATTGTAGCAGAAGGTAGGGTGACAACAAAAGGAGTGAGCGTGATATCTTTGTGAAATGGGCTATGGCAATTTTATGTTATTTGTATGTGAATCTGTGTTTGGTATGATGTAGGAATAAGAAGCGAATGGGAGATATAAGGAAATTGGGTAAAGTAATTAGTGTGTTGTTTATTGGATTTAGGAGTGAAGTATGGCAATTTTATGTGAATATGTGTTGGTATGAATAGTGAGTTGATGAATATGGTGGTGTAAGGTTGAGAAAGGTGAATATTTGGTGTATTGATGATGAAAGCTTGAAGGTAATTTGAAGATTGAGAAAAGTGAATAATTGGTGTAATGATAGATGTATATGTTGAATGCTATTCGTGTGTGAACTGTATTTGGTATGAATAGTGATTTAATGAATAAGAGGCGAGTGGGAGGTATGAGCTTGGAGAGTCTGGCGTATGAATAAGAAGCGAATGGGAGGTATGAGATTGGAGAGTATGGAAGTTTGAAGGTAATGTGGAAAAGTAATTAGTGGGTTATTTGATAGTGTTATTTGTGTGGAGGTTTGTTTATGGTGGTATAAGGCTGAGAAAAGTGAATATTTGGTGTAATGACAGAAGGCAGGATGACAACAAAGGGAGGGAGCGTGGTATCTTTGTGAAATGGGCTATGGTATTATTATGTTATTTGTATGGAATCTGTGTTTGGTATGATGTAGGAATAAGAGGCGAATGGGAGGTATAAGGAGATTTGGTAAAGTAATTAGTGTGTTGTTTATTCATTTAGGAGTGAAGTATGGCAATTTTATGTGAATATGTGTTTGGTATGAATAGTGAATTGATGAATATGGTGGTGTAATGTTGAGAAAAGCGAATATTTGGTGTATTGATAATGAAAGCTTGAAGGTAATTTGAAGGTTGAGAAAAGTGAATAATTTGTGTAATGATATATGTTGGATGCTATTTGTAAGTTTGAAGGTAATTGGAAAAGTAGTTAGTGGGTTATTTGATAGTGTTATTTGTTTGGAGGTTTGCTTGTGGTGGTATAAGGCTGAGAAAAGTGAATAATTGGTGTAATGATGGTTGGTATTTGATGTTCGCTGGAACTCTAAACAGTCCAGTCCTTGTGTGCAAATAGAGATAGTATAGCGCAGCAGATTGAGCAAGTGTAGCAATGACATTAAGAAATTTAAATGGTAGAGGACTGCCCTGTGTAAACATTTTTTTTGCTAGTTGCTTTACGTCGCACCGACACAGATAGGTCTTATGGCGACGATGGGACAGGAAGGGGCTAGGAGTGGGAAGGAAGCTGCCGTGGCCTTAATTAAGGTACACCCCCAGCATTTGCCTGGTGTGAAAATGGGAAACCACGGAAAACCATCTTCATAACAGCCAACAGTGGGGTTCGAACCTGCTATCTCCCGAATACTGGATACTGGCCGCACTTAAGCGACTGCAGTTATCGAGCTCGGTCTGTGTAAACAGAAAAGTCAGCGCACTCAGCAGTAAACGTGTTCTTGCCTGGGTTTGCTAGGAGTGGAAATGTGTTGCCAGACTAGCTTACTCAGGCAGGCATATCTGGGACATGGTTAATGTTGCGCAACCCCAGCGGGTGCGCAACATTGTCAAGTAAACTGGTTATCAGCATCTGTCGATCATTGTCATTTAATTTAATCAGTGGCGCATTTCATTTTAGTTTGCCTTATTGTATTTAACTTGCCATTATATTTTATCAATTTAATTTTGTCTGTTTTTAAAATACGTGTGCCGTTAATGCCGTAGTGCCACGGCCATTAGATCTCCGGTAAGGAGTTGTGCATGGCCATTTATCAGCATCTGTTGTTCATATCATCTTAGTTTAAATCTGGCTATAGGCTGGACATTGTTATTTTTCTCATTTATCAGATCAAATAGGTATTTGTTTACTATAGGTCTGGAGAAAAATAATAAAGTTACATTACATTATAGACTGTATCATAAAGGACATTGAATTCAGGAAATCTGTTGGGAACGTGCGGTTTTCTCGGGATTTTTTATTATACAGACCACTGATCTGTAGATTTGATCTGTAGTAAACTAAGTATCTTTAGGTCTAGGATAGAGAAAGTGAAATCTGTCTGCAGACGAATAAGGGTAGAAAATCTCCAGGACTAAGATACAAATGCGACTGCGGTGAGGGATGAGGGACACCTTCCAAATATATACACCTCATATTGGTAATAAAGAGGAAGACCTGGAAGAATGTCTAGAAAATTTGGAACAACTAATCAGCAGTAGAAGAGTAAAAGTAATGTGAGATATCAATACTCAAGTTGGGAGAGAACGTAAAGGTCATGAGGATATCGTGTTGGCATTTGGATATGGCAAAAGGAAGAAAGAAGGTATTGCCTTGCTAGATTTCTGCAGAAGGTGTGATCTGATAGTGGGGAACACAAGGTTTCGGAAGGAATATAGCCAAATGTTAACAGGGTGTGCATGGAGAGGCCCGAAAACAAACATTGACTGATTACATACTGATTGAGTGCGGAAATCGAATGGAATTAATAACTGTGACAACTATGCCTGGAGAGGCTTTTGCGGGAGATCATAGTGTGGTCCTAGCTAAACCAAGGTTTGGGAACATCATGATACTAAGTGAATATAGAGATCGAAAATTTAAGAAATGAAATCTGAGAGATACCATTGCATCGGAAATTTACATACAGATAACCGCCTATCACATGCCCCTCAAAATTGCCCCTGCTTTGCCTTCCGTACAGTCAGTACTGATGAAGTCAAGGGCGAGTGGAGAGGATGATTTTTCTATCACTTTTATACACAATAGTATTGGTGCTGTTCTCCCTATTCTGACACATATTTTCAATTGTTATCTTAAGATTGGCACAATCTGGAAGTTACCTACTGTAATCCCACTTCCTACGAACCCAAGTTCGAAACTTTTATTCGATTACCATCAAATTTCTATTCTTCCTGCCATCTCCAAAACACTAGAACGGTTGGTACATGCTGAAATACAGTAATACCTGCACTCTCACTCCCTTCAGGATCCGCTGCAGTCTGGCTTTAAGAAGGGTCATAGTGCAGCAACTGCATTACTGAAAGTAAATGACGACATCAGACACGCAATGGACGAAATACGAGTTACTATGCTCACACTCCTCGACTTCAGCAATGTTTTTGGCGCTATCAATATCCAGATATTGTTAAAAGATCCTTGAATCATTTCTTGGTACTGAAGCTTCATACTATTTCCGCTCTTACCTTACAGATCGTAAGCAGCGTGTTAACCTCATTATATTACTTCAGAGTGGTGGGTGACGAGGCCGACGAGAAAGACAGGCCATGATCCGGTAAAGTCACGTGACAAGACCAGTCCCAGTAATGGTAGAGTGAAGCCAGTTATTACTTGTGTTCTTGTGGCGTTATTGCTAGTGTATTGTGGATTATGGAAGGAAATAACGGAGATTTGGTGTTTATGTGAATTTGTTGGTTTTGTGAAACAGTTTCTTATTTTCATAGTGTTGTGTTTGGAAGTGTGAGTAAGTATTTATTTATTTATAAAATTGTGTATATAACCTCAACGTTTTCACTTCATTCAGCAATATTGGGCTGCAATGCACCAGTTGAATAAATTACAACTCCAGTGGTGAGGATTTAGAGGTAATACATTCATATCCTATTTAATTACATGTACAATACTTGTACATTACTTGTACATTAACCAGTTTCATTAGCAACATTTGATTTCTATGAGTGTGTATATTTTTACTGCAGTAGGATTTTTAATTTTTGTCATCTAAGGCTAGTGAGAAACACTAGGTTTCATTTAATTTCTAATTGAATAGGGTGGTTTCAAGATAACTTTCAGGAAGGGAGCATAATTTAAGTATTAAATATGATGCTGAAACCAGATTGTAAATAGCTTACAATAGGTCTACCTTTGATCCTGGATTCAATAAGATATTCCTTATATGAATGTTATTGTAAATGTAGGCTTAATTGTACATTAACCACTATTATTAGCAACATTTGACTTTTCTGAGTGTGCATGTATTTATTGCAGTAAGAGTTTTAGATTTTGTCAACCAAGCCTAGTAAGATACATTCTATTTCATTTCATTTGTAATTGAATATGGTGGTTCCAAGATAACTTCCAGGAAGGTAGCAAAATTTAAGTATTAGATATGATGCTTAAGCCAGGTATGGAGTGGAACAAATGTAAGACTTGTAAATAGCCTACAATAGGCCTAACTTTCACCCTGAATTCAATAAGATAATCCTTACATGAATGTTATTGTGAAAATATGCTTAATTGTACATTGGCCAGTTTCATAAGCAACATTTGATTTATCTGAGTGTGCATATCTTTACTGCAGTAAGATTTTTAGTTTTTGTCATCCAAGACTAGTGAGAGACACTATGCTTCATTTAATTTCTAATTGAATAGGGTGGTTCCAAGATAACTTTCCGGAAGGGAGCATCATTTAAGTATTACTGTCGGATTTTTTTATTATGGACACTCGAGTTTCGGCCTTAATTACAAACGAACCAATAGGTCTATTGCAATGCGAGTTATACCAATATTTTCCTTGTTTAATCCTACATTAGTGTATATAAGACACATTGTTTTCGACGTTCATTAAGTATTTTTTATTTGTGGTTGTAATAAATATTGCCCGGGTTTTTGGCTTCTTCTCTAGGAAGCGCTCACTTAGGAATATATACAAGGAAAACTACTTATCTGATGGTAATGAAATTTTTATATGTTATAACCACACGTATTTCTAGTGAAATACTCAAGTTAATTTTTTTTCAACCATCCCGAAAAAAATTCGTATCATTTTTCTAAAGCAACTCTTTCTCAGCCCAGGATAAACGTACAACAGCAAACTTGGGCTTGTTTTGAAGCACTCAGTCATGGTTATCAGAAACTACAAAAACTGTAACCGTACAGTTTGGTACCGAATTTATGCAGAGTAATATTGAAAGGAGTTTTTGTGTATGCCGGACCGTGAGATTAACAGCAGGCCGGGTGGTGAAAACGGGCGCAGTGTTGCCGCGTTCAGTAGTAATCATGCGCGCAACGAACACAGTACACTCGCCCCGGGCAGTTGTGCAACGGAATGCCCATGACCTTGGTTTATCCGCAAGCTACTTTCAGTTGTCCTATATTCTGCATGTTGGCCACGTCACTTCAAGATGCCTCCTAGACCTCCGTTATCAGAGGGTGAACTTGCAATGATTTTGAGTGCTAATTGTTTCTTTCAATGTGAGGGGGAAAAGTAGGGGACAAGAGGTTCCCTATGTACAAGAAGGTGGCAGAGTGTCTTGGATTATCGCTGTCGTCAGTGAAGAGAGTAGGAGCCGCTTCAAAGGAGAATGATGGAAATACGTCATCCAGGTCAAGAAAGAAGCAGTGTGTGAGACCGGGGCGTCTGAAAATCCATCTCAATGATTTTACTTTGGGCACAATACGAAGAAGTATGCACGATTTTTATATGAATAAGATATTTCCCACAATTAAAAGCCTCCGTATGAAATTGTTAGAAAATATGCCGGATATTCATGATATGTCAATTTCTACGCTTTTGAAAGTAGTTCGAAGCTTGGGATTCCGATTCAAAAAACTAAACAGGAATCCAGTACTAAGGGAATCTGTGACAGTTGCTGCATCCTGACATACCTACCTTAGACGAATTAGAGACTTAAGAGCACAGGGCTACAAGATCTTCTTTACAGACAAGACGTGGTGCGGACAGAACGATACTATGAAATATGGGTGGCAAGAAAACGTGGTTGAAGCTTTAGAAAACAAATTTGACAACTATAATCTGTACAGAGGGCACATTCAGCAAATTTATGGATGGCGTGGAGGGTTCAAAGCACCGTCTGGAGCTGCGAATCGCATAATAATTTTACACATCGGAAGTGAAGAAGGATTTCTTGACGGTGCAGAACTTTGTTTTATTGGCAAGAAAGGCAGTGGTGATTACCACAATGAGATGAACTCGACTCATTATGAAGAATTGTTCACGAAAGTCCTGAGTTTATTGCCTGAAAGGTCGGCTGTCGTTATAGATCAAGCTCCATATCATACGATGGTCGATCCTTCATCTAAAAAACCCGAACATGTCATGGCTGAAACCTGAAATTATATCCTGGATAACATCAAAGAATATTACACTACCACCTGGAGTTGACGATTATAACAAATTAACGAAATCAGAGCTGATTGTCCTTGCCAGGCCTTATTTTCAAACACTGGTAAAGAAGCTGGAACAACTGACTAAACGACTTCGCCCAGATGTACAGCTTGTTTGGGTACCAGTGGCCCATTGCGAGCTTAATCCAAACGAGCTCATTTGGGCTTACGTAAAAGGGAAAATAGCAAAAACAAATATGGCTAACACATTAGAAAATGGTAGAGGTATGGAAGCAATTAACTCTTTATGCCGAGAAGCCTTACGTACCGTCACCCCTGAACTCTGGAAACAACGCATTAAACACGCTAAGAAAATTGAAGACCACTACTGGAAAAAAGATGGACTATCTGAAAACGTCCCTTATTTCGAGCCAGTCATAATCAACATGAATGACAGCAGCGCCGATTCATCGGAACACAGTGATTTTTCAGACGAAGAAAATTGATAGAATTAAATATTGTAAATATATATATAAATAATAATGCAATAACTCTTGTAAAAATTGTACAGTGTGATATTTTTAAATTAGGAAGTTAACCACTTTTAAACTTTAAACCTGCCTTTGAAGGTCCAAAGACCTTATGAGAAAAGGTGATGGGAAGTGGAATTTATAAGAGAAAATAAAATTTTTAAAGGTTGAAAGTAAACGAAAAGCTGTGTTCGTTGCGCGCGTGATTACTACTGAACGCGGCAACACTGCGCCCGATTTCACCATCCGGCCTGCTGTTAATCGCACGGTCCGGCGTACACAAAACCTCTTTTCAATATTACTCTTCATAAATTCAGTACCAAACTGTACGGTTACAGTTTTTTGTATTTTCTGATAACTATGACTGAGTGCTTCAAAACAAGCCCAAGTTTGCTGTTGTACGTTTATCCTGAGCTGAGAAAGAGTTGCTTTAGAAAAATGATAAGAAAACTTTTCGGGGTGGTTGAAAAAATTAAAACTTGAGTATTACACTACAAATACATGTGGTTATAACATATAAAAATTTCATTACCACCAGACAAGTAGTTTTCCTTGTATATTTTCCTAAGTGAGCGCTTCCTAGAGAAGAAGCCAAAAACCCGGGCAATATTTATTATAACCACAAATAAAAAATATTTAATGAACGTCAAAAACAATGTGTCTTATATGCGCTACTGTAGAATTAAACAAGGCAAATATTGGTATAACTCGCATCGCAATAGGCCTATTGGTTCGTTTGTAATTAAAGACTAAACTCGAGTGTCCATAATAACAAATCCGACAGTAGATATGATGCTGAAACTAGCTTGTAAATAGCTTACATGAGACCTACCTTTGATCCTGGATTCCATAAAATACTTCTTACATGAATGTTATTGTAAATGTTGGCCTAATTGTACATTAACCAGTTTCATTTGATTTATCTGAGTGTGTATATCTTTACCACAGTAAGATTTTTAGTTTTTGTCATCCAAGGCTAGTAAGAGTGACTATGTTTCATTTAAATTCTAATTGAATAGGGTGGTTCCAAGATAACTTCCAAGAAGGTAGCAAAATTTAAGTATTAGATATGATGCTGAAGCAAGGTATGGAGTGGAACAAATGTAAGACTTGTGAATAGCTTACATTAGGCCTACCTTTCACCCTGGATTCAATAAGATATTCCTTACATGAATGTTATTGTAAATATAGGCTTAATTGTACATTAGCCAGTTTCATTAGCAACATTTGATTTACCTGAGTGTGCATATCTTTACTGCAGTGAGATTTTTGTTTTGTTTTTGTCATCCAAGGCTAGTAAGAGAAACTATGTTTCATTTGATTTCTAATTGAGTAGGGTGGTTCCAAGATAACTTTCAGGAAGGGAGCATAATTTAATTATTAAATATGATGCTGAAACCAGATTGTAAATAGCTTACAATAGGCCTACCTTTGATCCTGGAGTCAATAAGATATTCCTTACAAGAATATTATTGTAAATGTTACGGGGTTACCCGTGGAATGCAGAGGTGAAAGAAGGTGCGGGCTGGAATGGGTCTAACTACAAAGCTGAGATATTGATTAAAATTGCATTAAAGGTTATATTTTCGAAATTAGCAAAACATAACAATTTTGACATAGAATTTGAACATTCAAAAAATAAAAACAAGTTAACAAATCAGGTACAAGACAAGGAAAGCCAATATTTACAGACACTTTAACCCCTCAGCTTCCTACCCCGCGGCCGGATAAGATTTCAACTACGCGCGACTGAAATACATTGATTCACTTAAAGCGTTACTACTAGTATAAGAGTAGCCCGATATTCACGAAATTTGGAATTCCTTATGGTAGAACTATGTACATGAAGATAATTACATAATTACATTTCCTTAGTAATTTAGTTCCGTGTGATAGAGTTCGAAGCACTCTTCGAGACAGAGACCCAAGGCACACTCCTGGCAGCAGTACACCGATGTCTTCTTTTCCCCGTGTTTTGAACACGCGATACAACGTCTCTGAGGTTTGGATTTCTCACTCTTGGGTGCTAATTTCCTGATAAAACGTATTTCCTGCAACCTTGGAACTGTATTATCTGATGCGCGCCGGCCTTGAATATTTCGTTTCGCGCCCGAGAAGCGTATTTTGTACTACGTAAACAAACCTTCCATCAGCTGAAACTGATAAGATGAGATAAGATAACTCTTTATTGCCACCCTAGTTTGCACCATCGGTTACAGGCAATAAAGAATATGAAATACACACGAACCCAAAAAACCAAACAAAACAATACAAACCAAACAAAACACTATAAACTAACATACTATTATATATAATGTAAAGCTCTTACTATCTACACTAAAACTATTAACTATGAACCCAAAGAACCACACAAAATAATATAAACCAAACAAAACAATTTACTATCTACTCTACTTATTTAGTGGTGCCCGTGCCGGC
The DNA here is from genome assembly GCF_040414725.1 of Anabrus simplex. Lineage (NCBI taxonomy): Eukaryota > Metazoa > Arthropoda > Insecta > Orthoptera > Tettigoniidae > Anabrus > Anabrus simplex. Next base: position 931,434,019 of record NC_090266.1, read on the forward strand.
GGAATCCAGCCTAGCACTGCACCAACTTGCCTAAAACTATTGAGATGCCTCTGGTATGCGAGGAACACCTCCGCATGTTAGGGCATCCCCTACCTTAATTCTAATGTACTAACCCATATCTACTCTCTACAGCTAACTAAACATAAAGAAAAAGAAACTTTGGCTGCACGCGGCATTCCCTGGTAAGGAGAGACCCATCCCACCCAGCACCGCTATCAGCCACACCTCCCGGGTTAGATGTTACCCCCACCTATAACTCGTACTTCTCTCCTCATTTTACGTGGCGAATCGTAGAGGCGGTTGCCGGTCCATCATACGATCCGTCACGCATTTATCTACTGCTCCGTCTATAATCGTGTCGTCTTACTTCATTCCTGCCACCATCTTGATTCACTTGTTATTCTGTGAGCGGACATGTTTCATCTTTCACCTAGGGATGGGACTGTACCATCCCACCCGTCTGTCTCTTATACCCCTCCCCCCTTCCATCCCCAATCTTCCCCTCTTACTTCTTCCTTGCCTCTGTCCATCTCTCTTATAATACTTATTCGCTAACTTTTACAGATAATCATCCACTATACCGTATAGTTAATATTTAAACACTATATACAAACGTATTTGTTGACAATTTTCCAGTTCCTTATTCATCACTTTTCTTTCTTATTCTTGCGTCTCTTAAACTAAAGCTACTTCCTAATTGCATTTTCCCCCCTATAGTTGAACTTACATATTAAACCACCGAATTGCCACAAATCAGATCTGTCTTTTCCTTGTTTCTCACATCACTTATCAATCCTTTCCATCTCTAAACAGTCCAACAGTTCCTCTTCCTCACGGCCACTCATTACTTACTAAAATTTTAAACCAGTGTTTAAAGTTTTCTTCTATTATGTTATCCAAACTCCTTTTCTTGTCCACTAACCCTATAGTTAATATTCAAACACTGTTTACAAATGTATTTGTTGACAATTCTCTAGCTCCTTATTCCTTACATTTCTTTCATCTTCTTACGACTCTTAGACTAAAACTTAAAACTACTCTCTATTTTTTTTATTTGAACTTACATCTTAAACCATCGAATTGCCAACAATCAAACCTGTCTTTTCCTTATTCCTCCTCTTTCTTCCGCTTATTTCCGTTTCTAAACAGTCCAACAGTTAATCTTACTCACAGCCCTCGTTACTTTATTGTCCTTTTTTTAACATTAGCTACCACATCCGTTCTCTCACATATGCAATCCTCTCCAAATATATACAAATCTTCTTTTCATCATACAATCTTATCAGATTATACTCCGAACTCCTCTTATTGTCATAAATTTTTATATAACCTAGCAGTTTCGTCTACCTCTTTCCTATCCTTCCTCTGTAACCCTCTTTTACCCCTTATTCTCTTAATTTCTTTATAAATCTCATTCTAACCATATTTAAATATTTGGAAATATTTGTTCCTCTTCCCCATTCTCTGTCCAGCCATACCGCCATCCTTTCAATTTTTTCTACTTTTTCTATCTCGTTTTTACTCAACGCTTTCTTTTTCAACTCTTCTAACTCCCTACATTCGATGAATATATGTAGGTCCGAACATCTTTCTCCACACAGAATACATCTACCCGCATTTTCTGTACCTATCCACCCTCTGTTTCTAGGAATTCCAAAAATCCACCAGTATAGGCCTCTTTTGCCCTTCCTGTCCTCAACTTCGATTTTCGGGTTCGTGGTTTCTAACAATTTGTTTAATACTGATAGTGAGGCTCTTTCTCTACATTCCATTATTAAACTCTGTCTCTCTATATCGGCAACTCTCCTTATAACCCTTCTCCATACCCATTCTTTCTTCTCTCTCCACCTCTCATATCCTATATCTCCTAACCCCAGTTTTCGTAATTTATTTTTGCACTTATTTACCCAATACCTCTCGTTCTCCATATTTTTCTGGAAATTATACGTCTCTTGTAGTAAATCCCCTCCCTTCCCTTCTTCCAATCTCATCCAATACTTCATCACCATCTTGGCTATAGTAGTGTCTATCGATTCTTTACATACTAATCTAGCCCCCACATTTGCAGTACAGTTTGGGACTCCCATAATAATCTTACTAAATTTCGCCACCACCTGGTTTAGTTCTTTTCTATTTTCCTCTAATCTCCATATTTCTACCCCATATAACATTTTTCCTTTGACCATTGATTGGAACACCAATTTCTGTATTTTGTACTTTTTATCCGGAAATTTATTTTCTAATATCCCCACTACTGCCAGTGCTCCCCTCCCTTTATATCTGGCTCTTCTGATCTGATTTTCCCACGTACCGTTACTACTAATTATAACTCCTAAGTACTCCATTTTTTCTGATATGATTTCTTGCTGCTCGACTGTCCAGAATTTCTTTTCTTTTTTGGCTTTCCTCTTCCTACATATCATTATCTGCGTCTTCCTTACATTTATCTTGAGTGCCCATCTTCTAGTATATTCCACTACCTCATTTAGCCCTTCTTGCAACCCCTTTGCTGTTAATGCCAAGATCAATAAATCGTCTGCAAATAGCAGCCCCGGTATCTCCCTCTTCCCAATCCAAGGGCATTGCCATCTCTCGGCTCCATGTCTATCCAATATATTATTTATAAACAGTAAAAATAATATCGGTGATAGCTTACAACCCTGCCTCACACCCCTTTTCGATTCCATACACTTACTCAACCCACCCCCTTTTAGTTTAATCATCACCAATACTTTCTCATATATTCCTTCTATAGCCAGCCTCATTTTCTTCGATAACCCAACCTCTCTTAATCTAGTAAATAACGCCTCCCTATTCGCTGCATCGAAGGCTTTCTCTAAATCTATTGCTGCTACATATAATCTCTTCCCTGCTATTTTCACATACTTCGTAATTAAAGTATCCAAAATCCATACATTATCCACAGTATTTTTCTCTTTTCGAAATCCATTTTGATAGTCCGAAATCCTTCCATATTTCTCTGCCCAATTTATAATCCTATTAGCTAGAATTCCTGTATATACCTTCGACAGCGAGTCCAGGAGTGTTATTCCTCTATAGTTGTTTGGATCACTTCGACTTCCTTTGTTCTTGTATATAGGACAAAGTACTCCTTTTCTCCACTCGCTAGGGAATTTATTCGTTTCCCATATCTTGTTAAAAAAATTTCACCATCACTTTCAGCATTACTTCATTTGCTCCTACTTCCTTCCATATCCTGTTAGTAATACCATTTGCCCCACCCGCAGTTTTGGTTTTTACTTTACTTAACACCCTGACTATTTTCTGACTTGTTATCTCCTCATCTAGTAACTGTACTCCTATTTGTACTTCATTTACAATATACGTCTTTTCCATACCCCCCCTGTCCTTCTCCCCTCCCACCCAAAAGCTCTGCAAAATATCCTATCCACTCATTTTCTGTTATCATTGTTCCTCCCCCTGTCGATCTAGTTCTCTTTATCTTACTTATAGTTTCCCAAACCCTATCAAATCTTTTCTCTTTACAATACCTGTTCACTCTCTCAGCTTCCGCCTCTTTCCAGCACTTTTTTCTCATTTAGTAACTTCTTGTAATCTCTTTTTAATTTACAATATTCCTCTCTTTTCCCTTGTTCCCCTCCTTTCTTGAAGTCCGCTAGAGCTGTCATTACAACCACTCGTTTCCTCTTACACTCTTCATCAAACCACCCCGTGCCTATGTTTCTGTCTATCTCTTCTCTTATTCTCACTTTCTTACCCACCTTCCATACTGGGCGTTCTATTAGTTTTAAAACTTCATCCACATCCCCTCCTTCCAAAATCCTTTCACTTTCAACACTTATACTTTCTTCACTCTCTTTTAACTCTGTTCTCAATATCTCGATCGTAGTATCATTCCAAATGTACTTCCATCCCTCCTTATACCTGTCTCTTTTTCCTACCCTACTCTTCACTCCATCATACTCCCCTCTTAATTTTATCTTGATGGGCATATGTTCTGTTATCACACATTCTGTCACCTCAAAACTTATTATCTTCTTTAGAGCTATTTCCGTGCTTACTCCTATATCTACTACACTCCCGCCCTTCGATGTGATGAATGTCAGTTCACCATTACTATCTCCTTTCATCCATCCATTTAAAATATATAATTTGTCTATAGCACATAACTCTAATAATCTTACCCCATAGCTATTTATATCTTTGTCTTTACTATTTCTTCTGTACTCTCTCACTTCATTATCCTCTCTCCCATAATCGGGTACCCTATTACTCACTCTTGCATTCCAATCCCCTAACAATATCATTCCATCTTCCACATATAATCCTTTCATTTTGTTTATTTCTTCAATCAGTTCTTCAAAAAATGTCTTATTCGCTTAAGTTGAGTCTTTAGGATGGTTGTATAATAGAGCCAGGCAAATTGCCTCCTTCGCATCATTTCTCATTTTAATTCTCAGCCATACCACCCCTTCTACCTCATTCTGTATTCTCTCTACTCTCTCTACTATCTCATTTTTTATTAAAACTGTTATCCCACCCGGGTTTCTTCCCATTCTCCCCTTTTTTCCTTTATAACGTTGACTACTCTATACCCATCCCATTCAATTTCTATCCCTTTCCCTAACCACGTCTCTACTAGCGCAATAATCTCATACTCCTTTACTGTTTTCTCCAATTCTTTATTCCCTATCTTCCCCATCAACCCCTCAATATTCCACAACCCTATCGCCATCTCTAGTTATTTATTCCCTCCCACACTTTGCACCTGTGCTTCTCCATTTCCACCTCTACTCCTTGTCACTCTTCCCTGTGAGTCCTCTCCATATCTCTCCTCATCCTCTTTTCTCCCGTCATCCTTCCCTTTCTCCATACCTGCGCATTTTTTCTTTCCCCACAAATCTTTCAAATTTAATGATCTTTCCTTATTTAGCGCCTGCCTTTTTTTCCATTTTATTTTCTGTGTTCATTTTACTCAGAGAGGATGCATTCTTACCCTGCCTACTGTTACCTTCATTCACAATTTTCACTCTACTCCTCACCAGTTGTGGCACATTACTTGCTTCCTCCATCTCTGTGTTGTGATGACTCTTCAAGGACTCTGCATTTCCGCCCACCTGGTTGCTGGCACTGCTGTTCAGCACATCCCTACTTCCCGCACCTGATGTGATGTGGACTTCGCTCACTTCCGTAATATCACTCCTTTCTACGTCACTGTCCTTCCTTGCTACTTCCACTGTTGCCAAAGACACGTTCTGCTGCTGTTGTTGTTCATCAAGTTTTTTCAGCCTTCCCGCCCCCCACACTCGATTCCACCTTCCGTTTCCAACCACCAGCTGCTGCCCTCTAATATATGCCTTAAGACCTTGTTTTCTTGCCTCTCTTAAATGTCTATTCAGAATTCTGTTCTTCTCTCTGGCTTCCCTGTCCATCTCCCGTTTTATCCACACTTTCTCTCCTTTTAGATTACTCGAATTTCTTATTACAATGTCCGCCATCAGTGTCGATAGTAATTTCACTCTAATTGGTCTTTTTCCTTTCACTCTCCCCACACGCTGTACATCGTCAATAACAACTTCACTGAAGTTGATCTTCATCCTGTTCTGGATCACTTCTGACACTTTGTACACTAGTTCAACTTTAGACTCTCTTCTTCTTCTTGGACACCATATATGAAGATATTTTTTCTTACGTTATCTTGTAAACTCTTCTCGACTGCTCTCTTCGTTTCTCTTAGGTCCCACTCCAGACTTCTTACCTTCTGCTTCAACAGGTCTAATTCATCTTTATTACACCCTTCCTCTTCCAATATCTTCTTTACATCTTCTTCAACACTCAATTTTAGGTCCATAAATTCCCTGGATAACTCTCGGAACATTTCTTTTATTTGCTCCGTCTGACAAGCTTCTCTTATCATCTCTCTAATCGCCTCGTACTCTTCCCATCCAATGGAACCTACTGGACCTGGGCCGGGATTAATCTCTACTCCTCCTATTATCAGCTACACCATCACCACCGCCGCCACCAGTAACGTAGCCACCATCCTCTTTTTTCACCCTTTAACTCCATTCTTGTTTCCATTCTACTTCCCTTTTTACAGTTCCATCTGCCGATCGCTATCCTATATTGTGTCAACGTGATACCCATTGCTCCGCGCTCCACTCAGCACATCCGCTCAGCTCACTGTCTCACAGACGACTGTGAAACTGATAAGGTAACTGATCAATGTTTGTCCCTGTGACTTGTGTAAATATTATTGCAGAATCTAGGAATCATAATTCACTCTTGAAAACTTCCCTTTGACCTGTATGCATATCCATAGTCTCCTACACGAAATTTCCAAGTACTGGTTCCTCATCATCGTCACTCTCATCATTTACCACTGCATCGGTCACAGCCACATCATCTATTTCATTATCACTACTGCTAATACTGCCACTACTACTTCCGACTAAACTTTCATTTAAATTATACAATATTTCAAGCACGTTACTCTCAGCAGGAGCTAGCCATTGAGCTCGGTGCGTCACACAAGCTGATGAAGCTGCAGCGGGACCGAAAGCGGCAGGACGAAACTGAATGAGAGGAATAACATTTATGACGAATCAAACCAACTCGATACATATTTCAGATTAAAAGGTCGATACATCATCTTTCAAACGAGATATATACCATGCACAACTGCTTTTCGTGTCGTATGACAGAAAGCAGCACTAACTGATGCCTACACAGATCACTCGTGGAGACTTACGAAAAGACTACAAGCTGAGAAATAAAGACAAATATAATAAAAAATGCACTCTTAATACAAAACTATAGCAAAGAACATCACACGAAAAGACAAACTTCTCAGATCATCATTTCTTTATTTTATTCTGTGGGAAAGAATGAAGCAAACGGACTATTAAAAAAGCTGGGATTGGTGCTCAGACATAATTGACAAATACTTATCCTTGCAAAAGCAACTACACTTTAACGATTTTCAATTCTTATTTAGAACACTGATAAACCCGAAAATGTCTTCTTGGAAACAAAACAATTTGCATATCCATAACACCAAAACTCTTGGCGCTATAGCCGTAAATGCGAAACCATGTATGGGTCTATACCACGTATAGAGGTCGGCGGCTACGGAAGAAAAGGGGGCTATACCACGTATAGAGGTCTGCGCTGAGGGGTTAACGATCTGGGCTTCAAGCCCCACCTTTGCAATTCCTGAGCACTCAGCTCACAACCACATATTTATCAAAGGGCAGAAAACCCCTAATAACCTGGAGTACTTGCTCCCACCTAGCACTGTCAGGCCTCCTAGAGGCACATATCCAAATACAAGAAAGAGCTGACCTGCTCTCAATTTTTCAAGCCTATCAAAGGCCACAACGGACTTTACTATTATCTGCCCTCAAGGCACACTTACAAAGAAACAGGGGTACCTTGTACCCAACCTAATGGGCCTTAGTAGAAAAATAATAGGTTAAGTTAATGGCCCGCAACACCAAGTAGAATGGAGGTGTGTACTTGCACACCTACATGAAATCTTTTAAAACCTAAGAGGCACTAGGCCGATGAAGCAGGGGCTATTCCCAAACTATGGAGGTGACTCGTATGAGAAAACTTTAAGACATTACAGAAGGGAAGAAACAGTTACAAAACGTAGTCACCTCAAACCAAAAATGAAGGGGAGCTCAAGAGGGTAAAGCACTCTCTATCCCCGTTTTACAGTTAAAAATATGTGAAGTTTTACAAAAGCGACGGCAAATTACATGTTTCAAGATAGGTTACATAGTAAAGATTTCGGACCTTCCCCGCGGTTTAGACTGCTGGGCTAACGAGAAATAAAGATGTTAAGTGGCCATTACCTTGTAGAAGAACTGCTGCCGGATGAAAGAGGAGCTTCCCGCCTCCTGCTACACTTCCATACACCAGGCTAGATGTTGTTCGAGTGGCCGAGAGACAGGAAAATCAGCGGTTTTTATGTTCTCGGGGAAGATTCGAGACCTTTCATGAATAATTAAGACACGCCCGCAGTCGTTTATTGGCTGGCTACAAGTTACACATCAAAATTGGAAAAGAAATATACGATTGGTCAAAAATTAATTACAGAAATAATTGATGGGCTAACTTCAAAACTGGCGGAAAGAAAAGATTTATATTGCCAACCCACAAATGAAACAACGAAATTTAGTAAAGAACAAACTTATGAATACAAAATTTCTTCAAATAAAGTTCTTCCACTTCGCACCAGGGTGCATGGTCATAGTTTTTTGTAGAGACATCTATCAGAGAATGTCCACACTTCTTGATCAATAGAAAACAAAACAAGTGGAACTCCACACAGCACTGACAACTTCGTAATCACAAATTTTACGGTAGTGACATCTTCTGAGGAAACTTATAAGTTGATACAGTTGTTAAAGTTCAGAGTTTCTCCTGTAGAGGAGTACTTAAAGGCGGAAAATTCAAATGTGCGGCGTAGAGGTGTACCAACCGGTACAGTAAATATAGGCTTAATTGTACATTAACCAGTTTTATTAGCAGCATTTGATTTGTTTGAGTGTACACATCTATACTGCAGTAAGATTTTTTGTCATCCAAGGCTAGTAAGAGACACTATGTTTCATTTAATTTCTAACTGAAGAGGGTGGTTCTAAGATAACTTTCAGGAAGGGAGCATAACTTAAATATGATGCTGAAACCAGATTGTAAATAGCTTACAATAGGCCTACCTTTCATCCTGGATTCAATAAGATATTTTTACATGAATGTTATTGTATATATAGGCTTAATTGTACATTAACCATTAACATTATCCGAGTGTGCTTATCTTTACTTTAGTAAGATTTTTAGTTTTTGTTCAACCAAGGATAGTAACAGACACTATATTTCATTTGGTCTGTAGTTCAGTAGTGTTCTTTTTGTAGGTTGAAATGCGCTGAAATGTATTTTATTTACCACGCTACGATAGTCTCTTCCGTGAGCTTGAGGATACATTTTCTACAATAAGACCGGATGAGTCACGTGACATTCAGTGTATGACGTGCAGGCCGCGGCCTGTCTTTCTCGTCAGCCTCGGGTGGGTGAGGAAGGCAGGAGCTCCACAGTGTTCTGCACGATTCTGTCCTTAGTCCTCTCCTGCTTGCCCTCTATATTAATGATATCTCATCTAAAATAAATTATAATAGATATCACCTATATGCCGATGACCTCCAAATTTCCTGCCATGTTAATATGAAAGATATACCGAACGCAATAAGAGATATTAACTCCGACATCCAACAACTCTGTGCGAATGCCAGTGAAAACTCTATCACCCCCAACCCTAAAAGTCTCAAACAAATGTAATCGGTTCTCAGAAATTATTATACGTAATGTATAAAAGTTATACTGTTCCTCGGATGACATTAAATGCAACCATACCGGGCGAGTTGGCCGTGCGCGTAGAGGCGCACGGCTGTGAGCTTGCATCCGGGAGATAGTAGGTTCGAATCCCACTATCGGCAGCCCTGAAGATGGTTTTCCGTGGTTTCCCATTTTCACACCAGGCAAATGCTGGGGCTGTACCTTAATTAAGGCCACGGCCGCTTCCTTCCAACTCCTAGGCCTTTCCTATCCCATCGTCGCCATAAGACCTATCTGTGTCGGTGCAACGTAAAGCCCCTAGCAACAACAAATGCAACCATAATCCCGTTCGTAAGCGATGAACCTGGGTATGACCCTGACTGAGACTCTTGACTGCTCTACACACGGAAGAAATACATGTAGAGAGATGTACGCAACGCCGCATCCTCTGAAACAACATACGGATATTTTCCCACAAGACGTAAAGATAAAACCTCTCGAAAACTTTGATGCTGCCAATACATGACAATTGCGACATTGTCCTCATTGATGCGACCCATGAACAAACTACGAAACTTCAACGAGCATTTAACTGTCTTCGATTTGCTTTTAACTTGAGTTATGAATGCTCACATCACCCTTAGCTACAACGCTCTTTTCTGACTGAAAACCGACAGGCGACGAAGTTTCACATACCGACAATGATATATCGAACTCTGAATGAAAATCTACAAAAATACATTTCTTCCAAATCCTATTTATTGTCCTCACTCCATAATTGTAACAGCAGATCTGGCACTACCTTCGCTATTCCCGTCAACCACTCTTCAATTTGTAATAGATCCAGTAATATAGCAACACAGTCTCAATCGAGTAAGCAGTGAGGACAGATGTGCTGAGTGCGTGCTGAAGTATGGGGATAGCGCTAGAGCTCTATCGAGCGAGGATTGGGAGTTGGCTATGCAGGAGGAAGAAGAAGACGGACTTGTGCAACAGGATGAAGGGTGAGGAAGTAGGAGTGTTGGCAGGGCTGCTGGTGGCGGTGGTGCTATCAGCGCTGCTCGTAATAGGTGCAGTGGAGTTAAACCCAGGACCAGGCCCAATTGGTGCCCTAGGGTGGGAAGAGATAGAGGCGCTAAAAGAAGTGGTGAAGGAAGCTTGTCAGATAGACCAACTGAAGGAGATGATACGTAACCATTCCAAGGAGCTAAAGGAATTGCGTCAGTGCGTCAAAAGTGAGGTGGACGAGCTGAAGGAGAAAGTGGGGAGAAATGAGGCGGAGATGGAGAAAATGCGAGTGAAAGTCCAGGTGCTGGAGGGGGAGGTGGCGAAACTGAAGAGAGATATGGCTCATGGGATCCAAGTACGAATGAGGAAAAACATTTTTATATACGGAGTGGAAGAAACAGCGAAAGAAGATAAGGTGGCTTTAGTTTATAAGACAGTGAACTTGATAGGGACAGAATGAAGATAAATTTTAGTGAAGTAGATATTGATGAGGCACAGAGATTGGGAAGAGTGAAAGGTGGAGGTGGAAGACCAATTAAGCTCACGCTGATGTCTACCCTGATGGCGGAAATTATCCTAAGGAACGCGGGGAATTTAAAGGAAGGGAAGGTATGTTTGAAATAGAACATAGGTAGTGAAGCGAGCAGAGGGTTGAAAGTACTAAGAAGTCACATGTGGCGTGCGAGGAAACAAGTATTGAGAGCGTTCATTAGGGGAGACAAGTTGGTGGTGGGAAACGGTCGCTGGGTAAGAGAATGGTCAATAGAAAGGCTGCAACATACGGACCAAAATTATTTACAGACGATTACAGAAAAGAGAGCGATAGGAGTGACAAGAGAAGAGGAGAGCTCGGTGGTGGATCAGGGTGAAACGGCGGTCGGCGAGAGGGGGAGCGAGGACCAGCATGAAGAAAGAAGAGGAAGCAAGAGTGAAGATGGACGGGGAGAAGAAGAGGACGATCAGGGAGTGGAGCATGACGTCATCAGTCATGCATCATCGGGAAGTGTTGGAGTGGAAGAGGCGGCAAGTACCCGGAGAGAGGTAACGACCAGGACTAGAAGTGTAAGTCTGAAATATCTATGGGGGAAGAGAAATAAAGGGCAGAAGGAGAGGGGGAACAAAGAGACTGTAAGGGCAGTTAAGAAGGGAGAGAACAGAGAGGATACAGAAGGTCTTCGTAGAACTAGAAATAAGTTAAACAACGTTGCAGAGATAAATAAAAATAAGGGAGATAAGGAGGGGCAGGGGAGAGTAGTCGGTAGCTAGGGTGGAAGATAGGCGTGATAAATACTGAAGGGGTGTGAAGTAAGTTGGGGAATGAAGAGGTTTGCAAGATGGTGGAGAATTTTGATATAGTGGCCCTCCTGGAGACATGGCTAAAAGAAGGGACAAATTTAACCTGGAAGGGGTTCGTGATAAGGAATAAAACGAAGAAAAAGCGGGGAAAGAAGGGGAGAATTTCGGGCGGAATTTCATTATTAGTTAAAGAAGAACTAAGTGATCAACTCATGGATATAGAAAATGAGCTTGAAGAGGTATTATGGGTTAGGTTTAAAATGAGGGGGGGGAGAAAGAATGTGTGTTTGGGTTGTATATACAACCCTCCAAGGGGATCAATATATGCGAATGATTACTTCTTCGATGGCCTGATAGAGGAAATTAATATTATTAGTGGGAAGTACGAAGAGGATGGACTGATTTTGTTAGGGGACTTAAATGCAAGAATAGGAAGCTCTTGTCCAGAGTATGGTAAAGAAGTAAGGAGAGTAAAGATGGGAGATAGGAAAAGTGAAGATAAAGTGAGAAATGTTTGCGGTCAGAAGTTGTTAGAAGTATGCGGGGCGTGTGAATTGTATATTCTAAATGAGTGGTGGCACGGTGATAAGGAAGGAAAAATGACTTATATTACACTCGAAGGAGGTAGTGTTATTAATCTGATTATGACTTCGGATGATATGTTGGACAGAATTAACAGGACGGGATTGGTGGATTGGCTGGAATCCCACCACTCCCCGGTATATATAATCGTAAATAGGGATGGAGGTGCAGAAGAAAAGAGTTCAGGAAGAGAATGGAGTGTGGGAGGTCGCAGAGTCCCTAAGTATATCTGGTTAGAGGAGGGGAGAGCAAAGTTATGGAAACATCTGGCGGGGGATGAATTCCAGATCATCAGGGTGGGGATTGAGGCAGCAGTGAGAGGTAATAATATTGACAGAGCTGTAGCTTTTGGAGTATCCGGGGAGGAAAATAGCTGAGGAGAAATCATACAGGAATAAGAATAGGGAGGTGGAAGAGGGTTGGTTCCGTAAGGAATGTAAGGAAAAAAGGAAGGCAGTGCTGAGAGCGTTGGCTGAGTTCAGGAAGCATGGTGAGAGGGGGCTAAGGGAACAATTTTGCAGGATGAGGAAAGAATTCAAGAATATGATAGGAGAGAAGAAAAAAAGTTTGGCAGGAGGCTCAAACGGAAGCTTTAAATAGAGAGTGCAAGAATAGGGAAGGAGAAATGGTGTGGGCGAGGGTTAAAAAAATAAACAGTGGGACGAGTAGAGTGACGAAACCGAGAATCGGCTATGGAACATGGGTAGAGTACTTCCAGGAATTATTAGGAGAACAGGAAGGGTGGGTTAATGTCGACGGAGGTGATAAAGTAGATAGAGGGCTAGAGAGGGGCTGCCAAGAGCTGGAAAAGAGAATAACAGGTGAGGAGGTGAGGGTAGTGATAAAAAGTTTGAAGACCAGGACTACGGGTGGGGAAAGTGGGATAACTAATGTGAATTCTAAGGAAGTAGCAAAAAATAAGCAGATGATAGAGTGTCTGGTAACGTTATTCAACAAGTAATTTGAGGGGGCGAAATTCCCTGAAGAATGGCAGAAGGGGATTATATGTCCTATTTATAAAAATAAAGGAGACAGGGCTAATCCCAGTATTTATAGAGGTATAATCCTGCTGGACTCCCCGAGTAAGGTGTACACAGGTATTCTAGCAAATAGATTGAGGAAGTGGACAGAGGATTACTCAATTATACCGTGTTTTCAAAATGGATTTAGGAAGGGGAGGATGACGGCTGATAATTTAATGATCGTGAGAACCATAATTGATAAATATGTAAAAAAAAAAGCAGGAGCCAAGGTATTTATTGCCCCAATTGACTTCCAGAAGGCGTTTGATACAGTGAGCAGGGAGGCCCTGTTTGAAAGATTGGGGAGGGTTGGGGTGGGAGAGAAGATGAGAAGAGCGATCAGACGTATATACGAAAAAAGTCTATTGTAGCAGCAGGGTGGAAGAGGGGGCGGTGAGTGGAGTGATTGAGTCGAAAGTTGGGTTGAAACAGGGATGTAAATTGTCACAAATCCTTTTCCTATTGTTTATAAACGATCTACTAGATGGCCATGTAGAGAAAAAATGGGCTTACCCAGTACTAGGCAAACAAGAAATTCCAGGATTAATTTTTGCCGATGATGTGTTGTTGCTATCGTTAACAGCTGCGGGTTTGCAAAAAAGTTTGTATAAGGTAGGGAGTTTTGGGGGAGAAATGCTCATTGAAGTTCAACGGTAAGAAGTCTAAGGTGATGGTATGCAGGAAAGGGAATAAAAAGAAACCGGGAGTAAAATGGGCAATAAACAGGGAAGAGATTGAGGTGGTGGAAAAGATGGAGTACCTGGGGTGATGCTGAGTAGAAATGGTAGTTGGTTAGAGCAGATTACGCGTATTAAATGGAAAGCCCAAGCACCACTCACAGTAAATAAGATACTGGAAAATAAATTTAGGGGAGCAAGCTATGCTATACAAAGTATGGTATTCAACACTGTAGTTAAGGGTAAAATGCTATATGCTTCGGAAGTTTGGGGAGTAGAAAAAGAGTGTGTAATATTAGAGCAGGTGGAAAGTAGGTTCTGCAAGATTGTTACAGGCCTACCCTTGTGCACAGCGAGTGCAGGTGTGAAGATGCTGTGTAAGGAGTATATTAAGATCGATATTTTAAAAAGAGTTCTTGGTTACTGGTGTAAACTAAGAGAAGGGTTAGGGGGCCGGATCCTACAGTCGGCCTACCAAAGCCAAATAGAGGATAATTATGGTGACCACTGGGTGGACAAGGTGAAGAACACCTGACAGACTGGGGTTGGGCGGTTTTATAACGTTAAATGGGGCGGGAGAAAGGGCATGCATTGGAAACACGTGATTAAGAGGGCGAGAGATATTGCTGAACAAGAGTCGGTGGCCGAATGCCGGGAGAAGGCTACCCTAAAAAGGTTTCTGAGAGTAAATCAGATGTTAAATCTGAGAGTGGCAAATGTAAATAGGGGGTGAGAAGGGGGTTAAACAGGTGGTTGTTAGGTGTATATGTTAGCAAAGGTTGGACTAAGTTAAAAGTAAATACTTTGTGCGTATTATGTGGTGAAGAAAGGAAAGACTTCCATTTGCTGACAGAGTGTAAAGGAATGCTGGAAGAGAGACGGATGTTTAACAAACATCAGTTGGAGTGGATTTCTCATCCGTGTAATGAAGATAAGCTTTTGAGGTGGATAGTGGCGGAATGGAAAAGTGCTGGGAGTTTGTGTAGGTTTTGGTCTAAAACCAGAAACAGATGTTCAGTAGCCTTAAAGGCGAAGTCTCAGTTGTACCAAGAGAAGGAAGATAGCGTAGTGGCATGTCATGACAAGCAATGTACTGAATCAGCACAGTGGAGTGGTCAACCTTCCTAGCTGCTGACTAGTAGCGGGGAAGGGGGGAGGAGATGTGCTGGCATGTGCCACCACAGAGAGACTTACTAGCATATGCAATAGTTGCTAGTTCAGGCGGGTGACACATGCCATCACGTATCCAGGAGTGAGGTGGGTTTTTAACAAGGGGTTGCCGTATTTTGCCCTTTATAATTTATTTTTAATTGCCATTTTAATTTTATTTTTAATTGTCCCTTTAATTTTAATTTTATTTTCTTAATTCAGCCGGCAGAGAGGCCATTAGACTAACTTTCCCCTGTGTTCTTATTTCATGCTGCTATGACCACCAATGGGGGATATTATTGTACTCTTAACAATGTATTTTGTTTTCTTCTTCGTTTTCTAATTGAGGATTCTTACTTTTTCTCCGTTAAGATCGATTAGGTTATGTAAACTGTTAAGATCGGGAGAAAAATAGAGGTGTACTACCAGTGAGAATATAGCAACGCGGGTTCCAAAGCAATGGGAGCTGAATCAGCATTTCCCCACGAGCTCATTGACGCCTTGCAATGTCATTGACCCTATGACGTCACGGTCACGTGGTCATGACGTCACGACCACGTGCTATTGTTTACAATCAAGACCACGTGCTCGTGTTTTGACAGCTGTCATCTTGACAGTTGTAATCTTGATGAGTCCTAACCTCACTTTTGACCATTTGCTCGTGTTTTGGCGCGGAATTTGAAAAAGTGGGCGAGGCTAACCTCACAACCGTCATCTTGACAGATTCTAACCACGTGCTTTTCTGTTTTGACAGATATGAGGCGTGAGATTTGAATAACAGGGCGACCCTAACCTCAGTGCCGTCACCTTGACGGGACTTAGCCACACACCACTTGCTTTTGACGGGTATGAGGCGCGGTATTTTGAAAAAGTGAACGACCCTAACCTCACTGCTGTCATCTTGACGGGACTTAGCCACACACCACGTGTTTTATCAGGTATAGAGCGCGGAATTTTGAAAAAGAGAACGACGCTAACCTCACTGCTGTCATCTTAACGGGACCTAGACACACACCAGGTGCTTTTGACAAGTACTGTATGTGGCGCGGAATTTTCAAGAAGAGAAAGATCCTAACCTTACAACTGTTATCTTGATGGGACTTAGCCACACACCACGTGTTTTTGAGAAGTGTGAGACTAGGAATTTTGAAAAAGAGAACGACCCTAACCTAACTGCTGTCATCTTGATGGGACTTAGCCACACACCACGTGCTTTTAGGAGGTATATGGCGCGGAATTTTGAAAAAGAGAACGACGCTAACCTCACCGCTGTCATTTTAACGGGACATAGCCAGACACCACGTGTTTTTTACAAGTATGTGGAGCGGAATTTTGAAAAAGAGAACTATCTTAACCTTACAGCTGTTATCTTGACGGGACTTACCCATACACCACTTGCTTTTGAGAGGTGTGAGGCGCAGAATTTTGAAAAAGTGAACGACCCTAACCTCACTGCTGTTATCTTGACGGGACTTAGCCACACACCACGTGCTTTTAGCAGCTACGAGGCGCGGAATTTCGAAAAAGAGAACGACGCTATTCTCACTGCTTGACGGGACGGGGCGGAATTTTGAAAATGTTAACGACCTTACACAGCACTGAGGTACCAAACAGTCAACTGGTAACTCAGCACTTAAAATATTAAAAGATTAAATCACGAGTGATTACCTAGCATCAAGATCGCCGCAGACCTTCGAGAAATTAGAGACCTTAAGGTACGAGGTGCGGGTTCAAGTCCATGCTGGTGAGCGGACTTGGGTGTACGAGTCCAGCTCCATGGTGACGAGAGGACACGGGAGTACGAGTCTGCCAGGAGAACCATTCGGGAATATGATTCGGGAGACGGCGGTTCACTGCACCAAGGTGATATGAATTTCAAACTGACAATAATTTTGAATAAATTAAGCTTTCGAAATAAATCTTCACTCGTTATAGATAGAACCTATCCTCCTGTACCAAGCCCTAGCTATTTTGTCTAGGAAGCGCCTTGAGAACTTTCATTCATGTTCCTTTAAATCATCAATTAGCACGGGCTATCTGTTACTGGTACAATATATATATATATATATATAGTAAAGAACTGGAATTAGAGGTAAGGTAATTTTCGGATGGTTTTATACTGCACAAAGTACGGTAATAAATAATATACAAGTTTGTGAGCAACTGCAAAATACCTCGACAATGTTGTCAGATGGACAGCAGGCAATGGTATGGTGATAGACCGGGTTAAATGTCAGGTTGTGAGTTTCACTAATAGGAAAAGCCCCCTCAATTTTAATTACTGCGTTGATGGGGGTGAAATTTCCTTATGGGGATCATTGAAAGTACCTACTCTTCAATATAAGGAAAGATCTTCTTTGGCGTAATCACATAAATGGAATTGTAAATAAAGGGTACAGGTCTCTGCACATGGCCAATAGGGTATTTAGGGATTGTAGTAAGGATGTGAAGGAGAGGCCATATATAGGTCTCTGGTAAGAACCCAACTAGAGTATGGTTCCAGTGAATGGGACCCTCACCAGGATTATTTGATTCAAGAACTGGCAAAAGTCCAAAGAAAAGCAGCTCGATTTGTTCTGGGTGATTTCCGACAAAAGAGTAGCGTTACAATTGCAAAGTTTGGGCTGGGAAGAATTGGCAGAAAGAAGACGAGCTGTTCGACGAAGTGGTATGTTCCGAGCTGGCATCGGAGAGATGGCGTGGGATGACATTAGTAGACGAATAAGTCTGACTGATGTCTTTAAAAGTAGGAAAGATCACAATATGAAGATAAAGTTGGAATTCAAGAGGAAAAAATGGGGCAAATATTATTTTATAGGAAGGGGAGTTAGGGATTGGAATAACTTACCAAGGGAGTTATTCAATATACTTCCAATTTCATTGAAATAATTTAAGAAAAGGCTGGGAAATAACAGATAGGGATAGATAGATAAAGATTGGGTGAACCCTGCCTTCGCAGGGCTCCACGCGTAGGTCTGTGAAGACCCTTTGTGTCCCTTAAACGGGTTTGCCTAGTCCAGCCCTAGTGCTCCTATAAAGGATACCAGTGTCCAGATGTTGGCATTCGTGATGTCTTCCAGGCTTACGAAATGTGGGCCAAGGTATCGATGTCTAGTGCTTGCAAGAGCCTCGCACTGACATAACACATGCCGGAGGTCTACTCCTCCCTACCGCATCTTCTACACATCGGATCCTGACTTATTTTCATGATGTGTAGGTGCCTCTGTAAGGTATTATGGCCTGTCAACAGTCCAACTACCATTCGCATTCTGCTCCTATTCAAATTTATCAGGACCTTTTTATAACTTTGGCTAGGCCCTTTGAAAAGTTCACGTGCCTGCCTTGCTATAGTTAACCTCTTCCAAATGTCTAAGTGAGACCGGTTTGTCCACTGGGATATTACCAGTTTCACGCTTCGGAGTGACACTCCCAGGAAGGGCTCTGGTCCTATGAAAAGACCTTTTGAACCTTGTTTCGCTAGTTTGTCAGCTTCTTCATTTCCACTGATACCTGTGTGCACAGGAACCCATAATAGGGTAACTGAGCTAAGTTCACACAGCTGATCTAACATCCTTTGGCATTCCTATACCATTTTTATGTTGTTTTAACTGCACATAGTGATTTTAACGCTGCCTGGCTATCGCTGCAAATGGTGATGCATCTTCTGTGTCCAGGCATGTTCCATATAGGGGAAGGCCATATAGCAAGGCCAGGATTGCGTATACTTCGGCCTGGAAAACAGTAGCGTATTTACCCATAGGAAGGGAGAGCCTTGTCTTAGGCCCCCAGACTCCGGCGCCTGTGCCCGTCTCTGTCCGCGAGCCATCTGTGT
Source organism: Anabrus simplex (assembly GCF_040414725.1). Classification (NCBI taxonomy): domain Eukaryota; kingdom Metazoa; phylum Arthropoda; class Insecta; order Orthoptera; family Tettigoniidae; genus Anabrus; species Anabrus simplex. Next base: position 931,452,906 of record NC_090266.1, read on the forward strand.
ACCATGTACAGCCCCCAGACCTCAGACCGGCCCCAGCATCCGCGGCCCACTCCTCCCTTGTAGGTATCACCACTGTGAACTTATAATTAAAATTAAAACTAGGCTTCATCAGGTCCCCGATCATCATTGTCGTAGGGAGAATAGCGTCTGGTGAAGCCTTGTAAGAATAGAGGCATGACCTCTATTCGGATTCTTGAAGGACCATCCTCCGAGTGACCAGAGGCGGTAGGCACTCATTCCCGCTATTTCCTTAACATATAAATGTAAGGGAGGAAGACCTAGGATGGCCTCCATTGCACATAATGGTGTAGTATCTAGTGCCCCTGTTATTCCTAGACACGCAAGTCTTTGGAAACTGTTTAACTTGGTGGTCACAGTTTTACTCTCCGAACCTGGCCACCAGACTAAAGATGCGTAGGTGATCGTGGGCCGTACAATAGAAATACAGAGCCACTGGACCACCTTAGGTCCTAGGCCCCAAGTCTTTCCGACGGCCCTGCGACTGGCCCACGTAATCTTGTGAGCCTTATCCACCTTATGGTCTATATGTTTCTTCCAACTCAGTCTTGCCTCAAGGATTACCCCTACGTATTTAACTGAGGTTGTCTTAACTAATTTTTTCCCAAATAGGAAAGGCTCTGACAGTCCGTCTAGCCTCCTCCTCCTGGTAAATACCACGAGCTCCGTCTTGTCGGGATTAACCGACAAGTCCGTGTCGTGGCACCATCTTTCCACCCTACGTAGGGAGCTCTGTACGAGCTCTGAAACCGTACTGGGGAAATTTCCCACCGCCATCAGGCTAATGTCATATTTACTGGTATCACGGTCGTGGGGTGACTGACCTTGGCAGGCTCTTTGTTCAGCTAGACGGTATGCAAACTTACATGACTTAACCTCACTATTAGCCCAGATTCACGTGCAACTAGAATTTCGCTTCCTACTCCACTTAACCCAGACTTTACCACTTGCTACCACCTCCTCATAACCAGAACACTTAGCTGCATCTTACTAATCAACTAGACATTACGTCTTCACTCGATCCTTCTTCTATTTCACTTATATATCACTCATTGCTCCCTCGCCAATCTGTAGTACTCCAATGGCAATGACGAACTGCGTCTAATGTCATATGCATAGCCTTGGGCGTAAATTCCTCCAACATTTAACCGGGTAAGTAGTTCATCCACTACCAGACACCATAATGTTGGTGATAATACTCCTCCCTGTGGACACCCCTGCCTATACTAGCTCTCAACATTACTGCGTTGAAGGTAAACAGAACTTGACAGCCCTGCAGTGAGGCCATAATCCATTTTATGAGCATCCTCACTCATCTTCTCTCTAGACCAAGTTCTATGGAGCTCAAAGATGTGTAGTTAAAGGCCCCTTCTATATTTAGGAATACAACCATAGCAAGTTGTTGATGATCCAAGGCACTCTCCAGCCTAGAAACTAGCTGGTGTAGTGCCGTCTCAACCGACTTCCCTGGTTGATATGCATGTTGCTGAGGATGCAGGGGACAGTCTCTTAATACTTTCTCCCTGATATGTCTATCCACAAGTCTTTCCAAGGTCTTAAGAAGAAAAGACGTTAGACTAATGGGTCTGCCGGGCTGAGTGGCTCAGACGGTTAAGGCGCTGGCCTTCTGACCCCAACTTGGCAGGTTCGATCCTGGCTCAGTCCGGTGGTATTTGAAGGTGCTCAAATACGTCAGCCTCGTGTCGGTAGATTTACCGGCACATAAAAAACTCCTGCGGGCCTAAATTCCGGCACCTCGGCGTCTCCGAAAACCTTAAAAGAGTAGTTAGTGGGACGTAAACAAATAACATTATTATTATTATTATTATTATTATTATTATTATTATTATTATTATTATTATTATTATTATTATTATTATTATTATTATTATTACTAATGGGTCTATAATCCTTAGGTCTAGTATATGAAGGCCTTCCAGGTTTGGGTATATACACTACCTTCGCCTGAAGCCACAAGGAGTACACGTACCCCCATAGTGAGACAGGCTCTAAAAATTCTGACCAGGTATGGCATAAGGACCCCACCTGCTTCTTGAAGAAGTGCTGGGAAGATCCCACCCATTCCTGGGCTTTTGTAAGGGGCAAAACATTCTAATGCCCACTTCACCCTTCTTGGGGTAACAATCTCTGCGGCTTCCTTCCAGCCACTTCTATCGGGTCTGAAGGATCCGCTCGATTCTACTTCACTATTCGTAACTGCTGAACCTGGAAAGTGGGCATCAAGCACTAAGTTCAGGGTCTCCCTCTCTGTAGATGTATATCCACCTGAAGATGATTCCAGTGAGCCCAGCCTTGCCCTTCCATCCAAGGTTAGAATTTTATGAAGCCTTGCCACTTCATGTTGACTTCCAATGGAGTCACAAAACTGTCTCCAAAATTTCCTAGAAGACTTTTTGACTTCTGACTTGTACCTTCTTTGTGATTCTTTATAAGAATCTAGGCTTTCTTGACCCTGAAGTTCCCTGTATTTATTCCAGAGCCTTCGTGTGTTTCTCCTCAGGTGTTCAAGATAACTGTTCCACTTGAAGCTTCCTGTTACTCTTTTTGCCTTAACGACTGGGCAGTTTAATTCATAAGAGGTAACCAGTGTCTGTGTGAGAAAACTCACACTGAGCTCCAGCTCCTTTTTGTTCTTAATTATATTTGAGGGTCCTCCTTCCAGTCCCCTCCTCACGTCCTCCCTGAAATACGTCCAATTGGTTCGGCCAGGGTTTCTATAAGATGGGATCTCGAAGGAGCCCTCTATATGAAACACAATGTGTCTATGGTCTGACAAGGAAGGCTCCAAAGAAACTTTCCAGTCTTTAAATTCCTGTATGATTCCCATGGAACCCAGGGTAAGATCTGTGATCCCCTCACGCCTGTTATTGATGAAGGTAGGGGTATCACCTATATTGATGGGACATTCGATTCATTTTACTGAATCGATTCATTTGATTCCGTTCACGTTACTGAATCGATACAGTGATCCAATTCACGGCACATTAGTCACCGCCCTTACTGCATCTGTGTAGTATGTGCTGGTAAGACAGCAGCAACAGCATACAGTGCTCGCAGCTGCCATCTGGTCTTCATACCATGAACTCCTTTCTTAGAAAAAAATGCTAGTCACTCTAATACATCGAAGGTTTCCGGCGAGGCAGGGTGGGAAAGGTTAGGATTAGGAAGGTAGCAGCCATGGCCTGAATTAAGGTACAGTCCAAGCATTTCCTGGTGTGAAAATGGGGAAACTACGGAAAACCATCTTAACGGCTGCCGACGGTGGGATTCGAACCCACCATCCCCCGAAAGCAAGCGCATAGCTACGCGATACTAACCGCACGACAACTCGCTCAGTCATTTTTGAAAATAGGTATTTTTCTATCAGCTGAGGATTTTTTAAATCGACATATTTTGTATAGGCTATCCGAGATGTACAGTAGCCCGCTGGTTTTCTGATTCAACATACTGTTGGTTAAGTCATTGCGTCTCTCCACATATGATTGGTCTTGTGGAACGATGTGACATATGAACTGAGAGAATACTGAGCCGTTCTTCCCAATATAAAACAGGTACTTTTGAGTGGTCATGAGCATGACTCATAGTAGAGTTTAATTGTCAAATGTCAACTAAGTTATAATACTAAGATTCATTAAACTAACAAATAGTATAACCTAATAGCCTACCTACTTACTAGCTACTTCAGAATTATGTTTTGACTACCTTTTTAACACTGCAAATAAAACCATCTATTATTTAAACCACCCTGTAAGAAGAGGACAGTGAATGCAAATGGTTTATTTTTTTCAAATGAGCTGAGCTCGAGAATCCATTATAGCATACGATTCTTTCAGTGTACTGTACCATAACTCACTGTATGTCTCGATGCAGCGGAAGCTCGGCTCTCCGCCAGTGTCCAACTGTCCAGTGTGCCGATAAGGAGCCGTGTATCTTGTGTCTCACTGAGCCGTGCTCGTTCACGATTCTTTCGGTGTGCCATGGCTCACTGTATGTCTCGCTGCAGCGGAAGCTCGGCTCTCCGCCACCTGCCAGTGTCCAGTGAGCCGATAAGGAGCCGTGTGTATCTTGTGTCTCACTGAGCCGCGCTCGTTCACGATTCTTTCGATGTTCCATGATTCACTGTCTCGCTGCAGCGGAAGCTCGGCTCCCCGTCAACGTCCAGTGAGTGCGCCACTCAGCACTGTCCGCTGGAAAGTAAGCTGAATCCTGTGAGGTGAGCTCGCCGTTCCTGTGAATCGATTCACTCGGACACTTGAATGAATCGATACACTGCTCCGAATCATGCATTCAGTAGCCAACACTGATCACTAGAGCCCGGATTTCCATGCAAATGCATGTTTTAAATAAGCTAGCCACACTTCTCAAACTTTGCAAACATTCGTTTTACGGCTTAACAATTCCAAATAACGGTTCTTTTTCCGTGCATGTTTGCATGTTTTGGCATTTTTCGGAGAAAATTCATGCATAATGCATATTTGGAAGATTTTGTATTTAATATCGCATATTTGGACGTTTAATATTGCATAATATGACTTTTATTCTGACTTTGACGCATATATATTGTTAACTTGCATCATAGTGCATTTTCTGAATGTTAGTTTGCAGAATTTGGGACAATTTTTCACGTTGTAGGCTACAGTATGTCTATTACTGAGAGACGGAAAGAATGTATTCCTGGCATCCTATGTGACAACCATAGTTAGTAACCTACATACGGTACAGGTCCTACAGTATAATGCAATTAACCAAACACTTTCTTATCTGTTGCCTGAGTAAACAATGACGTAAGTCGGAAGGCCCCACCTCCAAATCTAATTCTTAGGAATAAGGTGTCCCAGTTTTACAGTTGTACATTGCTATAAATTGAACCGTAAATTGTGCATTAATCATTGACGGCTCATTTTTCGTCTGTTAGACGAACAAAAGAAACCTTGTATTGCACTTCTGTGGCGCCGCGTTACTGGGATAGCAGCTTACAAATTCTGGTTTTTCATTGAACCCTCTACGTTGTTATCCTGGAATGTCCTACCCGGAACTCTCAATCGTCACACGTCTGTGTTATCGCAGCAAGCAATCGTTACCACTTATTGAGGACATTCAAATGTGTCTGCAATCATCGCATGAAGAAGCAGCTGCCGCAGATAGAGATAAGTTGAACAAACTAATTCGTTCAAATCCTGATTTTGAATTCGTCAAGCTTATAAAAGACGTATTGTGGTGAAAATGCAAAAGACGTACCATTTGACCTCACTTTGTCCAAATGTCTTCATTGAATTATGCATCTATCACTTCACGTGACTTCTCGTGCTTAAGTATGTGCTGAATGATAAACGGATGAGCTTAAATCAAGGTAATTTGGAGAAATTAGGGTAGTTTTTGTTCATGTTTCAAAAGGAACTGAATTTTGATAGTGCATATTTTCCAGTTTATTGTGCATGTTTTGCCATATGATAGTGCATGAATGCATGCATATTTTGAGATTTGATAGTGCATGGAAATCCGGGCTCTACGTTGATCACCTATGTTCATGATCTCAAGATCAGTTGTACATAGAAATTCTACGAAATGCTCTCCCCTTCGGTTTGTGTGTTTACTTCCCCAAATGCTGTGATGAGCATTGGCGTCATATCCAACTATGAGGTTTAGTCCTTGTTTCCTACAGTATATCACCAGTCTCTTGAACTCCTCCGGCGGGGGTGAAGCAAGTCTCTTGGCTGTCCGCCCTCTTCATATCTCACTAGAACTGCTACAAGGTCTCTAGTAATGAAGCCAGGTATAGCCCAAGCGTTATGATCCTTAACTAGTATACATGCTCTAGGCTTCTCCTCTGCTACTCCACTGAATAGAGTGAAGCCTGCACATTTTAGTCCCATGATATTCCCCTGTCTAAGCCAGGGTTCTTGTATCATGGGGACCGAAAACCTGCCTTTCTGGATACTTCTAATGAGTACCCTAGAGGCCGCTATACAATGTTGTATGTTTGCTTGTATGAAAGTAATCATTCCTTACTTTCATGCAATACTTTACCTTATGCGGTCTCCGGAACGTGCAGCTCCGTCTCCCGCGATGAATCTTGAGGCTTGGCTGGCCCCGGTTCCTGTCCGGGCTCTCCCGCTGTTCGCCCTGCTGGTCTCAGTGTTGTCTGTGGGGGGTTGGTCCTCTGCTTGTCACGCTTGCCCTCCACCAATGTGAAGGTAGCAACATGCACCCCGCAGTAGATCTTCTTTCCCACCACTTTCTCCACATCTCTGTAGTCCATGCTGACCACAAGTCGGACACCTCTCTTCTCCTCCTTGCGGTCGTAGACCCTCCAGCTGTTGGGATTTAAGCCATGGTTCTGGCGTGCCATTCTTCCCAAAAGGACGTTATTGTCCTTTGGTTGTCCTGGTATCCAGACCATGACTCTCTTATAGGAAATAAGTTTATCCATGCCCACAATTGTGAGCCTGGCTCCTTCCCACGGTTGTATACCTGTAACAAGACAAGAAAGCCATGCTACAGTCTCATCATTCTCTGCGATAATGACGGCCGCACCTCTCGACAGATAGTAGTCCAGGAACTGAGGCTTAATGGGCCCCTGCTCCGGAAGCTCGTCTATCAGACTGGTGATAGCCTCCTCCACAGATTCCACCTGTTTCTCAGTTAGCTGCTGGTCAAGATATCCTACAGGTACTATGGCCATCCTGCTCCCAGCTATAGCTATCCTGGCATACTCCACCTTGGGTTTTTTGTGGGTCTTCCGATCTTCTTCTGGGGTTGCCCCCGACAGAAGTCGTTTCCCCACTGGCATCTTGGTGGGTGGAGTCCTCTTGGTGGGTGGAGTCCTCTGTGCCCTAGAAGCAGAGCCCTTTTCAGGGTCCTGCCTCTTGTGCCCATTGGATCCCCCCATAGTCGTCGCTGTCGTGGCAGTAGAAGGCCTCTCAGCTCCAGGAGTTAGGCCCTCTTTGGCCTGCTCCCAGGCCTTTAAAGCCTTCTTATACCTCCTCTTCTCAGCGCTGGAGTGCTGTTTCTTCTTCTTCTTCTTCTCCTTCTGGACTAGTAGATTGCCCACCTCTAGAGTGAGCTGTGTTACTGTCGAGGTCGTACTATCCGAGGGTATCTCCGAAGAGTCCCCATCGGTTGTTGCTGAACTGGTGTTTCTCCCGGAGGCCCCAGAAGAGCTCTCCGGTTTATGGGTAGCTACGGTACTCATTTAGGTGCCACGAGTAGCTAGGGAAATATATATCCACCCAGGCAGGGCCCCGCATACCCGGGTAAGGCTACTTACTTCGAGAGGGCGCCAAGTATCTCGAAGGCTCCGCTCAGGACACATCACCCATGTGCCATGCACCCCATCGGCACGGGTCGCGTTACACCTTAGGGTTGGGTGGTGCTTTAGCTTCCTCCTCCTTGTATACCGAATGGTTACCCAATAGGGCTCCATTCGGCATCGCAAGAAAGGAGCTACTATTCCCCCTCACCACGCAGAGGATCTTCAATTGAAGAGGGTACCCCCTACAATTGTAGAAGCACACACCAGGGGGTACAGATAGGGAATCTGCCACCTGGGCGATTGCCCTAAATGCAGATCAACATTGACTGAATGATTAAAAACTAGATCACAATGGCAGTTGAATCACCGGTTATATTTGTGGATATAAGTCATCGAGCTAGAAAGAGGACTATAGAGTGGCTAACGTGGCTGCTACAGTGCTCTGGGTGGTGCCAAGGCGAAATAGCGACTCCATAGTTTAAGCGCCATTCATATAATTTCTTCCGCATACGGTGCGATACTTTTAATAGATTAGATCGAATAAATTATGCTCTCTACGTGTGTGACATGCAATTGCATAAATTGTAGAGAAAACGCGAAGAATAAATATATTTCAGGTAAGATTTATTTTACTAATGTACACAGTTTTGGGCGATTAGCAGAATTACATTGCCTGTGTACCACAATCCAGCACGTGTACATTAGGCCTAATTTTTTTCTTTTGGAACTGACCATACGGCCAAACACGGTAACGGTACTCTGCCTGACTGAGTGGCTCAGACGGTAGAGTGCTAGATTTCTGAGCCCAAGTTGACATATTTTATATTTGAAGGTGGTCATATACGACACCCTTGTGTCAGTAGATTTACCGCCCCGTAAGGTAACTCCGGTGGGGCAAATCTCCGGCACTTCAGCTTCTCCGAAAACCGTACTAAGTAGTTGGTAGGACGAAAAACCAAGAACATTATTTATTATTACATTATATCCTACAGAGCATATTTCCCCAGCATTTTGAAAATAAATATAAAGTGAACAACGATGATACAAGACGCTTGCTGTCCAACACCACACCTAAAATATTTAGAATTTCCTAGTCACCTAATCCCCTCTGCCAACGATACGGAGTAATATGTGGACTTTCAGTCCTACATCACCACTACTACTGAGCGAGTTGGCTACGTGGTTCGCGGTATAGAGCTCTTAGCTTGCATTCGGGATATAGTGAGTTCTAATCCCACTGTCGACAGCACTGATAGCTGGTTTTCCGTGGTTCCCATTTTCACATCAGGCTGCTGTGCCTTAATTAATGCCACTGCCACTTACTTCGCAGTCCTAGCCTTTTCCTATTCCATCGTAGCTATAAGACGTGTCTGAGTGGGTGCAACATAAGGCAAATGAAGAAATCGGCGTTACCATGATCGTCTTCCAAAAATATCGAAGTGAATTATTCAGGAAAGTTAACTTATGTGATTTAAGATCATTAACTCAAGAAGGACTGTTCTCTTTTTCAACAATTATCTCAATTTTTTATCCTACAAATTCTTGTTCTTATTTTATTATTATTATTATTATTAATATTATTATTATTAAGGAGTACTTTATTACACCATTGTTCACTACAAACCTTGTACTCCACGGCTCTAGAATACTTATTTTTCGTAAATTATTATTAGTTTTACGTCCTACTAACTACTATTTCGGATAAGCCGAGGTGCCGGAATGTTGTCTTGCAGGAGTCCTTTTAAGTGGCAGTAAATCTACTGACACGAGGCTGTGGGATTTGAGCACTTTCAAATAACATCGTACTGAGCCAGGATGGAATCTGCCAAGTTGCTTAGTGTCCAGCTCCTTGGTTGAATGATCAGCGTGCTGGCCTTTGGTTCAGAGGGCCCATGATTCTACCGGGTTGAGGATTTTAACCGGGTAGTCGACATTTAATTCCTTCTCCATATACACACAGCAGAACATCAAGGGCGGTTATTCCATGGAATGAAGGGAATGAGTCATTCCCTTAAAAATTATTACACAAAAAATATATGCATTTATGCATGTTATTGCAGCCAGTATTTATTTGAAATTTTATGTCGTTTTTTATAATGTATAATTAATTTTATTTTAACATGACAGTGATGCATGGGTAGTTGAGAGTTGCAAACATACGTCTATCTCCAAGAGCTATGCAAGGATGTGCGATCAAAGCCGTTCGTTAGGCAATTGGCCTGCCAGACTCGACCATGGCTTCACTCTGGTCACTTCGTAATTATTCGCTTGGGTTCGGGGAGCTCCGCCGAAGGGAATGCATCTCACGACTCATTCCGTTCGAGAGTATTTTTGTATGTGATTAAACTTGTGAGAAAGAGGTTCAATTGTGCTTGTGTTTTCAACTGAAGTGAAATATCGTACAGTGAGTTGTACCACTTAATTTACTTCGCGTTATTTATGAAAATTACACCAAATTTACGTGCACACATATAAATTAAAGGAACTACTGCGATTCTGCCGCCTTAGAAGGGAATTCATTCAATGTGCTCATTCCTGCTGTGAGTCTCTGAAGTACGACAACTGCCGGCGCGAGTGAGGAGAGCGGAGAGGTGTGTGGATGCGTATTAGAATCTCTCGTAATCCAGGGCATGAGTTCGAGGGCTTTCCAAGAGAAGAGTAATATAATTTCCGGTGGAAGACGAATGCCTGATTTACCGGGTGTAAAAACTAAAACGAAACGTTGTGTTCGACACTTTAATACAGAGCAGTATGGAAATATAGGCTGGTTATGTGCTTATCAAAAAACATCAGAACTCTACTGTTGGCCTTGCGTTCTATTTTCAAATGAAAAGGAGGTGTGGAGCATGACATGAATAATTTGCTTAAAGCATCCCAGCGTCATCAGCAATCACAAACACATATCTGAGCTGAAATTCTGTTAACAACTTTCGGAACGACCAGAATAGATTTTCAACTCGATCAGCAGTGTAAACTGGAGATAATAAAACATAACGTGTTGGTAAAACAGAATAGAAAGGTGATCCAACGACTGACTGACGTTGTAATGTATCTTGCAAGACAAGAACTTCCTTTCAGAGCGCATGCAGAGGTATCTTAAATCGTGGAAATTATATAGAACTCATAACACTGCTCAGCAAGTATGAAGACACACTGGCAAATCATTTGCAGAAAGCAACGATATTCATAGGTCTTTCACATCAAGTACAAAATGATTTAATTGACGGAGTAGCCAGTGTGTTATTGACCGAAATAAAGAATGAAATATCACAGTCACCATTCGTGGCGATTATTATTGATGAAACTACTGATATTTCTGGCCATTCCCAACTTTCAACTGTTGTTAGGTACACGTCTGCTGATGGAGAAGTACAGGAGAGATTTCTTGGATTTAGCGACGTAAGCGCCAATCGCAGATCACGTGTTCCACATAATGGACGAGTCAACAGTGGTTCTAAACTAGTCGCTCAATGTTGCTATGGAGCCGCAGTGATGTCATGAGGCCTCAGTGATTTACAGAAAAGAGTGAAAAACAAAGACCCCGACCCTATATTCATACATTGTTTTGCTCACAGACTGAACCTTGTCCTTACACAGACAGCTAATATAAAGGAATGTAAAATATTCTTCATGGCTCTGAGTAACCTGGCCTCTTTCTTTTTTAATTCGACGAAGAGAACTGCTGCATTAGATAAGGAAGTCAAAAGACGATTTCCTAAAGTGTGTCCAACACAATGGAATTACAACGGAAGACTTGTTGAAACAGTTGGTGAACGAAAAGAAGAACTAGTTCAGTTCAGTTGTTCGAGAATATCCTTGATAATCCTGAGCAATGGGATAGTCAAACGTGTCACGAAGTTCGAAGTTTTAGCAGTTTTCTCTCGGAATTCCAGTTCAATTATATTTTATTAGTTTTCAGCGAGATATTTTGCTTAACCGATTCTCTCTTTAGTAGTATAATTGGATGGTTCGGGCGCCACCTCCACCTCAGGCTCCCAGTGGCCACCTCCACCTCCACCTCAGCCAGAGGCCTCCCAGTGGCCTCCTCCACCTCAGCCAGAGGCCTCTTCCAGTGCTGCCAACTTAACCTAACTAGCGCGAAATTTGAATTTGTAAACAAAGCCACGTGCTTTTTGACAGACAACAACGCACCGCTAACCTCAGTACTGCCATCTTGACGGGCCTAAACCTCAGTAGTGCCAACTTAACCTAACTAGCGCGAGGTAAACAAAGCCACGTGCTTTTTGACAGCCACGTGCTTTTTGACAGATTTGTAAACAAAGCCACGTGCTTTTTGACAGCTGTCATCGACAACAACGCATCGCAAACCTCAGTACTACCATCTTGACGGGCCTAAACCCCAGTAGTGCCAACTTAACCTAACTAGCATGAGGTAAACAAAGCCACGTGTTTTTTGACAGCCACGTGCTTTTTGACAGATTTGTAAACAAAGCCACGTGCTTTTTGACAGACAACAACGCATCGCTAACCTCAGTACTGCCATCTTGACGGGAATAAACCTCGGTGGTACCAACTTAACCTAACTAGCTCGAGATAAACAAAGCCACGTGCTTTTTGACAGCCACGTGCTTTTTGACAGCTGTCATCCGCCATCTTTGAGCACTGTGCTGCCCTCTTTCGTCACCTGTCATCGGCAGTGCTGCCATCTTGACGGGTCTAAACCTTAGTGCTACCAACTTAACCTAACTAGCGTGAGGTAAACAAAGCCACGTGTTTTTTGACAGCTGTCATCCACCATCTTTGAGCACAGTGCTGCCCTCTTTAGCTACTTACCTTTGAAATGTGGTGGCGGATAATTTGAAAAATGCTTTTTGACAGCAGCCATCTTGCATCGCAAACCTCAGTGCTGCCCTCTTTAGCTAGATACCTGTGGTGGCAGACAATTCCACGTGACAGCAGCCATCTTTAATCAAGAGAGCACCGTGCTGCCCTCTATGTGGTGGCGGTAAATTGAAAAATTCCACGTGCTCTTGTTTGGAAACAAACTCACGTGCTTTTTTTGACAGCTACCATCCACCATCTTTAATCAACAGAGCACAGTGCTGTACTCTTTAGCTAGATACCTTTGAAATGTGGTGGCGGCAATTTGAAAAATTCTATGTGCTCTTGTTGGGAAACAAAGCCACGTGCTTTTTTGACAGCTGTCATCCGCCATCTTTAATCAATAGAGCACTGTGCTGCGGGCAATTTCGTCAGCTGTCATCCGCCATCTTTAATCCAGAGAGAACAGTGCTGCACTCTATGTGGTGGCGGTAAATTCCACGTGATTTACAAACCCATGTGCTTTTCTGACAGCTGTCATCCGCCATCTTTAATCTAGAGAGAACAGTGCTGCACTCTATGTGGTGGCGGCAAATTCCACGTGCTTTACAAACCTATGCGCTTTTCTGTCATCCACCATCTTTAATCTAGAGAGAACAGTGCTGCACTCTATGCGGTGGCGGCAAATTCCACGTGCTTTACAAACCTATGCGCTTTTCTGTCATCCACCATCTTTAATCTAGAGAGAACAGTGCTGCACTCTATGTGGTGGCGGCAAATTCTACGTGCTCTTATTTGGAAACAAATTCTACTCGCTCTTCAGCTGTCATCCACCATCTTTAATCAAGAGAGCACCGTGCTGCCCTCTTTGTGGTGGCGGATAATTTGAAAAAATTCTTTTCGACAAGCAGCCATCTTTAATCCAGAGAGAACAGTGCTGCCCTCTTTAGCTACTTACCTTTGAGGCGGTTAATTTGAAAAATTATTTTCGACAAGCTGCCATCTTTAATCCAGAGAGAACAGTGCTGCCCTCTTTAGCTACTTACCTTTGAGGCGGTTAATTTGAAATATTCTATTTAACAAGCTGCCATCTTTAATGAAAAGAGCATCGTGGTGCTATCTTGCGGGTAATATTTTACGTCACAGCTGTCATCCACCATCTTGCATTGCTAACCTTAGTGCTGCCCTCTTTAGCTACTTACCTTTGAAACAAAAAATCTATTTGACAAGCTGTCATCCGCCATCTTTAATCCAGAGAGAACAGTGCTGCACTCTATGTGGTGGCGGATAACTTGAAAAAATCTTTTTGACAAGCAGCCATCTTTAATCAACAGAGCACCGTGCTGACATCTTTAGCTACCGCCATCTTACATCGCTTACCTCGCTGCTGCACTCTATGTGGTGGCGGTAAATTCGAACAAGTTTAATCACGCATCGGGAAAGCTAGAGTAAGCACGTGCTGCAGTGATGACGTCATCATGCATGTTTAGACTTGTCCGTTTTCTTAAGAGTAAGTCGGTGTAAAGGAATGTGGTAGCGGTAAATTCGAACAAGTTTAAACATGCATCGGGAAAGCTAGAGTAAGCAAGTGCTGTTGTGATGACGTCATTGTGCATGTTTAGACCTGATCGTTTTTCTTAAGAGTAAGTCGGTGTAAAGCAATGCAATAAGTACAACATTTTTTGAATGCGATCAAATATTTATTTACAAATGTACTACAACAGTGTTCGTTTTTGCTGCTGACAAGGTTGGTGTGCTTCTTAACAACGTATGCTTCTGAAATGCCTCCTGCAACATTCAAATTAAACAAAGCATTTAGAAATATATTATACTAAGTATGTTATGCTTTACAGAGAAGATCATATACTTCTTACCTTGCTGTTATTCCTTTTCGGAATCATCATCATCATCATCATCATGAGGTACTAGAGAAAGTTCATTCATACACTGTGTACAGTGTTCAATCCTAGGATTTGGTCCATCCCAATCATCATCACCATTTTCTCCTCGATGCTTGTAATGTCGTTCACAAGTTCTGCATAAAGCTACTTCGATTGACATCTTACTGTGTAGAGGAAGGATGTCCCAAAAATTATGTACGTAAGAGGCAGCGTACGTATATAAAAATCCTGGTGGTAAGTATTGAATAAGATGTTTCGGCATCGACGATCTACGTTTATAGAACATCTTAATAGCCTCACTCACTCGTGAAACATAAATAAGATGTTGCGTATGAGCATGCAAACAGCATGCACATTTACAGTTTTGTTCCATAGCGTACGATGTCGAAGCACACACTAATGAAAATGATAAAGATCTATTCTTATTTATAGTCTCGTAACAATATTCGTTAGCGGATGGTAAGTAACATCGCTCATATGAATAATAAGACAATAGGCTGCTGTGTTAGCAGGAATGTTTTCAGATGTTTCAAATTCTAAACGAATATCAACTGGAGATTCTTTTATAGATTCTTCGTGATAAGAGCAGTCTATAACTACAATCGGTGCTTTATTTTTAAATTCTTGAGGTGTAAATAGCGGACGATCTTCTTTCTGATAATACGATGATTGAAATTTACAAAACATGTCATAGAGCATCCCAAACTTATTTTTCTCAAAGTTAATGTCGATGTTTTCGTAGGGATACGTAATTCCATTGAGATATAGTCTAACGTGTCTTAATTTGCAGTGATCAAACAGTGAGCTATCTTTTTCGTGATTGAATTTACGATTAGTTTGAAATCCAAAAATAATGTACAAGGGCTTCTCAGTAAAACGTGATGTTTTAACAGCCCAGCTATGCTTGTTTGTAGGTGGTAACACAGGATATTCATGCAGCTCCCAACTTCTAAAACGTATAGGTAATGGTGTATCATTTTCTACAATCTTGAGCAATCGAAGTTTTTCACGATCAGATAAGGTTACATGTGGGATCCGCCACAGTATACGATGCAGTGTTATTTTCGATTCTACAGGTGTTTCTACTGCTTTAAGAGAATTGTAATCACTTCGATCACGGATTAGAATAAGCTCTTGTTTTACGTTGATTATAATACGTGTAAAGTCTTCTGCGAATCCAAAAATATGTTTCAGTGATAACATACCCGTAAAAGTTCCATCCTCATTAATCATCCAGTTGTTAGTAGCTTTTGGACACCATCCAGCCATCCGCAAAAGATTACTTTCTTCATCACAGAAAGAAGGGTAGAGTTTCATTGCGCTTGTAATACCAACATTCTTCGTTCGATCTATTTCAACATTATTTACTTCATATCGCGCTTCAGAAAAGAGAAAAGCTAGAGCATGGTTGTTTAGTTGTGAAGTGCTTGGTCCACTTCCATCAGACTTTTCTAATCGTCCTTCAATATAGAGGTAGCTTTCGTGTGGTAAGGTGTAAACATCTTGTTGATTAATAATAAAATGAATTTCATCATTGTTATTTAATCCAAACGTAAACGGTTGATAGGAATGAAGCTCACTTCGTACTACACCTTCACGACTTTCTACTGTATTCGTAATGTCTAGCATTTCTTCCATTCTGTTGTAGTAGTGTATATCCTAAATCTTGGAGTATCTGCTTATGGGTATCTGTTAACTCGATGAGTCTCTGCACACATGTAGTATGTCTTCGGAATGTACACCGTGTTTTATAGATGGTTTTCATACTGGTTTAAGATGTAGTTTGTAAGCTACGTACGCGTGCTGATCTAAATGAATAAGCTGATTATGTTTATTTACAAGTCTAAGAGTAATGTTGCTAATGTGTTTTACAGACACAGGATGATAAAGAACTACTGCTGGTTTCTCACAAATAGTATATCCACGTTCCTCTGTAACAATAAAGTCGTGCAGGACGTGCGAAGGTTGTAGATTACTATTCAAGTCTGTAATAATATTACAAGTAATGTTCACATTATAATCATCGAAGAGTTTTATAGGTTGATCAGACTCGTAACGTACGTTCGGTAGGAGCTCCCTCGATGAAAATCCAAGCAGTGATCCAATCGAATCAGGTTGTGATTTGAAGTCAATCTTAAATGATGATTCAATAACACATTTATGCGTAATGTTGCTTATAGTGATTGAGAACTTGTAATTATGATTACTAAAACTATCTTCCCCAAACTGATCAATTAACGTACTTTCAATATAGTCGTGAATATCATCTACTGTATAACTACCTGAGGGTAGTGTTAGCACATACTCATCGTAATAGAACTTGTTTAAACCATCACGCACATTATAGATTTTATTGTAGCTTTCAAACGATACTAGTCCAAGACTATGCGGCTGATAACCAAGTTCGATTGGTGGATTAAAATAGATGGTTGTTTCAGCTCCTTCTCCACGTACAGCAAACGTTCTTTCACTGTTCGTCATCACGTAGATACTAATACACTTTCTCTACTGTCTGGGTTTGATATAAGAACATAAGACATAATCGTCCGCACATGCGTGTATTAAAGTTTTGCACACGGTTTTTATTGTAAACAATGTCTGCACTGCTTCCGAAATAACGTATGAGCTCAAAAGGAGGAGGTAAATCTCCATAGCTATCAAAATACCATACTTTAGATTTACGTTTTACATAAGCAACGTAATGAGTTCCAGGTCCACGACTGTCGTCCAAGTTAATTACGGCACTTTCACGTTCACGTGGACGTGCTGGTAGTTGATCGCGCATATACACTCCTCGAAAATAATGAATTCCTAGTTGTTTAGCAAACGTAAAAACTTCATCATGCGTTAGAGCTCGATATGGCAGTGCATTCAGTAGACGTTTTTTGGAGAAATGTAGATACCAAGCCCTTTCTTGTATGGCGCTAGCTTCATGTTCACACCTTTGCCTCGTAACGCAATTGCCTCCATCGTCTTGTTATGACGTTCACTCTCTTTCAACTGTTGTTTCGCTTCTTCTACAGCTTTGACAGTTCTCGCTACAGCACTAGCACCACCTAGCAATGACCCTAAAGCTGCTAAGCCAGCAAACAGCGCAGGAAGAAATCCTCCTCGTTTTGGTACAGGAATAATTCGCGCACGTTTACTAAATATTGCTCTGCACTTTGGAGAAATTCTCGCTCTTGCTGCGCGTAACGCCTTAGTAATAGCTACACGAGGATTGTATTCCCCTCGAATAGCTTTTTGCGCAGCCTTTATAACATCTTTCCATCCAACAGTTTTTACTTTCTTCTTCTTCTTCATGTCGTTTGGATATCGTTGTTTCACCATGCTGGACACGACTTTACTAGTCAAGAGCAAATCATAAACTAACCGTTGCCTCTTGTTTCGTTTAATATATATATTACTATTACGTACTTTATGATTCAGTTATCATGAAGATTATAAAGCAGCAAGACACGCTACCTGTTACCGACATTGTACCACATCTCTTACCTAGTTCTAGTACAACTACAAGAAAACGTCATGGAACGTTGTTTCCTTTTACTGTTCGATGTATTATATCAGGTCCGTCGGGATGCGGTAAAACAAATCTTTTACTCACATTTATTACTTCTGTAAATGGTGTACGCTTCGAGAATATTTACGTTTTCGCAAAGTCACTCTATCAGCCGCTATATACTATTCTACAAACTGTAATGCACGATCTAGTTAAAGATGGAATAAGATATTTTAAATTTAATTCACATGAGCAAGTACCATCACCAGACGATGTGCTTCCTAATTCTCTAATGATCTTTGATGATGTCGCAACAGAACAGCAAAACGTTATTCGTGCATTCTTTAGTATGGGTTGACATAAACATGTTGATTGCATCTATTTGTGCCAAACCTATTCTCGTGTGCCCAAGCAGTTGATACGCGACAACGCAAATGTTATTGTGCTTTTTCGGCAAGATGAGCGCAACATGCGACATGTGTATAACGATCATGTTAACACTGATATGACATTCGATGACTTTAAACGTATGTGTGCTAAATGTTGGTCATTACACCGTTACAGCTTTTTAGTTATTGATAAAGAAAGTGATGTACAGCATGGACGATATCGCATGGGTTTCGATCATTTTATATGCATTAACACAGAATTACAGTAACTACTTGATTAAAAACCACCATCATGTTAACATCTAGCAAGGAGATCACAAAACATATCATCCAAGCTCGAAACAATATTCGACGGAAATTTAAAGAGCTTAAACGTATTCAAGCAGACACGGATTTATTTTTAAAAACACAACTATGTACACCACTCAAAGAAATTTTTAATTCTACTTCATTACCGCAGTCTACTTCAAGTTTTGCTTCTATGCAAACATCATATCATAAAGAGAAGCATGAAGAAGAAAAGCATGAAGAAGATACGGAAGAGAAGAAGCAGGATGTAGATCAAGAAGAGGAAGATAAGGAAGAAGAAGAAGAAGAACTTAATGATGCATCACCATCTAAGCGTGTTGAGTTTTTAACTACAGATGTTATTGCAGAAACACCTACTACATCGACGCAAAATCTGCCATCTTTGTCTGAGGTTATGATTACACCAGAGTATCGCAATCAGTTTAGAACTTTTATTCAAGATACCTATGGATCTCTCTTTGCACCTTATATAGAAAAACTTTTTACAGGACAAACTGACACTACCTATGGTATTCGCTACGAAGATGACTGTTTCCGGATAGGAAATTCAAATGTTAAGATTAATAGCAACAAACTCATTGTAAAAGGTGTTACCTATAAACCTACGAAAGGACTCTTAGAACTTCTTTTCTCACGAATACCTGACAAGGATATAATTTTACAAGATGATCTTAAAAAGTATAAAGCAATACTTTTTGCTACCGATGCAACACGACGTAATTACAAGAGAACAGAAGCTGTAAATGCGAATAAGAGTTACAAGTATCGTGAGTTTATTTCTAAGCTGTTTCCGACTGCACGTAGTCTAGACGTTATCTACAAGCCTTTGTTGCCGTATGTGGATGTAAGATACTGGAATGACCCAAACTTACTCGTTGAACGATTACAACTTTTAAGAGCATCGCAAGAGGCTGGTCACACTGGTCACGGATCAGAAATTCTAGAAATAGAAAGAGAACTACGTTATGCCGGTATTATTTTGTAATGGCTCGTCAAGAGAAGATCTCACCTGTAAAGGTAAACATCGCACATGAGTTACATAAACCAGCACGTCGCACCTACTGTCGCAGACGCGTTATTACACGAGGAAAAGATGATCTCTGGCAAGCAGACTTAGTAGAAATGATTCCATATGCTTCTAGTAATAAGGGCTATAAGTATCTACTTACTGTTATCGATGTGTACTCAAAGTTTGCTTTTGCACAACCCGTGCGTTCTAAAACAGCAGCTCAAGTTAAAGAAGCATTTAAACATATTGTTGAAGAATCGAAACGCTGCCCAAGGCTTCTTCAAACTGATCAAGGTAAAGAGTTTTACAACAAGGATTTTTCTTCTTACCTCAAGTTACTTGGCATTCAACACTACTCTACGTTCAGTAATCTCAAGGCAAGTATTGTAGAACGCTTTAATCGTACACTCAAAACAATGATGTGGCGAGAATTTACAGCGCAAGGTTCATATCGTTGGATTGATCTGCTACCTAGACTTTTATCTACCTACAACGATACACCTCATCGCACTATCGGAACAAAGCCACGTCTTGTTACAAAGAATACACCTCGTCTAGATGCTATTCATCTTGTAATCAAAACAGCTGATCCACGTCGCTATCGCTTTAAAGAAGGTGATTTCGTTCGCATCAGCAAACACAAGTCTATCTTTGCAAAAGGATACACACCTAACTGGAGCACTGAAATTTTTCAAATCAGAAGTGTTAAGCTTACTAATCCAGTTACGTATTTACTTCGCGATCTCAGAGGACAGCCTATTGAAGGAGGATTCTACATCGAAGAACTGCAGAAAACAAAATATCCTGATCACTATTTAGTTGAACGTGTTATTCGACGTCGTGGTAATAAACTGTATGTTAAATGGCTTGGTTTTAATAACAGCTTTAATTCATGGATTAATAAAGAGGATGTACTTTAAATCTTATGTGTGTTTTCTTTTAATCCTCTACGTTTCCTTTCTTCTAATTCACTAGGACATGCTGTAGGATTAAACAACACCTGTAATATGTTTTGACAATTCATATTTATTTTAGACTATATACATACATTTTTATCCTTTGTTCATGTTACGGTCTTTGACACTCAGTTTTCGTTTTATTACACCAACAACGACAAGTGCTGCTATATTCTTCTGAGCAGCTAAAGCACTAGGTAATAACACATACACACACAGCATAACTTTACGAAGCAGATTTTAACAGCTACACGACATACTCTATGCAGGCAGCATGTAACTACATGTCAGGCGAACGTGTTCTAGGGCCGCAGGGGAGATGAAGCACGAAGAAAAGAAGATCAATCACTCTATTGATGAGTCCACGCCCAACATGCTTCCTCATCTTTCTCCCAGCACGTTTCTTCACCTTTTCCTTGTTTACTCTCTCCACAGCCATGATAAGTGTTTATAAGCGAAGACAACTCGTTAGTTTTAGGTCCGTGATACAGTTTAATTAGTTGACATGTACGGCACTGTCTCACAGAAGGTCTTATAGCTAAACTCACGTGTTCATGATGTAAACTACACGTTTGAAGCTCTGACAAAACAGGATCTTGAGCCAACTCACGAGGCACCTTATCCCAAATCTTCTTTACAGCATTCGCAGCTACATTGACCAAAAATGCCTTTGGTAATGCATTTAACTCTTCTTCAGTAAAAGTGTTTAGTTTCTTTTTGCATGCATAAAACTTTACGATCGCCTTTTCAACTGCGTTACACTTAGTATCTGTTAGAAATGACATGATGTCTTTACTCTACAAATGTTTCTTTTACACTAAGGTTATTTCGACACTGCAGTTTACATATGTTGTTCACTTCCCGGCATGCACTGCGACACAACCAATCAAAGAGCATGCATACATGTTGTAAAGACTGTTTAGTTGTTTCTCTACTATGCTCTTTCGGAAGAGTTTTAAATGATGGGCACCCCAATTCATGCATGTCGATAACTTCACATGATGATGGTAGAAAATCACGCAACCATTCTTTCTTTTCACAACCCTTTAAAAGAACAAGATCTGCTCTTGACAAATGTGCATTCATCATTAAAGGTAGAAAACGATAAGGTTTTCCTTTTTCTTCCCACTTCAAACCTAAATTGTTTTCAATCCACTGAGTCTGCTTTTTATCTTCATCTGTTTGCAAACAGTAAGGGAACGGTGGACTAAATACTAAACTAACAAGTTTTGGTGCCCACAACACACAGCAATCTAACACAGCCACCTCTTTAAACACAAACTTGTTTCCGTTTACTTTAAAGCCTTGCACATCAACTATTAATGTTTTCGTCATGTTTGCACTCCACACTCTATCACTGTTTCCCGAAGACTAAAGCTTTTAGTCAACGAACGGGTTTATACATGCATGATGACGTCATCACTGCAGCACGTGCTTACTCTAGCTTTCCCGATGCGTGATTAAACTTGTTCGAATTTACCGCCACCACATAGAGTGCAGCAGCGAGGTAAGCGATGTAAGATGGCGGTAGCTAAAGATGTCAGCACGGTGCTCTGTTGATTAAAGATGGCTGCTTGTCAAAAAGATTTTTTCAAGTTATCCGCCACCACATAGAGTGCAGCACTGTTCTCTCTGGATTAAAGATGGCGGATGACAGCTTGTCAAATAGATTTTTTGTTTCAAAGGTAAGTAGCTAAAGAGGGCAGCACTAAGGTTAGCAATGCAAGATGGTGGATGACAGCTGTGACGTAAAATATTACCCACAAGATAGCACCACGATGCTCTTTTCATTAAAGATGGCAGCTTGTTAAATAGAATATTTCAAATTAACCGCCTCAAAGGTAAGTAGCTAAAGAGGGCAGCACTGTTCTCTCTGGATTAAAGATGGCAGCTTGTCGAAAATAATTTTTCAAATTAACCGCCTCAAAGGTAAGTAGCTAAAGAGGGCAGCACTGTTCTCTCTGGATTAAAGATGGCTGCTTGTCGAAAAGAATTTTTTCAAATTATCCGCCACCACAAAGAGGGCAGCACGGTGCTCTCTTGATTAAAGATGGTGGATGACAGCTGAAGAGCGAGTAGAATTTGTTTCCAAATAAGAGCACGTAGAATTTGCCGCCACCACATAGAGTGCAGCACTGTTCTCTCTAGATTAAAGATGGTGGATGACAGAAAAGCGCATAGGTTTGTAAAGCACGTGGAATTTGCCGCCACCGCATAGAGTGCAGCACTGTTCTCTCTAGATTAAAGATGGTGGATGACAGAAAAGCGCATAGGTTTGTAAAGCACGTGGAATTTGCCGCCACCACATAGAGTGCAGCACTGTTCTCTCTAGATTAAAGATGGCGGATGACAGCTGTCAGAAAAGCACATGGGTTTGTAAATCACGTGGAATTTACCGCCACCACATAGAGTGCAGCACTGTTCTCTCTGGATTAAAGATGGCGGATGACAGCTGACGAAATTGCCCGCAGCACAGTGCTCTATTGATTAAAGATGGCGGATGACAGCTGTCAAAAAAGCACGTGGCTTTGTTTCCCAACAAGAGCACATAGAATTTTTCAAATTGCCGCCACCACATTTCAAAGGTATCTAGCTAAAGAGTACAGCACTGTGCTCTGTTGATTAAAGATGGTGGATGGTAGCTGTCAAAAAAAGCACGTGAGTTTGTTTCCAAACAAGAGCACGTGGAATTTTTCAATTTACCGCCACCACATAGAGGGCAGCACGGTGCTCTCTTGATTAAAGATGGCTGCTGTCACGTGGAATTGTCTGCCACCACAGGTATCTAGCTAAAGAGGGCAGCACTGAGGTTTGCGATGCAAGATGGCTGCTGTCAAAAAGCATTTTTCAAATTATCCGCCACCACATTTCAAAGGTAAGTAGCTAAAGAGGGCAGCACTGTGCTCAAAGATGGTGGATGACAGCTGTCAAAAAACACGTGGCTTTGTTTACCTCACGCTAGTTAGGTTAAGTTGGTAGCACTAAGGTTTAGACCCGTCAAGATGGCAGCACTGCCGATGACAGGTGACGAAAGAGGGCAGCACAGTGCTCAAAGATGGCGGATGACAGCTGTCAAAAAGCACGTGGCTGTCAAAAAGCACGTGGCTTTGTTTATCTCGAGCTAGTTAGGTTAAGTTGGTACCACCGAGGTTTATTCCCGTCAAGATGGCAGTACTGAGGTTAGCGATGCGTTGTTGTCTGTCAAAAAGCACGTGGCTTTGTTTACAAATCTGTCAAAAAGCACGTGGCTGTCAAAAAACACGTGGCTTTGTTTACCTCATGCTAGTTAGGTTAAGTTGG
Source organism: Anabrus simplex (assembly GCF_040414725.1). Classification (NCBI taxonomy): domain Eukaryota; kingdom Metazoa; phylum Arthropoda; class Insecta; order Orthoptera; family Tettigoniidae; genus Anabrus; species Anabrus simplex. Next base: position 931,476,342 of record NC_090266.1, read on the forward strand.
CACTACTGGGGTTTAGGCCCGTCAAGATGGTAGTACTGAGGTTTGCGATGCGTTGTTGTCGATGACAGCTGTCAAAAAGCACGTGGCTTTGTTTACAAATCTGTCAAAAAGCACGTGGCTGTCAAAAAGCACGTGGCTTTGTTTACCTCGCGCTAGTTAGGTTAAGTTGGCACTACTGAGGTTTAGGCCCGTCAAGATGGCAGTACTGAGGTTAGCGGTGCGTTGTTGTCTGTCAAAAAGCACGTGGCTTTGTTTACAAATTCAAATTTCGCGCTAGTTAGGTTAAGTTGGCAGCACTGGAAGAGGCCTCTGGCTGAGGTGGAAGAGGCCACTGGGAGGCCTCTGGCTGAGGTGGAGGTGGAGGTGGCCACTGGGAGCCTGAGGTGGAGGTGGCGCCCGAACCATCCAATTATACTACTCTCTTTGAAATTCTTCAAAAGAAAGTACTAGATGTTTATTTCTGTATTGCCGAAGTAGAGGAAACAAAAAGTATCATTCAAGGAAAAAGAAATGAATTTGAAAGAGTACGGAACAAATGTCAAGAGAGCTACGAGCTGCCAAAGAAGAGGCTCCGTCAAAATGAAGCCTGCGACATAAATTTACACTACCGTCGCATATATTGTGAGATATATGACAATATACATACCCAACTAGAATTTCGGTTCCAAGCACTCGAGAAATTAACATTTTTACAGTTAGTTGATCAAAAGAACGTGAAGAAAAGTTTTCCTGAAGCAGCATTCTGTTCTTAGCAGCAAAGTTACGGTCAGTATTTTGACTTCGCCCGTCTCAGAAGCGATCTCAGTGCAGCTTATTCCTCCGTTGAGTACCTTACGATGGGAGTTCTAAAAAATTTCTTCTATTTAAGAAGTAGTGGATTGTCATCTTCTGCCATTTCTGAACTGTTTAATTAATGTGCGTTGATTTCAACTATCCTAGTGTCCAGTGCTAGTACCGATCGTTCATTTTCGGCACTTCGGAGAATCCGCACCTACTGCAGAATCACACAGGGATAACAGAGACTCTCGAACTTGTCTCTACTGTCGATTGAGAAGACGTTACCGTACTGAAACTGAAGTCATCAAAGAAAGAAGAAGAATTCTACAGCCGCGTCATAGAAGAATTCGTCAAGAAGGAGAGGTGACTGGAATTAACATTCAAATAGCACAAGACAATGTGAGTTATTGTATTTATTTTACTGTATACTGTATATCTTCTTAGCTTATGATATGTGCTTCCCTTACTGTAAAAGTCACGCGCCGCCACTGCAGAACATACTACAAACCACTCAAGAAACCCGCAATAGTAAATACGTCACTCCACCTAGGGTTGGAGTCGTCAGGAAGGGCATCCGGTCATAAAATTTGGCAAAATCCATATAAAATGTGACCGAGAAGAGACCAGGAATTTATTATTATTATTATTATTATTATTATTATTATTATTATTATTATTATTATTATTATTATTATTATTATTATTTTATTATTATTATTATTATTATTATTATTATTATTATTATTATTATTATTATTATTATTATTAGACCAGGATTTATTATTGTTATTATTACATTTTCTCAATGTTGTTATATTACTTTGTTCAAGGTTTTCTGTTCTACATTTTCATTCTCTGTAAGTAGGTCTAAATTTGTTTAATAGCAATGTATTGTGATTTATTTTGTAATTAGGCCTACTGGAAATGCGCTAATTTTCTTTCTTTATATAATTTGTAAGTACATTGCGCATCTTTGAGTGCTTCCCTAATAAAGAAAACTGTGATCCGGTATTTATTCCCAAAGCCTCTGTACCTCCTTCTTTACACGCCCACTCGATTTGATCGCTTACAAATGGCGGACGTGGCTTTCAAGTAGTTTCAAATATGGCGGTCCAGTGGCTACCCTATTAGCAAATGATTCTCAGAATTGTAGACTCCTTGCAATGTACTGTTGTCTTTGAAAACAACTGACTGCGATGCACAAGGGGTTGTGTTTTGAATGAGTAGCTGAGGAATTTTGATTGTTGGTATTTATATCAGGTAAAGTTATATTAAGGGCTTATAAAAGTTTTCTCTCCTTATTGTTGAAATATAATGTCTTTATGTGCTTCGTAGTTCAGGCAGTTGGAGTGAGCTTAAAATAACTCATAATAGAGGTGCACTGCGGTACGTATTTGCATTTGTGAGTAAACCAACTTGTTGAACTTATATTGCTGAAAGTAAGAAAGTATTTTTAGTGTTTTGCTGTAGTTACATGATTAGAATAATGTTACGTGCTACTGTGGAATATTAAACATTTGTGGCCGCTTTTATGTGGTATTTAATGTCTGTTGCGTTCAGTAACATTACACTCTGTGATTCACTTTGTGAATGCGTTTTGTTGATTTCAGTCTTAATTATTATACACTTATATTTTAATCTGAAAGTTCTTCTCAGCACGTTTCTTTTCCGTTGTTACGTTACATTTGAGTCTTTCTTACTCAGTTGTAAAGCCCGGAGCACTTGTCATTGCGCAATACTACCCGGAATGTGCTCTTTAAACTTGTTTATTGGATATAATTACACTTTTGAGGTTGTTCGGTATACAGATGCATATTGGGAATGTTACTGAAGATTTTTCAGATTTGTGTTCTTAACTGGTTGTTGCACATAAGTTAGTTATAATTTAATACGACAATTTTAATAGTGAATTTCATACGACTAATACCTTAACCTTATAAGAGATCCACGATTGCATTTTGAAAGTTATGTTAATAACAGGCATGGTTCACTGATTATCAGTTTGTCATTACGCAAGAAAGTCTATCATGTCCAAAATATTAAAGGTGCCAGAACCTAACCTAGTTGGTTACCTCTCTACTCAGAAAATTAATTATGTACTTAGAAACTGTGTTATTGACAGTATTATATTTTAACAAGTAATGACATAAATGTAGTCGACCAATATTAAGATTGCACGCACTTTGCAGTTTCTCTAACCTGTAGGCCAACATGATTCCAGTGGCAAAAGATCATAGTTAAACTTTTTCCAAGTTCATAGTAACTTAGTTCCTGCAGTGTGGGATGGTTCTAATTTTATATACTCTTTTACTGCAAAGGGAATGTTGGAGTCCTGTTGCATGGAAATACAGTAACGGATTAGCTTATAATTTTATGAGCTCACAGTGGTTTGCATCTAAAGGTTGCAGTAATGAAACATTACATGCAAGCAGCAATACCTTTTCAATTACTTGGATTGCATTTTATCCCAAAGCTACCCCCTGTGGGTGGGTGACCCAGATGGAGAATACACCTGCAGTATCCCCTGCATGTCGTAAGAGGCAACTAAAATGGGCCCCAAGGGTTCTCAACTTGGGAGCGTGGGTTGGCGACCACGGGGCCCTTAGCTGAGTCCTGGCATTGCTTCCACTTGTGCCAGGCTCCTCACTTTCATCTATCCTGTTCAACCTCCCTTGGTCAACTCTTGTTCTTTCCTGATCCCGACAGTAGTAGAACATTCGAGGCGTATGGAGTCTTTCATTTTCAAGCTCTTCGTGGCCCTTGTCTTTCTTTGTCCTCCTACTTCATTTTTTGAAGTGTTGGATTACTTCTCTCTCTACCCCCTGTGGGTGGGGGACACAGACGAAATGACACCCACAGTGTACCCTGCCTGTCTTAAGAGACAACTCAGAGGGGCGACCAAGGGATGATAAAATTAGAACCATTAGAATAATTGTGATTAGTACTGGAAATGGCAATGGTTGGCTAAGGTTGTGTGTGAATAATACTCCTGTAAATGTGAGTTATTTTATAAAAGAAAGTAAGTTTGGTGATTAGAACCTGGACCCACAGATTCTGTAAGTGTTATGGATGCTATGGAACTATAAATATTGGAGATAATCCTTCTCTAAGAGTCACATTTGTGTTAATTTTTGTCGCGGTTAAGGCCAAGTGTGTATAAACAAAGGCATCAAGGTAGTTTAGTGTACTTTTGAGGGGTCATGACACTTTTATATACTGTCTTTAGATTCAATTCGATATATCGAGTCGAGGTAACTTCAGCGTGTGGTACCGGGGTGACAACACACTACTCACATCACTTGCCTATCGGTTAATTTTACGTTAAAGAACAGATATGAGTTCCTGCGCAAAGTGTGGGAAAGCGGTACCTAGGCAGGTCATAGCATCTAAAATAGTGTGTAACACCTGTAGCAGTTGGTTTCACAGTAAGTGTGTGAACCTTAATGATCGAGGTGTAGAATTTTTGAAGTCCCAAGGTCCAACATGAGGTGTGACCAGTGCAACTCACAGCGGTATAGGAGCATGCAAGAAGAAGCGCAGTCACTTGCGTCGGCACCGTCAGTTTGGGACGTTTTATAACTGCTGCAAACTTTAACTGGAGAAAACAGCTAGTGAAATAGAAAAACAGTTAGGTAAATCGATTGATGTGTGTCATGAAAGGCTGGACGAGCACAGACTAATTCTAGATAATCCGCAGGCATTAATTATTCAACAGCAAAATATTATTGATAACATATTATCTGAAAACTATCGGCTTGCAAAAGCATTCATTGAGTTTAAAATCAGGTGCAATATTCTAGGATTAACACATAGGAGATATGGTATTCCGGAAGTACCGAATGAAAATATCTGTCGGATGGTCGTTAGTGTTGCCAAAGCGCTAGATGTAGAAATAAAAGACGATATGATTGATGCGTGTCATAGGCTGGAAAATGTTTATCGTTCAACTCATGGCATTATTGTAAAATTTGTTATATGATGTTATAAGATCTTAGTAAAACGTTACATCAAAAGAATTTGTCCACAGCTCATCTTGGTCTTTCCGTCCCTAGTCCTACCTATATATATTAATCAGTCATTAGCTCCTAATAGGTGAATTCTATTTGCTAAAGTTAAACAATTGCAATGTGATAGGGAATATAAGTATCTATGTGTGAACAGGATTGGCAAAATTTTGATGACGAACACTGATGGAAGTCGTGCATGCTATTTGTTGTGAGGGAGATTTGGATAAATTGTAATTTTTTTCATCATAATGTCGTTACTCTTTCAAGTTTGACTTTTCGTGAGCTATGATAATGAGTTTTTCGTTTATTATCAGAATGTAAGAGCTCAATAGCTTCTGTCGCTTAAACGCGGCTAGTATCCAGTATTCGGGAGATAGTAGGTTCGAACCCTACTGTCGGAGCCCTGAAAATGGTTTTCCGTGGTTTCCCATTTTCACACCAGGTAAATGCTGGGGCTGTACCTTAATTAAGGCCACGGCCGCTTCCTTCCCACTCCTTGCCCTTTCCTGTCCCATCGTCGCCATAAGACCTATCTGTGTTAGTGCGACGTAAAACAATTAGCAAAAAAAAAAAAAAAAAAAAGAACTAAGGTTGATATAAATCCAAAATCTCCTGTGCTCTTCATATGATATTGTTGTGCTGACAGACTTCTCTATCAAATATCATATTTAGGTTTAACGTAGTACAATAATATTTTTAATTACAATTCTGGGATGCTGGATCTGATACTGGCCAATTTCATACAGTAGTTGACATGAAATGTGAGGAATTTGTTCTTTTGTCTGAAGATTTAGTGTTCAGAAATGACAGAGATCCTTTGGTAACCAGTAAGGAGTGAGGCGGGGGAGTCTTGATTGGTGTCAAAAAGAATTTTAAGGCGAAACAATTATCCAGTTGCTCTAAACAGCATTGTGAATCACTTACTATTTGTATCTCAAATAATAATAATAATAATAATAATAATAATAATAATAGGCAGTTATTTATAAATGTTCATCATCCGTAACAGTGTATCAGGACTCTTTTGGTTATTTTGAAAGCACTGACAATCTTATAATTTCAGACTGTGTTATTGTGGGCAATTTCAATCTTCCTGAAATAAATTGTGCTAGTTATTCTTTTACAAAAAGAACTGTGATTTGTAAAAGATTGAGTCAGTTTATATCATATTTAGGTTTAACATAATCTTGATTACAATTCTAGGACACTAGATCTGGTACTGGCCAATTTCATAGTTGACATGAAACGTGAGGAATTTGCTCTTGTGTCTGAAGATTTAGATCACCCTCCCCCACTCTTTGTCATTACCTCCAGTAAAGAGGTGCTCATTACCAAAAAACATAAATCGAGAATACTACAGTTTCAAGAAAGCGGATTTTCTACAACTGTCTTATGAGTTAAGAGATATTGATTGGAACCCGTTGTATAGGTATCAGAATGTGGACCAGGCTGTGGATTTCTGTAACTCGTCAATATATAGATGCTTAGATAATTGCATACCTAAGGGTCATGTCATTAAAAAGTTAAAATTTCCAGTCTGGTTTAATCATGATATCATTCAGATGATCAAAATGAAAAGGAAGTGTGCCAAAACGAGGAAATTCTCCGTGTACTATGATGATCAATTCAAACAACTCAGATCTGAATTGAAAGAAAAATAAATTCTGCATATCAAGATTACATCAATGAACTAGAGGTTACTTTAAAATGTGATATAACACGTTTCTGGAGGCATGTTAAAAATAAGCAACTCATGAGATCAGGAGGAACTACATTTGAGTATAATAGTGAGAGTTACGTGGGCAGTAATGTTGTTCACGGTTTTGCTCGATATTTTGCGCTAATTAACGTCAGATCAGATTTTAATTACATATTGGATAATTTGGCTTTGGATGACATTCCCCTATTACCCCTGTTGAGATATTACATGTCGGTGCGATATCTGTTGAAGAGGTGAAAAAGGCTATTAATGGTAAACTAAAGCCTAAAGATTGAGTGATCCTGATGGCATACTACTATATATAATTAGGGCTTGTGCTGGTTTTTTGTTTTTTTTTGCTTTACGTCGCACCGCCACAGATAGGTCTTGCGACAGGACAGGAAACGCCTAGGAATGTGAAGGAAGCGGCCGTGGCCTTAATTAAGGTACAGCCCCAGCATTTATGCTGATTTATTGGCTAATCAATTAACTTTCATTTTTAACCTTTCTATTCGCACTTCATCCTTTCCTGAGAAATGGAAAGTAGCTAAGGTTACACCTATTTTTAAGACAGGCAGTTTTGTAATGATATCTAATTATCGTCCAGTGTGCACTATCAACACAATAGCTAAGGTATACGAACATACTTTGTATGTTGCGCAATAAGATTTATAACCATGTTAAGATTGTGTTATCTGAATTTCAGTATGGATTGTACCCAACATATCAGTTATCACCAATCTTTTGTATGATACCATTATTACTAACAGAAGGACTGCTGTTGTTTATATGGATTTCGAAAAAGCATTCGATAAAGTCGATACAAAAATGTATAAATTTGGTTTTTTGTAAACAGTTGTTGCAGTTAATGTGTTCATATTAAAAATATCAAGAGCAGTTTGTTTCTTTTAACAGTGAAATTTCAGATTACTTTATATCAGTCCTCCTGGTGTACCGCAAGGTTCTAATCTTGGACCTCTTTTGTTTTTAATTCTAACTAATGATTTACTTACAATATTTGCCACTATAACCATTTACTTTTTGCAGATGATTTGAAACTTTTACAGTAGCTTCTGTGGCTCAGGCGGCAACACGCCGGCCTCTCACTGCTGGGATCCATTGTGCAAATCCTGGTCACTCCATGTGAGATTTGTGCTGGACAAAGCAGAGGCAATAGAGGTTTTTCTCTGCCTACTCCAGTGTTTCCCTGTCATCTTTCATTCCAGGAACACTCCCCAATATCATTTCTTTCCATCTGTCATTCATTAATCATTGCCCCAGAGGAGTGCAACAGGCTTCGGCAGCTGGCACAAGTACTATCCTCGCCGCTAGATACGGGCTTCATTCATTCCATTCCTGACACAGTCGAATGGCTGAAAACAGGCTGTGGATTTTCGTTTTCATTGAAACTTTACAAATACATTAGCGACCACAAAGATCAGGTTGAGTTGCAAAAGGACATTGATAATGTCATTTCTTGGTGTGATATTAATAATTTGTCTTTGAATGCTAGTAAATGTAAATACATGACATTTACCAGGAGAAAGGAATTTGAAGTCTCAGCCTATCATATATGTGGGGCAAAATTGGATAGGGTTTTAATCTTTAAGGACCTTGGTATAATTTTTGACGGTATGTTAACGTTCAACGGTCATGTGAATACAGTAACAAAGAATGCTCCTCGAATGCTAGGATTTTTTTTATAAGAACTTCGAGACCTTTTACCCAGCCCTCTGTATTGAATAAATTATAAATGTTATCTTAGTAAGGAACATACTGGGATATTCTGTAATAATTCGGAGCCCGTATACAAGGCAAGAAGTGAATGCTATTGAAATTATACAAAACAAGTTCCTACGTTATCTTTATTTCAAAACTTTTAATACATTTTGCCCTTTTGACACATCAACCCAGTTATGGAGGAATAATTTCCTTCATTGTAAACAGACTGTCCTTAATTTTTATACAAATACTAAGAAAAATTGTATTAGGAAGATTTGATTCTTTGGACGTATTAAAACGCATTTCATTCCATGTTCCGCAGACAAGATCAGGTCAAAAACATTGCATCAGTCAAATTCACCTTTCGTAAAAATGACAATGCTTTAACGTAACAAGAGAAGTTGATATATTCATTGAATTGGATAATGAATTCAGCCTTTACACTTTGTAAATGTTTGATAATTCTTTCTTTCTGGTGTTATTCATATTTCCCATTGTACTTGTGTTTTAAATTTGTTTTTGTATTGTATTACCGTGTGGTTTCTTAGTGCATTTTTCATTTTTTTAAAAATTGTAAATGGTGTAATGTTAATATTCATTTTTAATTTAGTCTTTTTTTGTGTGTGTGTGTTAATTTTCAGCTTTGTTTTTGTTAAATTTTAACTGCATAGATATAGATACAGACTTCGATACACTGATTGTTTTTGTTTCACGATCATTTTCCTATCACCATTCGTTTTAGATTCTAGTCAGTGGATACATTTTGAAGTTTTAATTTACATTTCTTTACACCTCGTACCACTAGGGGCCGATGACCAAGCTGTTAGGCCCCTTAAAACTACAATCATCATCTCCCAAAGTATCAAGGCTAGGCACGATGTGGAAATTGGCTGGAGTTTTAAAGCTGAAGCTGTGAATTTTTTATAAACAGTCAACACTATTCTGTAGGAACAAAACAAGATTATACGAGATTAGGCCTACATGTTTCCTTTCCAGTTATTTGCTGGTATTTCTTAATCTTGCATTAGTTTCACCTGACTGGTAAACTTAAAGGTTATGTGTTGACTAAGTCAAAACTGATAAGAAAATGGCTTCCACTTTAACAAATTACCATTGTAATGCTCAGTTTAGGGTAAGCCCAAATCATGATTTACACCAGCAAAAGTTGGGAGGGATAACAATAACAATGATAATGATTAGATGTATACAAATATTCCAGAACAGGAACACCATGCGAGTTGGCTGCACTGTTAGGGTCATGTAACTATGACCTTGCATTCAGGAGATTTTATTATTATTATTATTAACAAATACATTGCAAATGGGAAATATCCCAGTGGCAACGGTCACTTACAGTAATGTAATCTATATATATATATATATAAAATAAGAGTTTTGTCTGTACATTGCTCAGAATTTGAAAAGAATGGTATCGTTCATGTCCACAGTAACAAGGAAATGCACTTTTTACGTTTCCGTAATTGGCAAAAGTTCAGTAAGACTTACCATCTTTCAGCGCACGCATGTAGCGCAATTGCACTGACATTTGTTTCTCTCTCACTTCTCGCGATGGTCGTGATTGTGCGGTGGACAGGGCTGCCAACGGTTCGTCTAAAGAACTAGTCCTAGTGCAGTGGCGCTATTTTTGAATTTGCGAATCTTGTACGGTGACAAAGCCATCGGTGTGGATATGTTAGGGTAGTTTAGTGACCAAACAATTGGTCTGGATACGTTAGGGTAGGTTAGTGACAAAGCTATTGGTCTGGATTGGTTAGGGTAGGTTAGTGACAAAGCCACTGGTCTGGATTGGTTAGGGTAGGATAGTGACAGTCATTGGTCTGGATCGAGCAAAGGGGGTCTGGGGGCGTTAGCCCCTACGTTAAAAGCCGCAAAGTAGCTCCAGGCCTCTAGTATCCCGTGTGACACCTCCATTGGTCTGGATACGTTAGGGCAGGTTAGCGACAAAACAATAAACTTGGATATGTTAGGGTAGGTTAGTGACAAAGCCATTGGTCTGGATTGGTTAGGGCAGGTTAGTGACAAAGCCATTGGTCTGGATCAAGCAAAGGGGTCTGGGGGCGTAAGCCCCCAGTCAAGAATCCGCGAAGCGGCCCTTGGCTTCTAGTATCCCGTGTGTCACCTCCATTGATCTTGATACATTAGGGTAGGTTAGTGAAAAAGTTGTGTATTTCTTGTGCGCGGGTTGGTAACAAAATTCATTTTACTTCATTGCTAGGAGTGACATCATATCTCACCCAATGGAAATGCTGGTAAGTATTTAGGCGATGGACAATGGCGTGTGATAAATTGCATTAGGTTATAAAAGCAAAATTACTTTGGGGGACGCCTGGTGGATTCTTAGCTGTCGCAGTGAACACATCTCTCCTCTGCAAGGTATACCATTTAAGATTTCTAACATATTACATTCTTATCATGCTATGAAAGTAATGTAGGACATACTGGATTTCTACCCCGTAATTTCTGTCTGTATGTATGTACACGCATCACTAGAAAACGGCTAAAGAGAATTAAATGAAAATCAGTATGCAAATTCGGGGAATAAGTCGCTACAATCTAAGCCATAAATAATTTTATTCACGCTGACAGAAATGGTAGTTTAGGGGAAGGCCTAACATTTACTTTTCAAATATTTGTGTTATTAGTGGTCTTATCTCAATAAAAATTGGTATTCAAATTAAGGGAATAAGTCGCTGCAATCTAGGTTATAAATAATTTTATTCACGCTGAGTGAAAAGGTAGTTTAGGGGAAGGCCCAAAATGTAATTCTCAAATATTTATATTATTGGTGGTCCTATCGATACATACTACATAACCAGAGTTGTATAGAATTAAATTTCTGACCATTTATGTCTTATACATTTTTACCGTACCGGCTATAACACAGATATTAATGAATTTGTATTTTTGTTGCTAAGTCCATATCAATACCGAGCCACGAGAAAATGGGTTAACAGAATGTAATGAAAATCGGTATATAGAGTCGGGGAATACGGCACTACAGTCTAAGCTATAAACAATTTTATTCACCCTGGATGAAATTGCAGTTTAGGGGAAGGCGCCTAAAATTTTATTTTTAAATATAGGTACCTATGAAATGAAATGGTGTATGGCTTTTAGTGCCAGGAGTGTCCGAGGACAAGTTCGGCTCACCAGATGCAGGTCTCTCGATTTGACGTCCGTAAGCGACCCGCACGTCGTGATGAGAATGAAATGATGATGAAGACGACACATACACCCAGCCCCTGTGTCAGCGAAATGAACCAATTATGGTTAAAATTCCCGACCCTGCTGGGAATCGAACTCGGGACCCCTGTGACCAAAGGCCAGCACGCTAACCATTTAGGCAGGGAGCCGTACGGTTCCTATGTTTTTGATCCTATCGAAAAGTACTACAGAACAAAAGTTCAGAGAATACAATTTCTGATCATTTATGTTTTATTCAGTTTTACCGTACCGACTATGATGAGTGGTATTTCAGAGTTGGAAGAAAACTGTGAAGGCCTACAATATCGAAAGCGCATAACATTGATCAACAATAACATAACATTGATCATTGTTTGTTGTGATGTTATTTGTCTCTTATGCTGCCTCTCAACTCCGATAGATGGCATTACTGCTGCGTACCGAGTATAATAGCCTGACAGAATCCAGGGAGTTAGAAAACTTTCTTTAGCATGTCATTCCTCTGGTTCATACATTTTCTGATACAGCTGGTAGGTAACACACTGGTTCCTCATAGTATTCCAGTTATTCGATCCCTACTCTGACGCGATGTTTTGAATGAGCAGTGTGCATACTTAAGGCAGAAGCTGAATTAGTAATAGTGTAGTAGTAGTTTAGTAGTACGGCCTGGTCTAGAATGACAATTTAGTCCTATTCCAAGTTATAGCACGACAATTCACTAAATAACTCAAAATTCCACCCTGAAAAGAGCCGTTTCTTAAGAAAATCTTCTTCCTCTTCACTTTTATTAAATTCTACATTCATTTTATTCCAAATTATCAGTGAAGAGGGGGTTTCTCCCCTGGCTTGGAGGAAAAATTTGCCTCCAAGTCAAATAGATTTTTCCGCCGGCAGTATAGTGAATTGATGTTTTCCGACTTATTGGGTACTCCTAGGAAAAAGGATTAGTAAAATGGCATAGTTTTTGCCTTTGAGTCTCCACTATTCGACCCTTTCCCCTCCGAAAAAAGACGAAGAGTGTTCACGAATCACGGCTGTCTGCGGCTTGGTTATTCCAGCTCTGGAACTTTGGACTGTTGGATCGGCAGTGTAGTCCTGTTCGCTAAAAGTGAGGGAATGTGTAGTGTTTCATTTGATCGAGTATTTCCTATGAAAGCATTGCTTTTAATCGCGCCATTCCTAATGACGTCATTGTAATGTAAGTTCATTTCAGTTGGGAAACCACTTAGACAGTCTTTCTGAGGATGTAAAAACGTATGTGGAGAGTGAGTGTCTACCATTTAAATGAAAACTCCCCAACCTGATTGTGACTGATGGTATGCAAATGGGTCTACCACTACAGTGAAAATTCCCTTTTCATATGAGAAAAGATGTTTGGTGACTTCCCTGTCACGTTTCTAGGGTAAGGTTAAGAGCTATGCATTTTAATACAATCTTGCTCACAACGTGTACACTAGAATTTCGTTTACAATGTAGAATTCCGTAGCGAAGCACGGGTACATCAGCTAGTAATAAACATAATTACCCAACAACATACAAACAAAGAAGCAAGCAAGCAAACAAACAACAAGAGTACAACAAGCAAATACAGTGGAACCTTGGATTGCGAGCATAATTCGTTCTGGCAACATGCTTGTAATCCAAGGCGCTCGTATATCAAAGCAAGTTTTCCCATAAGAAACAATTGAAACGCGGATGATTCATCCACAACACAAAAATATTTATTCGCATACCATTTCTAAAACAAATTAAAGTGCACTTTTCCATACAATACAATCATTGCTGGTGTGAGGGAGACGAGAGATGACATGAGAAGAGTTACTGTGTAGCACGAATTTCATTAACAGAATCGCTGCTATCTGTTGGCTCACTGGATTGTTTTCTTTTTGTGCAACTTTAACGAGGAACCTGTCCAGTAATTGTTGCTTTTGCCTCTTTTTGAGGATTTCACGAAAATGTGACATGGCATTGTCATTGAACTGATTCATCGCTCGCACTGCTACAGCATTATTCGGGTGGTGATTTTCTAAAAAAAATTGCACCTTTTCCCACATTTTGCACTTCTCCCGAATCTCAGTTGAAGTGAGAGATTCCACTTACTTTTCCTCCTCCTCTTCCCCGGACAAGATCTCCGTAACCTCCTGTTGTTCGCGATGCAGGTCCATCAGTTCGCTGGTGGTCAGTTCTTGCCATGTTCTTCCACCAGCTCTTGAATGCCCACGTCGTTCACCTCCAGCCCCATAGTCTTCGTGAAGGACACAATTTCATCGACAATCGGCGACTCATTGTCACCAACAATCACTTCAAAGTCACATCCAAGAACACAGTCAGGCCACAGCTTTCCACAAGCGGAAGAGAGAGTTCTCTTGGTGACTCCATCCCAGGCTTCATCGATGATCTTCAGGCATTTCACGATGGGGAAATGATTTCTCCCCAACCAAATGATGCTTTGGTGTATAGCTTCTTGAAGATCGAAATGACTTGCTTATCCATAGGCTGGAGTAGTGTTGGGAGGAAGGAACTTAACCATAGCGTACTTGAATTCCTCAAGACCTCAAGACCTGGAGGATGAGCAGGAGCATTGTCCATAACCAGCAAGACATTGAGCGGCAGATTATATTCTGAAAAGTATTTCTTCACTACAGGACCAAAGATCTCATTCGTCCATTCAACAGACGAACAGCGAAGGGGAAACATAGGCACACGTGACGCTCGTATTGCAGAACCTCACTCCCATATCAAGTTACAATTTATTTAAAATGTATGCTCATCTTGCAAAACACTTGTAGACCAAGTTACTCGCATTCCGAGGTTTCACTATATATGGAAAGAAAATATTACAAGAACTACTACTAGTTTAATATTCTAAATCCAGCATCATCATATACAAATTCACACACAATTTATGTATTTCCTGTGCTTTAATACTACGGCTTACAATACTATAGGTTGACCTTACTACGAGCTTAACATTATAAGTGATAATAAAGTGAAGTTAAGCCGTAATTACCCCACTACAACAACAACAAGAATAAAACAAGGGAGAAATACTACAAGTATAACTTTCTAAATCCAGCTTCATTATATACAAATTTGCACACAATTTAAGTATTTCCAGTACTTAACACTACAAATTACAATACTGTAGATTGAACTTACTACTAGCTTAACACTAGAAGTGATAATAAAGTCAAGTTAAAACATACTACCCAACAACTACAACAACCCAAGTACAAAAACTGATTCCATGGAAAAGAATATTACAAGAAATACTACTAGTTTAACATTCTAAATCCAGCATTGTGTACAGTTTCATACACAACTTAATTATTTCCAATATTTAACACTGTGGCTTACAAAACTATAGGTTGAGCTTACTACTAGCTTAACGTTACAAGTTATAATAAAGTAAGGTGAAAACATAATTGTCCAACAACTACAACAACAAAAGTACAACAAGCGATTCCAAAGAAAGCAAATGTTACAAGAAATACTACTAGTTTAAATTGCTAAATCCAGCGTCATCTTATACAACTTCACACTTACCTTAAGTATTTCTAGTACTTAACACTATGGCTTACAGTACTGTAGGTTGAGCTTACTACTAGCTTAACAGTACAAGTGATAATAAAGTAAAGTTAAAAACATTGGTACTTGCCCAACAAAACACCTACAACAACATGAGTACAAGAAGCAATTCCCTGGAAAGAGAATACCACAAGAAAAAAAACTCCTAGTTTCACAATCTAAACCAAGCAGAAATTCACAAATTCTGTGTCCGTAATTTACAACTTTTACTTTTTACTTTACACTAGCGCTAATGGTCTTCTTAAATAACTTGATACCGGAAGGGAATCTATCAAAGATTGCTGCAGGTAATTTATTCCAATCCCTTATGGTCCTTTTAACAAAGGAGAACTTGCCCATGTCCATATGCTGGTTTCTGGCCGTAACTTTATGCTTATGATCATTTCTTGATAAGTATGAGGGAGGTTCCAACCTATTCCTAATACTGTGCCAGGCAGCCCTTCCCGTATAGCTGTTATAAAGACCACACAGGGGAGCTCTAGTTCTTCTAGATTCAAGACTTTCCCAATTAATGGTATTCCTCCTATTCCCGGTTACGAAACGCATCACTCTTCTTTGAACTTTTTCTAGGGAATTTATTAAACCCACCCTGTACGTATCCCAGCACGCATATCCATATTCGAGAATTGGTCTTGGCAGGCATTTATAAGCTTTACTTTTGTCACCAGAATTAGCTTTCTTGAGTTTTCGCATAATAAAATGTAACGATCTCTACGATTTCTTAACTACATTTTCCATTTGCTCTGACCTGTTTAAGTCTTTTCTAATAGTAACACCTAAGTACTTATAACTATCAACTTCAGCAACACTTCCTCCTCCAATTTCGTAATCCCTCTTTCCTGTCATTTTTGTTTTACTGAAACACAATTTCTTGCTTTTTCCGCTGTGGATTTTCATTTGATTTTCTCGCGCCCATTTTTCAATCATATCTAAATCCTGCTGAAGCATTAGTTCATCCTCGTGTGTCTTTATCTCCCGATATATGATGCAATATTATTATTTATAAATTTCATTTTCCGTATTGACAGACTCAAAGTATAGATAAGAAATGTGTTTTTCCACCATTCAATACACAATTTATATATTAAGCTAGTACCGGTTTCGGCCCTTTAACGGCCATCATCAGCTAGTACATGTTTTGTTTAGCCATTAGACAATACACAAGTTGTTATATTAGGCATCCGGATGTCTAATGGGGGATGGAAATGTATATAATAACATATAATTAAAATATCAGTGGTTAGGGTAAAAAGTTACAAATAGAGTATGAGTATGTAAAACATATTAAAAAACACACAGGCCACAATATACAACATTTAAAAAAGTTTCAACACATTAAAATGGTGCGTATGGGTAGACACTTGTTAAAATCTTCAGTTCATGCTATGTAGATTCCATTCTTCTGTCCTCTGTGCAGTTACTTCTAAGTTATGTTGATTATATTGCGTAAGGTAATCTTCAAGGACATTTTGAAACTAGTGTATGTCTTATTGATGTGGGCCTTTGTCGTGATGAAATTTTGTTGTGTTATATATCCCAACTTGTGATATGCTATGGCAGGTTTCAATATAGCAAACAGCAGGTCTCGAGCTTGTATTTAGAAGTGGTCGGTGGTAACACCTCTCTCGTCTATGTTTGTTCTTGTAGTTATGGTTGTTGTGGAGGTCTTGTGCCGATGTGTTTGAAGGCTTGTTGTGTTCTGCTGCTCGCAGAACAAACATAGACGAGAGAGGTGTTACCACCGACCACTTCTAAATACAAGCTCGAGACCTGCTGTTTGCTATATTGAAACCTGCCATAGCATATCACAAGTTGGGATATATAACACAACAAAATTTCATCACGACAAAGGCCCACATCAATAAGACATACACTAGTTTCAAAATGTCCTTGAAGATTACCTTACGCAATATAATCAACATAACTTAGAAGTAACTGCACAGAGGACAGAAGAATGGAATCTACATAGCATGAACTGAAGATTTTAACAAGTGTCTACCCATACGCACCATTTTAATGTGTTGAAACTTTTTTAAATGTTGTATATTGTGGCCTGTGTGTTTTTTAATATGTTTTACATACTCATACTCTATTTGTAACTTTTTACCCTAACCACTGATATTTTAATTATATGTTATTATATACATTTCCATCCCCCATTAGACATCCGGATGCCTAATATAACAACTTGTGTATTGTCTAATGGCTAAACAAAACATGTACTAGCTGATGATGGCCGTTAAAGGGCCGAAACCGGTACTAGCTTAATATATAAATTGTGTATTGAATGGTGGAAAAACACATTTCTTATCTATATGATGCAATAATCGGCAAAGAGGCGCATTTCCGATTTTATCAAATCAGGCATATTCATGAAAAGTATGAAAAGAATTGGCCCAATAACGCTACTCTGAGCCACACCAGACGTAACGAGAAGATAGCGTTTCTCCCACGTGCACCCTCTGAATAGTTCTGCCATTGAGGAGTTCTCATATCCATTTCACAACTCTGATGTCAATGCCCGTACGCCCTAACTTGTTAAGCAGGATGTCATGATGCACAAGATCGAATGACAAAATCAATTTCTATTGCGTCAATCCTTGACCCACTGTCAAGCTTATCCGATATATCTTGGCATATGGAACAGAGCTGACTTTTGGAGAAGCCTTCCCTAAAACCATGCTGCCCCTTAGATATCATTCCAGAAGAGTCCCATTTTAACCTCAAATAATCTACTATTAATTGCTCCATTTGTTTGCACACGATTGACGTCAAACTTACCGGTCTGTGGTTATTCAAGTCGCTGTTGTCACCCCCTTTATGAGTAGGAACTATAATGGCCGATTTCCAATCTTCTGGAACCTTCGTATTGTTCAATGATATATTAAAGATTCTTATTAAATATGGTAGGATCGCTTCACCCCCGAGTTTAAGTGCCTCTCCGGAAATAGAATCGGGTCTTCAAGATTAACTTCTTCTGAGTTTAGAAAGACCTTTATGCAATAATGAAGCTTTAATTTGGAAATCATTATTAGTTTTTGAAAATTGTCCCTGAATAATTGTGCCGCCGGATTAAAAACCTTTCCGTAGTGCTTATTTAATGCTTCGACTTTATATCTGTTGTTTTTAATTAATCACCTCCTATACAAAGAGAAGGAACTGACTTGTTCTTCCCCTTCAATTTTCATATATATATTTTTAAAAGGGTTCCAGGAATTCCGATTTCCATTTAGGATATTGTCAAGATATTTCTCTTCAGTCATCTCTTTTTTTTTTTTTTTTTTTTTTAAGCAAAAGCTTCACCAAACATCTATACTCTGCTTTGCACACATCGTTATTATTTCTTCTGTTAAACGCTCTCCTAGTCTTACGTTTAAGCTTCCTAATAGTCGTGGTGTAGTACAGCGGATCTGAATTTTCCCTTATCCTTTTGGGAACAAATTTATTCAGTCCAGTATTTAAAATGGTTTTGAAGTTCTCCTAAATGTCGTCCATCCCCTTGCCCTCCTTTAACCAATTAGTATAGCACAACCTCAGATGGTTTTGAAAACCTACGGAGTCTCCCCTTGCATAATACCAAATAGTCTTAGAAATTCACACATGCCTTGTATTAGAAGTTTCCCAAGATAGATCGAGTACCACTGCACTGCGGTCATTAATCCCCTGTATTACGTCAAAAGATATAACTATGTCATCCGGTCTGACTGGAAAAACATCTAATATGGCCGGTTCTACCATCTGCTGGTAAAGTGGCTGGCAGCTGCCCGGGAGGTAAACTACCTGGAGGTGTAAATCGGCTGGTACTTACGCTTGCGTCCAACCACCTCCGCGCAAGCGCTAGGTAGCTACCCGGAGCTAGACACCGATATACGAAGTTGGCTAGACTGATTTGCAGCGATTTCTCGCTTTCGAGTGTGGTGCTATCTATCGTCAGATGCATGAAACCCATTTCGATTGTCTTATTTCCCTGTGCTTGCGTCTGCTGATTATCACCAAAAAGCCTAATAAGGGGAGTCTTAAGAGTTATGGACAACGATTCATGTCAAGCTTTCGTGATTTTAATCTATGATCTTCAATATCAATACCTAATTGGGATTAAAATCTCGAGATTACATTTTCTTATGCCAGTTATAACCTGTCATGTAAGGCAGCGTTTTTGAAAAGTATTCTCGTAGTAGATGGGTCAAGTCGCTCGCTCCGTAATAGAAGGTACGCAGGTTTTCATCGTATTTGTAATTTACATTTTAAAATGTATTTTCGTTCCCTGCCGTTGTTCTTAACTTTCTTTTACGCGCTTCCAAATACGTATACACACACACACACACATCTTCTTTACGGACTTATTGCCTTTGAGCATTCTATCTGCAGGCTTCTGTGAATTGATTAAGTATCTCCGCGATGCTCTATTTGCAACTAGTTCTGTGACCTCGTTTAGTTCCAGATGCTTCCATTTATCGATAAAGCATTTCATTTTAATTTTTAACTTTATGAAGATAAAGTTGGAAGGTACTGTAAATGTAAAGAACTAATCGGGATAAATATCCATTCATAGGAAGAGGAATTCTGGAATGGAATCGTTTTCAGTTTCTTCTAAATAATTTACAAGACTATGTAAACAACTAATAGGGAATCTGCTACATGGGCGACAGTCCTATGTGCTATTAATCATAACATCACTTGCATACATATAAAGCAATTTTCCTAGTAGACATAATATTGTGATAAGAACGTATGAAAAGAGGCATACAGATTAACACAACGCTAATAATGGAAATAAAAAAGATTCGTCATAATAAAGACTCGAACCTGCACACTTCGTATTACGAAGCGAGCGTGTTATCCATTACGCTAACAAAACGCTTGGGTTAGGTGGGATACATACAGTAATATATATCTCGTATCCGAAAACTGAAAAAGTAGAAAATTAAAGCCCATTTGAAATGATTTCCAAATAGATTTTGATTTTATATCCTTTTAGAGTTTCTTTAAGAAAGCTTGACGTATAAAATGTGTTCCCTGCGCTACCGATGCGAGAGGCTGGTGTGACCGTTGCAACTAAAGGGAAGCATTAATGTTCAAAATCCTGCAATACAATATCGATCACTGTTACAGTATACTGCTTTTTTCAGTATACTAAGCTAATTTGAGTTGCATATCACCAGAAATACAGCTAATAATGTTCAGCTCTCAGAACTTGCCCAGCAGGTAAAGTCTTATCGGGCCCTCGAAGTGGCCGATAAATTACGCACCGGGTAACGACGATTTATGCTGCCGATAGCGCTACCTGGGAGTGGTCGGACGGAAACATCCTTTTACGCGGAGGGCAAATTACGCGCTACTTTACCAGTAGGTGGTAGAACCGGCCCTTTTAAGAGTGCTTGTTTACGTGTGTTCTTTGTAACAACTTGGGAAAAGCCATTATTCCACACTAATAAGTTAACTGCTTCCTGTGATAGGCCCCCAGGAGTTAACCCAGCCCAGTTTACTGACAGTACAGTAGATTTAAATTCCCTGCAATAATAGTTCTTTTCCCGTAGCTTATATTTGCACATGTCAATTCTGAAAGATGAGTGATCGTGTTTAAACCTGATTTCGGCGGGCGATAAGCTCCAATAATGACTATATTTTGTGTATTGGATGCATTATTTACCTCCACCCCAATTATTTCGCAGTCATCGAGAACACATTTTAACGTACTGCTTAGCTCTGACCTAACACAAATGAAAATTACCCCTCCTTTAGACCCTCTATCCCATCTAAAGTTAGAAATTTTAACCTGATTTTTTCTTAATTAACAAACTTTCCGTTCCCACAGTTATATCAGGGTCACTCGCATCAACTAAGCTTTCGAATTTTGCATTTTTACTACCAATACTTTCGCAGTTTGCCTGCAACAATCTAAGAAACTTACCCGATCCGGTATCATTGCCTCTCACAGTGTCCTGTTGGTGGCCCCGATGTTGTCGTAGTTGCATCGAATTTGCTCCCATCGTGGATTGTCATTCGGCTGACCGTTCTTCGAAAAGAGTTCACCAAGTCTCGCCACTTCTTGCTGTTTCAGATGAAGTCCATCCCTCAGTGTTCTCTCCAGAAATTTTTGTCAACTGGTTGGCAGGAATGAGTAGCCGGGCGGGGAATACTACGTAAAACTTCAATGTGAAAAAAACATGTCAATTCATTCCTCTCAGGGCATTAACAGTAATATCAGACAGATAAACATTGACTACGAAATTGAACTATTTGAGTGTTTTTAGTGTTTTATCACAAACAAGGCATAACAGAGTTTTTTGAACTTCTGGTGTTCTATTACTCGTTCCAAATCGTGTTACAGCGGGCTTAGGTCTACCGCTCGGTTGCTGTAGACATGTGAACTGCCATACGGGTTTGTGATGTTATGCGGAATAGAGGGTTCGCATGCGATTCCATGCTAATCCAGACCCCGCTCGTGCATGATATTACGTGGTGGTCAAGCTAAACATTTGATCTCCGATGTAATTGATGCAATTATGCTGACAAAAATGATTTTTCATTTAAATTAACAGTATTAACGTGTTAATTTGGAGCACCCAATGACTCAAATATGTATTATTATTATTATTATTATTATTATTATTATTATTATTATTATTATGTAACTAGCACGTATATAGGTTAAATTAGCTGGGCAGTCTTTAAAAAGGGCAGGGCGGTGCGCCCATTAAAATGGTCTTGGGGGAACACTGTCTCTGCTGAAGTTCCCGTCGTTGATCCAACTGTTGCCGACAAATAGTGATCCGGAACTTTCGGAGATCCACTGAAGCTCTTTGTTCAATCGGCCAATCTTCTTCCATGATATATTTGGTCTTCTTAGTATACCACTAATTACAACATTTGCCTTCGGGAACGTTTTCTTAGTCTAGTTCACTAGATCATAAATGTCCCCATTTATATATATATATTCTTCAAGTCATTAGTTCCTATGTGGAGAATTACTACTTCCTCATTCCCGCCGCATTTGTTCTGTTTTCTTGTTCAACTGTTCTGCTCGTATTCCCGGCATGCACACACATCACTTTCACTGACCTATTTTCCTGTCCTATTTGCCGCACGATAGAATAGCCTATCACCACAGGTTACAGGTTTCATATTCCCCACAGATGAATGGGTGCCTACATTTCTCCTATACACTTTCTGTAACTTCTTTTATAGCTCTGCAATCATGAGATTTGCTTCATTTAATTCCCGTTGTAGTTCCTAAACACTTGCTACATGCCATCTTTTCCTTATCACTGTCCAGGGCCTGTAGCTTACCACACTTGAAATGAAACCACATTCCACAATCTTAAGTTCCTCGTACACCCCATACACTTCACGTTCTCTACCTCTTCTGAAGCTGGTTGAACAGGGCCCGGGTTTAACACCAAGCCTCCTATAACAAGTAATGTGGTAATGAATGCCAACGATACAACACTCCCCTGGTAACTGCCTGCTGCAGGTCCACATTCAAGCATGCACTCTGCACCCCCCTGCCTGCTCGCCCATGTCCCAATTGCTGCTCGCCAAGCTGATGCGGAAATACCCATCACTGCATAAATACGTCTGCTCCCTTCAACAGTCGGCTGAACGGTCAGCATACTGGCCTTCGGTTCAGAGGGTCCCGGGTTCGATTCCCGGCCAGGTTGGGGATTTTAACATTAATTGGTTAATTCCAATGGCACGGGGGCTGGGTGTATGTGTTGTCTTCATCATCATTTCATCCTCATTACGACACGCAGGTCGCCTACGGGGGCCAAATAGAAAGACCTGCACCTGGCGAGCCGAACTCGTCCTGGGATATCCCGGCACTAAAAGCCATACGACATTTCATTTCAACAGTCAGCTAGTGATTCTTGTGGTGGTTTGAATCCCACCGTCGGCAGCCATGAAGATGGATTTCCATTTTCACTCCAGGCAAATGCTGGAGCTATACATTAATTAAGGTCATGGCTACTACCTTCCCAAACCTAGCCCTTTTTCATACTTGCATCGCCAAAAACGTTCAGTGTGTTAGTGCAACATCAAACCACTAGCAGAGCAGTGGGGGATAAAATTTCAAAAGGTAGCGGTGCAATATGTGAAAAGTTTTTCTATACACTAGTCAACATCCAGTTGTTAAGTTATTTGTAACCATTTTCATTAGTGGATATGAAATATTATGTTATTTGCTTTACGTCCAACGAACTACATTTTTACGGTTTTTAGAGACGTTTTGGTGCTGGAATTGAGTCCCTCAGGAGCTCTTTTATGGGCCAGTAAATCTACCGACACGAGGCTAACATATTTGAAGACCTGCAAATACCACCGGGCGGGGCCAGGATCTAACCTGCCAAGTTGGGGTCAGATGGCCAGCGCCTCAACCGTCTGAGCCACTCAGCCCGGCGGATATGAATAGTAAAACATTATTAATGGGGGTGTCAAACTCAGCTGAATGATCAGTGTTCTGGCCTACGGTTCAGAGGGTCCCGGGTTCGATTCCTGGCCTGGTCGGGGATTTTAATCGCTTCTAATTAATTCTTCTGGCTCGGGGTCTGGGTGTTTGTGTCTGTCCCAACACCCTCCTCTTCATATTCAGACAACATACCACACTACCAACTACCACAGAAACACGCAATAGTTATTACATCCCTCCATATAGGGTTGGCATCAGGAAGGGCATCCAGCTGTGAAACAGGGCCAAATCCACGTGCGACACAGTTCGCACCCGCGACCCCACAGGTGTTGGAAAAAGCTGTAGGAAAAGAAGAAGAAGATTATTAATGGGGGTGCAAAAACAAGGTTAGGTATACAGCATAGCATGGCATGGCTTAACACGACATGACGTAACAGCGCACTACATAAAGCTACCAAGTTAGGAACTTGGGTCTGGCTAGCAACGACTATTGATCCGGATTGGTTAGGTCCGGCTGGTGACCAAACGATTGGTCTGGATTGGTTAGGTCTGGCTAGGGACAATATCTTTGGGTTTGGAGCAAATGGGTCCAGGGGTGCCGTTGGCGCTCAGTTGGAGCTGCCAATCACTAGTATCCCTTGAGACTGCAGCGTATACTACATTCAACAGTGGACAAAACATGAATTAATCAACATTGACTTACGTACACTATAACTGTAAACATCAATGAATTTCACTCCTTTCATACTTAATATGTGTACATCGGGGATACAGCATTTGCATCCAACACACACAATAAAACTTCCAAACTTTGCAGTTTCATTATTTTTGCAGTATGTGACAGCCCTATGGACAGGCATGATGAGAACTCTACTGGAGACAATAGCGAACTGATCTTTATCACATGCCGGCCAATAAAATTATCGGATCACAAAAAATGGCTTCATTTTGCTGAATTTACATAGTTTCTGCTTTAGTTTTCCTCTGTAAGTAAGAAAGGCCTTTTAGGGGAGGGTTGGTGGCAAGCATAAAGGAAGGACCTCTCCTCCCTGCTACTTCAGGTTTCGTTTCACATCATTTTACTTGCTTTCCTCATTATTAAACATGCACCCATGCTAGTAAAGTCTTACCAAATAAATGTTAATTTTATGCTTTGTATTTAAAGCAACCTGACATCTAGGTCATTGGCCCGGTAATTTTTCCATCTATTCACAATCATCACTTCTGTCCTGAGGGTCGCTGAGTTACAAGGGGCTCTGGCCACCTGGGCTATTGCTCGATTCATTGCGTTGACGGAAGTGGATAAATAAGCCTGAGAATGGTTTTAAGGAACTCTGTATTTAAATGAATTGCTCAATAATGTAGCAGATCGTCATCAATCCATTTAAGGGATGATGTGCTATAACTCTTCCACTAATGTATATTATCATCATGCTGGAATTTGTTCATTGATCTGATATTCAGGTTAGTGATAACTTCTACTTCTTGGAAAAAGTGCTAGTAAGGCATGTATCTTGCCCACAAATATTTACTGCACCATTCCTGTATAACCCTTTCAGACCTGAAAGAAAACTGGAGGTGTGAATGTTTGTTTGTACGTCAAAAACTTACTAAAATGCTCTTAAATACATATGTATACAGTTTATTTTACAAAATAAGAGTATTGTCTTAAAAACAGTACCCACACAATTGTGCATGTCAGGACTTAATTCACTAGTTACAAAAAAAAATTTAAAAATCAGCTCAGTGTATGTGAATATACAAATGTACGTGATCAAATGTTCTATTTTACAGTGTGGAACAATTTAAAACAATTAAAATCGTATACATTACATTTCTCAAGTAGAGTACGAGTTCTTCTTTCACAGTCCTTTTGGTGGCAGCACCCAGCACTCCCACATGCATTGCCTGCAGGGAAACCTAGCCTGCACAATTGTGCATATCAACATTCAAAGCCTCATGGTATTACATACAATGATGTAAGTTCACAATTTACGTTCACTAAACAATTTTCACACTTCATTGATTACATTCTGATATTCCGTAAAGCTTCTAGATTAATATGAATGAAATAAATACCTACTTTAGGCATTGCTGCTTCCCGCCATCTTCCGATGAACTGTATTTTTAAACTCTTTTTCCTGCCCCCTGGTGGTCAAGCGCTAAATAAAAACAACTGAAGTACAGTACATATTATGTGTCCCGCACAAGCACTTCAGTTCAGTCTAGCGTCAAGAAAACATCAAATAAGCTCAGACATAAATTAAATACGAACCCGCACAATTGTGCCTCATCTTTGGAATCTCCATACATCCGTTGTTTCAGTTGCATCTTTAACTGATGTGCTGTGTGAGTAAATATTTTAATTTTTTTGGAGATTAATTTATGAACTTACCTACTCTAATAATGTACAACATACACATCTATAGACATTCAGAAGCTACCAGTGTGTGTGTTTTTGGTGTAATGAAATGCCATAAGTAGCAATATCAAGCATTAAGAAAAGGGATTAGGAATTCTAGTGATGCACTGAAAGAGGATTTTGTAGGACCGATGACCTAGCTCTTAGGCCCCTTTAAACAACAATCATTGTCATCTCCCAAAGTATCAAGACTAGGCATGGTATGGAAATTGGCTGGAGTTTTAAAGCTGAAGCTGTGAATTTTGTATAAACAGTTGAAACTATTCTGTTGGAACAAAACAAGATTATACGAGATTACATGTTTCCTTTCCAGGTATTTGCTGGTATTTCTTAATCTTCCATTGGTTTCATTTGACTGGAAAACTTTAAGGTTACATGTTATCTAAGTCAAAGCTGATAAGAATATGGCTTCCACTTTAACAAATTATCGTTGTGTTGTATTGCTCAGTTTAGGTTAGGCCCTAATCGTGATTTACACCATCAAAATTTGGGAGGGAGATATAACAATGATAATGATTAGATATATACAAATATTCCAGAGCAGGAACACCGAGCGAGTTGGCTGCACTCTTAGGGTCATATAACTATGACCATGAATTCAGTAGATGGTGGTTTGAGTCCCACCATCGGCAGCCATGAAAATGGCTTTCCATTTTCACTCCAAGCAAATGCTGGAGCTGTACATTAATTAAGGTCATGGCTACTACCTTCCCAAACTTAGCCCTTTTTCATTCTTGAGTCTCCAATAACTTTTGATGTGTTAGTGCAACATTAAACCACTAACAGAGCAGTGGGGCTTAAAAGTTCAAAAGGTTGCAGTGTAATATGTCAATAGATTTTCTATACACTGGTCAGCCTCCAATTTGTAACCATTTTCATTGGTGAATATGCAATAAGTGGTAAAACTTTATTAATGGGGGTGCAGAAGTGAGGTTAGGTATACAACATAGCATGGCTTGACATGACTTGACGTAACAGCACACTACATGAGGCTACCAAGTTGGGAACTTGGGCCCGGCTAGTGACAACTATTGATCTGGATTGGTTAGGTCCGGCTGGTGACCAAACGATTGGTCTGGATTGGTTAGGGCTGGGAGCAAGAGGGTCTGGGGGTGCCGTTGGTGCTCAGATTAGAGCTGCCAATTGCTAATATCCCTTGAGACTGTAGTGTATACAGTACTACATTCAACAGTGGACAAAACATGAATTAATGAACATTGACTTTAATTTGCACTATGGCATTAAACATCATTGAATTTCACTCCTTCCATACTTAATATGTGTACATTACGGATACAGCACTTGTATCCAGCACACACCATAAAACTTACAAACTTTGCTGTTTTATTATTTTTGCAGTATGTGACAACGCTATGGACAGACATAATGTGAACTCTACTGTAGACAATAGCGAACTAATCTTCATCACATGCTGGCCAATAAAACCATCGGATCATCGAAAATGGCTTCATTTTGCTGAATTTACATCGTTTCTGCTTTAATTTTCCTCTGTACGTAAGAAAGGCTTTTAGGGGAGGGTTGGAGGGTCTCTGGCAAGCATAAGGGAAGGACTTCTCCTCCCTGCTACTTCAGGTATCATTTCACATAATTTTTACTTGCTTTTCTCATTATTAAACATGCAACCATGCTAGTAAAGTGCTACCAAATAAATGTTAATTTTTTTATGCTTGGTGTTTAAAGCGGCCTAACATCTAGGTCATTGGTCCGTTAATTTTTTCATCTATTTACAATCATCACTGCAGTCCTGGGTGTTGCTGGGCTACAAGGGACCCTGGGCACCTTGACCCTTGCTTGATTCATTGCATTGATGTTTGTGGATAAATAAGCATGGGAATGTTTTTAAGGCACTGCATTTAAATGAGTTGCTCGGTAATGTAGCAGATTGTCATCAATCCAGTTAAGGGATGATGTGGGATAATAACTCTTCCACTAATGCATATTATCACCATGCTGGACTTTGTTCATTGTCTTGATATTCAGGTTATTGATAACTTCTACTTCTTGGAAACAGCACTAGTAAGGCATGTATCTTGGCCACAACTATTTATTTGCACCATTCCCGTTGAACTTAGCCTCATCTTTGGAATCGTCATACACCCGTTGTTTAAGTTGCATCTTTAATTTAATTATAACCAGTGACTTCTTTATATGTGTGCTATGTGAGTAAGTATTTTAACTTTTTTTTTTTTTTTTTTTTTTTTAGTGTAATTTATGAACTTACCTACTGTCATGTACAATATACACATATATAGACTTTCAGAAGCTTTCTTTACTTTTAAAGCAGATTCCAAATATCAAATTTCACGTCTGTAACATCTTCATTTTTGAGACATCAGTAGCCTAATTAAAAGAATTCAACACTATTTTCAGTCACTTTTACCCTCCCTCCCTCCATCCAAGTGGTATTTCCGAAAACTAAAAATACATGTTTCTTGATTTTTAATAGAGATAAAAAATATTTTTCACTTCTGTAACATGTTAAGTATTTTTAGATATACTGTAGAAATTCTCACTTTAAAATTTCACCCCCTTTTTAGTTCCCCTTAAGTGGAGTTTCTAAAAACAAATCACCTGTGTTTCTTTACATTTACAGGAGATTCCAAATACCCACTTTTTACGTCTGTAACGTTGTACGTTTCTCAGATATTCTGTAGATATAGTCTTTCAAAAAATTCACCGAAATTTGTCACTTCTGTTTAACCGCCATTAATTGGATTTTCCAAAAACAAAAAATGGTTGTTTCTTTATTTTTAAAGGAGATCCCATATACAAATTTCACGTCTGTAACATCTTCATTTTTGAGACATCAGTAGCCTAATTAAAAGAATTCAACACTATTTTCAGTCACTTTTACCCTCCCTCCCTCCATCCAAGTGGTATTTCCGAAAACTAAAAATACACGTTTCTTGATTTTTAATAGAGATAAAAAATATTTTCCGAAAACAAAAAAATACGTATTCCTTTATTTTTAAAGGAGATTGGTATTTACATCTGTAAACTTTTAAAGTTTTAAGATGTAGACACACTCATTTTACAAATTCACCCTCCTTTTCACCCCCATTATTTGGATTTTCCAAAAATGAAAAAATTCCTGTTTCTTTATTTTTAAAGTAGATCCCAAATACCAATTTTCAGGTCTGTAATATCTTCAGTTTCTGAGATATAAGTATCCTCATTAAAGGCATTCTACCCCATTTTCACCCCTCCTATTGGGATTTTCTGAAAACAAAAAAGGGTGTATTTCTTTATTTTTTAAAGAAGATTCTAAATACCAATTTTTACATCTGTAAACATTAAAAGTGTTGAGATATAGATGCACTCATTTTAAAAATTCACCCCCCTTTTAACCCTCCCATTAATTGGATTTTCCAAAAACAAAAAAAGTACGTGTTTCTTTATTTTTAAAAAGAGATCAAAAGTACCTATTTTCAGGTCTGTAATATCTTCAGTTTCTGAGATATAAGTACCGGTATCCTGATTAAAAGCATTCAACCCCTTTTTCACCCATCCTGTTGGGAATTTCTGAAAACAAAAAAATACGTGTTTCCTTATTTTTAAAGAAGATTCTAAATACCAATTTTTACATCTGTAAACTTTTAAAGTTTTGGGATATAGATACTCACATTTTAAAATTTTACCCCCCTTTTCACCCCCTTAGCGACGGAATATCCAAAAATCCTCTCTTAGCGAGCACCTACATCTTAATATGAATATATCCTCAAAATTTATTTTCTTTATGTCCAGTAGGTTTGCCTCGGCGATGATGAATCAGTCAGTCAGGACAAGTTATTTTATATATATACAGATTACTTGTAGCTACTTCATGTAGTTTGATACAAATTGATGAGAGTGTGATTAATACGGCTCAGATGTTCAGGAAAAGCCATATTTTTTTTTGTCTCTGTTTTCTTGCCTGATGGGGTTTTGGTGCAAATCAAGTGATTATCGTCGCAATTAAGTGATTTTTATTTGTCTTATAAATGCATATTTTTGCTATTTTTCATCATAAGGTCATATTTTGAGCTATTTTCGTAGAAACGTTATATTTTGGTCATATTTCAGTGTTTGACGACAGCTGTAGCTGTGCAAAATAATCTGCAACTTACCTAATGTGAACTAGTATTCACAAAACTGCTTCTCGGTATCACATCTGCACTAAATACAAGTGTAATACTCTGCCTCTTTTATCAAGATCACGCAGGAATTATTTTCAAACAGTTTTTCAGAAAGCCTGGCATATATTAAATCCAACTTTAGAATTATATCGAGTGCAATTACTTGTTTAGAAGCTGCTAGCTTAGAAATTCATGCAAGTATTGAAATTGTGAAAAGTGTTGAACTTTCAGTACAGCAATCATAAGGAATAGTTGGCGACTGTGTAAAACGGAAATCTCAAGACGTGCTTAATCAAAATGACTGTTTTCGCTGTATGCGCAAGGTATCTGATGTTCTTAGAGGAGAAGGTACCAGTACATTTCAAGATAAGTGCATACTCTACAGCGGTGATGTATCACATGATAAATAAATCACGTTATTTAAATATGCACCAATAATGTCTTGTGAAGTACATAGGAGCTTCTCTTTGTACAAGAATGTCTTAAGTGATAATTGGAAGTCTTTCGCGCCTGATGCTTTGAAGATGAATCTTGTCATACCTTTCAGTTCCACCGGAGGAGAAGAATGAAAAAGGTATGCGAGTTCGCACTATATACCC
This sequence comes from Anabrus simplex, assembly GCF_040414725.1. Taxonomy (NCBI): domain Eukaryota; kingdom Metazoa; phylum Arthropoda; class Insecta; order Orthoptera; family Tettigoniidae; genus Anabrus; species Anabrus simplex. Next base: position 931,506,903 of record NC_090266.1, read on the forward strand.
TGCCACCCTACCATAACGTATTAATTTATTTCAATTTCGTGTGGCTATTTCTAGCCGGGTGCAGCCCTTGTAAGGCAGACCCTCCGATGAGGGTGGGCGGCATCTGCCATGTGTAGGTAACTGTGTGTTATTGTGGTGGAGGATAGTGTTATGTGTGAGTTGCAGGGATGTTGGGGACAGCACAAACACCCAGTCCCCGGCCCATTGGAATTAACCAATGAAGTTTAAAATCTCTGACCCGGCCGGGAATCGAACCCGGGGCCCTCTGAACCGAAGGCCAGTACGCTGACCTTTCAGCCAACGAGTCGGACACCATGACGTATTGAAAGGAATCTAGTTAATTCGTTTTGTGGTACACAATTGAAACTTTAAGGCATTTCGGTAATATTAATGAAATCTTGCTTCAAACGTTCCAAAATATTTAAAAATATATCGATTTCTAGTTTTCTTGTATTTCACCAATTCAGGGAGTAAACTTGTTTTGACTTTTAAAATGTTGTGTGATCTCATAATCTTAGCGAATTTTAGTACTTTGTAGGTATGTGTTCACAAATGTTTGATAAGTGAATCAAGGACAATAGACTGTGAATAACTGCTAAACATGTATATTCAAAAAATTAATATGAAACTAAGAAAAAACGATTATGTTAAAAATATGTATCAAAGGAATTGCTGTTTCGACTTTTAACTTACTTTAATATGGCCATCTTTATATTTATCATTTTTCGGTCATATTTTGTCATTTTTACATCATATTTCATCACTTTTGAGGTCATATTTGCTTGCTTATTTAGGCTATGTTTATGTCTTAAACATCCGAGCCCTAGTGATTAATAAATGTGTATATTGGTACTGATGGTGCTCTTTTGCCTGTTGAACTTGGTATTGTGTCAAGGGCTTTGCATGGAATATTCCAAATACGTGTCAGCAGAGTAAGGGACAGGTATTGCTGATTTAAGTTGCGCTAAAATGCTGGTGTGAACTGTTCAATCAACCATTTGACCTCTGGAATTGTGCACCAGCCCAGTATGACCTCTCTATGTGATCTCTGCCACTGAGTAATAAAAATAGAGAACATTATATATTTCAAAGGAGATGGGAAAATCTCATCAGTTCATGTTTCCTCTCTGTTGGGTATCTGTGGACAAAATTATGCATCTGAATGTTTAGTTGTATTCATAGAGTTAATCTGGATGTCAGTTATATGTAAGTAATGATGCTTTGTTTCACTATAGGATTATCTTTTTTTATACAGCAGGTTACCATGACTGATCAAAAAGAGTGTGATGATCAATTAATGACCAACCTGACATCTAACCACCGGACAAATCATCTATCTCCAGATTCTCCAAGTGGAATTAGTGGGCTAACTATTCCAAGTCCTATTATAACCCGTAGGACCAGGACTGATTCAACGTGAGTTACTAACTGAAAGATATTGATGCATGTCTTTATGTATTTTGAAAATGTGACTTATTGTTCGTTTGTTTCATTATGAGCCGAGGTAACTTATTTTATTGATTGATTGATTCATTCATTCATTCAAGACTATTTTGGAGAAGTTATTTTTGAATTTTCAAAAGCTGGACATAATTTATGCTTTTCTTGATTTTTACTGTCGCTATTATTCTCCATGGTTAAACGTTCTCCTATAAGCTGACAGATTTGATATACGAAGGTTGGAACTTAAATAGTGGCAACTATTTATTTACAACAGATACAAAAGAGTTACATGTTAGCAACCTTTACTGTCCTTCAGTGCAGTCGCCAGCGTTGTGTATAACCCGTTGCCAGTGATGTGGAACTCGTAGTATACCTTTAGCAGAGCCTGTTGATGGTGCGAATGGAGCGGTCTACTGCCTGTCGAATCTCTGGCACAGTTTTGAAGCACATGCTCACAAATCGTCTGGTTTCGATCACTGTCCAGTAACCCGGCTAGAGCATGCACTTCTTCTTCACTTGTACCCTGACCTGCCCGATGAATGTCCGCCGCAGTTTGCTGACAATCGTTGAGGATTTTACCCAACGTGCCACTGTTCTGTAAGGCAGTGCAGATATTCCGCAAGCCTCTTGAAGACCTTGATGACACTGTCGTGCTGTACGACCTCTGGCACATTCAATCTTGATCCAACTCCGTTGTTCCTGTTTGAAAAACATGGTGACACCGTTGCGTTAGACCGCTAGCTCACACGTGACTCTGTTTCTCTCGCTTGTGTGCACGCAGGTGACGTGGGAAGGGCGAGTCCACTTGCTCTGAGGTAAGGTAGGTGTGTAACCAACGTGTGCTATCAGCGACAATATTACATTCTGTTGCATAGCGTCTCCACAGCAATGTTGCCACTATTTAAGTTCCAACCCTCGTAGTTGAGAGCAGAAGTGCAGACGTGACCGCGGCCATTATGACCTCTTGTAAAAAATATTTTAGTCTGCGCATTTCTTTATTGGTCTTAAGATGTAGCTTTGTCAACAGAACATCAAAAATTAAGTAACCGAGCTCGATACCCGTAGTCGCATAAGTGCGGCCACTATCCAGTATTGGGGGTATAGTGGGTTCGAACCCCCACTGTTGGCAGTCCTGAAGATGGTTTCCCATTTTCCTACCAGGCAAATGCTGGGACTGTACCTCAATTAAGGCCACGGTCGCATCCTTCCCACTCCTAGCCTTTTCCTATCCCATCGTCGCCATAAGACCTATCTGTGTTGGTGCAACATAAAGCCAATTGTTAAAAAAAAAATTAAGTTCCCATGAGGAAACCTTAATTTGATTTACAGTACTGTGATTTACTAGCCAGCATATTGGGAAGGTGTGGCATTCCTGTCGGTAAACCCACTGCCACACTGGGACAAAACTCTGCCTTTTAGATTGAGTAGCTTGTACGTTATTAGTTATTTAAGATCTCTTGACATTCCATTCAGAGGGTTAGAATGGAAAATACACATCCTGTGGATTATTACAAGGGGTTCTGTAAACCAATACAGCGCTTAAATTTTACAAAGCTGACATAATACTGCTCGAACACACAATATTATTATGAGGGAGTAGTTTCCTTCAGACCACCTTCTGCGAAGCAATGATACTCTAGTTTGCCAAGGAGATTGTAATTAGAGAGTGCCAAGTCAAGATTTTCAGACTGGTTTGGCAGTGTTCTCCACCCCAGGTTTTGGATATGTCCTCGAAATTCTAAGTGACGTGGTTCAGTGTTGTCAAGCGCCAGTGAAACATCCTAATGATGTGGTTGTGGTGATATGTTCAGTTTGCCTCATATTTGTCTGAATTAGTGGTGGTGCCTTGAACAATGATGTCCACAAGCAGGCGTCCCTTTAAATCCCAGAAAGCATAGATATCGTTTTCCTACCAAGTGTCTGAATTTCCTTTAGGGGGGGGGGGGGGGGGGGGCTGAATTTTGCACAATGCCACTCTGTTGATATTCTCTTTACCTCGGGTTCCAAATGGCATAGCCATGTTTAATTTTCCTTCACAGTATGTCAAAGGAAGTCATTCCCACTGTTACCTTGTTTTTAGTGACCCTAGAGGGAAAGAAGCATGGCTGGACAAACCATGAACCAAAGATTAAATTTTGAAAAATATATTTGCTGGAAACCTTTTCAATTCTTTTCTAACCTTTGCCAGAAATATTTCAGTCAGTCACTATTAATCTGCACTTAGGGCAGTCGCCAGGTGGCAGATTCCCTATCTGTGGTTTTCCTAGACTTTTTTAAATGATTTTAAAGAAACTGGAAATTTATTGAGCATCTCCCTTGGTAAGTTATTCCAATCCCTCACTCCCCTTCCTATAAACGAATATTTGCACCAATTTGTCCTCTTGAATTCCAACTTTAACTTCATATTGTGATCTTTCTTACTTTTAAAGACACCACTCAAACTTATTCATCTTCTAATGTCATTCCACACCATCTTTCCACTGTCAGCTCGGAAAATACCACTTACAAGTGATAATTGTCATGTTCGGTCCATATTGAATTTGATGATACTGTATTGAAAAAGTGGTCTTAATAAACATTTCCGTAATAATATTGATAAATACCGCTTAGTCGATCCAGCTTGTCGTCTTTCTCCCAAGTCTTCCCAGCCCAAATCTTGCAACAGTTTGTAACACTACTTTTTTTTCGGAAATCACCCAGTTCTTGAATCAAGTAAACCTGGTGAGGGTCCCATACACTGGAACCATACTCTATCTGCAGTCTTACCAGAGACTTGTATGTCCTCTCCTTTACATCCTTACTACAGCCCCTAAACATCCTCATGACCATGTGCGGAGATCTGTACCCTTTATTTACAATCCCTTTTATGTGATTACCCCTATGAAGATCTTTCCTTATATTAACACCTAGATACTTGCAATGAACCCCAAAAGGAGCTTTCACCCCATCAACGCAATAATTAAAAGAGAGAGGACTTTTCCCATTTTATGAAACTCACAACTTGACTTTTAACCCTGTTTATCATCATACCGTTGCCTGCTGTCCATCTCACAACATTATAGAGGTCATTTTGCAGTTGCTCACAATCTTGTAACTTATTTATTACTCTGTACAGAATAACATCATCCCCAAAAGGCCTTATCTCTGATTCCACTTCTTTACTCATATCATTTATATATATAAGAAAACTTAAAGGTCCAATAATACTGCCATGAGGAATTCCCCTCTTAATTATTACAGGGTCAGATACAGCTTTGCCTACTCTAATTCTCTGAGTTCTATTTTCTAGAAATATAAGAACCCATTCAGTCACTCTTTTGTCTAGTCCAGTTGCACTCAGTTTTGCCAGTAGTCTACCATGATCCACCCTGTCAAATACTTTAGACAGGCCAATTGCGATAGAGTCCATTTGACCTCCTGAATCCAAGATATCTGCTATATCTTGCTGGAATCCTACAAGTTGAGCTTCAGTGGAATAACATTTCCTAAACCCTAACTGTCTTCCATCAAACTAGTTATTCATTTTGCAAACATGTCTAATATAATCAGAATGAATGCTTTCCCAAAGCTTACATGCAATGCATGTCAAACTGACTGGCCTGTAATTTTCAGCTTTATGTGTATCACCCTTTCCTTTATACACAGGGGCTACTATAGCAACTCTCCATTCATTTCGTATAGCTCCTTCATACAAACAATAATCAAATAAGTACTTCAGATATGGTACTATACCCCAACACATTGTCTTTAGTATATCCCTCGAAACCTTATCAATTCCAGCTGCTTTTCTAGTTTTCAACTTTTGTATCGTACCGTAAATGTCATTGTTATCGTATGTAAATTTTAATACTTTAGTATTAGTCACCTCCTGTATCTTTAACATTATCCTTATAACCAACAATCTTTACGTACTGCTGAATTAATACTTCTGCCTTTTGTAGATCCTCGCATATGCACTCCCGTTGTTCATTAATGATTCCTGTATTGTCCTTCTTGGAACCTGTTTCTGCCTTAAAGTACCTGTACATACCCTTCCATTTTTCACTAAAATATGTATGATCGCCAATTATGCTTGTCATCATGTTATCCTTAGCTGATTTCTTTGCTAGATTCAATTTCCTAGTAAGTTCCTTCAATTTCTCATTACTTCCACAGCCATTTCCAAGTCTATTTCTTTCCAGCCTGCACCTCCTTAGTCTCTTTAATTCTCTGTTATAATATATTGGATCTTTACCATTCCTTACCTCCTTAAAAGTACAAACTTGTTTTTACATTCCTTAACAATTGCTTTAAGCCCATCCCAGAGTCTGTTTACATTTTTATTTACCATTTTCCACCGTTCGTAGTAACTTTTGAAAAACTCCCTTATGTTGCATCACACTAATGTACTAGACAATAATATTTGTTTACTGACTTAAATGTAACACCTTTGGATATGTAGGTACTGCTCCCATAATCTTAAGGTTGGAATACATTAATGTCATAATTTCAACCCTCTAGTACTGAAAACTTTTTTAACTCCGTAAGAAAGTAACAAGCAATCTTCTGACTCACCTTTGTTTGGGGCTATAAAATAACAGCAGCTGCTAGATGTTTGCACATCTGCTAGCAGTAAGCAAGAAGACAGCCTGGGGATTTGTCATTAAAAGTACAACTTAGCTTGCTAGACACAGACAGATTGTGTTCTTTTAGGAAGCGATAAGCCACTCCCAAAACCCATTATCGATGCTGGATTCCAGCCATTCAGTGAATTCCTAGTTTGGCAGTCGAGAGCAAGATAATTTAGCCCATGATGTGTTTGAGTCATCACTCCATAGACTGGTTTGATGCAGCCCTCCATGCCACCCTATCCTATGCTAACCTTTTCATTTCTACGTAACTACGTAACTATTGCATCCTACATCTGCTCTAATCTGCTTGTCATATTCATACCTTACCACCTACTCTTCCTTCAAAAACCAACTGAACGAGTCCTGGGTGTCTTAAGATGTGTCCTATCATTCTATCTCTTCTCGTCAAATTTAGCCAAATCGATCCCCTCTCACCAGTTCGATTCCGTATCTCTTCATTCATGATTCGATCTCTCCATCTCACCTTCAGCGTTTTTCTGTAACACCACATTTCAAAAGCTTCTATTCTCTTTCTTTCTGAGCTAGTTATCGTCCATGTTTCACTTCCATACAATGCCACACTCCACATGAAAGTCTTCAAAAACATCTTTCTAATTCCGATATCAATGTTTGAAGTGAGCAAATTTCTTTTCTTAACAAAGCTCTTCCTTGCTTGTGCTAGTCTGCATTTTATGTCCTCCTTACTTCTGCCATCATTAGTTATTTTATTACCCAAGTAACAATATTCATCTACTTCCTTTAAGACTTCATTTCCTAATCTAATATTTCCTACATCACCTGCCTTCGTTCGACTGCACTCCATTACTTTTGTTTTGGACTTATTTATTTTCATCTTGTACTCCTTACCCAAGACTTCATCCATACTATTCAGCAACTTCTCGAGATCCTCTGCAGTCTCAGATAAAATAAGAATATCATCGGCAAATCTCAAGGTTTTGATTTCCTCTCCTTGGACTGTGATTCCCTTTCCAAATTTCTCTTTGATTTCCTTTACTGCCTGTTCTATGTAAACATTGAAAAGGAGAGGGGACAAACTGCAGCCTTGCCTCACTCCTTTCTCGATTGCTGCTTCTTTTTCAAAGCCCTCGATTCTTATCACTGCAGACTGATTTTTATACAGATTGTAGATAATTCTTTGTTCTCGGTATCTGATCCCTATCAACTTCAGAATCATAAATAGCTTGGTCCAATCAACATTATCGAATGCCTTTTCTAGATCTATGAATGCCATGTACGTGGGCTTATCCTTCTTGATTCGATCCTCTAAGATTAGACGTAAAGTCAGGATTGCTTCATGTGTTCCTACATTTCTTCTGAAGCCAAATTGATCTTCTCCCAACTCAGCTTCAACTTGTTTTTCCATTCTTCTGTAAATAATACGTGTTAAAATTTTACAGGCATGAGATACTAAACTAATGGTGTGGTAGTTTTCACACCTGTCAGCACCGGCTTTCTTGGGAATAGGTATAACAACATTCTGCCGAAAATCAGATGGGACTTCTCCTGTCTCATACATCTTGCACACTAAATGAAATAACCTTGCCATGCTGGTTTCTCCTAAGGCAGTCAGTAATTCAGAGGTAATGTCATCAATTCCAGGTGCCTTGTTCCTATTTAGGTCACTCACAGCTCTGTCAAACTCTGACTTCAAAATTGGGTCTCCCATTTCATCAGCATCAACAGCCTTTTCATGTTCCAGAATCAAATTATCTACATCTTTACCTTGATACAACTGTTGGATATGCTCCTGCCATCTTTCTCCTTTGACTTCTTTCCCTAGAAGTGGCTTACCATCTGAGCTCTTAATATTCATACACCTAGATTTCCTTTCTCCAAAGGTTTCCTTAATTTTCCGCATGCAGCATCTACCTTTCCCAGGCCCATACAGCCTTCGACATCCTTGCACTTCTCCTTCAGCCATTCTTCCTTAGCTACCTTGCGCTTTCTATACACTTGATTCTTTAATCGCCTGTATTCTTTTCTGCCCTCTTCATTTCTAGCATTCTTGTATTTTCGTCGTTCATCAATCAGGTCTAGTATCTCCTGAGTTATCCACTGATTCTTAGTTGATCTTTTCTTCCTTCCTAACATTTCTTCAGCAGCCCTACTGACTTCATTTCTCATGACTCTCCACTCTTCCTCTATAGTGTTTCCTTCAGCCTTTTCATTTAGTCCTTTTGCAACATGTTCCTTGAAACAATCCCTCACACTCTTTTTCTTTCAACTTGTCTAGATCCCATCTTTTTGCATTCTTTCCTTTCTTCAATTTCTTCATGGGAATGTTTTGCAATCCAACACCTGGTTTCTGAATCTCTGCCTAATCATAATGAAGTCTATTTGATACCTTCCAGTGTCTCTAGGTCTCGTTCACGTATACAGCCGTCGTTTGTGGTGTTTGAACCAAGTATTGGCAAGGACTAAATTATGATCAGTGCAGAATTTAACCAGCCGACTTCCTCTTTCGTTCCTTTGTCCCAATCCAAATTCTCCTACTGTACTACCTTCTCCTCCTTGGCCTACCACTGCATTCCAGTCTCCCATCACAATTAGATTCTCGTCACCATTTACATATTGTATTAAATCTTCTATCTCCTCATATATTCTTTCGATTTCTTCATCATCCGCTGAACTAGTAGGCATATAGACCTGCACTATTGTGGTGGGCATTAGTTTGGTGTCTATCTTGACGGCAATAATTCTTTCACTATGCTGGTCATAGTAGCTTACCCGCTGCCCTATTTTCTTATTCATTATTAAACCAACTCCTGCATTTCCCCTGTTTGATTTTGTGTTGATAATTCGGTAGTCGCCTGACCAAAAATCTTGTTCTTCCTGCCAACGAACTTCTCTTATACCAACTACATCTAACTTTAGTATATCCATCCCCCTTTTCAGATTCTCTAACCTACCACAACGATTCAAACTTCTGACATTCCACGCTCCGACTCGCAGAATGTAGTATCCATCTTCCTGATGATCGCCCCCTCTCGTGTAGTCCCCACCTGGAGATCCGAATGGGGGACTAGTTTACCTCCGGAATATTTTACCTGGGAGGAAGCCATCATCAGTATATCATTCATACAGAGAGAGCTGCATGTCCTCGGGAGGTAGTTACGGCTGTAGTTTACCGTTGCTTTCAGCTGTGTAGCAGTATCAACACAGCTAAGCCATGTTGAGTATTATTACAAGGCCGTATCAGTCAATCATCTAGACTGCCGCCCTTGCAACTACCGAAAGGCTGCTACCCCCCTTTCGATGAACTATTCGTTAGTCTGGTCTCTCAACAGATACCCATCCGATATGGTTGCACCTGCGGCTCGGCTATCTGCATCATTGGGACACGCAAGCCTCCCCACCGCGGCAAGGTCACATGGTTCACAGAGGAGGATTTGGCCCATCTTAGGCAGTGAATTGAAATTAATAACATTTTTGTTCTCTTAGTGATAGCAGTGAAGTAAGATGATCTACCTGCAACTCAAAGGTGTTATTTTATGTCCAGTTTGGTTATATTTAGCAAGTATGAAACATCGTGCATTGCTCAACAGCTACAGTCACATTCTGACATGATTGTTAGGCTTATAGGAACTACATGCGCAGAGGACTTTATGTTCATTAGTTAATTAATATTAATCAAATGTGTGAAGGAATGGTTATTTCTCTAAATGACAGTGCGGATATTTGTCTAATGTGGGACATCATGGGATAGACTGTGATCCCGGAAACTTTTTAAATAGTAGCTGCTGAAGGTTACATTTGAGTGTGAAACAAGGACCTTTATCGCCAAAACCCGTATATCTTGATGTTGTTGTAAATGTAGAGAGCACATGGGATCGGTGACTATTCTCTTTGAAATCATCTGCAGCATTAGGTAGTGGTTCGCGTGTGCCGGGAATTCATAAGATAAAGCAAGTATTATTTCAGCCTTATATGTGAACAGTTTACAGTGGTATTTGCCTTTAAATGGCACATATATTAGTTCTTTATTTGAAATCGATTGGCGATTTTAATTCCTATTTCTTTCGGTCCAGGAACAGTACCTAAACGACGACTGTGCTATTCAACTTTTTTGAGTGATGGGGTGAACTCTTGAGTATTTGGGGAAGTGTCAAACAATGAATGCTTTAGATAGTGTGGCTAAGTAGGTGAGAGTTTAAGAAGTATTAATTTGTGTGATGCTGTAAACCATATTAATCCGTACAGAGAGACTTCGTCAGTGCTTCTCAGCATTCAAATATGTTGGGAAAAGAAACTTGTATTAGTAATATTTGAATCTGAATCAGCTGTGTAGAAGGTTGACAAAAAAACTTATCCTACTAGCAGTAAATAATGGTGGACATGTTTATGACTGGAAGAAGCGGACAAAAGGAAGCTCATTTACCTCTCGAGTGAGCAAAGACAGACCTTTTGGAAGACGATCTAGTTATGTGCAGGAACCGGTATATCAAACCAGTGCATTGGAGTGGAGCAATATTTTATTATTAAAATTAACAGTGTGTATTCATTTTTGTACGTGGAAGATCTAACGACTGTTCTTTTGGTTCTTGTTTCTTTTATGTGTGTAAATCCATTGTGTAATTAAAGAAGGAAAAAATGTGTTCATTAACCTCTTGTTGGATTATGTCTAGTGAATCATCTGTTATTATGGAGTAGTAACCACCCATGCAGAGTGTGGGGACAGGCTACAAAGAAGTGCTGCTGAAAAAGGAAGTGTTTTGATTGTTGCCAGTATTTCCATTGTTGAATATATTTAAAGTTAGCCGTTGTCCTGCATGTGGTATAGCAATATCTTTGTGAATTGTGAAATAACTAGATTCTAGGCCGTAGAAAAATTTACTGTACGGTTTATTTTCAGTGTGACTTATTTGAATTTGATTAATGATGGGACTGATTAATAATTAATGAAGGTCACAGATTAATGAGTAAGTAATGACAAGCTGATTCTGACAAATAGCTTCATTGTTTTATCGCTAATTTGAATAGTATTGTCTGTCATAAGTGTTGAGAGATGTCTTAAATAGTAATAATAAAATAAGAAAATTTTCATTATTAACGTCATAATAACTTTTCCTCTCAAGTAAGGTGCTTTTATGTTGATGGATATGATGATGACAAATGGGAGAATCAACTGCGACGTTATGATGTTTGTCCCTATATGTGTTTCTGAGATGCGATGAGTCGTAGGACCGACTCCATATGAGAGTATTTTTACCCTGTGGAAGAGGTGAATTCAAGGCAGAATGTATGACATGAGAGATGCATGAATTGACTCCAGATGAGAGTATTTTTGCTGTTGGAATTAGATGAATTTGAGACTGGATGTCTTGGGTTGAAAGATTTATTTTTGAGGACAGTTTGGAATACAACTGAGAGGTCCGCTGTTCGATGGATATTATTTTTCTCCGCCAGATTTTGTTCATGGTGTGTTTGTGAACACCATAGCATCCCATAGTCTTACCAGTCGCATGGAAATTTACTTAGGTTCATTATAGTATTATATGCTCCATAAGATAGGACTAGAACTGCGATACTAATGTCCAGTTTAAATGAACTAAACATTCAGATAACTTTGAATCGTTATTGAATATCAAGTTGAATTACAGAGAAGTAGAAGTTTGATGTATGACGAAGGCACAGATATTTTCTATGTGTTTGAGATTTTGCATTGTGGATAAAGTAATGCCTGTATATTTTATTGTGTTCAGTTGCAGTTCAGATATGACCATGATTAAACAGTTAATTATGCCCATGGTCAATGGTCATGCCTTGTGAGATAATTAATGTAGTCATTAAGGTGTGCTGTAAAATTTATTGAAAATGAAAATGATGAATGCTTGGAAATAGTGAAGCTAGGTTTGCATACCCAATCGGGAGTTATAATCTAGGCAGTAATAATAATGATGACTAGAGACGAGAATTATAGGCACTAAAAACAGTTAAAATAGGCAGGCATATAGACTCTTGAATTAGCCCAAATAGGCATTTAAATAGGCACTAAGTGTAAATTAGGCAACAAAATAGGCATGAAAAAATTACTTATTTAATAACACGCTCAGTTACTATAAAAGGAATTTACAAGCAACATTTCAATGTTTTCTGTAACAATCTTGTTCGCCTCTCATGCTTAATGTTTTTTTACTGAGAGAAAGATCTCTCAGCATCACATGAGGTGATTGGACAAAACTTCAATGAAGTCACTTCATCTGGTTTTATTTCACTGACAGCGGCTGCCTTCCCAGAGCTTCGGTCAAAACTTCCCCTGACTTCTTCCACAATCCTAAATGACTCCACCAGGGGCATGCCACTCTTCTCCAACTTGGTGATTGCTCTTGGCAGCTTGTTGAAATTTGAAGAAGCTCTGGTTTATGCAGGGGCATATTAGCTTCCAACATTGCACTGCATAGGTCTGAAGAAAATGGTTTTTGTTCGCTGCCCAAAATAGACTGGTAGAAAGGCTCCGTTGATACAGATTTCTGTTCTCGTATCAGATGCATTGCAGTAAATCTAAGTTGATCTGTGGTATTTTTCTCACATTTGATCTGAAAAATAATAAAATTGACATAAAGTACATTGCCCCTATACTGTATCTTAAATTTCTACAGTTGGGCTAATTGGCAATAATGCTTAGTAAATATCATGCATTTATTTCATAAAAAAGAAGACTATTAGAGATGATGTTTCTAGAAGTACAAAACTTTAAAGTAGGAACAAGTGAATTAGTAATTTACATGGAAATATGTCCTCAAGGATTTTCAGTTATAATTTATCAGTATCGTGTTGAGTTCACTAAGTGAAAAATATAATAAAAAAGACATGAAACGATACCGGAGTAGCATAGAGAAGAGATGCGTTCTTTATGCTTGCCAAGGACCCACCAAGCTGGCCCTAGCAGTATTCTTACTTATATATAAGAATGAAAACGGAGGCACTATAAATCTCAGATTTGTGAACATTTTATTTGTTTCTATTCGCCGGCTTTGGTCAGCCGGGTCAGCTGTCATGAAGACTATTTTCTGTTGCCTGTAATAGATCCTGCATAATGTGTGCCTACAAGGCCGCCACACTCTTTGAAAATTAAAAACCGCATATTTGAAACTGCCACGACATGCACCCATTACCTTATTTTATCGTGTTCGAATCCATCTGTCGGCAGCCCTGATGATGGTTTTCCCTGGTTTCCCATTTTACACCAGGCAAATGCTGGGGCTGTACCTTAATTAAGGCCATGTCTGCTTCTTCCCACTCCTAGCCCTTTCCTATCCCATTGTCGCCATAAGACATGTCTGGGTCGGTGCGACGTAAAGTCGCTAGCAATAAATACCCCCTTATTTTTGTCACAATTTAGCAAGACTAGAGGGGATGCTAGAGGATTGTTAACCTGGGAGGTTACGATCGCCCCCCCCCCCCCCCCCCTACAAGCACAACGGTTACTAACCGGACTTCACCAGTCCAGACCAACGGTCTTTTCCCTGGCCTGGTCTTGTAAAGATAGTCTTCTTGGCAACCTTGTAAAACACGCTGTGGCTTCGTCCTAGCCAGGCTACATTGGATCTGCAACCTATGTTTCACGAAGTCTTAGCGGAAGTGTATAGAAATCGTGATTTTTTACATACATACATATATTATCATTATAGACTGTTAATGCCTTTCAGCGTTCAGTCTGCAAGCCTCTGAGAATTTACTAAACGTTCCCACAATCCTCGATTTGCAACTAGTGTTGTGGCCTCATTTAGTTCTATACCTCTTATCTTTAAATCGTTAGAAACAGAGTCTAACCATCGTCGTCTTGGTCTCCCTCTACTTCTCTTACCCTCCATAGCAGAGTCCATTATTCTCCTAGGTAACCTATCCTCCTCCATTCGCCTCACATGACCCCACCACCAAAGCCGGTTTATGCATACAGCTTCATCCATCGAGTTCATTCCTAAATTAGCCTTTATCTCCTCATTCCGAGTACCCTCCTGCCATTGTTCCCACCTGTTTGTACCAGCAATCATTCTTGCTACTTTCATGTCTGTTACTTCTAACTTATGAATAAGATATCCTGAGTCCAGCCAGCTTTCGCTCCCGTAAAGCAAAGTTGGTCTGAAAACAGACCGATGTAAAGATAGTTTCATCTGGAAGCTGACTTCCTTCTTACAGAATACTGTTGATCGCAACTGCGAGTTCACTGCATTAGCTTTATGGCACATTGATTCAATCTCACGTACTATATTACCATCCCGGGAGAACACACAACCTAAATACTTGAAATTATCGACCTGTTCTAACTTTCCATCACCAATCTGACATTCAGTTCTGTTGAATTTCTTCCCTACTGACATCAATTTAGTCTTTGAGGGGCTAATTTTCATACCATACTCATTGCACCTATTTTTAAGTTCTAAGATATTAGACTGCAGGCTTTCGGCACAATCTGCCATTAAGACCAAGTCGTCAGCATAGGCCAAACTGCTTACTACATTTCCACCTAACTGAATCCCTCCCTGCCATTTTATACCTTTCAGCAGATGATCCATGTAAACTACGAACAGCAAAGTTGAAAGATTACAGCCTTGTCTAACCCCTGTATGTACCCTGAACCAAGAACTCATTCTACCATTGATTCTCACTGAAGCCCAATTGTCAACATAAATGCCTTTGATTGATTTTAATAATCTACCTTTAATTTCCATAGTCCCCCAGTATAGTGAACATCTTTTCCCTCGGTACCCTGTCATATGCTTTCTCTAGATCTACGAAACATAAACACAACTGCCTATTCCTCTCGTAGCATTTTTCAATTAACTAGGCGCATACTGAAAATCTGATCCTGACAGCCTCTCTGTGGTCTGAAACCACACTGGTTTTCATCCAACTTCCTTACAACGATTGATCGCACCCTCCCTTCCAAGATGCCAGTGAATACTTTGCCTGGTATAATTTTTTTGATACTTGCTTTACGTCGCACCGACACAAATAGGTCTTATGGCGACGAATGCCTGGTATACTAATCAATGAGATACCTCGATGGTTGTTGCAATCCTTCCTGTTCCCTTGCTTATAGATAGGTGCAATTGCTGCTTTTGTCCAATCTGAAGGTACCTTACCAACACTCCACGCTAATTTTACTAATCCATGAAGCCGTTTCATCCCTGCCTTCCCACTATACTTCACCATTTCAGGTCTAATTTCATCTATTCCTGCTGCCTTATGACAATGGAGTTTATTTACCATCCTTTCCACTTCCTCAAGCATAATTTCACCAACATCATTTTCCTCCTCCCCATGAGCTTGGCTGTTGCAACACCACCAGGATGATTTCCTTTTACATTGAGAAGATGTTCAAAATATTCCCTCCACCTCTCCAGTGACTCCCTTGGATCTATTATGAGTTCACCTGAATTACTCAAAACACTGTTCATTTCCTTTTTCCCTCCCTTCCTAAGATTCTTTACTACTGTCCAGAAAGGTTTCCCTGCTGCTTGACCTAGCCTTTTCTGGTTATTACCAAAATCTTCCCATGACTTCTTTTTGGATTCAGCAACTATTTTTTTCGCTCTTTTTCTTTCATCTACGTACAAATCCCTGTCTGCCTCGGCCCTTGTTTGGAGCCATTTCTGATAAGCCTTCTTTTTAGGTTTACAGGCTGCTCTCACTTCATCATTCCACCAAGATGTTCACCTTTTCCCATCTTTACACACAGTTGTCCCTAGGCATTCCCTTGCTGTTTCTACTACAGCATCCCTGTATGCCACCCATTCACTTTCTACATCCTGAACCTACTTACTGTCTACTGTTCGAAACTTCTCACTAATCGTATCCATGTACTTCTGTCTAATTTCCTCGTCCTAGAGATTTTCTACCCTTATTCGTTTGCAGACAGATTTCACTTTCTCTACCCTAGGCTTAGAGATACTTGGTTCACTACAGATCAGATAGTGGTCTGTATCATCGAAAAATCTGCGAAAAACTCGTACATTCCTAACAGATTTCCTGAGTTTAAAGTCTGTTAAGATATAGTCTGTTACGGATCTGGTACCCGTAGCCTCCCATGTATAGCGGTGAATAGCCTTATGCTTGAAGAATGTATTCGTAACAGCGAAACCCATACTAGCACAGAAGTCCAGCAAACGCTTCCCATTCCCATTAGCTTCCATATCTTCCCCACATTTACCACTCACCCTTTCGTATCCTTCAGTTCTATTTCCAACTCTCGCATTGAAATCGCCCATTAGCACTATTCTATCCTTGCCGTTGACCCTGACCACGATGTCGCTCAATGCTTCATGAAACTTGGCGACTTCATCCTCATCTGCACCCTCACATGGTGAATATACGGACACAATTCTAGTCCTAATTCCTCCAACTGACAAATCTACCCACATCATTCGCTCATTTACGTGCCTAACAGAAACTTACGTTGTCTGCAGTGGTATTCCTGATAAAGAGCCCTACCCCAGACTCTGCCCTTCCCTTTCTAACACCCGTCAAGTAGACTTTATAATCTCCTATCTCTTCCTCATTATCTCCCCTTACGCGAGTATCACTTACTCCTAGCACATCCAGATGCATCCTCTTTGCTGACTCAGCCAGTTCTACCTTCTTTCTTCCATAAGCCCCATTAATATTGATAGCTCCCCATCGAATTCAATTTCGTTTGCCAAGTTGTTTCCAAGGAGTCCCTCGCCTGCCAAATGGGAGTGGGACTCTTGTTACTCCGATAAGTCCGAGGCTTGCTTCAAATGTTCTGAGCTCGGTAAATTCATGAAACAGGATGCTACCCTACTTGCACATAGTCCAAGTGAGGATCTCTCCTCTAACGGGTTATGGACCACCGGTGGATTGTATAGTCCTAGCCGCCTGAGCACAAGGAGGGCTATGACTCAGAAATTGTCCGAGATGCCCACTCCCATTCCATAGCAATTGGTATTCGACTCTCAGGACCACTTACTACGCCACTCAGCCGTTGCCCATGGTTCATGAACTAGGACGTGACTACAGTAACCCACAAACATGAACCATGATTTTTTAAAGGGAGTTTTAAAAATTGCATTTCAGTTGTAAATCTCTATTTTCACAGGAAATGAATCACAGTTCAAAATACCGATTTAACTTTCATCCATTCTACTACAGGAGACCACTGGCATTCTAACACCTCATTCAGTAATTTAATGATTATTTGCATATTTAGCAATATAAATTATTGAAAGTTCACGACTAACACAGCGTTGCAACAAAACAACTTGCCACAATACATAAATTAATAGGCCTGTATATGCTACAGTGAAATGCGATCATTGTTCTCAATCACAAAAAAGATAAAAGGAACAAACGAACTTAACTCCTTACAGCAAGCTTGACAGACTACCCTTCCATCCATAGTGAAATTGGGATCCCCTGTCAACCACTGCTTCAGCCAGTAGAACCTCGATTTTTCTTCGGGCATTGCTGCAAACTCACTTCTTCTTCCACTTCACAACAAATGACAACACGTTCTGAACATAAAGCGTACGCGTACAACAGTTCGCATCGAAGGGAAGGTACAGGGCATATGGGTTGTGCAACATAGTTCGACGTTGTCTGGTTCTCGCATATGTCTTAGGAGGCTGAGGGGTTGAAGGCTTCGAGGTCAAATTGTTCCTTGTTTGTCCTGATGAAAATTTCCCTAGAACTGTTTCTGGTGGCTTCTGAAAATTCCCATTTTTATTCGTGGGTTAAACAGGTATTGAGAAAAGAGAAGATAATCCTTTCAAGCACACTAGCTACAATATAATGCACTGGAAGAAAATTGGCTCTTTAAAAATACAGTCAAAATGCATCAAATTGACAATTATACTACAAATAGGCACCTATCCCTGAAATAGGCATTTATAGGTACAATAAAAAGAAAAAAATTAGCTAAAAGAACCTAAAACGGATTTATATCTCAAAAGCCTATGTTTCTGAACACAGCAATAAAATAGGCAAGTTCCCATCTCTAATGATGACTTTCCTTTAATAGGACTAATTATTTTTTGCGGCGGTGGAAACCTATGGTTATTTGAAGATTGTAGAGATTTGCGTGTTTTCTTTCTAGGTCAGCATGGTTTTGCTTGTGTTCATTTTCTGCATTTGATGATAGTGATTTTATTGTTTTTGAATCAACAGTGATGTCTGAAGTATCTTAGTTTGTAAGAGGCTGTATCCAGATAAGCATTCACGGGGACTAACAAAGTTTAAAAGGAGCTCCAATCACTTTTTCGTCATTATGCTTCTAACCTATAGTGTACAGATAAATTAAGTATAATTTTCACGCTCCTTACATGCAGACATGAAGGCCATGTGTCTGCTATTTTTTATTTGAACGAAGGTCGAGCAGTCATGGTGCCTCATTATGTTTCTATGTGCACATTGTGGCTGTTGACAAGTGTGTTCTGAAATAAACGAGAAGCTATGACTTACAAGGAAAGTTTGGAAACTGATCAAATATTAAACATGTTGCTCAGTGAAGACTTGGGTGATGAATTTATACCAGTGGGAGGAGAAAGTGACAGAGTTTGAAGAACTACGTACAGAATGTGACATCGGAGAAGTTTTAGTATTACAAGTCATTAACCTCATTTTTTGGTCCGTATTGATGACAGTGAATGCATACAATTTCCAGAATATTTGTTTAATGTCAACCTAGTCAATACTTACAATACCACATTTTGTGGTTAAATAATTATAAAAAATGGACAGATCGTGAACATGTTTCGCCCTTCCTAATGGGCATCATCAGCACAATGGATAACCTTAAAACAAATAATTACAATTAAGACTGTTTACAACTATTAGTCATATAAAATTGGAATGAGATGTTGTGATATTAAAAGTTATTTTTGATATCATGATAAAAAAGTTTGATATCAATATTACAAAAACAAGTTAAAACAATTGTAGTACAATTTTACAATATTGTCTAAAAAATATTTGTTAATATTGGTGAGAAGTTTGTCAATTGGCATTCGTCCAGAATTGAAATGGATCCTTTTCTTTTAACTTTTGGTGAAAGTCAATATTATAATCGTGTTCACCAGCAAGTAGAATTTGCAGAATAGAATATATAAAAAACATATGTCTTATGGTAGAAAATTAGGTCAGGAATGATCATTTGTTGTTTCTTCTTGAGTTAAATTGGTTAAAATCCATTCAGGTAAGAGTACGTTAAAATAGAATATACGTTGAAAACTTTTAATATCACATCATCTCATTCCAATTTTATATAACTAATAGTTGTAAACAGTCTTAATTGTAATTATTTGTTTTAAGGTTATCCACTGTGCTGATGATGCCCATTAGGAAGGGCGAAACATGTTAACGATCTGTCCATTTTTTATAATTATTTTACCACAAAATGTGGTATTGTAAGTATTGACTAGGTTGACATTAAACGAATATTCTGGAAGTTTTAGTATCCGATACAGATCCTCTGTACAGTATGGTCAGAAACGACTTGAATTATATATTTGAGTATTAGAGGTTTGGTCATACTGATAAATAATTTGACAAAAAATAATTCAGTATCTAGCGCCATTGTCATTTTATCAGCTGCTGAATTTAACCAATCAGATTGCTTTGCAGGCAAATTCAAATGGGCTTTGCAAGGCAGTGTTGTCAAATATGTACGTTACTTAATACTGGATTGAAAGCCATGTTGTGAAATAAGCATCAAACACAAAGGCACCATGGGTTTCAGCCAGTGTCACCATAGCGTACTTGCTATTACGCAATCCTGTCAGTTCTGAGGTCGTGTTCAAATCCTTCCCCTGGCAAAGTTTTTGTTCTTCCATTGGTGCTATCAAGCTGGTCTTAAGCAGTTTGCAGGTTTAGCAACAGTGGTTCGCAAAACCCATTTGAATTCACTCACGAAGCGATTGGCTAACTTCAGCAGCTGATAAAATGACAACAGTGCTCTATGATATAGATGATAAAGATGTTGATGTAAATTTATAATACCAATATAAATGGTCCGTTATTGGACATTATAAATTTTCCAGCTAACTCATTCCTGGTTGCCAGCGTTTCGCCCCCGTGTGCTAGGCTAGGCTCATCAGTTGGTACCTAGCACACCTACCAAGACGCTGGCTAGTGCATACCGTGGAGGCCACTGCGTAGGCTAATTGTAGCCACCGGCAGTGCCAATGCACTACGAGAGACTTTGTCCCACTACCAAAAATTGATTCCTGCTTGGCCATCAGATGATATAGATGTTGATTCCCATAGGGAATCAGAAATATTTGTTCCGAATGAGTAAATTTATAATACCAATATAAATGGTCCGTTATTGGACATTATAAATTTTCCACGGGGGCGCCGATATGGCAGCGCTAATGGGTTAGATTTAACCATTGCTCTACACCCTAACCATTTATACTTTCCATCGGAGCAAGAGGAACCCTATCAAAATTCTTAGTTTTGTTTTATGAAAGTGCGGGCATTCCGAAGAATCTATATTGTGATTTAGCTGTCTTGGCCATTAAAGGCTTCGTCCAAATTGTTAGAAATCGCCTCTATAGTATGCATACAAGAAGGAATATCTTCAGGAGACTCTTCATAGTTAAACATACATTCAGTATTTAAGTGTTATGGTATACATTGTCAGATTTAAGCAGCCTATAATTGTAGGAAGTACAAATAAACAAAAACACAGTGTTTATAGAAAACAGTCACAAAATGCCAATTCTATTCAACATGACTCTTTACACCCCCTTGCTCACAAAAGAGTGGCGTATTTAAACGTGGTACATAGAGCCTGACAGAATAATTTATAACTTAAAGAATTGGTCGCTTGCCATCCATTTTATCTAAAAATACAGCACCTAAAAAGACACACGTTTCTTTTGCATTCAATAAGAATAATATACATTGGATCTCAAATATTTTTAAGAAGCATAACTTAAATATAGCTTTTATAACTAACAACAATAATTCCTCCATATTGTACAATACACATTCAATCAATCCTTCTAGTAGATTTCAGAACTCAGGAGTGTATGAATTTAAATGTGGAGAATGTGAGGCAACGTATGTGGGTCATACAGGCAGAAATATCACCACACTATATTTGGAGCATGTCATTGCCAAGAAATATAACTGTTTTTCTGCCATTGGTCAACACATTTCCAATTCATACCACCACTTCACATCTATTGATAGAGACTTGAACATTTGAAAGGTTGCTGTTAAAGGCACTCGTCTCAATATCAATGAAAGTCGCCGAGTCCATCTGGAACAATATTTTAACTTGAATCATAACTTAAATGCATTATACGAAAAACCTAACCTCTTTTACGATATAATTCTCCCTATATACACCGAATATAAATCTAACATGAGCAGAAGCTTCAATACCCCTATTAGCACCCCCCCCCCCCGACCGCATCCCCTCCTACACTCCAAACCCAAACTCCCACCGCCAGCTTCCACCATAACACAACATTCAGTGTGGCACACTCCGCCGCTTATGAAGGACTCACTTGAGACTGGGTGAGAGGATAGAAAGGAATGGCGAGTTTTCATTATATATACATACATACCTGCCAACTTTCCCAATTTAGGCAGAAGACTCCCGATATTCGGCAGTTTTTCCCGCCTACCGATTATTCTACTATTTCTCCCGATTTTAGCTTATTTTTGGGGGGAACTTTAAACATTCAAATCCCGCCATTTCAGCTTTGTACGCCAATGGCCGGAAGTCCTTCACTCTTTGGCCGCTTTCAAATGAAATATCAACGTTTATTAATACGAGAAACGCGCACTAAATGTGCGATGTTTATTGAAACCTGTATATCACGACGCGCACATTGATTTGTCAAGCTCTTGTTCTTGCGTGCTGTGTTCGTGTTCATTCACATCAGTATAGTCTTTGAAGCCTTTTTTTAGTAACTTAATGACAGAATTTCAAAGAGAGGGACTAGTGACTTTTCTAGAGATTTTTTGGAGCCATTTGAAGGCAAATCCGTATTTTAATTTATTACTTGACTAGCTGTTACCCCGCGGTTTCGCTCGCGTGGATTTCGTAATGTGATAATGGTAATAGTTCCTTGGTAGTGCATTATCTGAAAATCCCTAAACTAGGAGTCGGTAGAATCTTCAGTTTTCAAGATACTGTATATGTATTAGAATTCAACTTCTCCTTCACTTATTTTCTCCCCCTTTTAAGTGGAATATCCAAAAACAAAAACACATGTTTCTTTATTTTTAAAGGAGATTCCAAGTACCAATTTTTGGTACATGTTACATTTTTGAGATATAATACTGTAAAATATACTCATTTTAAAAATTTACCCAATTTTTCTATTCTTTCCACCCGCGTAAGTGGATATTCCGAAAACAAAAAATATGTGTTTATTTTAAAGGAGATTCTAAATACCAGTGTTTATGTCTGTAACATGTTACATTTTTGGGATATACTCATTATAAAAATTCTCCCCATTTCCACTTCTTTTAATGTGGATTTTCCAAAAACAAAAAAATGCATGTTTCTTTATTTTCAAAGGAGATTCCAAATACCAATTTTCACGTTTTTAATATTTTCAGTTTTTGAGATATATGTATCCTCAAAAAGAATTCAACCCATTTTCAGTCCTTTTCACCCCCATAAATGGATTTTCCAAAAACAATAAAAAAAAGTGTTGCTTTATTTTTAAAGGATGTACCAAATACCAATTGTCATGTCGATAACTTATTCCGCTTTTGAGTTATAAGTATCTCCATTAAAAGATTCAACCACTTCTTCAGTCCTTTTCACCCCCCACCCCTTAAGTGGATTTTCCAAAAAAATATGTGTTTCATTATAAAGATGATTTCAAATAGCAGTCTGTATGTCTATAATATGTTAAGTTTTTAAGATATACTAATTTCAGAATTTCACCCAATTTTCACTTCTTTTAACCCCCTTAATTGGATTTCCCCAAAACAAAAAATATGTGTTTCTTTGTTTTTAATGGAGATTCAACATTTTTGGGATATAGATATACTGATTTTAAAAATTCTCCCCCTTAGCGATGGAACATCCAAAAATTCTTCCTTTTGAGCACCTACAATGTAATATAAATGTATCCTCAAATTTCATGTCTTTATGTTCGGTAGTTTTGGCTCGGCGGTGATGAATCAGTCAGGGCATGTTGTTATATACATATATAGGTAAATAGCATTGCGCTTCACATAATCGCATGGGCACGTGATGCAATATCTTATTCTATGCATTTGCTAAGTAATGGCATCTTAGTTCATGAGTGATTCACATGTGTGGAGCATGAGTTTATACTATTTTCGGAAGGCTTATTGGAGACCGATCGTCTCATTCACATACTTTCTGTGAGGGAATGTGTAATTTTTAGCCTTGTAGCAATAGTCAGGTTTTGATACAATAAGTCACCATAGTACTCATGTATGTTTCAAGTTGTAGTGGCAGTTTTCTTAATTGTTATTAGAAGTGTTATTGAATTTAATGTGCAATTATGGGGAAGCCGTCATATCTACAAAGTTGAGAAATCGGACCAAGTGAGTTGGTGCCATGTGGTTAGGGGTGCAGTGCTGTTAGCTTGCATTCCGGAGATAGTGGTTCGGACCCCACAGGCAGCAGTCCTGGTTTTCTGTGGTTCCCCATTTTCACAGCAGACAAATGTTATGGCTCTACCTTAATTAAGGCTACGGCTACTTCCTTCAAATTCCCAGCCCTTTCCTATCTCATTGTCGCTATAAGACCTATTTGTGTAGGTGCGAGTTAAAGCTGATTGTACATTGTTGAGACAACGAAAATTTTAAAGCATGTGTGCACCCTGTGGCTTTCTGTGGGCAAATGCTTATCCAGGTTGTTGGAACAGTGGCAGCCTTTGTTCAGTCTGCTCAATTATGAAGTGAAGTCTGGTAAGACAGGTCAGCTTAGAAGTCTCAAAACTTACCATATTCCATAGATGAAACAAACATCAGTAGAGGGTGCTGCCCCTTCAAGGAAAAGAACCAATGAATCACCAGTCCCATGAACTTCTTCACCCAGAACAACTAAACAGGATTCCTTCATTAAGTGCAGTCTGTCTCGTGAAGAAAGGATTTTTATATTCCTGTTATCAAATTTAAATAAGCCTTTATGTCTGTCTTTATCAAATGTTATACCCACATTTGATAAACCAAATTTATTTTTGCAGTCAAGTGTGCCTCATATCCGTGTACTGCAAGATCAGCTGCTGGACACATTAAGGGATTTGATATAAAAATTTGTACAACCTTCAGTGGTTAAATCCTCTCTTTCGGAAGTCGATTGCCACAGCAGGGGAAACCAGAAGAACGATTGTGACTTGGTCACTGGTAGTTGCCCTTCCCAATTCGAAGAGCATCTGAAGCGTAGCGAGGAGGAGGATTACATCCTTACTACAAACCCTAAACACCCTCATAACCATCTGCAGAGATCTGTACCCTTTATTTACAATCCCGTTTATGTGATTACCCCAATTAAGATCTTTCCTTATATTAATACCTAGATACTTACAGTGATTCCCAATAGGAACTTTCACCCCATCAACGCAGTAATTAAAACTGAGAGGACTTCTCCTATTAGTGAAACTCACAACCTGACTTTTAACCCCATTTATCTATCTCACAATATTATAGAATTCGTTTTGCAGTTTCTCATAATCTTGTAATTTATTTATTACTCTATACCAGGGCCTCTCAGGGTGCATGCGCGTGGTGCATGCACTGTGCACGGTGCAAAAGACGACTTCGCTTGGTTGACCAGAGTGCAGACCTCTCCACTCCTCTCTCCCTACACCTGTCACCCCGTTCGGCCTGTCTCCGCGTTCCTCACCTTCACTGCTGTTTCTCCCCCACTGCAAAATGTTTACGTGTGGTGAGCGGAGACGCACAGTTGTATGGGACAAGGTTACCAGTGTTATTAAAAAAATTAAAAAGTGAATTATAAATACACATACATGTTTGAGAGGAATGTAAACATAATTTTTAAAAAATGCAGAAACCATAACCAAAATGAAAATGCTACACTACTGGAACAAACCTCATTTGTGGATATAGAATGCTCTTCTTCAAGCTGTTTCAACTTCCTTAATTCTTTCTCTCTGACGTCTCCTATGATTTCACAATAATTTTCCGAATGTAGTCTGTTGTAGTGTCTTTCAATAGACGATTTTCTTACGCACGTAATTATCGTCCCACAGATTAAGCATTTGGCGTTATCGTCACGACAAACAAACAAACAAACAAACAAAAATACGAAAGTTCCCAGTTCGATTGAAATGGACTTTCGGAAGTCTTTGCTTTCTTCGAAACAGGTTGCTCCATTATTTTGTTGTCGTGCGCTTATCTATTTCACTGATAAACACGTCGTCTACCACCAAACGCTTCGTCGCTCTCAGCACACTACACCATCCGAGTCAAGCCGAGTTGAGGCGAAGCGTACCGATGCACAGTGCACAGAGCCTATGCACCTCGCTCTGCACGCGTGAGAGTTTGGGCGTTTGAGAGGCCCTGCTCTATACAGAAGAACATCCTCTGCAAAAACGCCTTATCTCGGATTCCACTTCTGTACTCATTTATATATATATATATAAGAAAACATAAAGGTCCAATAATACTGCCCTGAGGAATTTCCCTCTTAATTATTACAGGGTCAGATACAGCTTCGCCAACTCTAATTCTCCGAGTTCGATTTTCTAGAAATATAGGAACCCATTCAGTCACTCTTTTGTCTAGTCCAGTTGGACTCAGTTTTGACAGTAGTCTCCCATGATCCACCCTGTCAAATGCTTTAGATAGGTCAATCACGATACAGTCCATTTGACCTCCTGAATCCAAGATATCTGCTATATCTTGCTGGAATTCTACAAGTTGAGTTTCAGTGGAATAACCTTTCCTAAAACCAAACTGCCTTCTGTCAAACCAGTTATTAATTTTGCTAACATGTGTAATATAATCAGAAAGAATACCTTCCCAATGCTTACGTGCAACGCATGTCAAACTGACTGGCCTGTAATTTTCAGCTTTATGTCCATCAGCCTTTCTTTTATACAAAGGGGCTACTATAGCAGCTCTCCATTCATTTGGTATAGCTCCTTCAACCAAACAATAATCAAATAAGTACACCAGATATGGTACTATATCCCAATCCATTGTCTTTAGTATATCCCCAGAAATATTATCAATTTCAGCT
The DNA here is from genome assembly GCF_040414725.1 of Anabrus simplex. NCBI lineage: Eukaryota > Metazoa > Arthropoda > Insecta > Orthoptera > Tettigoniidae > Anabrus > Anabrus simplex. The sequence continues at coordinate 931,533,144 of NC_090266.1, forward strand.
GCTTTTCTAGTTTTCAACTTTTGTATCTTATAGTAAATGTCATTGTTATCATTAAATTTTAATACTACTTTTACATTAGTCACCTCCTCTATCTGGACACTAGCCTGGTATAGTTGGGGACAAATCATGACGACCTCGCCTCACACCACTACTTTACAGCGGCAGCTCTGTGTCTATTAGCGACTTATAGGATTTACTACCTCTACTGCAACCAGAGTTGCCAAATCAGCTACTGCACTCTGCATGAAGAAAGGGTAAATACTACAGAGAATGAGGAAGAAAGTGGTTTGGCAGCCTCTCCAAAACAAACAAGGATCACTTAGAACTCGTTAACTCAGCAGGGTGCAGGGTGTGATTGACTACTGGCTTTCAGCTCGCTTCCAGGAACTGAGGTTATTATGTTTTGTTCCCAACTATAACCAACTATCTTTACATACTGCTGACTGAATACTTCTGCCTTTTGAAAATCCTCACATACACACTCCCCTTTTACATTAATGAATCCTTCATGGAACCTGTTTCTGCCCTTTCCAAATTTATATGATTGACAATTATGCTTGCCATCATCTTATCCTCAGCTGCCTTCTTTGCTAGATTCAATTTCCTAGTAAGTTCCTTCAATTTCTCTTACTTCCACAGCCATTTCTAAATCTATTTCTTTCCAGTCTGCACCTCCTTCTTAGTCTCTCTATTTCTCTATTATAATAAGGTTGGTCTTTGCCATTCCTTACCACCTTTAAAGGTACAAACCTGTTTTTACATTCTTCAACAATTGCTTTAAACCCATCCCAGAGTCTGTTTACATTTTTATTTACTGTTTTCCACCGATCATAGTTACTTTTTTAAAACTGCCTCATACCTGCTTTATCAGCCATCTGGTACTGCCTAATAGTACTATTTTTAAGACCTTCCTTTCTATCACATTTGTTTTTAACTACGACAGAAACAGCTTCATGATCACTAATACCATCTATTACTTCGACTTCTCTATGGAGCCATCTGGTTTTTACCAGCACCATGTCCAGGATATTTTTCCCACTAGTCGGTTCCATCACTTTCTGAATCAGCTGTCCTTCCCATATTTGCGATTAGTTGGTCATGCTTCCTGTCGTTCGCATTTCCTTCCCAATTGACATTTGGTAAATTTAGATCCCCCACTACATTCCTTTCCATGTCGTTTTCCACATAGCTGATTGTCTTATCAAATAATTCTGAATCTGTGTCAGTGCTATCCTTTCCCGGTCTGTGCACTCCAAAGACATCTAGTTGCCTATTATCTTCAGAAATGAGCCTTACACCTAGAATTTCATGTTTGTCATCTCTAACATTTTCGTAGCTTACAAATTCTTCTTTCACCATAATGAATACTCCCCCTCTCACCATTCCTATCCTATCTCTACAATACACTCTCCAGTTCTGTGAGAAAATTTCTGCACCCATTATATCATTAGTCAGCCATGATTCAGCTCCTATTAGAATATCTGGTAAGTATGTATCTGTTAAATTACTTAATTTTGTTCTTTCTTGACGTTACTTCTACAGTTCAACACTAATACGTTTATGTCTCCCTACTTCACTTCCAGATCTCTGTACCCTTATTACCGCTCCCTAGACCACCCCGTTTCCCTGAATGTACCTTCCTATTACCCTTCCAAACAAATTTCCTAACTTATACGTACCACTGCGGTTTAAGTGAAGGCCATCTGAGCGCAGATATCTCCTACCCACCCATTAGGATCTAGAAATTTCACTCCCAGTTTTCCACATACCCACTCCATAGTCTCATTTAAATCCCCAGTCACCCTCCATTCAGTATCCCTCCCACACAGTATTCCACTGATAATAATATCTGCTTCCTTAAACTCCACCTGTGCTGCATTTACCAGATCCCACACATCCCCAACTATGTTGGGACTTACACCAGCATGCCTTATGTTGTTGGTACCAACGTTAAACACTACCACCTTCTCCTTCCTTTCCTCCTTCTCTTCTACTTTCCTCGACATCTGCCTCAACCTAATTCCTGGATAACACTCTACCGTGGTTCCCTTTCCTCCACATGTCTAACAATGGAATCCCTCATGACTAGAGCCTCAACCCTACCCACCTCATTTGATCCCCTCCCCTCCTGGTTGGCCCTATCTTTCCTGATAGCTGCAGAAGCTACTTCCTCCTCCCTTTTCTCCCTCCCATGACCCTGTTCCACCTGTCTTTTCCTATCCTCTACTCTACATTTCCCTTTCCTTACCTTTTCCCTTCCTCCTACTTCCACACATCTCAACAACAGTTCCCTGTTCCTCATCTTCCCTCTGTTGTTCTACCTGGAGTGACTCGTACTGATTTCTCACAGACACCTGTCCTGAATTCTAATGCTGAATGGAGCCCTTAGCCTGCAGTCTCCTCCCCTTAGAACATCAGACCACCTGTCTTCTACAATTCCCCCCTTTCCTTCCCATCCCTCTTTTACACCTGCTGTAACCCATACATTGTTTGAGGGAGGCCTACCTTCCTTCCTGTCTTCTGTGAGCTTCATATGGAATCACTTACCTGGTTGAGGTGCAGCAAAATACTGCTTCAATTATTACTCTAACACAAAACTACTTCGCAACAAAGCACTCCTACTCCAAATTACAAGTATGGATTATTTTTTTTTTTTTTTTTTTTTTTTTTTTTTTTTTTTTTTTTTTTTTTTTTTTGCTAGTTGCTTTACGTCGCACCGACACAGATAGGTCTTATGGCGACTATGGGACAAGGAAGGGCTAGGAGTGGGAAGGAAGCGGCCGTGGCCTTAATTAAGGTACAGCCCCAGCATTTGCCTGGTGTGAAAATGGGAAACCACGGAAAACCATTTTCAGGGCTGCCGACAGTGGGGTTCGAACCTACTATCTCCCGAATACTGGATACTGGCCGCACTTAAGCGACTGCAGCTATCGAGCTCGGTCAAGTATGGATTAAGAGAATACAACTCCAGTTATAGAAATGATGACCACTGCTACCAGCTACACTGAATATTAATTGCACTTGTAGGGGCAGGTAAAGGGTTGAAGAGAGTGCAAGAGATGTCTGAGGCATGCAGGAATGCAGGTGGTATCTAAAGATAGACTCTGCTGGGATTCTGAACATCTCAAGTTGAAAGCCCTTCGTGATATACTTTATTTACAATAGGCTAACACGTTTAGTACCTGAAGCATTACTTCGTAACTCCTATAATCAGTACTGGCAATGTGCATACCAGATTACAGAACTACTGTTAGGAGTTGCCTTCGGGAGCAACCGGTAGTGTCATACCCCATTGTCGGCGACCCTTCAGATGGTTTCTCATTTTCACAACAGACAAATGCTGGGTTGTACCTTGATTAGATTAATTAAGGCCATAGCTGCTTCCTACTCTCTCCTAGCCCTTTCCTATCCTCTCACCATCAGAAGACCTGTCTGTGTAGGTGCAACGTAAAGCAGATTTCAGGAAAAAAAAACCTATTGGGTGATATGAATAAACCGGAGATGTATCTCTTGTCTCATAAATATTAAGACATGTCTCAAATGTATATGAATAAAAAAGCGATGTCTCAGCAGTGACCTTTGCTCCTTGAGACACAGCTCATTAGCGGATTCTCTCGGAGACGCATCTCCAAATGTGTATGAATAAACTGGAGCTTAGTCTCTCTGAATGGAGACTGGTCTCAGAATTTCTTGAGAGTGCCCAGGAGGTGACTCAAGCTGATAGAATCAGGCTGAAAACGTGAAGGCGGAGTTTATGATGGTTTTACAACGGAGAAGAAAAATTTATAAAGCACGAAGAAATTCTCTTGAACATGATTATAAAGATCTCTACCGTTTCCGGAAAGATAATGTGGAATGGTTAGCACATTTTCTGGAGCCAATACACGAGACATTCATATAACAATAATGATAAAGATGATGATGATGATAGCCATTTGCAATAGGATTTACATGCATCATAAAGTCTAAAATGCTCTAAATCAAACCAGAAATATGCAAAACCGTGCAACATAAATTCTGATCATTTTCTGGGGAATTATTAAATGAATTTAATTATTCTTAATCTATTCTACATTTGTGATTTTTCTGCCTGTTGACATTTTTTCTATTCACAAAATACGACTAACATTTTATAAATAAAATTAATTCACAATCACGGAAAAGGCCGAAACAAAACATAGCTGTGTTTAAGATATGACTTACAATTATTCAAGGCTTTCATTATTCACTTTGTCCTGCTCCGTAGCTGAATGGTCAGCGTAGTACTTTTCGGTTCAGGGGGCCCCCGGGTTCGATTCGCTGCCGGGTCAGAGATTTTAACCTTAAATCTTCAACATTCCTGCAACTCACACACAACACTATCCTCTACTACAATAACACGGGATATGACACCCATCCTCGTCGGAGGGTCTGCCTTACAAGGGCTGTACCAGGCTAGAAATAGCCACACGAAATTATTACTTATTATTATTATTATTATTATTATTATTATTATTATCATTATTATTATTATTCAGATTTTGATATCTGGAAGGATATTTTTTCAAGTCTGAAAATTATCGCTCTCTATCACATGTTGGCCAAATGGTATTGAACAAATTTGTGAGTATCTTTGGTCCTGGTGTAAGCTATCCCATTTATGTTTAAATGCCGTAAAATTCCCTGCCCATGCCTTTTTCGATTGCACTGTTTCTAAGTTTATTTAAAAGTTTCAACCTGTGGCTCGTGCCCTTGAAAAAAATATGCTGTAACTGGTTTCACAACATATTCGCTTAATGACATTATTCGGCCAATGATTTGGTGCCTCTATGAGTGCTGCTCTTTCTCAACCATCGCACCAAAATCTCACTTGCACCGAATACTACGAGGGAAGCATTTGGTTTGGATCAGACAGATTTCGATGAAACTTCCATGAATTGTCAATTCATCTGTCTTAAATTTATTGCTGATATTCACTTTATCATAAAATCAACGACATTGTTATAATTAATTGCTAAAGAACAGCTGGGTGGTTTGCAGCTGTATTGACCTCGCGTATCCACTGTGGAAATGCACTGATATGTAATAGACAAGAGAAATGTTCCACCGGTCAATACATTTACAATACAATAAATGTATGGATCGGTGGAACATTTTTCTTGTCTATTACATTGAATCCAATCAATACGGAATATGAAACTTATAAATAATAATGCACTGATAGTTCAATTTTAAAGGTACATTAAACAGTGCGCTTTAGTGTGAAAATTAGATTTTGACAACATGAACAGAATGTCTTGCTCGTCAAACCCATTTTACTAACATGCGCAGTATATGAATATTTCAAAATATTAGGCTATTAATACTTCTTTGTCGTTTACAATTGAAGCTAAAATATGCAATATGGAATCTGGAATCTTCGTCATTTGTATATAAACTTGCATGCTATAAATAGCCTTAAACTTTCGGATTCTTGTTGAGAGTGATTCATTTTGTCACACTGCGGGTAACCTATATAACAACGTCAATCATGCAGCAATGTTCTAATGTCTTAATTGATCATCCTGCCATGTTTCATTGAAATCGCTGCCATCTACACACCACGTTCCATTTAAAACTGGAGCAAAAATTTACTGTCAATAAATACCGGTAAGAAAATGTTATTTCACGACAGAACGGTTATCACCATTGAGTTCCGGATGTCTTAGCTTATCATGTTACTAAGTTTCATTGCAATTTGTCCAGTCCAAATCAAACAACTCCCTTGTTAGTTATATTCGTTAATGAATATGGATACCATTTTGTATTATTTCTATATTTTGAAAGTTTGAAATTTAGACAGTTTATGCAACAGTATATAGGTATTGGTTGTATATTATATACCGGGTGAGTTGGCCGTGTGGTTTGGGGCGCGCGGCTGTGAGTTTACATCCAGGAGGTAGTGGGTTCGAGTCCACTGTCGGCAACCCTGAATATCGTTTTCCGTGGTTTCCCATTTTCACACCAGGCAAATGCTGGGACTGTACCTTAAGGCCACAGTCGCTTCCATCCCACTCCTAAACCTATCCCATCGTCGCCATAAGACCTATCTATGTCGGTGCGACATAAAACAAATTGTAGAAAAAGTACATTATATGCAGAAACACCCCTAGCTATGCACAGGTATGATCAATAAACTCCTCATATTCGTGAGGAATGAAGTACGAAGCATGTTTAATAAGTGTTTGAATGACTTTCAATGACCGCAGAAAATTATGCATTTGAATGTGGATCCTAAATGTGATGATAAATACAATGTAACTTCTTACACAATATCTTGAAGGAAACTTACAAGAAAAAAAAAACATTAAATCAGTCCTTCCTAAGCTGGGGTTCAAGTATACCAAGTGTACGAGCCACTACGTTTATGTAAGCCTAGAAAGAATTGAAATAATAACTGTAGTGATTATTGAATACCTGATTAATATGAAAGGTAGGCTATAGTTTGCAGAATAGGCTCCCAAGTGAAACATAACTGAAGAACTTGTTTGTTTGTTTGTTTGTTTGTTTGTTTGTTTGTTTGTTTGTTTGTTTGTTTGTTTGTTTGTTTGTTTGTTTGTTTGTTCTTCTCTTTTCTCCCTTTCATGTAAAAGATTTTCCATTTGCAGTTGCAAAATCTGTCTTTGCACTGAAATGAGTTCTTCTGTTTTTTCGAGAACACACTGTCGCTTTTTAATCTTTTTCGCTTGTAAATCTAACACTTTCATCTGGTCCAACAAAACCACTCTTTGTAGCTCTCTGATTGTTAATTCACTCGTCAGCTGACAGATACCAGAGCCAGTGTGCGAGACTCATCTCAAGCAGAAGGAGACAAGTTTCATTAGCGAGAAACAAACTTTATTCATATACATTACGAGTTCTGTCTCGCAAGTGACTTCCGTCTCAATCCTCCTTGGAGACTTGCCTCCGAGTTACATCTCATTTTTATTCATATCACCCATTATGAGTAAGGTTTGTGGATCCAAATCACTGGTATCTACATCTGAAGCCAAATATTCTAATCTTTTCTTCCGAATGGCAAAAAGGTATACTGGGCAAAACCTGCGATACTGTACAGTCCCAAACTCAAAAATATACCCTTAATCTCATGCTAACAAACAGCAAACAAGACATTCCACATCTTTACAATATTATACATTATTGTCCTTTAGGTTCTGCCAGTTTCAAGAAATGTAACAAGATGTACACCATATCCGCATATCTCCAACGAGTTACATTCAGGACTTTCTATATGTTCCGTAACATCACATGGTAAACACCAGTAGAATGTCATAGTAACTACCGAACACCTGAATTTATTACGATCAAATTTCTACACACCCTATAGTGATAGTTTCTGCTGAAGCCAAAATTGGTTCAAAGGTATAAATGACTGTGCAAGTGGAGTGTTAGTTTGCAGCACTATTACAAGATTATGTTGCATCATCCGTGTTAATAATTATTTAAAAAAAGTGACATGAAAGGGCCTCTACCTAGAGTTAAGCAACACTTTAAACATTTTAATATGGTGAATTCTTGCAGAGGCAAGCTGAAATTTATGCTACTACGTAATTCTGAAGCCTGTCAAAGGATATCACGGGTGAGATGCCACCTAGGGAAATTGGATTGAACTCTCCTTAGTAAGAAAAGGTAATGGTTAGGGGTTGCCATTCCCGCATAATCACTGGCAGTTCTAAGGTTCCCCCTCCTGAGCTTTTAAATTTAAATCAACCAATCATAGCCCAGCTTGCCATTACAAGTAACGCAGTTTTCAGCCTCTCAGAAACTATCTTGACTGGTGCATCAATGTGTGAGGATCTCCCTCACATAAGGCAGCTTGAGTGCTGGGTTAGCATCTAAGGATGGCGGCTTTCTTCATCCTAATCATGTGAACTCATTTGCGTGTGGGGATGGGAAGACACCAGCGTTTGCCACAGCATGTGATGGTTAGGTGATGATGATGCTTGTTGTTTAACGGGGCCTAACAGCTAGGTCATCGCCCCTAATGGTACGAGATGTAACAAACAGGCATGATAATTGAGATTTTAAAATATATCCGCTGACTAGAATTTAAAATAAATTATGATGAAAAATGATTCATCATTGTCATCATTTTACAGTTCCAGTTTCCCGGGTACTGTTAGCAAGCCTCTTCCATTCTGTCTTATTTAGATAAGTTCTGTTGTTAATGGCATTCTTCCAGTGTCCTTTCCCAATCTGCAATGTCCATCCAGTGGGATCTTGGTCTTCCCACCATCTGTTTCCCTGTCACATGTCTCTCCAAGTTAACATATGCTGACCCGATCTAACAATAATGTAACAATTCCAGCTTCCTTACCACATCATTCCTTAACTTGTCCCAGTTCGGTTTTTTGAATTGTGGACCTAAGGAACTTCATCTCGGATGCCTGCAACCTTGATGAGTCTGTCGTAGTGAGGGTGCAGGTTTCAATACCATAGGTTAAGATTGGTGTGAAGTACTGGTTGAACATCACCAGCTTTGATTTTGTTTTACTTTGGGATCCCAGGGGAGTGTTCGTAGTTGCTGGTAAAAGTGAGAGCTCTTCTGATCTCTATTTGCCACCTCCTTTGTGGCTAATGTATCTCGGGATATTACACTGCCGAGGTATGTAAAGCTTTCCACACTTACTAGTGGATGGTTTCCTAGCATGATGTTCCTCTCTGTTTATTGCCATCACTACCGTTTTGAGTTCACTTATCTTGAGATTGAACTCCTGGAACTTAACCTTCCATTCATTGAGTCTCAGCTGTACTTGTTCCTCACTTTCTCCCCAGATCATATCATCAACGAAGGCCATTGCATGTAGTTCACCAGAGGTTTTCATGATGTTCTTCATTATGTCATCCATGATGGTGATAAACAATAATAGGGATAGTGCACTGCCTTGCTGGGCTCCACTTTGTCTTGAACCAGGAAGAATGTCCGTCACCCAAATGCACACAGCTGGTACAGTTCTCATACAGCATCTGAACTTCTCTCACCAGTCCCTCTGGCACATTATGAGATTTAGATAATCAGTGGATCTAATTTGCAATGCCTTATTTTCTAATAAATATAGAAAATATTGATTATAATGGAATAAGGCATTGCCTTGAAGTACTGAGATATGCAGTATATCATTCAAGTTAATAGTTAAAATAACACATTAAAATATGCAAACACGAACTAAAATAGAGTCAAAGGGATAAAAGCTTTTTTAACAAAATTACACTAATGCAAGATACACTTCTACACATGATAAAAAAGGCAACTATCACTCATAAAATGGATGACGAGGTCTGCTGACTGCTCGTCATCTCGTAGAATGAGGGAAATGGCACTCAGGAGTTTTAGACGACGGCGAAGATCGGCCAGGTCCACGCACTCCGTAAGGATGTGTACCACGGTTAGATGACCGCCACAAGCACACATCGGGGGCGTTCACACTTCAGTAGGTAGGAGTGCGTTATTATGCCATGACCAATCCGCAGACTACATAATACCACAGCTTCTCTCCGAGAAGTCCAAAGTGAAGTCCTCCATACCTTCTTAGTTCCTTTTATCACTCTCAGCTTATTTGGGAGAGAGGTGGCCTGCCTCTCCATCTCCCAATGGGACATAACCAGATGTCTCTGCCGAAAGCGAATGTCACTGGCAGGAACCCTGCAAGGCAGTGAGGAAAAGGTAACAGCCTCCTTGGCAGCCTTGTCAGCTAACTCGTTTCCCTCTACACCCTTGTGGTTTGGGAGCCACACAAACGTAATTCTGGTGCCGGCATCCGAACACCCGGCCAGCAGAGGGTGCCAAGCGAAACATATCTATAGATCGTAGCGCGCTCAAGGAGTCGGTACAAAGCCAAAATTGCCAGCTTTCATCGGACAGTGTGTACCACAGGGCTTCACAGATAGCATAGAGCTCTGCTGTGTACACACTACAGATTTTCAGTTGAGAATAAAGAAACCTGTTTTTGTCAACAACGAGCGCACAACACAACCTACTCCCGCTTCTGCCCTCGAACCATCCGTTAAAACGACCGAATAGGGATACCGGCCGACAACAGATAGGAAGTCTCTCCTATAAATGGAGAGGTCTGTGTTCTCCTTAAGGCCAGTGTGCAAATCAAGAATGATTTTGAGTCGTCCTGTTGCCTACAGAGGTACCCTACTTGGTCGTCTGACAAGACAAGGAACCAAAGGTACATCAAATAATCTGTGACTGCTATCCAAGCGTATTCCAACCGGCCGCATTGCACGAGGTTAAGCAGCTTACAGCCAACGTTTTCCATTGTGGAATACGCAAGGATAGCTTGGGTGAAGTGGCGTCTGTCATAAATTTGCAGCTTAGGACAGAAGCATTTGCTGGCGCCTCAGGTGTAAAAGCTGCACACCAGATTCAGCGAGCAGGCTAGCAATTTGGCTTGTACGAAAAGCTCCCGTTGCCAACCTAACTCCGCTGTGGTGAATGCTATTTAATTGGGCTAGGATGCTTTGCCTTGCTGATCTATATGCTACACTGCCGTAGTCTAACCTGGATAAAATATATGCCCTGTAAAATCGAAGGAGCCCCGTGCAGTCTGCCTCCGAAGTAGTACCGCTAAGAAACTTCAAGATATTAAGCTCCTTAGCACATTTCGCTTTTAACTGCTGTACGTGTGGCTTCCACGCCAATTTTCTGTCGAAAAGGAGACCAAGAAATCGATAAGTGTCAACTGCAGGTAGAGCGACATTCCCTAAGAGAAGCTCAGGATCCGCATGAAGAGTGCGCTGCCGGCAAAAGTGTACAACAGAGGTCTTTGTGGTTGAAAACCGAAAGCCATGTTCTAAGGTCCATTGTTCCACTCTTCTAATAGCGAGCTGTAATTGTCGCTCAGCGATGGCCATATTTTGAGAGTTATAATGCAGAGCAAAATAGTCTACATATAGCAACGGTATTACTGGTGAACCAGCAGCAGCGACAATACCGTTTATGGCAGTCACGAACAGAGTGACACTAAGAACCAATCCCTGTGGGACTATGTTTTTCTGAACTTGTTATTGCGAATATGCCCTTCCTACTCGGACACAGAATAGACGGAGGGACAAAAAATTTGCAATTAATACCGGCAAGGTACCTCGGAAATTCCATTGATGCACGACTGAAAGGGTGCCGTATCGGCATGTGGTGTCGTATGCCTTTTATAAGTAAAGAAAACAGCCACCAAATGCTGATTTCAGAGAAAAACATCCTGGATAGAACTCTCCAGGTGTACCAAGTTGTCAGTGGTTGAGCGAGCGGCTCGAAAGCCACATTGCTATTCAGACTAAAGTCCTCTTTTCTCCAGGCACCACACAAGTCGGTGATTCAGCATCTTCTCAAAAAGCTTACACAAACAGTTTCTAAGACAAATAGGTCTGTAACTTCCTGCATACTTATGATTTTTGTCTGGCTTGAGGACAGGAATTACTATGCCCTCTCGCCACTGTGATGGAAATTCACTCTCAACCCAGATTCCGTTGAACACACGAAGGATATATGAAAGACTGTCCTCACTAAGTTATTTCAACATATGGTTATGGACGTTATCTGGTCCGGGAGATGCGTCCTTGCAAAGCGCCAAGGCGCTGCGGAGTTCCCACTCCGTAATGGGCAAATTTTAGTCCTCTGAAGCCTGAGTGGCAAAACCAACTTGATGACGTTCTGTCTCCCGCTTCAGAGCTAAGAAATCACGATGGTAATTCCCGGAACCCGACACATCTGCGAAATGACTGGCTAGATGATTAACAGTAGAAGATGAGTCTTTGATGATATTGCCTGCAATGGAAATTCCCAGTACTAGAGAGTTCCTTGTACACCCGAAATACGTCAAAGTTTAGTCCACACTAGAGACGACTGTGTATGTGATGTCATACACGACACAACCCTCTTTCACGAAGCTTTCTTACTCTGTTGAATAAGAACTCCCGCCTTAGCACGGAGTTATTTAAATGTTACCAAGTTGGCCACAGTAGGCTGCCTATGATGGCGTTTATGAGCACGACTCCCTTCTTTTATTGCTGCTGAAGTTTCTTCGTTCCACCAAGGAATGAGTTTGCGGCGACGGGTCCCTGAAAACTATGGTAAAGGACTCCTCAGCAGCAGCAGCAGCAAGAATAACTTGTGTGATGTAAGTTATATCACTGTCTGTGCTCCGGTCAGTTGCGTCGGTAAAGGTAGCTAGTGCTGTGAACTTTGGCCAATCAGCTTGTTTAAGAATCCATCGAGGAGGAGCCTCGATAGGTTTTAGTTTCAAAGTAAGAATAATAGGGAAATGGTCAGTGTCACAGAGATCAGCGTGTGTATTCCACCGAAACAGGGGAACCCGTGTTCGGTTGCATAGACTGATGTCTATTCGAGGGTGTGTGCCGTAACTTACACTGAAATGAGTTGGTTCACCTGTATTCAAAATATATAAATCCAGCTCTCTTCCTAATGTTTCCAAATCCCTTCCCCTGGGGCAAGGCATTTCAGAGCCCCATATAGGGTGATTGGCGTTAAAATCGGCCAATAGGAGGATTGGAGGTGGAAGCTGATCTGTAAGATCAGTTACATCATTTATATTAAGAGGCTAGACTGGTGGAAAATAAACATTTCACACTGTTGCTGTGACAGGCAGCGGAACGCGAACTGCTACAGCCTCCAGCAGGTTTCTTAGTGGAACCTCTTCGCTATAGGTATCAGAACAGACAAAAATGCCAACGCCACCAGAAGACCGATGAGCATAATGTTGTCCTTTCGAGTATAGTCCGATGTTTCTCAAGACCGTATGATGACTTGGTCTGAGATAGTTTCGTGAATGCAGACTATACTCATCAAATATGCCCTAATTAGCTGGCGCAGCTCAGTGAAATGTCTGTCATGACCGTTACAATTGCACTGTAATGGTGCCATAGTGTGGACTAAAAGTTAGTGTACCAGGCAAATGCTGGGGCTGTACCTTAATTAAGGCCACGGCCGCTTCCTTCCAACTCCTAGGCCTTTCCTATCCATCGTCGCCATAAGACCTATCTGTGTCGGCGCGACGTAAAGCCCCTAGCAAAAAAAAAAAAGTTAGTGTGTTAGGTTATGAGCGACAAGATGCTCTTAAACCTAAACAATATCAACATCTACTTCCGTACATGCACATCACAGCTCGACGTCCAACCCGTCATCAACAGATAGTGGGACTGACGCCCAGAAATTCCGACGTATTTTGGGGGCGGGATTTCGACCTATGGGGGGGAGCGCACAGGTTTGGAAGCAGGCATACCTGCTGGCGCTGATTCATACACTCCAGATGGAGGGCATGATTTTCCCTTTGCAGGAGAAGTGCGGGAGCGCCTGGTAAGGGCGCTCGGCTTCTCCATCTTCGTTTCTTGTTTAGATGGGCTGGGAGATATTTTCCCAGCCCTGGTCGACGATACCGCGTCCCCCGGCGTGGGAGACTTGGCCTTTCCCCCTGCTGCGCCGGATTAAGAGTCCCAGCCGGCACAGACTTATTTGTGGTTGAAGGTGGAGTGGTTCCCGCTTCGAGCTTTTACTCTTTGTGGCTTTGCTCGCAGGAGCAACAGCCGCCTTGGGTAGAACGATCTTCACGTTTAACGATGTCGTGAATGACAAACATGTGAGAGTCTGAGCTATCAGCTGTAGTCTAGTGTCTTAGCGGGTATATTCATGGAAGTAAACGTACGGCGCACTTCCTGGTAGGAAAGATCATCCAGGGTCTTCATCTCCTGGATCTTCTTCTCACTCATATATGTTCAACAGTTCCGATCTCGAGGAGAATAAAGACCAGAGCAGTTAGTGCACCTGCACGGAGTTGTGCACTCTTCCATGCTGTGAGCTGCTCTTCCACATGTACTACACACAGACTGATTCGAACAACAAGATACCATATATCCGAATCTCTGGCATTGATAGCATTGCATAGTAGGTGGGATGTACGGCCTCACATCGCAACGATAAGTTGTTACCTTGACTTTTTCTGGTAACACTGACGACTTGAAAGAGACAATGAAGGCACCAGTGGCATCGCCCTGGCCGTTGACTTTTCACATAATGCGCCGGATGTGTGTCACCACGGTTTTTCATGTCTTCCCTCAACTCATCGTCAGTGTTCAAAATAAGGTCGCGGTGGAAGATGACTCTGGGAACCAGATTTAAGGATTTGTGCTCCTTCACTTTGAAGGGAATTTTACCAAAATGGTCGCACTTAACCCACCGGCTGACCTAACCGTTGAATCGACGGGATGCGCGAGCCTGTGCCCGGCTTACCTAACAGTCGAATCGGCGGGGTAATGCATTGTTCTGCTTTATCAATGGTAAAGGGAGGTAGTATATTAAAAACTCAACAGATGGCATTACAATCATTCTTTATATCTGAAGGAAGTCTCTTCTGCTGTATTTGAGTCATGTTTAGGGGATTAACAACATAAATTGAAGATAGCATTGAGCTGATGTCACGGGTGTTCAATGAGTAAAGATGAGCACGCGTGAGGCTATTACCGAGTAAGAAGTCGATATTTTACTAAATAGTGACTGTGAAGAAGATTATAATACATCGGAAAGTTCTACCTGTGAATCTAGTTATGTGAATGCGTTATCGGTGCTAAGTAAGTTAGTGATAGTAACACGAGTCAAGAAGCAGATGTACATATTATGAACGTAAATGTTCCGACGCACCGTAAGAATTACTAGGTGAGTTTATAGTGCATAGTTCATATTTTTCACTGTAATGTAGCACATTCCAATGAAATGGTTATTTTTGAATATTTCTATGGAAGTTTGACAACGTTTGAGGCAGTAGTTGCAGTGATATTGTTTAAGCGGTGTCTTGCGTGGACCTTATAAACACCAGCATATAAATGGTAATTTAATGATCCGGAACTGATGTTTATAAGGTAAGCGGATGGGTTAAGCAACTGATCGGCGTGTAGTGCTGTGCGAGCAAACTACCGTTGCACATTTTCTTGCCTCAAGTTCGCTGTAGACGCCTTCAATGTGTCTATTAAACAGGATTGATTTGACCAGCTTAAAATCGTGCCCATCGGTTCTGGTAGCAACCAGAAACCTAGGGAAGCTTGATCCCATTCCTTCACGCTGCACTTGTTCCCAGGGGGTTGAACCCCTCAAGGAAGTTCAAGACTTTTTTGGGGGTCCACCTTGGGCAGGTCAAAGACGTTTCGAAGCCATGACCGAAATCATCCTCCCCAAATGCCACCCACTCGGAGCAAGAGCCTCTGTAGCCGAACCAAACAGCCAACGCAATACCCACCTGGTCGTAGCCAGTACTGCCTGGGGTCCGATGTTGGACAATGCGTAATACAGAATGAATGAGGCAATAAGCACTAGCACTCCCTTCCTCCAATCACCCGCAATAGCATGTACCCCATAGCGTGTACAGAGTAATAAATATAGAGGAAAAAACAATAATATGTTCTTCTGGCATCCAGCTGTACAGGGAGACCTGTGTTTTCAGGCGGATACTACTGCATGGGTACATTGCGCTTCCACCCGCAGGTTCTTTGGTGGTCGCAAGTGGACTTTCAGGCATAATCGCACATGTAAGAGGCCCTTCTCCGAGCAGCACGCACATCAAGAATTTTGAATTGGTCTACAACTAACCCTATAAAAAATAAAGATGGGATCAATGGCCTCGTGACTCTATTAGTCACCTTGTACAACAGGCAGGGATTTCCTGTAAATGTATTCAGCCCCTCCCACCTACAGGGGCTTGAACACATGATACCGAGCCACAATCCATGCCCGCGCTAATTTCGCCCCTTTTAGTCGCCTCTTACGACAGGCAGGGGTGTATTCTTAGTCTGCGTCCCCAACTCACAGGGGGTGTGATGGTTAGGATTGTGCCACATCTATTTATTTAAATGTATGGTTTCTAGATTTTCAAGCCATGAATGTAACCACCCAAGTGGGTGTCATGTCATAAGGAAGCGTAAGTATGGACCCTCGTTCCCCTTATTAATGTTGATTTCTTGTGATGTAAAATTTTCTAAATTTAATCTTTTGTATTTTCAATTATTTATTGCCCCCTTCTTAGTCACAATATAGTATGGATTATCCACTGTCACCGGGCCTTCTCCCCCATTACATTTTATTGGGATCATCTCATGGGATTGCAGCATCCCACTCTCTTTGTCCATTTTCATATTCAGTATTTAAATTAATTCTCTTGGCATAGTAGTGTGAGTAGTATGAGCTTAGCTCCTGTTTTGTTCAGGATCCTTCTGATCCAAGTTGCTTCATTGTGGAATAAGGGTGGCGAGTGTCAAGTGTGTAGTTCTGGTGAAGGCTCGTAAGCCTTGAGTGTTTCATTTCCTCCCAGGAATAAATTAAGACGTTTGAGTTCATTCTACCCGTGGAGTGTTAATTAACCTGGGAGTATTTTGTTATATTGCGCTTATTTTTAAACCTACAGAGCTTGGCTGCCACGTACCTCTCCCCACATTCCTTGCCTTTTGTCTGAGATTAGTGGCATTGTAGTGAAGGGTCTTCATTGTTAGAAAGAGAGTTTATTGTCAAGTGGTGTAATAAAATGACTTGTTAGACCCTGCGCCACTAGTCCCGTTCTTCGGAAGTACAACATGAACAGTGTCCAGTGCACCCAGTGTGTTAGTTGTGTAATCATATTATCAATTCATTCAGTCAATTCCTTATCACTGAAAAGAGGTATTAAGAGTATGAGGCAAGGGTGCCATCTCTTCTACAGTCTGTAGAAGAGGAAGTAGTTTTAGTGAGAGTGAGGATGAATTAGTACTAGACTCTAACAGTGATGTGGGACAGAACACTAATGAAGAAGTAGTAAATATTAGTAATGATTTATTCTCTATGGTTTTCGACCATAACAGGAAAGGATGGTGTTACAAAATGGACAAAAATTTCTCCTCCTAAAAAGTCACATACTCGAACCCACAACATTGCACTCCTTTACCGGCAGAATTGCATCAAGAATTGCATCTTTGCCTGAAGAAACTTGAGGCATTTTTTTATTACGAATGGTAATATGTTGTAACTCACTGCAAACTGTACGAACCTAGAAACTTAGAGAGTCACAGGAAATTATACACACAAACAAATTACACGATTTTATGGATTGTCATTAAGAGGATAATTGTTTCCAGTAGCGTAATTATTTTGGAAGGAACCCTCCTCACCACCCAGGGATATACTGCAGGAATAGAATTACGTAGTTAGCAGAATCTGAGGCTGTTAGCTGAATCAAGATAAGTTTTTATTTTTATAACATTCATTTGCTGTGAAACTAATCAGTATTTGATATATACATTTATTTTTGATAACATATAATGCTATTGCGTTCATAAACCTAATACAGCAATCATCATCATCTACTATTGTCGCGGCCACCAAATTAGGCGGGTGAGGAAAACTGCGCTGTCGTCAGATATGGGAACGGCGAAGCGACAGATTGGCGAGAGTCGCTTACCCCCGGGCACGGATTGGCAACGTTCATCGTGCAGTGCTGTCAAACTAAAGCCCATCCGCTCCATGCCACCTTACCCGAGTCATTCGCTGTCAAGCAGCTGTTGAACTCACATCGTAAGTGCAGTTAAACATGGATAGTGAAAGTAAATTGACTTGGGCTCAAGTCAAGAAAGAAGTGGCAAAGAGGAACAAGACATTCAAAATAAAGGGCGTAGAAAAACTCACGTCAGAAGCCATCGACCGTGTGACTGCTGCAGATTGGCAAAAGTGCTTCAATCACGCGGAAAATGTTCAAACAGACGATTGGGCCAAGGAAATAGTAAGGGACGAAAGAATGGAGCCATTCATCGTCAGTGTAAAAGACGACTTGACAGATAGTGAGATGAGTGATGACAGTGACTAAGACTGCCTTGAAGCCAGAAACCGATTCTTACTTCATTGTAAATTAATGTAAACCTATTCTTTAAAGTAGTTCTTTTTCTATATTACTCGGTACAATATACAGTATTCAAATATTTAAAGTTATAATGTAATAAAACTGATACGGATTAATATGTAATCCAAAAGTATTTACAGGGTCCTGCAGCCTGTGCTGGTGCGCGCGCCCCGAACTGCCTCAGCTTGCGACATTTACATGATCGCTTTCCGGGCCATTTTCCGGGAAAATTATAAGACTCACAGAAATATGTTTCAGATAAAAAATATAAGTCAGGCGATTTTTTATATTTTTCCCGCAGACAAAATTTTATTGGCTGAAGAAATAAAAACTTGGCCGCTTACTGAAATGTTCAATACATGATTCTACGGATTTAAACTTACTCGTTCAAGATTTTATTTTTCATAATTATTTAAAGTGGTTTATATGGAAAATAGTTATACCACTGAAATCAGCAGTCTTTTCTGAAGCTTGTAGTATAATTTGTATCGAAACATTGTATGAAGTAACATCAGGAGCTTGAGAGGGAACAACTTGCCTCGCGCTCCGAAATGATGTGTTCAGTTAGACATTTCTTCGCCAGTTGCAACAGTGTAATTTCTCTGACCCGCCTAATTTCGTGGCCGCGACAATAAAGGCAATGCTTTTTCGCTGTAGCCACATCTGACGACCTTCTGATAACCTCTTCATGTTGCTATATGAGCTACATGCCAGTTCACCAAAGGAGTTCTTGATGTATGACATCCTTGGTCGCCTCCTGGGTCTCTTTCCCAGTACTTTACCTTCAGTGATGGTTTGGAGAAGAGTCATGTCTCAGTACGTGTCCAAGGAACTTTGATTTCATCTTCTTTATTGTATTTATTAAACATCGATCCCTTTTTACGTTCTATAAAACAAAGTCATTTGTTTTTTATCTGTCCGACTGTGTTTATAATTCTTCTCCAAAACCACATTTCAGCAGCCTCAAGTTTTTACCTTCCTGTTTCCCTAATGTCCAGATTTTGCACCCATACGGTAGCATGCTCCAAACAAAGGTCTTGAGAAATGATTTTCTGGTCTTCAAACTGAGATGGTTGTTTAGCAGTAAGTTTTTCTTATTTTGGAAGGCTTCTTTTGCTACCTCTTTCCTTGATTTCTCAAAAGGATCTGTTATCATAGGTAATTACACTACCCTAATAGGGGAATTCTGTGACTTGTTCTATCAGTTTGTTATTTAATTTTAAGTGTTTTCTGCCTGTAGCCTTCTTTTTGTATACAATCATGAATTTTGTTTTCTTTATATTATTAGTTTAAATTTTTCTAAAGATTTGTTGAAAATTAGCTAAGCGAGCAATATAATCCGCAAAGCGGATACTGTGCAGAGCCTCGAGCCTCTTCCAATCTTCTCTTCATTCCCACATTCTATCATTCATCACTGTCTGCCACTGTAGTTCTCTCCGATTTACATCATCCTCCACCTGATCCCTCCATCTTGTTTGGATGGTTTTCTGTGGTTTCACATTTTCACACCAGGCAAATGCTGGAGCTATACTTTAATTAAGGCCACGGCCGCTTCCTTCCCATTCCTAGGCCTTTCCTGTCCCATTTTCGCCATAAGTCCTATCTGTGTCGGTGCGTCGTAAAAGCAAAAAAAAAAGGGGGGGACCCATTTTGTTTGTGGTCTTCCAAAGCTCTTCTTGGTAATCTTTCTTGACCTATGCTTTTGACGTGGCCAAACCATTTCAGCCTATTTCTCTCCATTGTTTCTTTTAGAGGGTTGATCTGTAGCGTGTTTCGTATGGTTTCATTTCTTATCTTGTCCCTCCTTGTTTTACCCAAGATCCCTCGCAGAAGGCCCATCTCGGTCGCTTGTAAATTACTCGGATATTTTTTTGTCCAAGTCCAACATTCTGCTCCATAGGTCAATATTGGCAAATAATACGATTTATATATCATGATTTTTGCATTGGTAGGTACTTTCCAATTTCTAATTATGTCTGATACACAGTACTGCAATTTTGAGGAATTTCCTATCCTCTCCGAAATTTCTTCCTTGATGTTTCCTTTCCAAGTTAGTTTACTTCCTAGGTATTTAAAAGCATCTACTTCTTTAAGCATTTTTCCATTACACCTAACATCCTTAATTTTTTTGTTTTCTCTACTGATTTTCATTACCTCACTTTCTGTTAAACTCATTACCATGCCTGCTTCTTCAATTGCCCTCTGCCAGGTATTTACTTGTTCTTCCAATTTTTGTTCATTTTCTTCCCATACCATTACATCATATGCATATGCTACGACTTTCATATCATTTGCTGTTGACCCTTGGCGAACTTTCCTCATAATGTAGTCCATCACTATATTAACCCGGGAACGCCGGAGTTTTCAAGTTTCGATTTTTTAATTTTTAAGTATTATTCCCAGCATTCACATACTAGAGAACATTTAAAAGTCGTTTTTCTAAAACTTGGATGATTGGTTTCAAAATGAGGGCCTGGTACCGTACGGTACCGCACGGCGCTTGACATTCCTTTTGGGTGAAACATAAAAATTGTTACCTCATTAGAATGCCATGAAATTTAATACTTAATATTGTTACTGAATATCGCTGACAAATTACTTTGCAATAAACAAAAGAACAAACGGCATTTATAGGTTAATTTGTGACATCCCTGTGGGAATTCCGAAGAGTAACATTAAATCAGAAGTGGCATACCTTTAGGGAATTGGAATGATACTACTATAGACTTCAGTTCTAGGTCACCTATTCCCTTTTTTCACTAGTTTGGATTGGCAAAAATTAGTTTACACAGACGCCCACACTACACTTGACGCATTCTGTGTGGCCACGGGATTTGCATCCAGCGGCCGCGCAGCGCGGGCATTAGTTTGTGGGAGCGATATAGTGATGAAGAGCATTGAATCTCAAAGTGTCAGATACTCTAAAAGGAAAAGAAGTGTGAACAACTGTATTTATTACTCTTCAAAATACCACCCAGATATGTATATAGTGTTAAATATTTTGCACCTTCCTAATTCTGATGGTGGCATTTGCACACATAGCCACTTAGAAGTAAAATGATGAAGAATATTTTAATTTCTTTGGGGATACTTTAGGATCTTCTTCATTTTAAAAAAGCGCATACTTGATGGCTTCGGAGCACAAGGACTTCACAATTGCATCGTCAAAATAAAACTAAAAAGTATTTCGGTCGATATCATATTTCGAAAAGTGGAAAATTTCACACTAGGGAAGTGGATTGTTGTGGGAACTAGGTTATCCGCTGTCCAGACAGCTGGTGGACGAGGATATGATTTCTCTCTTTTCACGGGCCATGTATCATTATCGGACATGGATTTTCTACTCCTGTGCGGAATTTGCTGTTTCAGCACTACTTCAGCTGGTACTCGGAGTTCACCTCCTGTGCGGAATTTGCTGTTTCAGCACTACTTCAGCTGGTACTCGGAGTTCACCTCCCATAAAGTTATCTGCGAGACCCCATTCATTTTATTCAGCCGGATCTTCATCAGATACCGTAATACATAACATTCCAGGGGTTCAATATGGCTTCACCATCAGTATCCTCTTCTTCAATAACATGTAGCACCTCATCAAGCGTCAAGCCACTCGAAGGAAGTTCACGTATTATTGGACGCTATACATCGTGCTCTCCACGTGTGTTATGACGTGGAATTTTTAGTAAAACTCTAATTATACAATTGAATGACACATATATCATTATTTGTAACTACAGTATGAATTTTTTCTTTATAATCGTCCTTGGAAGCAAGGAGGAGAAGAGGAACGGAGAGGTACGGTAAGCGCTGTGCGGTACCATATGGTACCAACAGAATTATTAGTATCATAACAGCTAACACAGAAATGCTGACCAATTGCTTGATATTTCAAGATAATAAACCACCCGATTAAAAATTGTATTGTCCAAATTTATAAACAAAATAAAGCAACTTAGCATAGATGGGCAGTCATTTTAATTCCTCTCAACACGATCTCAAATTCCAGGCAGTTGTTGCCGTAAACAAACACTCAGATAAAACCCTCTGTTGATTTCAGGCATTGTAGGGAGTATCACCTTACATTCTGAAGCGGAGTTGCCAGATTTGCGTCGCGAGTAATGATCAGTATGAGAAAATCTGAAGTAAGGCACACTGGTACTATACGGTACCGCACGGCGTTTTGGGGTTAAAGAGCACTGGTGAAAGTACACTTCCTTGTTGAACTCCTGTCTGTTCTAAACCATTCAGACTTTTTGCCATCTATTATAACAGTTCATACATTTTTTTATACATGTTTCTAACTCTGAATTGCATTTCTCTTGACAATTCCATTCTATTCAGCCCTTGCCATATCTCATCTCTTCTCTTCTAACCGTGTCATAAGCCTTTTTGTATATCTATGAACGCAACTGCGATGACTTTTCCAGATTCCCATTTCTTTTCTACTACTTGTCTAGCTGTAAATATGGCAACAATACTTGATCTTCCAGGTCTAAATCCTTGTTGTTCTTCTCTTAATTTTGAATCTATCTTGTTCTTGATTTTTTTCTAAGATTATTTTTTCATAAATCTTCATGAAATAACACAGTAATGCTATTCTTCTGTAGTTCTCACAAAGTGCCTTATTAACTTCTTTTAAAAATAGGTACAATAATTGCCCTTTCCAATCATTAGGAATTTCTCCATCAGTCCATACTATCTTCATCTATATATGTAAAATAACGCCCTGACTGACTGACTGACTGACTGACTGACTGACTCGTCATCGCCGAGCCAAAACTCCGGACGTGAAGAAATGAAATTCTGGGGATACATTTATATTACGGTGTAGGTGCTCAGTAAGCAAGGATTTTTTTATATTCCATCGCTAAGGGGGTGAAAGGGGGGGGGGTGAATTTTTAAAATGAGGATATCTTTATCTCAAAATCTTGGAAGTTTACAGACGTAAAAATTGGTATTTGGAATCTCCTTTAAAAATAAACACACATTTTTTGAGTGGGAGGAAACCAACTTAACGGCCGGGGGTGGAGTGATAAAGGAGCTGAATTCTTTTCATTAGGATACTTATATCTCAAAAACTAAAGATGACCGGGCGAGTTGGCCGTGCGGTTAGAGGCGCGCATCTGTGAGTTTGCATCCTGGAGATAGTGCGTTCGAATCTCACTGTCGGCAGCCCTGAAGGTGGGTTTCTGTGGTTTCACATGTTCACACCAGGCGAATGCTGGGGTTGTACCTTAATTACGGCCACGGCCGCTTCCAACTCCTAGGCCTTTCCTATCCCAAAGTCGCCATAAGACCTATCTGTGTCAGTATGACATAAAGCCACTAGCAAAAAAACTAAAGATGTTACAGGCGTGAAAATTAGTATTTGGAATCTCCTTTAAAAATAAAGAAACACGTATTTTTGGGGGGAAATCAACTTGGCGGTTTGGGCGGTACATACATCTCATATCTGAAGATGTTACAGTTGTGATAAATGGCATTTGGAAGCTCCTTTATAAATAAAGAAACAAGTATTTTTGATTTTCGGAAAATTCACTTAGCTCTTTTCTGGCCATATTATTTAAGAAATGAATTTTTTGGAACTAAACATGTTTTTGTAGTTTTGGAATGTCAAGGAATGAGAGGCTATTTTTACATTTTTTTTGTCAAACACTGGAAATGTGGAGAGAAAAAAAATGTGGGAACTTTATATCCCAATGGCTGTCAGTAAGCCTAAGTGACACAAATGTGGGAACTATACTTCCCAATAACCAAAAGCTAGCACACACAAATCAGGACATAGAATGTGAATATGTGCATTCATTTTATACCACACAGAAGTATAAATAATTTACACTGAATACAGCTGTAACCATCATTTCAGGTAGAATAAGGGGTGTGCAAAGTGAAAGCCAAACAAATAATACATCCACAATTATATTTTGGAAAGGTAATCTGAACTCATTTATTTGTCATGAAAATCTACTAATACATTACATTTTACTTTTCATGGAATTTCTGGAACTCAGGAACATAATAGAATGAAATAAAATAAAATAACAAAAGAATTTTTGAGATGAATAATCATGGCAAAATGAAGAACGTATGTTCCCGTGTTTCACCATTACCTAAATCCTATTTATTTACCCATACTGAGACAAAAATATGCTCAATCTATGTCTGAAGCACTACAGAATAATTTATGATAATGTAAACACCTTAGAATTGCTTACATCCATCTTTCTTGTGCAGAAAATCACTTCACTTCCCAAAAATGCACGCTCCTGACAGCCATTACACTACACATATCCCACCAACCTAGAAACTGCAGACATACCACAGCAGAATTTTTTTTCTAGATTTTCAGATGTCCACACCAGGTAGCAGCACAAATCAAATGTGGGAATCGGGTTACCCAATGGCCCAATAGCGGTAAAAGGTTAGTGGGAATTATATCACCCACTGACCACGAAAGGGTTAAGGTGGAGGGTGAAAGGAAGTGAAAATTTTTTTATTTTGTTTATGGAGAAACTTCTATCTCAAAAACTTAAGGTTACACATGTGAAAATTTGTATTTGGAATCTCCTTTAATAATAAAGAAACACGCATTTTTGGAGGGGTGGGTGGAATCAACTTAACAGGCTGGGGTGAAAAAGGAGTTGAATTCTTTTTATGAGGATACTTATACCTCAAAATATGAAGATGTTAGAGGCATGAACATTTGTATTTGGAATCTTCTTTCAAAGTAAAGAAACACGTGTTCTTTTGTCTTCGGAAAATCCACTTAGGGGGGTGAATGAATTGAAAAATTAGTTAAATTGTTTGTATGAGGATACTTATATCCCAAAAACTAAAGATGTTAAAGACGTGAAAATTGGTATTTCGAATCTCCTTTAAAAATAAACATGCACTTTTGGAGAGGGGGAAATCAAATTAATGGGTAGGAAGGGGGGAATCAACTTAATGGGTAGGAAGGGGGGGGGGAAGGAGTTGAATTACTTTTATGAGGATACTTATATCTCAAAACTGAAGATGTTACAGACGTGAAAATTAGTATTTGGAATCTTCTTTAAAAATAAAGAAACACTAATTTTTTTTTCTTTTTGGAAAATCGACGTAAGGGGTCTGGAGTTGAAAATAAGTAAATAAGGAGTTGAAATATATTTATGAGGATACTTTATCTTAAAAACTGAAGCTGTTACAGTCATGAAAGTTGGTACTTTGAATTTCCTTTCAAAATAAGCACGTATATTTTTGTTTTCGGCAAGTCCACTTAAGGGGGTGAATGAATTGAAAAATTAGTTGAATTGTTTGTATGAGGCAAGGGGTGGAAAGAAGTGAAGAAGAAGAAGAAGTTGAATTATGTTAATGAGTATACAATTATCTCAGAAACTGAAGGTATTACAGACGTACAGACATGAAAACTGGTATTCGGATCTTAAAAATAAAGAAACATATTTTTTTGTTTTGGGAAAATCCAGTTAAGGGGCTGAAAAGAATTTTAAAAGTGGGTAAATTTTTAAAATGAGTACTAGTATATCTACATTATATGTCAAAAACCTAACGTGTTAGAGGGAAGAAACCTGGTATTTGGAAAGTCCTTTAAAAATACAGGAACATGTGCCTTTTTGTTTTCGGAGAAGGCACTTAACGGGAGTGAAAAGAAGTAAATAATCGTTACATGTGCCTTTTTGTTTTCGGAGAAGGCAAACGGGGGTGAAAAGAAGTAAAAAATGGTTGAATTATTTTTTATGAGGATACTAGTAATCTTTAAAAACTAAAGGGTTACAGACATGAAAATTGGTACTTGGAATCTCCATTAAAAATAAAGAAACATGTATTTTTGTTTTCGGAAAACACACTTAGATGGGGGTGGGGAAAGGACTGATCAAGGGGTTGAATTATTTTTATGGCGATACTTATGTGTCAAAAACTGAAGATGTTACAGATGTGGGAATATGTATTTGGAATCTCCTTTAAACATAAAGAAACACGTATTTATGTTCTCGACTTGAGAGAAGACTCGTTCTCGCATGTATAGTTCTATGACGCATGGTCGTCTTAGCCCCAAAAGATAATACCACAAACATTGTTTACAAAGAATTTCTGGGGCAAATGAAACTCAATTTTTGGATGAGTTTTTATACTTTGGGAATTTTTAGATAATGTCTTAGTAAAATGCCGAGGAATGATTACTTTGATCAAATTATGAAATCCACGCAAGCGAAGCCGTGGGTAATTGCTTGTTATTCTATACTGCCACTGCATTCCAATAGGTCCTGCAGCTTTAAACATTTCCACTGTGATGTCATCTATTCCAGGAGCTTTGCCATTTTTCATTTCTAATACAGTTTTTTTCTACATCCGACATTTGTAGATGTTCTCTTCCTATTTCATCTCATAGTTTATTTGTCCCTTCCACTGTAATGGTGATATTTATTTTATCTTCATCCATTTCCTTGGGTTCATTTGTTTCATTTTGTCCTTCATACAGATTTCGGAAGTATTCTTTCCATATTTTCAAAACTTCTTTTTCTTCCGACACAGTTTTTCCGTCTTTGCTGATGACTTTTCATGTATTTTCTTTTTGCTTTCTTCTGTTACCTAATATGCAGTATAATATTTTCTTGTCATTCTTATAATTCTCTTCTTTCTCCTTTATCAATTTTTCCCAGGACATCTTTTTAACCAATGCTATCATTTTCTTTGCTGCTCTGCTTAGTCATTTCCATTTGTCTCTCTTATGTTTCGTTCTGTTTCTGAACCATTTTCTCCACGCATTATTCTTCTTATTGACTGCATCTGCAATTCTTTCATTCCACCATGGAGTTTCTTTGTGTCTGTTTTTTTTGTTGGTGTCCTTCCACAGGTTTCTTCTGCTGCTTTGACTAAAGCCTGTTTGAACCTTTTCCATTCTTCCTCTCATCTTTGGAAGTTGAGTTTTAATCTTTTCCCTATATATCTCCTGGATTTCTCTATATTTTTTTAGTTTCCAGCATTATATTTTTGCCTGTCTCCCGCTCCCCCCCCCCCCCCAATATTTACCCCTTCTTAATTTCAACAATCGAGTTGGCCGTGCGTGTAGAGGCGCGCGGCTGTGAGCTTGCATCCGGGAGATAGTAGGTTCGAATCCCACTATCGGCAGCCCTGAAAATGGTTTTCCGTGGTTTCCCATTTTCACACCAGGCAAATGCTGGGGCTGTACCTTAATTAAGGCCACGGCCGCTTCCTTCCAACTCCTAGGCCTTTCCTATCCCATCGTCGCCATAAGACCTATCTGTGTCGGTGCGACGTAAAGCCCCTAGCAAATAAAATAAAATAAAAATTTCAACAATGTCCCTGCCAATAGTCTGTGCTCACCATCAAGACTAATGCTTGGTATTATTTTCACATCTGATTTCTTCCATTATTATATAATCAATTATGGATTTCTGTTGCGAGTTCCAACTGTATCTGGTAAACTTGTGACTATCTCTTTTCTTATACCATCCATTACCAATGAACTGACTGTTGTTTTTTTTCTTTTCAGATTTCTCAGATATTTATCCTTTTTATTTGTTGCTGGTTTAAAGAATAAAAGTCAAAGACAAGGTTAGAAAATACACTCAAACTTTTCCCTTGTGGTCATTAGCTCTGCTGCTTTTCCACAACTCCTACCCTTGTGGTAACAAATGGTAGCAGAGCATGATTAAATAAGCCTGGAAATAGCCAATTTGACCTGTTTTGTTGATTTTTTTTGGCCTGGAATCTGAAAATTTCCAGATTTTAAAGCTTTCCAACATGTCTGACCCTCGGGGTGTTCATTGTCCATGGTACCTTTGCAAGAGGAACTTTTTTTCTGAACTCCTTGTTTAGGAAGTACAATCTGCTGGCACTGTAAATGCCGATCTGCAACTTCTTAAAGCAGTCTTGACACAGCCAATTGCAATTCCTGCTTTGAGGGAAAAGGAATTTGGTGAATCGTCGTCCCTGATTGAGTCTAATATTGCGAGCTTAACTCTGTAATTCGCTTTGTTGAAGGTTGTGATCATTCCGTTAATCAGCTGAAGCGTATTTAAGCCCAATTTCTGCATTCCATCGTCAAAGGTAAACCACTTGTTAACTGGTACTAGCGGTAATAAGCTTTGTGATATTCAATCTGCTACTGACATTGTGGAGGAGGAACATAGATTCTGAAAACATGTTTCCATCCAGCCAGAATAATCAAGGGCCTTCTGAGCCACAACCAACATCTCCCATTTATGTCAGCTTGTTTCTGCAAGGGTTCAGTAATTTGCCCCATCCTCTTGCCATATTATTGAAAGGAACATATAGGTTATCATTTAACTCCACCAGCGAAGTTATTTCATTCCTTCTCTTCCTTGTTGAGATTAAGTACTATGTGTTAGTGTTTGCATTATCTCAGGGATGACCGACTTTGCTTTGCGTCGCACTGACACAGATAGGTGTTATGACGACTATGGTATATAAAAGGACTAGGAGTGGGAAGGAAGCGGCTATGGCCTTAATTAAGGTACAGTACCAGCATTTGCCTGGTGTGAAAATGAGAAACCACACGAAAGAAATCTTAAGGGCTGCCAACAGTGGGGTTCGAACCCACTGTTTTGTTTGAGTCATCAGTCCATAAACTGGTTAGCTAACCTTTTCATTTCTACGTAACTATTGCATCCTACATCTGCTCTAATCTGCTTGTCATATTCATACGTTGGTCTACCCCTACTGTTCTTACTGTCTGCACTTCCTTCAAAAACCAGCTGAACAAGTTCTGGGTGTCATAAGATGTGTTCTATCATTCTGTCTCTTCTTCTGGTCAAATTTAGCCAAATCGATCTCCACTCACCAATTCTGTTCAGTATTTCTTCATTTGTGATTCGATCTATCCATCTCACCTTTAAGCATTCTTCTCTAACACCACATTTCAAAAGCTTCTATTCCCTTTCTTTCTGAGCTAGTTATTGTCCATGTTTCACTTCCATACAATGCCACGCTCCAGATGAAAGTCTTCAGAAACATCTTTCTAATTCCTATATCAGTGTTTGAAGTGAGCAAATTTCTTTTCTTAAGAAAGCTCTTCCTTGCTTGTCCTAGTCTGCATTTTATGTCCTCATTACTTCTGCCATCGTTAGATATTTTACTACCCAAGTAACAATATTCATCTACTTCCTTTAAGACTTCATTTCCTAATCTAATATTTCCTGCATCGCCTGGCTTCATTCAACTGCACTCCATTTCTTTTGTTTTGGAATTATTTATTTTCATCTTGTACTCCTTACCCAGGACTACGTCCATACCATTCAGCAACTTCTCGAGATCTTCTGCAGTCTCAGATAAAATAACAATATCATCGGCAAATCTGAAGGTTTTGATTTCCTTTTCCTTTTGCAGATTCCTCTTTGATTTTCTTTACTGACTGTTCTATGTAAACATTGAAAAGAAGGGGGGACAGACTGCAGCCTTGCCTCACTACTTTCTGGATTGCTACTTCCTTTTCAAAGCCCTCGATTTTTATTATTGCAGACTGATTTTTATACAGATTGTAGATAATTCTTTGTTCTCGGTATCTGATCCCAATCACCTTCAGAATCTTAAATAGCTTGGTGCAATCAACATTATTGAATACCTTTTCCATGTACATGGGCTTGTCCTTCTTAATTCAATCCTCTAAGATCAGACGTAAAGTCAGGATTCCTTCACGTGTTCCTGCATTTCTTCTGAAACCAAATTGATCTTATCCCAACCCAGCTTTACCTTGTCTTTCCATTATTCTGTAAATAATACATGTTAAAATATTGCAGATATGAGATACTAAACTAATGGTGCGGTAGTTTTCACACTTTTCAGCACCGGCTTTCTTGGGAATAGGTATAACAACATTCTGCCGAAAATCGGATGGCGCTTCTCCTGTCTCATACATCTTACATACTAAATGGAATAACCTTCTGATGCTGGTTTCTCTTAAGGCAGTCAGTAATTCAGAGGGAATGTCATGAATTCCAGGTGCCTTGTTCCTATTTAGGTCTCTCACAGCTCTGTCAAACTCTGACCTCAAAATTATGTCTGCCATTTCATCAGCATCAACAGCCTCTTCTTGTTCCAGAACCAAATCATCTACATCTTTACCTTGATACAACTGTTGGATATGTTCCTGCCATCGTTCTTCCTTGTCTTCTTTCCCTAGAAGTGGCTTACCATCTGAGCTCTTAATATTCATACTCCTAATTTCCTTTCTCCAAAGGTTTCCTTGATTTTCCTGTATGCACCATCTACCTTTTCTAGGACCATACAACCTTCGACATCCTTGTGCACTTCTCCTTCAGCCATTCTTCCTTAGGTACCTTGCACTTCCTATCCATTTCATTCTTTAATTGCCTGTATTCTTTTCTGCCCTCTTCATTTCTAGCATTCTTGTATTTTTGTCGTTAACCAATCAGGTCTAGTATCTTAGTTATCCGCTGATTCTTAGTTTATATTTTCTTCCTTTGTAACATTTCTTCAGCAGCCCTACTGATTTCATTTTTCATTACTATTCACTCTTCCTCTAGTGTGTTTCCTTCAGCCTTTTCATTTAGTCCTTGTGCAACATGTTCCTTGAAGCAATTTCTCACTCTCTTTTCTTCCAACTTGTCTAGATCAAATCTCCTTGCATTTCTTCCTTTCTTCAATTTCTTTAACTTCAGATGGCATTTCATGACCCACAAGTTATGGTCAGAGTCCATGTCTGCTCCTGGGAAAGTTCTGCAATCCAACACCTGGTTTCTGAATCTCAGCCTAACCATAATGAAGTCTATTTAATACCTTCCAGTGTCTCCAGGTCTTGTCCACGTATAAAGCCGTCATTTGTGGTGTTTGAACCAAGTATTGGGAAGGACTAAATTATGATCAGTGCAGAATTTAACCAGTTGCCTTCCTCTTTCGTTCCTTTGTCCCAATCCGAATTCTCCTACGGTATTACCTTCTCTTCCTTGGCCTACCACTGCATTCCAGTCTCCCATCACAATTAGATTCTCATCACCTTTTACATATTGTATTAAATCTTCTATCTCTTCATATATTCTTTCGATTTCCTCATCATCCGCTGAAGTAGTAGGCACATAGACCTGCACTATTGTGGTGGGCATTGGTTTGGTGTCTATCTTCATGACAACAATTTTTTCACTATGCTGGTCGTAGTAGTTTACCCGCTGCCCTATTTTCTTATTTATTATTAAACCAACTCCTGCATTTCCCCTGTTTGATTTTGTGTTGATAATTCTTTAGTCGCCTGACCAAAAATCCTGTTCTTCCTGCCAACGTACTTCACTTATATCAACTACACCAAAATTTAGTCTATCCATCTCCCATTTCAGATTCTCTAACCTGCCACAGCGATTCAAATTTTTTTTACTATTTGTTTTACGTCGCACCGACACAGATATGTCTTATGGCGACGATGGGACAGGAAGGCCTAGGAATGGGAAGGAAGCGTCTGTGGCCTTAGTTACAGTACAGCCCCTGCATTTGCCTTGTGTGAAAATGGGAAACCACGGAAAACCATCTTCAGGGCTGCCGACAGTGGGGTAATGAAATGAAATGTCGTATGGCTTTTAGTGCCGGGATATCCCAGGAAGGGTTCGGCTCGCCAGGTGCAGGTCTTTCTATTTGACTCCCGTAGGCGACCTGCGCGTCGTGATGATGATGATGATGAAATGATGATGAAGACAACACATACACCCAGCCCCCGTGCCATTGGAATTAACCAATTAAGGTTAAAATCCCCGACCCGGCCGGGAATCGAACCCGGGACCCTCCGAACCGAAGGCCAGTATGCTGACCGTTCACCCAACGAGTCGGACGACAGTGGGGTTTGAACCCACTATCTCCCAAATACTGGATACTGGCCACACTTAAGCGACTGCAGCTATTGAGCTAGGTATTCAAACTTCTAACATTCCACGTTCCGACTCGCAGAATGTCGGTATCCAACTTCCTGGTGATCGCCTCCTCTTGTGTAGTCCCCACCCGGAGATCCGAATGGAGGACTAGTTTACCTCTGTAATATTTTACCTGGGAGGAAGCCATCATCAGTACATCATTCACACAGAGAGAGCTGCATGTCCTCGGGAGTTAGTTACGGCTGTATTTTTCTGTTGATTTCAGCCGTGTAGCAGTATAAACACAGCTAAGCCATGTTGATTATTATTACAAGGCCATATCAATCAGTCATCTAGACTGCCGCCCTTGCATTTCCAAAAGGCTGGGCATGGAGGTAAATGTTTTGTCACAATTCCTGCTGATATTGCAGGCAAGTGGAGGCCTTGATTTTCCACTCCTCCAAGGATCTATGTGGCCTTTCAAATTCATAACTTCTGAACAATTATTCATGAAATTCTGTTAAACAATTGAATCAATTTAGCTACAAAGTGATGAGTTTATGAAACAGTAATGAAATATGGAGAAGTACATTAAATTGATTTTATATTCTTGTTCTTTTTATCACTGT
Source organism: Anabrus simplex (assembly GCF_040414725.1). Classification (NCBI taxonomy): domain Eukaryota; kingdom Metazoa; phylum Arthropoda; class Insecta; order Orthoptera; family Tettigoniidae; genus Anabrus; species Anabrus simplex. The sequence continues at coordinate 931,565,490 of NC_090266.1, forward strand.
GTGGAGTAGTGACATTCCAAAATGACCGGGCGGGTTATCCGTGCAGTTAGGGGTGTGCAGCTTTGAGCTCGCATCCAGGAGATAGTGGGTTCAAACCCCACTGTCGGCAGCCCTGAAGATGGCTTTCTTTGGTTTCCCATTTTCACACCAGGCAAATGCTGGGGCTGTACTTTAATTGAGGTCATGGCCACTTCCTTCCAATTCCTAGGCTTTTCCCGTTCTGTCATCGCCATAAGACCTATATGTGTCGGTGAGACGTAAAGCAAATAGAAAAAAAAAAGTCATTCCAAATTGCATTGGTGAGAACCAAGTTAGCAAAAACTGTTCAGTTCTGTCAGTTTAACTCCTTTACGATTTCCACTTCTTTTGTTTGGGGATATTTGTTTCTTTAATTGTAATTTTTGTTCTTTTTTTTTTCTTTGTAGGTCAGCTCGAGCTTTCGAACTTCCTCTACAACGTGGCAAAGTTAAAACTTTCTGCAGGTCAAAGGGGCACGGATTCATTACACCGGATAATGGTGGTGAAGATTTATTTGTGCATATATCAGAGTAAGTAACTTGGATCTAAAAGTTATACTTATGACAGATGAGGGGTTAACAGACTTGGGTTTCATGATATGTGTATATTTGACTTACCTGGATTGTGCAACAAATGTACAGTCGAATTTCTCTTCTCTGGCAATAATGGGACTGGTCTAGTTGTGGATGACATTGATTTTGCCTTTTAACTGACAAGGGAGTGTTGGGGAAATGTTGACAAATTTTAACGAGATCCACAGCATTGAACAGTGACTGGTCCAAAGCAACGTGCAGTATATTACATTTCGCCACTACCTGTAACCCTTGAACAAGAGCGAAACATCTGGGGAGCATGCACCTACAAATTGCATGGTTCACTACAGAGCCACCCTCTAGGAATGCTGTAGTACTGGATCCTATTATGGTAGTCTTTCATAGTCACTTTGTTCGGTGACATGTTGTGCATTATTGTCTGGAGCAGTGCGACTCTCTACATATGGTAGTGTTCTTATGAAGGAAAATTGTGTGCAACTTCGAGAAAAGTATTGTCAAGGACTTATTTTAGTATTGTTTACTCAAGTGTTACGTGGACATACATTAATTGGCACCTTTAAGGAAGCAATTGCACTTTTGTCTTGGAAGTTTGTTTTTATTTCTGTTTCATTTGTTCTGTTTATATGAAAATGAAGCATGCAACTTGCATGCTGTTGTAAAACGGTTGGCAAATGAAGTGGGAGATAACTACAAAGCAGACAAAACGGCTTTGACATACATTGCTTTCACAATTAAAATATCAAGGAAGGTTCAACCTTTTCAATACAAAACGTGTTGCATAAGATGTTCACAACATAATATTTATTAAATAGTTAGAACCGGTTTCGACGCTCATTGCGTCATCATCAGCTACAAAAATCACAAATGGGCAAAGTACATGTCATAAAAATTGCATTAATAACTCTTGCATGGCTGAATACAAATGGTAGACTGCTTTTTCTTAAAAGCTAGAAGAACTTGAGTAAAATATGATGATGTGATGTGACACATAAAAGCATAGTAGTTTGATGGGTAAGTACTGTGCATAAAATTGAACTGATGCTTTGAACATAAAAGTCTGAATATGATGTTAAAACGATGTGGTAAAAACAAAGTAGTAAAATTGTCCACTCTTCTGATGTTCAATTCAGGCACATAAGTCCAAGATTTTGTCGAGGCCGGGACGCCTGATGTTGGGCGATTGAATAAGGTTGATCTTCGAATTAGTCTCAGCTCAACAGGGTGGTGAGTCTTGTTTAGCGTGCTGAGTGTGTGGTGTAAGAAGAGTTGTGTCCACAACTCTTCTTACACCACACACTCAGTTCGCTAAACAAGACTCACCACCCTGTTGAGCTGAGACTAATTCGAAGATCAACCTTATTCAATCGCCCAACATCAGGCGTCCCGGCCTCGACAAAATCTTGGACTTATGTGCCTGAATTGAACATCAGAAGAGTGGACAATTTTACTACTTTGTTTTTACCACATCGTTTTAACATCATATTCAGACTTTTATGTTCAAAGCATCAGTTCAATTTTATGCACAATACTTACCCATCAAACTACTATGCTTTTATGTGTCACATCACATCATCATATTTTACTCAAGTTCTTCTAGCTTTTAAGAAAAAGCAGTCTACCATTTGTATTCAGCCATGCAAGAGTTATTAATGCAATTTTTATGACATGTACTTTGCCCATTTGTGATTTTTGTAGCTGATGATGACGCAATGAGCGTCGAAACCGGTTCTAACTATTTAATAAATATTATGTTGTGAACATCTTATGCAACACGTTTTGTATTGAAAAGGTTGAACCTTCCTTGATATTTTAATTGTGAATCTCAGTTCAATACGGGAAAATGAAGTTTTTAACTTATAATATATTGCTTTGCAAATTGCACAAGTATTCTGCGCCATTCTGCAGCAGCATCTATCTTTGCAAAAGAATAGACAATGTGGTACGATGCATCCTGTTGTACAGAATCTGGTGACAGTGATACAGTAAACTTATTAGCACTGGGTTTTCCAGAACACAATGTGCAAGGTAATTGGAAGTTTTGTTGCGGCAAGTGCCAGAAAACTTGGGTAACACCAGGAAAAATGTAGCAATTAGTGTAGTACAGGCTGTAGAAGAAAGTCTTAACCATCCAACACGAAACAGCACAAATTCGCCAGTGCATGTACTCAAAGTTTTAGGAGACTCATCACATGCAACCTTTAATTTGCTACTAATATTTGAGGAACAAGGGTGAAAGAAGCAGCTGTCAACTTATCAGTGAGGTGAGCATCTTGTTCCACGTAGTCCTTTAACCCTTGAGTCCACTGAAGTGCAACTCCATGCCTGATATGCTTCTCCGGAATGAGAGGAATGTTGCCGTCTTCATTGCTTTCATTAGCTTTGTCTATTTGCCCTTGGGCTTGTCTCACAATATCTTGTTCACTCAACACCTCATGACCAGTTTTGGTTTGGTCAACTTCAAACCACTCTGAAATGGGGTAGACTGCATGGCAGTCGCTAGTGCAGCTGCTGAAAATTCTTCACCTTCGTTGAAACGTCTGCTTCCACAATCTGTTGGAATCAAGCCCATGTTCTTCTATGACCTAGCAATGGTGGATTCCCTCACCACATGCCATGTTTTGATACTTCATAAATAGCGCCTAGCACAGTCAACTGTTTTCAAAATGACTGAAGACCATTGCCCTCATGTACGACTTTCTGCAGTAGGCTTCTCTTATGCAGTTTCTTGATGGCAGCAATTACTCCTTGGTCCATGGGTTGAATATGAGCAGTCACGTTAGTGGGCAAGTATTTCACACGTATCTGCCTGTCACCTGATTTTAGCATGTCTTCATCTGGGTGTGATGATGCATTGTCTAGTAGCAGCATTGCCCTTGCTGGCAGTCTTTCAATATTAAATTTTCTTGCACCTGAGGTACAAAGCAATTATCGAACCATGTTTTAAAAATAGTATGCTCAATCCAGGCTCCTTTTTTATTGAAGTAGGTTACTAGCAAGTTTTTCTATCCCTTTGAAGCATTTGAGTTCCTTAGCTTTTGTTATCAAGGCAGGGTGTAAAAAAAATCATGATTTTTATATAATTTAATATTATTTTCAGATTTGTGTGTGCATCATTGTTTAAGTACCTAAGATGAATAATGAAGGGTCAATCTAAATTGTGTTTTAACAATATTTTGAATTTGTATGTGATATATTAAAATATATTTTTAAATCAGTTTTTCTGTCTCGTGACTTATTCTTTTAAATAAGAAACACAAACTAGAAAGTATTCTTTACACCAAGCCCGTTTCTAAACTACTTCATCTTAAGTCACATTCATAGGTTCCTTTATATAAGTGCTTACACAAAAACACAAGCTTGGGAGCTTTGTCTCCAACAAGTCTGTTTCTTAACTTTGAATGAACAATACCAGAGATAGTGGGTTCGAATCCCACTGTTAGCAGCCCTGAAGATGGTTTTCTGTGGTTTCCCATTTTCACACCAGGCAAATGCTGGGGCTGTACCTTAATTAAGGCCATGGCCACGTCCTTCCAACTCCTAGGCCTCTCCTATCCCATCGTCGCCATAAGACCTATCTCTGTCAGTGCGACGTAAAGTCACTAGGAAAAAAAATAAAGGATTGAGATTTCACAAGTATTGATAGAAATGAAATTACCACATATTTTTCCTGGGTAAATAGAAATGCACATTCATGCTCGGATGGAAGTAAAAAGATATTCTAAGTTGTTTAATACTAAATGAACAATGTAAGCCAGAAAATGTGATGCAGCCATTGCTTGATAATAACATTTTTCAAACATCTTAGTTTTTGTATTATTAATTTCAGATTTCCTTAACACTTGTAATTCCTCCAAGTCATAATTTAGTTTTGTTTTTTTTTTTTCCACACTTTCACTCCTTATTCAGTAGTACAGTCACTTCTCTGGGTTACCTACATCTGGAGCCAGTGTTATTGGTTTTAATACATTATAATGTCTTTAGCATTTTGCTTTATTTGAAGGTACTAATCTTTCTTTTAATGAAGTCTTGAATTTTGTCTCTATTTTCTTCACAAATCTTCATAAATATTGGCCTGTTTTTAATGTAAGATTGAAGGCGTGAGATAACGGATTCCATCGATCTTCCTGAACCATGATAAATTTTAAATTGGCAAAATTAAAATTGCAGAAGTATTTCACAATTTCTACTACATACCTTTATGTTTGAAGTGTCCTTGGTAAGATCCTGGGAGAGAAGATTCAAAATAAGAGCAGAGCAGCCATATGTAATTACATCAATATCTTCTGTTTCTTTCAGAGCACTCACTCGTTTTTGCCATATTGCTTACATTGTCTGCAACAAAGCTTCTCACATTATAGTGTAATTTGCTCACACAACTTTTCACTGAAAACTGCAAGTTCAATTTAGTAGTCGTGTGTATGGAAATGTATCAACTGTGTTCAACAGATGTACATCCCTTTTAAATGGTCACTTTAACATGCACACAATGGGCTCATTACGCACATTTGACGATCCATCTAGCTCATACAAACAGTATTCTCAAATAAATCATTGAAACACTCCTCACTCTCACTTTGATCAATTTCTTCAAGATCCAGCTACTACAGCAGATGATGGAGGAGTATAGCCAGATTCCAACATACTTACAAATCATGTGAAATCTGAATGATAATGGAGGAGGATTGGTTTGTAGGATAACAGAATTTTGCAACCCTCCTTTTGTTTTTCACTTGTTCTGGTACACTTTCTTTCAAAAATCTATATCTATATACCATATAATCTCGAATACCACCCGCCACCAAAAAAGATCCGCACCCTTATTTTGAAAGAACAAAATTTTTTTTAAATGTTAAGTCAAAATGATTTACCATCTTTACTAACACATCAAATGATTGGAAAATACAAATAAAAGTAAACAAACATTTCCAGAATGATATCCAACGAGTTCATTCATCATCATCATCATCATCAGTACCAACTTCGGAACTTTCATCACCATCACCTTCCCACAAAATGTCGTCATCACTGCCATCCATAGCATTAGAAATGCTACATTTCCTGAAGCTCTTCCGTGTGAGGTCTCAAAGGGATACGATTCCATGCGGTCAAAATCCTCGAACACAGCAGCTGAACTTCCGGACGCTGAATGCGACCATTTGGTGTCTGTGTGATTATCAGCCGCCATCCATTCTGTATAGAGCTGTTTCAAGGGTGTGTTAAGTGGACAGTTCACGCAGACATCCAGCAGTTTGGCATAGACGTTATCCCGCCCGGAATGACTGCTAGGTCGGTTTTCCCATCCTTGATATGTTTCTTCACAGCATCTGTTGTGTGGCCGCGGTAATTGTCGAGAACAAGCAAGCTCTTTTGTCCCAATAATATGCCAGGGTGACGTTGCCAGACACACTTTACCCATTCTTCCACAAGAGAACTGTCCATCCAGCCGGAGTTCTGAGATATGACGATAACACCAGCGGGTAGATTTTTAGGAAGCGTCTTTTGCTTGAGAACAATGTACGGCGGCAATTTGGTTCCGTCGGTGAGAATACACAGCATTACCGTACACCATTGTTTTTCATTACCACCTGTTCTAATGTAAACACTTTTTGCACCCTTAACATTCACAGTCCTGTCCACTGGCATTTCAAAGTAGACTGGCGTCTGATCTGCATTGCCAATTTGGAAAAGCAAATATGCATTTTCCTTCCGCAACCAAATTATGTGACACTGAAACGACAATAACTTCTCCTCGTAGGCACTAGGAAGACGCTGTGAAATTGAGGTATGCCTTCGTACGCTCAACCCATTTCTTTTATAAGTATTACGAACCCATCCTCGGCTTTCCTTAAACCCTTCCGATGAAAGTTCCTTTGCGATCTCTAATGCCTTTAGCTGACACATTTCACTTGACACACCATATCCTAATTCCCGTCTTTCTGTCACGTATTTATAAAGTTTTTTTTTTTTTTTTTTTTTTTTTCAATTTCTGGAAACTGTACACTCAGTCCACGAAAAGCTCTATGATCACCACTACATGTTAATAGCACATTTTTCTTCTTTCTCCAGTCGCGAATACACGACTCTTCAGTATTGTATTTCCTACCGGCGGCACGATTTCCAATAATTTCGGCTTCCCGAACTACTTTCAGTTTCTCACTCGCAGTAAAAGATCGCAAACGCTTTGCAGAATTCATGTTGATATTCCGAGAACATGTGTAAGACTGACGCCAAGCGCGGAAGTAGCGTATACTGAGAGCGGAGGGAGCATTCTTGCCAAGCCCCACCAGCAGTTATGCCCAATTTACGTGCATTCGGAAAGATAAATTTCCCAGAATTTTAAATAAGACCCGCACCCAATTTTGGAAGGATATTTTAAAAAAACAGTGCAGGTGGTATTTGAGATTAAACGGTATATAAAATAACATATACTGACTGACTGATTCATCATCGCCGAGCCTAAACTACTGGGCATAATGTAATGAAATTTTGGGGATACATTTATATTAGTGTGTAGGTGCTCACTAAGAGTTTTTTTAATATTCCGTCGCCAAAGGTGTAAAAAGGGGGGTGAAATTTTTTTAATGAGTATACATATCAAAAACTTTTTTAAAAAATTACCGACGTGAAAATTGGTATTTGCATTGTACTTTAAAAATAAACACCTATTTTTTGTTGTTGTAGGAAAATCCAATTAAGGGAGGTGAAAGAAGGTTAAAAGGGGTTTAAATACCTTTAAGAGGGTACTTTTATCTCAAAAACTGAAGATGTTACAGACGTGAAAATTGGTATTTGGAACCTCCTTTAAAACTGGACGAGTTGGCCGTGCAGTTAGGGGCGCGTGGCTGTGAGCTTACATCCGGTAGATTGTGGGTTCGAATCCCACTGTCGGCAGCCCTGAAGATGGTTTTCCGTGGTTTCCCGTTTTCACACCAGGCAAATGCTGGGGCTGTACCTTAATTAAGGCCATGGCCGCTCCTTCCAACCCCTAGGCCTTTCCTATCCCATCTTCGCCATAAGACCTATCTGTGTCGGTGCGACATAAAGCCACTAGCAAACAAAAAAAACTCCTTTAAAAATAAAGAAATGCGTGTATTTTGTTTTTGGAGAATCCAATAAATAGAGGGTGAACAGGAGTAACAAAGGAGGTGAATTTTTAGAAGGACTATATATACAGTATATCTCAGAAAGGTAACATATTACAGACATAAAAACTGGTATTTGGAACCTCCTGTAAAAGTAATGAGAAAGATAAAAAGAAAATTTTTCTTTTTTAAAAAAAATCTACTTAAGGGGAACTAAAAGAATGGGGTTAATTTTTAGAATGAGCATATCTACAGTCTATCTCAAAAACTTAATATCATACAGAAGTGAAAATTGGTATTTTTAATCTCTTTCAAAAGTAAGAAACATGTATTTTTTTTCTTTTTTTGGTGATTGGAATCTCCTTAAAAATAAAGAAATGAATATTTTTTTGTTTTTGGAAAATCCATTTAGGAGGGGATGAAAAAATAGTAAAATAGTTAAATTATTTGTATGAGACTACTTATATCTAAAAACTAAACATGTTGCAGATGTGAAAATTGGTATTTGGAATCCCTTTTGAAAGTAAAGTAACACACATTCCTTTGATTTTGGAAAATCCACTTAAGAGGGGTGAAAGAATTGAATTAATTGAATTGTTTTGTATGAGGATACTTGTATCTTATGAAAATTAAAGTTGATACAGATGTGAAAATTAGTATTTGGAATCTCTTTTAAAATGAAGAAATGCGCATTTTAGGGGGAAAATAAAATTGGGGAGGGGGTGAAAAAGAGTTGAATTCCTTTTATGGGGACACACATATCAAAAACTGAAGATGTTACAGTCGTGATAATTGGTATATGGAAGCTCCTCTTAAATAGAAGATGGTATAACATGAATGAGCCCTTTTCTTAAATGCTGATGCAAACCTGAAATTGAATACACCAAGAGCATCTGCATTTCAACAATCCCTAATCATGGTTATTATTCAAAATATTAAAAAGAAGGAGGAGGGACATGTCATATTCAAATTAAAACAAAGTTCACTTACATATCTTAATATCCAGAAAAGGATAAATTTAGTACTCACATGCCATGTGATTTTGATTCATGAGGAAAAATGAGATGTCATATGTTCCTCTATAGCCGTTTTAACTTTAATTTCCATATATGAATCTAGAGAGATATTATTTTTCTCATCCGATACTATTTTGAGGCAGATTGTTTATTAAAACAGAAGATCATGCACAGCCACTCAACTGTTTCTGACACTTGTGAACTCTGTGTGAATTTTAATCAGCTGATCTACTTATTATTATTATTATTATTATTATTATTATTATTATTATTGGTTTTTGTTTTTGTTTTTTCCTTAACACAATATGTTGTGTAATTTTCTTGTTGAGTTTGTTGCATCTCTTAACAGTCGGACAATTTTGGAGATATGAAGAATCATTGAAGACGTTGGATAAAATATCGTTTAAAGAAAATATCATTTGGAGAGCTCTCAGTCCATGGTACCATTGTAAAAATGTCATTATAATCAATAAAATTACATTTATAGACTGTAGAATTGGAGTAGAATTTTACCTTCACAAGTGTTCATAGAATTACATTATTCGGTATGGTGTTAGCCCTGATACATGCATCTGATGATGCTCATGATCATTATTTAAAGGGACCTAACATCTAAGTCAACGGCCCCTAATGGCACGAGATGAGATAAAATGTAGTGACAATTAAAATTCCAAAATTCAAAACGTGATGATGAAGAATGAATGAATGTGAATTGAAAATAATTAGCGGATCCAACTCGCAATATTGAAAGTTTCCTTCACTGTCTTAGACTACCTCGCTTGCCCCAGAGTGTTCTAAAGACTCACGCCAACCCTTGCCGCGTCACAAAATATTCTAAGACCTACTACTGCATGCAATTAATCTTGATTCACGTGTTTTATCATGACGCGGATAAATTTCGAATGTCAATTACTCTAATACCAATATAAATGGTCCATTATTGGACATTATAAACTTTCCAGCTAGCTCATTCTTGGTTGCCAGCGTTTCGCCCTCGTGTGCTAGGGTGGGCTCATCAGTTGGTACCTAGCACACCTACCAATACGCTGGCTAGTGCATACCGTGCATACCAAGAATGAGCTAGCTGCAAAGTTTATAATGTCCAATAATGGACCATTTATATTGGTATTATAAATTTGCTCATTCAGGACAAATATTTCAGATTCCCTATGGGAATCAGCATCTATATCATGTCAATTACTCTGTAAAATATTATTCTTTTCAATGTAACGGCGGTTTTGAATTAAAAGTCTGAATTTCAGTAATTGGACCGACATTGTTCTTCAAATTACGAATTATCCATATTTCGAATTAAACAATTTAAATTACATGGAAGGCCATGCCTTATGTTTTCGGGAACGTGAGCTTCTTCGAATTAGGCGGGATTTTGAATTAACCGATTTCGAATTGTCAAGGTTCTACTGAACCTGCATTTCTTAATTTGGAAATATGCAGTACACATTGAGGGTAGTTCTGTCATTTTACTCAGTAGCAAATGAGATTTTATGGTTGCGCAGGAGATTCAACAAAATATTTGCAAATTTAATGGAACTGTTCATGAATATTTGCTATGCTTGCCACCTACATATATATATATATATTTATATTATTCTCCTGATTTGTTACCATTGCAAATTTAAAACTGTCAGCCTACTTTACTATGCATCAGATACAACCGGCTGCCACTAGACGCACGTTTCTCTTGCCAGCTTCAGCCGACTTAAGCGGCTAGCGATGTATAATGAAAACACAGACGTTGAAGGTCTATTTTATTGCGCTGTGGTATGGCCTTTCCGCCCTTGCGTTTGTCACGCACATACCTCACAATTTCATCTTTGACGACTTTAAAGCATTCTTGTTGCGGGCCACTGATTGCATTTTTTGTATATTATGCATTTTTAAACTGTCTTTTTCTTCGCGCTAGTGCACAGCATTGGCTTTAGTTATGCCGTATTTTCTTGTGGCTGCACAATTATTCTTCACTTGCGCATGTTTAATAACCATTAACTTAGAATTGGCATCATAATATTGACAAGAACTCATTGAAAATTTACGGATAATACCTGTTCCACGTCTCTTTATGATGATCCATCACAAAAATATTCCTGCTATCTGTAAAACTGTTAATTTTACTAAGTGTTGGGTACAGTAGACACGTTATAACTCTGCCACTGAGTAGCTAAGGCCTTTCTAAGAATTCAAAGGCTCTCATGCCTTGATGCCATTCTGCAGATTTGAGAAACGTTTTGTATAGGCTAAAACAGGACCATTTTTTATCTATTCAGGGGATTGTTGCTCGCCAGGTCGCCCACGCTGCGTGCCTGTCTCCCATCAAGTAGAATCTTTCTCTCTTCACTATTTCCCGAGAACCAGTGATGTTACGCAGAGGCACTGTACAACCGGTTGCCGCGGCGTGTAGGCCTAATAAAGATGCGGACATTCAAGTTTGAGTTTTATGCGTGCGCGCGGCGTGAAGGGAAACAGTGTGGTAACTGTGGTAGCTGCCAGTGGTGTTCATTAGTCAGAACAAGAGCATGAGTTACTTGAGAAAATTTGGTTCATAACTTAATCAACTTCACGGTGTAAAGTGCTGCGAGAGGATAGTGATATACTGTAGGTACGGTTGCGACTCACACCAGAAGTATATAATGAAGGCACTCAAAGCACATTCAGGAAAGTTGCAGACATCAAATGCAGCGAGCTGAATGGTTGTGTTGTTCCTGCAACACATACCCATTTGTACTGTGACGCATTTAACTGATTGGATATGAAAGAATGCAGAGCGTCACGAAGGTTGGACAAGTTGCTCTGCCTTATATGCTACGCATTCTTCTGTAAGTCGCCCAAACAGTTTCTTACAAAATAAGAAAACATCCAGTGGCTGGCTATACTTCGTGGCTTTAGGCAGTTGATCATATGCAAGTTGATGACATTTGTTTGCCCAAAAGCTTTGGCTGTCAAACAGGTGTTTGACCATACCAGGAATCGAGTAACAGAAGGCATAGACCTGTTACAGTATTTGCTCGCATATTTTGCACTTTTTGACCAAAAATAAGTGTCAACATTTTTGATGCGTGATATATGCGGGGATTTGTGTGCGAAAGATCGTATTCCCTAAAAAACATAAAATTTGCATTAGGCTATTGAAACAAGACAACCGGCATACTTACTCTCTTCATTGTCAGTGCCTTTAATCACTAGGTTATTCTCGCGTGCATCATTCTGGTCACCATCCCATACTGTATCATCCTGACTTCCGTCCAACGCATTTGCAATGCCCATCCTCAAGAAACTCTTCACAATAAAGTCTGCCGACACCCCATGCCCGCATAACCCAGTCACACACAAGTTCAACTGATGGCTTCTTTATTTTGCCTGCTGTCGTCAGCTTATGCTCCTCACCTGCCATCCCTTCGGCGTACAATTTACGTATGTTGTCATTGAAGGGCTTGTTGACGAAAACATCTAAGGGCTGTAGACAACGTGCAAGTCCACCAGGAATTACGAGATCAGTTTTCATTTCCTGAAGACGCTTCCTCGTGTCTACCACCAAGTGTTTGCGGAAACTGTTCCACACTAGCATTGCTGGGCATTAAAGCAGTGCCCCTGGCCATGCTCCCCACATCGTACAGGCCCAGTCCTGGACGAGAGCTGTATCCATCTATCCTTTCCCTTGAGCCCGTACATGAATGTCTTTGGGAAACATCGCTGTTTTTCTTTCGATAATAATGTATGGTGGCAATTTTCTTCCGTCTGCAGTTATTGCTAGCATGACAGTGGAACTCTGTTTCTCACACCCAGTTGTACGTACAAGCATGCTAGATTCTCCCTTCTTGTTGGTGGTGGTGTTGCATGGCATGTCGAAGTTTATCGGAGTTTGGTGTGCTTTGCTATCATGTGGCAATGAAAATATATGATTTTGTTGCTGAAATCGCTTGGCATTCTCTAACAGAGAGATGCCCACCTTTTCGTTGCATGAATCTACAGAAATCAGATCAAAAATTAGATGGAAGGCTTTTCCGGCGTTTGCTCTATTAACCAGCGTTTCGTCTTAGGTCTGACACTAGACTCTTCAGAGTGGGATGTGTCAGACCCTACCCACTGACGCTGGGGTGTATGCAGGTGAACTTATCAGAAGCTTATTTATGAAGCACAGTCTGATAACTGCATACGGGAGATAAAACTCCACAATGGAATTAATGCCCGCCTAGCAATTCCCTCCATGGGAACTTAGAATTTCCAATTGAATCTACAGATCCAACTCCCGCTCATTTTCAGATCCGAACAGCTGATTCCTCCTTTAATTGAGCTAGTTTGCGCTGTTTGAAATGTAGCATCTCGTGGAAGACTTTAAGGAACATTTAAGAATTTTTTTTTTTTTTTCATCGTGATAGATTGTGGTCAGCTGTGAACCACAAAAATAACTCTTCGTGATTTCCGTTTTCTTCGGCGCCAGTATTCTTTCATTCTCTTTCTTACAACTTCCTTTTCAGCCATCCAATGTTGTTTCTTCCTTGGTTGCTGTTTCTAGTTTTAGGAACCACTCAATTGTGTGTATATTGTTTCTTGCATATCCTTCTTGGTGTTAACAAACCATTCGTCATAAGAGTTGCCTTTCCTATTGGGTTTGTTGAAATGGCTAAAAAAATTCTTAGTGAGTCTGTCGTCAGGCATTCTTGAAATATGTTCGATGAATTTAATCCTTCGTTTGCATATTGTACCTGAAATCCTTCTCCATGTTTTATATACTTCTTTGTTACTGCATAATTGGTATGTGTCGGCATTTTTTTTTTTTTTCCTCTCTGAGAATTTTTCTTTAAATTTTTCTTGCCGGGCTGAGTGGCTCAGATGGTCAAGGCGCTGGCCTTCTGACCCCAACATGGCAGGTTCGATCCTAGCTCAGTCCGTTGGTATTTGAAGGTGCTCAAATACATCAACCTCATGTCAGTAGATTTACTGGCACGTAAGAAAACTCCTGCAGGACTAAATTCTGGCACCTCAGCATCTCCAAAAACCAAAAAAGTAGTTAGTGGGACGTAAAGCCAATGACATTATTATTTTAAAATCTTTCTTTCTTTCTTTCTTTCTTGATTTCTTAAAAATCTTTTTTGGTTGTTAATCCTGGTACATTGAACTTCTTTCTTTGTGCTTGTGAATACTGTGGAATATTGTTGATAGTGGAGACACAATGGAAAGATGATACAGCAGTGGTTATAGCGTTGTCCATTCAGTGGTGGAATTGAGGGACGGTCTTTTGGCATACTCTCTCTGATAGTCCCTGTTGCATCATAATCATAGGTCTTCAAATGACTTATAAGGACAAAGCTTGTTACCAAAATAAACTCAAAACTACGAAGACAAGTTTTATGGGTAATTCAACCAGCATTACTACTAATGGAGGTGCTGCTCTCACAGTTTGCTTTGTACTGCATGTGTCCGCCAGTCAACCCTGGTACACATTAAAAGTTTATTAGGTAGTCATCAGGCGTGTTCAGACATACGGTATTTATCAGCTTATCCCCTTATGAACTGTTCACATCTCTGTCTGTCTGCCGAAGTATGCTCGGATACTTATTGAAGTCAAGGCATTGTTCAGCCCTGAAATGTTTCTTTCATTTTCCCTGAATCTTCTGAATGAGAGGGCTCATCTTCTGCATTTTGAATAAACTTCATTATCTGTAGAGAATGTTCTGCACCGGGCGAGTTGGCCGTTCGCGTAGAGGCGCGCGGCTGTGAGCTTGCATCCGGGAGATCGTGGGTTCAAGCCCCACTGTCGGCAGCCCTGAAGATGGTTTTCCGTGGTTTCCCATTTTCACACCAGGCAAATGCTGGGGCTGTACCTTAATTAAGGCCACGGCCGTTTCCTTCTAACTCCTAGGCCTTTCCTTTCCCATCGTCACCATAAGACCTATCTGTCTCGGTGCGACGTAAAGCAACTAGCAAAAAAAAAAAAAAAGAATGTTCTGCGCACTCATTGCACTGTAGACCAGTTCATTACATACATTTGTTGCATTCTTCCAGTATTTTTTTTTGCTGATATTGTACTGTAACATATCCACTAAGGAAAATTATCCCAGTAAAAATGTTCATCTCTTCAGGTGTTACTTGGGAATCTGGCATGTTGAGGAAAAGAGATTTTCTTTAACCTAAAACAAAATGTACGCAACGACTCCACTTCCATTGGAGTTCATAGGAAGGAGAACGAGGGCAGTGAAATTACGTTCAAGGAAGTGGAAAGGATGATTAACAACACTGTCATAAAGTAGCACTAATAGTTGATATTAGACCTGAAATGGTGGAAATATTGTGGGAAGACAGGGATGATATGGCTTCATGGTGTAATAAGACTAGCTTAGACAAAAGCAGTAATTGCACTATATATAAGCTAGTGAATGGTAAGGATTGCAACAGCTATCGAGGTATTTCATTCCAGGCAAGGTTTCTCAGACATTTTGTAAAGGAGAGTGCTATCAGTGGTGGAGAGTAATTTGGATGAACTCCAATGTGGTTTTAGACCACAGGGGGGGCTGTCAGGATCAGGTTTTCAGTATGCATTAAGTACTGTATAATCTGGAATACCACCCGCCACCTAACAAGACTAGCACACCTGAATTTCTAATAATATAATTTGGAAAAAATATATCACATGTTAACTTACCAATTTTTTAAAATTTCTGCAAATGTCACAAAATTGATAATTTAAAACACTTTACAATTAATAAAAACGCTAAAAACATTACAATAAATAATAAAACTAGTTCGACGTATAAATCAGTCACTATTCAATGTAATCCACCATCGGAATTTTGATCACTGTTGCATTGCTATACATAATTGTCCTCACTACCATTCATAGAATTTAAAATTCCACATTTCTTGAAACTTTTCCTCGCCAAGTTGTTGGCAGACTTTTTCTGTCCCTTCAAAATTCCTATATTAAACTGTGTGTCGTCCTTCGGGTACAGCGGGAACCCTATCACTGGCGCATCCGTTATTACGAGCGATTAAGCGTGCGTGCGTTTTCCGTTACCGATATTTATGCACCACAGCGATGATATTGCATGCGATCGATTACCTTCGGCATCGTTTCCTCGCTATGTGCACTAGCGATTTCTCTCGTCGACATTCGAAGGCGATGTCGGAGTCGATTAGTAATACCCATCGACAGCTGTTCCGTAAAGAAAATTCGAAATGAAAGAGAACATATTTTCGTAATAAATGCGTAAATAACGTGTGCGATAACGGTTGTTAAATCGTTAAAAATTAAGGCTGACTAAACGACCGCTTAATTTTGAGGCTAAATACTGCACTTACGTAAGAATGGGATACACCTCGAGATATGGCAGAGTGCTTAATTGATTTCAGAGGTTAGTTTATATTTTGTCTCGTCTGGTTAAATTACGGAAAGGCTCTTATGAAAATTTATAGCGAGAAAGTTATAATTTCTCTACTGGCGCTTGAAGTGTGTTTTCATCATACGTATAGTACGATTAAGTTAGGATACGTGACGCTGTTTGAATAAGAAAACTGAAACGTTTGCAACAAAATGCGATCGATCACCTTCGGTACGGTATAGTTTTTTTCCTTTTGTGCATTTGCGAACTCTCTCGTTGACATTCAAAGGCGATGTTGGAGTTGATTAGTAATACCCATCGACTGCTGTTCTCTAAAGAAAACTCGAAATGAAAGAGGATAACATGTTTTCGTAATAAATGCGTAAATAACGTGGCCGATAGCAGTTGTTAATTCGTTAAAAGTAAAGACTGAAGTAAACGAGATTTTAATTTTAATGTTATATACGGAAATTAAGTAAGAATGTGATACACCTCAAGATATGGCAGAGTGCATCACTGATTTCAGAGGATATTTCATATCTTCTCGCGTTTAGTTACGGCTATTTACATGTAAATTTTTCGCGAGGTTATTTCTCTACGTGCATTTCAAATATGTTTTTATGATAGGCTACATATACGGTTATGTTAAGTGACGCTGTTTGAAGAAGAAAGCTGAAGTGTTTGCCACATAAATCTCTGGAGTGATACCGTATTTTTCCGAATCCAAGACTTTTTTTCTCAGAATCTCATGCGAAAACTCAAGGGTTGTTGCATTCGCGGCCTAACAGAAAGTTAATGGATACCACTAGCAACTACCGCGGTAACCACGCTGATTCTTTTCACACGCGCAGAACTCGTTGACAATAAACCTCTTTACTAAAGATCGCTAGGCGCGACAACCGGTTGTGCAGTGCCTGTGTGTTTCTCAAATCTGCAGAATGGCATCAAAACATGCGACCCTTCGAATTCTTAGAAACGCCATGGCTAGTCAGTGGCAGAGTCATAACGCGTCTATTGTACTTGACGCTTAGTAAAATTAAGGTTTATACACAGCAGGAATATTTTCGTGATGGATAGTCGTATTGTAAAGATACGTGGAAAAAGGTATTGCCGGCAAATTTTCAACGGGTTCTAGTCGATATTATGATGCCAATTAATGTTTATTAAACACTCGGAAATGTAGAATAATTGTCCAGCCGCAAGAAAATACGGCATAGGCCTAACTAAATCCAATATTTGACGTCAGCGTGAAGACAAGGAGCTAAAAAAATGCGTACTGCACAAAAAATGCATTCAGTGGTCCGCAGCAAGGACGCCTTAAAGAAGTCGAAGGTGAAATTGTGAGGTATTTGCACGAAAAACGCAAGGGCGGAATGGCCATACCGTGGCGCAATAAACTCGTTCATTGACTTTCAACGTTCGCGATTAGGCCTATACATCGCTAGCCGCTGAATTTTGCCGAACCCGACAAGCGAGACGTGCGTGTAGCGGTAACCGGTTATATCTTACGCTGCGTAAAAGTAACAGTTTTATAGATAGCAAGAATAATTTCCTGATGGATCGTTGTATTGTAGAGACGCATGGAATAGGTATTGCCGGAAAATTTTAAACGAGTTCTCTTCGGTATTATGATGCCAATGTTAAGTTAATGGCCCTTAAACCCGCGGAAATAAAGAATAATTGTGCAACTGCGAAAAAAAGGGAAAAAAACGGCGTGACGAAAGTCAATGTTCGGCATTTAAAAATAGTCTAAAAATTCGTAGGCCTACTGTACAACAAGGCATTCATATGATTTTACACACTTCTTTTTGAGCCTGATTTAAATTTTTTGAAGGGAAAAGTGGGGTCCATCTTGGATTCGGAGAAATACGCTACTATATTTTTTTCAGAAATAAATTAAACATACACTTTCGCCTAGTATCGGATTACGAAAAATAACAAACACGTAAGCCGTAGTGTGGTTATCATCTGCGGAAACACAAGTTTTGAACAAACTGATTGCCGTTTCATACCTATTTTAATGTGCATGAAGGGTTTTCCGACTTTTATTTAAAAATCGGATATAACGACAATCCGTTATAGGGAGTGAATTTTTTGCTGTTGTGAATTCTCGATATAGCGGACTTCTACTGTAATTGTAAATAAATCCGTGTATGCAAGTTGACAGCATTTTGTGTGTGTCTTTGTGGCAACATCATCCTGTAAATAATGATGGGAGTACAAGTTATTGCTTAGTACTTCCACTTATTGGTATTGTCTGGCTCTGGATAATTTGGTTGCTTTGTATTACATTAACATTGTGCATCTACTATCACCAGGAAACATTTTATGAAAGAATGTTTTTTTTTTCTTATAGTGAAATTGAATTTTTGTGTTTTTTACAGAAGTTATGGAAACTAATGGAAGTCTTTGATACTAGCTTTATTATGGTATTGTTTATTGTTGAAATTCAAGTAGTTTGCCTGACCTTAAAATAAATGTGATTTTTAGTGTCCTAGCTCCTTTTGTGGCACATTTGGACAGCTGTGTGGGGGGTAATAGTGGACACGTTCCACTTGTGCCCCTTGCTAAGTTTTGAAGTGTTCTTTGAAAGTTAGGAGCAGTTACGAGACACATTTTGTATAATTATAAGCCCATAGACCTAATTTTGCTTCCTTGGTTTTCAGGATGGTTTTAAATTGTAAACCAAAAACAGAGAGAGCGACAGTTTCTGAAGAAAATGTTTGTCAAGCCGTTGAAGCACTCAATAATGGAAAATATATCCATCTGGGATGCTACGTAAGAGACTGAAAAAAAAAAGACTCTGATCATCAGAATGCAATGATAGTACTGCACAGATCTTACCAGAAGATCCCCAATCCTACCTTCAGCTCAAAGTATTGAAGTTAGCAAGTATTCACAACGGAGGAGTGTGATTTAACATACATGCAAGTGAGGAAATTTTCCCACTCATATGCTGTCCAACTGTCACATGATATCCCTGAATCTTAAAAAACAAATAAGTAGACTGGATTGATTGGACAAAGGGTTATATGAAGAGACATCCAAATCTGAGTTTGCAGAAGCCAGAAAACCCTAGCCTCCAGAAATGCCAACTGTATTGAACATAATGTTTTTAATCAGTTTTCTTTATAATTTGGAGAATGTTAAGTAGAAGTACAACTTTACAGAAGACCAAATAATTAATGTAGATGGGACTGGTCTCAGTACTGTGCTTCCTTCACCTAAAGTTATAGCACCTTCAGTAACTAAGCAAATCAGGCAAACAGTGTCGTCTGAAAGAGGAGATCTTGTAACCTTTGTTGGCATCATAAGGGCTTCAGGAAATTCACTGCCGCTTGCATACATTTTTCCAAGGGTGCACTTTCTAGATGCTTTCCTGAATGGGACACCTGCTCTGCTACAAGTTTTGAGTTAGCTACTCTCTCTGGAAGGATTTCTAGCGTAACTTTTCTCGATGTTCTATAGCTAAGCATATTCCGTAGTACACATCTTCAGATTTTAAAAAATACCATTTTAGTGTCTCTGGATAATCAGGAATCCTTTGCTTCATTAGAACTGATGTACTCCAGGGAAAATGGCTTAGTACTGTTATTTCCACCTCATTCAACCCACTGGCTTCAACGTCTTGATATTTTGGTTTTTGGATCATTCGAAGCCTTTTGTAAGACTAGCTACCACAAATGGGTGTGTAAACACCCTGGTAAATCTATTACCAATTAAGTCACTGCCAGTGTTGCGATTTCTTAAATGTCAAATACAGTACATGATTAAATAGACAGTGCATGAATGAATACATGCCATTCCTTGCCTTTTTATATTGTTGAACAAAATGTAGACCACGTATAATGACAGCAATCTCAGTTCAAAGAACATGCATATTTCTTTTTAAAGTGCATTACCCTCTGGTGTAATCATTTCCAAAGATGTTACATCTCATTCTCGTGGTCGCCACACAATCCCTCCCCAGTAATAATATCCATGGAATTCTTGGGAAGGGTAACTTATTGACCTGATCTTGTGGTCGGAACTGGTAGTTCAGAGGGTGTGCTTCATGTTGATGTATAATGGTTGGTGACTACTGGTGATATCAAATGTGGGTGAATGGTGGAATCAGCTTTGATTCTGTTTTCTAGAGCAGCTGATCGTGTGTCCTGTAGTAGAAAAGTAGGTTTTAAATTATCAATGTTAATTGTTGATTTCCTGCAGTTGTTTCCACTTGAAAAATATTTGTTCGTATGAGTCAAAACTAGGGAAGGTCCATTGTAGTTAGGCTATAGTGGTGTTGTGTTAGCTGGTTGTGGTTTACTGGTTGTGAGAGTTGGATAAACAAAAATTTTGTTTTTGTTATGATGTTCAGTCGGAACTGGTTGAAGTGTTCTTGTCTGCTCTGTTAGTTTAAAAAACAAAAGATGGAACATTGGTGATTAGTGTTTCTGTTGATCTCTGGCATTAGTTTGAGGGACCAGTTGTTGGAGAGCTGTGTTTTCAAAGCCGATTCAGTTGGCAGTGCCGTCTTTCATTTTTTCCATTAGCTGCTGGATGATATGCTGTAGCCTTGATGTGGGTAATAACTAGAGTAGTGGTTAAGCTCTTGAAAAACTGGCATTCAGATTGTCTTCCGCGGTCAATGGTGGTGTTTTCTCGATTATTTCTTCTATTAGCCATGTGAATAATATTGCACGGGAGGTGTTTTTCCGCTCTGATATCTACCAGTAGAATGGCCTTTGACTGTCTGGAAAAACACTCAGTTACCATGAAGAGGTAATGATATCCCTGAGAAAGTGGTAATGGTCTAACTGTATCGACATTTATGTGGCTCAGTCGGGAATTTGCTGGTGTGTACTGTCCAATTGCACTGTTGGTATGCTTCCAGACTTTACATCTCTGACAGGGAAT
Organism: Anabrus simplex; assembly: GCF_040414725.1. Lineage (NCBI taxonomy): Eukaryota > Metazoa > Arthropoda > Insecta > Orthoptera > Tettigoniidae > Anabrus > Anabrus simplex. The sequence continues at coordinate 931,586,393 of NC_090266.1, forward strand.
ACATGTGGATACCCAATGCTGGAAGTCTTTCTTCAGTGATGGCTGTATGTGTCATTCTTTTAGTAGATTTGTTGTATATTCAATGCCTGGATGAGACAGGTAATGTATTTTGTCAAGAATCGCTCGCCAGTGAAGGTACAATATATGTGGCCAAAGAGTGCCGCGAGAGACATCACAGGTAAGTTTTGTGCCGTTTGGTAGTCTTTCTGTTCTAAAACTAACAAAGAAGGTTCCTGCAATCGTGATAGTTTATCATCAGTTGTTTGAGCTTCTGTTGTCACTTCCATGATGACTTAAGGTTGTATGGTAATAGAAGAAATAATCAAGAAAGCATCTGTGTATTCTGCTTGCCATTGGCATAGTGTATGTCAATAGTAAGGTGTCCTATGGGGCTGATGTAGCATACTTGTTTTGGAGAAGCCTTTTTCAGTCATTGCCTGAATGCAAAGTGGTTTGTGATCAGTGTAAATTGGAAATTTTTTCCTTCCAATATGTACTGAAAGTGCTTGATGGCTAAATATGCCATGAGTAGCTCTCTACATTAGTTAAATAGTTTTGCCATGCATCATTAAGTTTCATTGAGAAGAATGCTAAGGGTTGGAGTATATTGTTCCTAATTTGATGGAGCGATGCACCCATTGTAAAGTCCAGAGCGTCGACCATGGAGCTAATTCTGACGTGGATGAGCTAAAAGTGATTCTTCGGTCCTTTTGTCTTTTTAAAAAAAAAAGTAAAAGATAGAGCAGCTTGTTTGTGGAATTTCGTAATGCCCTGCGATAAAAGTTTGAGCCCAAGGAAACTGTTTAGGTCTTTGATTGTTGAAGGCAAAGAATGGTCAATGATTGTTTGAACTCCCTCTGGAAGTGGTCATATACCATCTTTATCAAGTTAACTTTAAAATGGCACTTCACTCACACCAAACTGGCATTTGCTGATGTTATTAATGTTACACTCGTTAAGTCATCTTAGCATCAGCCTAAGGTGCTTTTCATACTTGTCATTTTCTCATGTCACCAGGATGTCAGTGTAACAGTATTTCCTAAATTTCCTGAAAACAGAATCTATATATGGTTCAAAGTTCTAAGGCTAAACATAAGTTGAAGGAACTCATATGGTTTGAATGGTGTGATAACTGCTGTTTTTGGAACATTCTCCAGGTGAATTGGGATATGGCGATAGGCTCTAATAGAGTTTGTTTCAGAGGAATTTTGTTTGCCATGTTAAAAAAAAAAAAATGTTTATATAAGGAAAGATCTTCATTGAGGTAATCACATAAATGGAATTGTAAATAAAGGGTACAGGTCTCTGCATATGGTTATGAGGGTGTTTAAGAGTTGTAGTAAGGATGTAAAGGAGACAGCATACAAGTCTCTGGTAAGACCCCAAATAGAGTATGGTTCCAGTGTATGGGATCCTCACCAGGATTACTTGATTCAAGAACCGGAAAAAATCCAAAGTAAAGCAGATCTATTTTTTCTGGGTGATTCCCAACAAAAGAATAGCATTATAAAAATGTTGCAAAGTTTGGGCTGGGAAGACTTGGGAGAAAGAAGACGAGCTGCTCGACAAAGTGGTATGTTCCAAGCTGTCAGTGGAGAGATGGCGTGGAATGACATTAGTAGATGAGTAAGTTTGAGTGGTGTCTTTAAAAGTAGGAAAGATCACAATATGAAGATAAAGTTGGAATTCAAGAGGACAAATTGGGGGCAAATATTCGTTTATAGGAAGGGGAGTTAGGGATTGGAATAATATACCAAGAGAGATGTTCATAAATTTCCAATTTCATTTAAGAAAAGGGTAGGAAAACAACGGATAGGGAATCTGTCTCCTGGGCAACTGCCCTAAATGCAGATCAGTAGTGATTGATTGACTGCGTGTTAAAGTCATGATTCATGGGGACTATACAGAGACTATCATGCTCTTAAAAATATCATGAAACCAGACACAAACACTTTTGTAAAGCTACTCTTTTGTCAGAAATCACCCAGAACAAATCAAGCTGCATTTCTTTGGATTTTTTTCCAGTTCTTGAATAAATCCCGTACACTGGAACTACCTATTTGGGGTCTTACCAGCGACTTGAAGGAGACAAAATTAGTGTTAGCCCCTGTGGGTGGGGGACGTAGACGTAAATTACACCAACGATATCCCCTGCCTGTTGTAAGGGTGACCTAGACGCGGAAATAGGTTGTGACTTTGGTACCATCATTTGTACCCCATTTGGATAGAAGGTCTGAATACATCCACAGGTAATCCCTGCCTGTCATAGGAGGTGACTAAAAAGGTCATGTGGCCATCAGTCCCTTTTTTTTCCCTCTTGTTTTCATGAGGTCATATAGACCGATCAAAATTTGATGTGCATGCTGCTTTGGCAAGAACCTCTTACGTGTTTGATTACGTTCAAAAGCCCAGGCGGTATCCACAGCCCATTGGGTGGGAGTGTCATGTACTCAGCAGAATGCTAGAGCATACTACTTATTATCAATTTATTTATACATTTCTTTTTCCTTATACTCACCACTTTGTATACAATTTGGGGTATATGCTATTGCGGTTGATTTGAGAGAGTCCTAGTGCTCATTGCCTTAGTCAACCCATATTAGGCATCTTCCAACATCGGACCAGGTGGGTATTGCCTTGGCTGCTTTGTTCAGCTACAGATGCCCATGATTTGAGTGGGTGGCATTCGGGGAGGATGATTTCGGGCATGGCCCCACCCAGTCTTTAAATTTGTATTCTCTTAGAGGATCAACCCCCCAGCGTGAATGCATTGGATCCATCTTCCCTAGGTTCTTGGTGATGGGCAAGATTTCAAGCTGGTGAAGTCTATCTTGTTCAGTTCAGTAGACATATTGGTGTCTACGGCTAACTTGAAGACTTAAAGAAAATGTGCAATGGTATTTTGTTGCTGAAGAGTGCGACCACTTTGGCTAAATCCCCATCAGTGTGGAAGAGCATTAAACCTTGAATCCGGTTTTTGGAGTTATCTTCCACTGTACCCTCATCTTTACCACTGACGATGAGTTGATGGAAGACATGAAGCACTGTGGCGTGACACACGTCTGGCGCATTACACACAAAGTCAATGGTTAAGATGTTGCCATGGGTGCATTCATTGGCTCCTTCAAATTGTCAGTGTTTACCAGAGAAAGGGAAGGTTACAACCTATCATTGCGATGTGAGGCCGTACATCCCGCCTCCCATGCAGTACTATCAGTGGCCCGATGACCTTCGATGTTAGGCCCCTTAAAACAAGCATCATCATCATCAGTACTATCAGTGCTGATACGGACATAATGATATATCTTTGTTCGAATCCGTCTGTGTGTGGTACATGTGGACGAGAAGCTCATGGCACATAAAAGTGCACACCTCCGAACAAGTGCACTAACTGCCCTGGTCTTCATTCTCGAGATAGAAACAGTCCAGTCTATCTCAGTGAGAAGATGATCCAGGAGATCATGACCCTCGATGCTCTTTCCTACCAGGAAGTGCATCATAAGTTTAATTCCATGAATGCTCCTTCAAAAACACTAGATTTTAGCATGGTAGCACAGTCAACCAGTTTTGTGGTTTGTTTTGTCAACACCTGTGAAGATCACTGTACCCAAGGATGCAGTTGCTCCTCTGAGCAATGCTGCACAGAGTGAAAGTTCGAAGGCAAGATCATCCTAGCCTTCGACCACAAACAAGCCTGTGCCAGCTGGGAAACCTAAGCTGGCACATCAGGGGGGTGAAGGCCAAGTCTCCCTGCCCTCCAAGAGGTTGGCGCGAAAGCCGTCCCCAAGCCGACGGAGGCAGCATCATCACCTGGAGCTTGGAATTCATCTCCCAGCCCTTCTAAACAAAAAACAAAGGCAGGGAAGGAGGACACCTTTATTCCACAGCTCCTGTGAATGGGGTCACATACCCTCCCATCGGCGTGTCTATATATCAGCACCAGTAGGTTCAGCTGGTTGAAAACCTACGCATTTCCCTCGTAGGAGAAAACCCCATCCTCAGGAAAAGTCAGAGAAGCTAAAGGCATACATCACTTCATCTGGTGACGAGGTGATGCATGTCTAGCATTTATCTCCATCTTCGTATATGGATGTCAGTGCAGGCTAAGTAGCATCTTGCCACTTAAAACACACTTTTTTAAGTAGTCCACTCTATGGCTCTGTTACTGTAGAATTGTAATGGTTATGACAGGCATCTTACTGAGCTTACCTCCACGCTTAATTGTATAACCTGAAATCCTGGATCGGCATACCAGGCGTAAGGTGAACACGCACTCCTCCATTTATCGGAGGCTCTTCCTGTCCGTTGTTCGCCAGTATCCAGGTTCAGTAGTTGTATACACGGATTGTTCAAGGGCAAAAGCAAAAGTAGGCTGTCTGTTCGTTGTTGATAATGAGCTTTTTTTTTATTTTTTATTTTTTTTTTATATTTTTTTTATTTTTTTCTCTCTACTGGAAACCTGTAACATGTACACAGCAGAACTCTATGCTATTTGAAGCTCTGCGGTACTTCGGCACTTTCTGGTTTGTACTGCCTCCTTGAGCTCTTGACAATCTATTAATGCATGTTTCCTATGGCACCGTCTGGTGCAGGGGATTCAAAACCCGCTGGCCGGGTGTTGGTTGGAGTGCTAGCACCAGAATCACCTATTTGTGGCTCCCAAGCCACATGGGTGTAGTGGGAAACTAGTTAGCTGAAGGGCTGCCCAGGAGGTGGTAACACTGCCCCATTGCCGTACAAGGTTCCAGCTAGTGATATTCTCAGCTGAGCCATTTGTAATGTCTCATTGGAAGCTGGAGTGGTAGGCCACTCTTTCAGATAAGCTGAGAACGATTAAAGGAACTCTGAATGTATGGAAAACATCTCTTCGGGGTTCTTGAAGAGAAGCAGTGGTATTATGTCATTTTCAGATCGGCCATTGTATAGTGACACACTCTTACTTACTGAAGGGAGAAAGCCCCCCCCCCCCCCCCCCATGTGTACTTGCAGCAGTCATCTGACCGTAGTACAAATCTTCACGGAGTCCGTGGACCTGGCTGATCTGCGCCGTACTCTAAAACTTCCTAGTACCATCTCCCTCATTCTATGAGATGACAAACTGTCGGCAGACCTCGTTATCCATTTTATCCATCTTATATTGTTTTTAAAAGTTAGTTTTCTATTTGTCTTTATTTTTTTTATTGTTAAGTACATTTTTTATTCTGTTGTCTCTGTTTTAGTCTGTCTTTATACATTTTGAATGTTTTTTAAACTTTTCATTTGTAGGAAATTATTTTACTTCAAAGGTGCCTCCGTAGCTCAGGTGGCAGCGTGCTGGCCTCTCACCGCTGTGTTCCATTGTTCAAATCCTGGTCACTCCATGTGAGATTTGTAGCAGAGGCGGGACAGGTTTTTCTCCGGGTACTGCGGTTCTTCCTGTCATTTTTTATTCCAGCAACACTCTCCATTATCATTTGATCTGTCAGTCATTACTCATTGCCCCAGAGGAGTGTAATAGGCTTCGGTAGCCAGCATAATTCGTATCCTCACTGCTCCTGACCCAGTTGAATGGCTTTGGATTTTCATTTCGTATTATTTCACTTCAAAGGCAATGCGTTGTTTCATTTTATTATATTTTAATCTATTTTGAATCAATTATAAGAAAATGAGGTATTGTAAATGAGATCCACTGATTATTCTAAATTAATATTTCTTCATTTTTTGAAAATTCTGATTCAGTGGGTACATTTTGAAATTGTAATCATCATTATATCTTGTTTCATCTCATACCTAGGTGTTCGAACCATTTAAACAACAATAATCATCATCATCATCATCAAAATTAGTGTTTGTTATACATCACTTCATCCCTTGTCATTTTCAGCCCCCAGCAGACCCCAATTGCATCTGATTCCTCTAGAGGTAAATATTTATCAAGAAATGAATTGTTAATGGAAGAAAGGTTCACCCTTGGTCAACAAAACCAAAATGCTGTTCTATGCATACTCCTGCCAGAAATAGTTCCATTCTTCAAGTACAGACCTGCAGACAATGCTTGAGATGCAACTACTGTGAAGGAATGCTTTGAGCTATTTTCAGTGAAGAAATTATCAACAAATTCGTACCTCGTCCTAACAAACAAATATATCGATTTGAGTTTCTTATCTACTGTCTAAGTTTTGATGACAAACACGAGGAGGGAAACCGATAAATTTGCAGTGGTGAGAGAACTGTGGAACAATTTTATTCAAAATTGCAAAAGGAAGTACATGCCAGGAGTATTCATAATGGTAGATGAGCAGTTGCTAGGTTTTATGGGCAGGTGCAAATTCTGTGTGTATGTACCCAACATACCGGCCAAATATGGTTGGAAGATTGTGATGGCATATGATGTATGTACAAACTACATGATAAATGCAATCCATTACTTGGGAAAAAAACACAAACACAGGTGGTTTACCTACAGTATAGAGGAATATTGTGTGAAAGAGCTGACAAGGGTAGTGATTGAAATATTGCAACGGACAATTGGTTTACTAGTGTCAAGCTGGCAGATGATCTACTAAAGGAACCATACAACCTGATGACTGTTGGTACATTGTGTCAAAACAAATGGGAAATTCCTCAAGAGTTGCTCAACAGACATTCCAGACAAATTGATTGTTCAAATTTTGCTTTGACAAAGAAAAAACACTTGTTTCCTACAAAGCCAAAAGTAACGAAGTTTTTTGTTTGCTATCAACTACTCATGAAAACTTAAGCTAGACACACGAAATAAAAAAGCTGAAAATTATTCATATAACAACACAAAAGATTATGTCGGTGCCATGGATCAAATGTGCCAAACAATTACCTGCTGCCGAAAGATGAAACATTGGCCACTTTGTATACTTATCAGCATGATGAGCATTGCTTTTTGTGAATGCCTCCATCATCTGTCATTTGAATACACTCACAAGGAAGGAGAAAAGTCCGTTGAAAAGAGTTCATGAAGTCCCTGAATAATGAGCTTGTCGCGAGCCGTCTACGAAATCCATCAGTGCAGCGATTATTGTGCCAAATGATCTCTGAAAATCTTAAGATACCTGTTCATCCAGCAGCTCCACGTGTACTGGTAAAGAGGAAGATCTATCACTTGTACCATTCATCGAAGACGAGAATGACATTTTCCTACTACAGTCATTGTCATCGTAATGTGACGAGAGCTGACCTAGACTGAAGGTGTGGTTGTGCTCGTCTGAGAGAAACACAGAGAAGAAGAAACTTAGAAAGTAAATCATTATTGTAGTGAATATTTATAGTATTTTATGGTATATATTGCTTTCCAGTGCATACTCAAGGTGTATAAAAATATTTTTTGAGAGGCGTGTAAACAAGTTAGTACTTCAGGAAAATTCTTGCAGCTGAACTAAGTATAATGTGTCTTTATGCCTTCTTTTTTACATTTACTAATTTATTTTTATGGTAGTTTTGGTTTCTTTGTACTATAAACAAACCCACATTCATAGATGGGTTTATTTTGATGCTTGTTGTTTAAAGCTTGATGCCTGTTGTTTAAAGAGGCCTAACATCGAAGGTCATCGGCCCGGGTTTATTTTAATATGTTGGGTAATATAATTAAGTTCCTATAAAACTTGTTAATGCAATATTTTATGGGCATCAGGTTTGCTATATTTAATAAACAATCACATCAAATGATTTAATGTCTACGTATTTTGATTCATGATAGGTTTATGACTCTATTAGAACTCTAAATATAGAAAATCTCAGTCAGGCTGAGTGGGTCAGATGTTTGAGACGCTGACCTCTTGACCCCAACTTGGCATGTTCGATCCTGGCTCAGTCCGGTGATACTTGAAAGTGCTCAAATATGTCAGCCTCATGTCAGTAAATTTATTGGCACATAAAAGAACTCCTGCAGGACTAAATTATGGCACCTTGGAATCTCTGAAAACCGTTAAAGTAATTACGAAGGTGGTTTGAAAAGTCCGTGCAAAGTCCGAGAGATGGCGCCACCGGCGCGTATCAAGTTCATGTTAAGTTAGTAGCATCTCTTGAATGAACGCACACCAAGTTTCAGCCATATTGGTCTATTTCTTTGTGTTTGGCATTTGTGTAAATCAAGGAAGTCGAGTGATTTTCAAGAAATGGGCGAAAAAGAATTTCGTGTGGTGATTAAACATTACTTTATGAAAGGCAAAACACCTCAGGAGACTAAAGAGAAGCTTGATAAACATTATGGTGACTCTGCATCTTCGATTAGAACAGTTTATAAGTGGTTTCAAAATTTTCAGATTGGCCATATGGGCACAAGTGACGCTGAACGTTCTGGACGGCCTGTGGAGGTTACGAATCCAGAAATCATTGATCAAATCCATGATATGGTGATGGATGACAGAAGAGTTAAGGTGCGTGAGATTGCTAGTGCTGTGGGCATCTCGAATGAATGGGTACATAATATTTTGCATAAACATTTGGACATGAAAAAGCTATCCTCAAGATGGGTGCCACGATTGCTCATGCTTGACCAAAAACGGAATCTGTGAAGTGTTGCAAGGATGGTTTGCAGCTGTTCCAGAAGAATCCGGAGGACTTTAAGCATCGTTTCGTCACTGTGGATGAAACATTGTTACATTACTATACTCCTGAGACCAAACAACAATGTAAACAATGGGTTACCAAGGGCAAATCTGCACCAAAAAAGGCGAAGACCGTTCCTTCAGCCGGAAAGTTTATGGCAACTGTCTTTTGGGATTCGCAAGGGATAATCCTCATCGACTATCTGGAAAAGGGTAAAACTATTACAGTTGCATATTATTCATCGTTATTGGACCGTTTGAAAACCGCACTGCAAGAAAAACGCCCGCAATTGGCCCACAAGAAAGTCCTTTTCCATCACGACAGCGCACCAGCACACACCTCAGCAGTTGTGATCGCAAAATTAATGGAAATAGGATTCCAACTCGTTTCACATCCCCCCTATTTTCCACACTGGCTCCCGCGGACTACTATTTGTTCCCCAATTTGAAGAAATGGCTGGCGGGACAAAGATTTTATTCAAACGAGGAGGTGATTGCAAACACTAATGGATATTTTGCAGACTTGGACTAATCCTATTATTCGGAAGGGATCAACAAACTAGAACATCGTTGGACGAAGTGTATAAGCCTAAAAGGAGACTATGTCGAAAAATAAAAAAGGTTTACCCCAAACTCGTAAGTAGTTTTTATTTTTGCACAGACTTTTCAAACGCCCCTCGTAGTGGGACGAAAAGCCAATAACAAAAATAAAATCTTACTAATATTAGCTGTTATGTAGAAAATAAAACAATTGTAAATTGGAGTAGTCAAATTTACAGAGGGTTATTAATAAAGTGCAGAGCCTCCGTGGCCCAGGCGGCAGTGCGCCGGCCTCTCACTGCTGGGTTTCGTGGTTCAAATCCCTGTCACTCCATGTGAGATTTGTGCTGGACAAAATGGAGGCAGGACAGGTTTTTCTCCAGGTATTCCAGTTTTCCCTGTCATATTTCATTCCAACAACACTTGCATCATTTCATTTCATCAGTCATTTATAACATTTATTAATCCCTGCGTTCACCTTGAAGAAGACGACAATAGGTAGTGTAGTCTTTGCACATTGTCAGTGCGGGGTATTGTTAATAACTAAGCTTTGAAAGATGTTCCTGAAACTCAAGTATTTTGTCAAATATCCTTTAAAAACAGGCAATTCAATGGGAGGGAGTTTCAAACTGGAGCTGGATTGAGTAGAGTTACCAGAAACAATGGACGCATTACTAGGACTTGGGGGTCTCTCAGATGAACAAAGCAATTCTTGAATCCTACCAACTATAGCATCATACCTGTTTTCAAATTCATCATGCTCTCTGAAGTATGTTTCGCTAGATTTAGAGTCTAATTCACATTCTAGATACTCCCTAACAATGCTGAATTCCTTCCAAATTTGTGGCAGCCTATTTTGCCTGGAAATCGGTTCATGATGGTAATCAATTTTACAACTATGGTGATTATGCAAACAATAAGCTCTATATTCAGTACACTGCATTCATTTTGCATTGTTAGAATTAGCGACAGTCTTTGAATGGAACCAACAGTGTAGATAGATTCATACGAGCATGAGATAATGCATAAGAAGTCACGTTCATCCTAAAATATGCCCATGAGAAATAAAGACAAATCTGTTAATTCTATACATGGAAAGTGCTAGCAGTAGGGTTAGGATATTAGACAGGATGTCCACCCTAGTCAAGATAGGAACAATAAAGGCAAATGGAACAGACTTACAGTACATAGCAGTGCTGTATCATTAATCATCACTACCACTGGAACCACTCCTTGGCTGGAACCACATGGCCAAGGTGACTAGAAAGTCCAAGGATGGCGTGTGCGATGTAATGTTTGCTGGAGTCCAAATTCCAAGCAGCGTTTAACATCTCGAACATCAGGGTATCAGATACAAGCTGGCGTAAACAGCTCACAAGAACAGATGTGTTAGCATGTGGTAACATTGCACAGATTACATAAAATCAGTTTCATGGTCCGTATCACACTTCAATAGATTCACAATTAAGTATTTATTATTTTCCACCTAGTCGATACAATGATTGCTTAAGGCAATTTAATGGTTAAAAGTGGTACATGTTTCGTATTTTATCAACATCTTCAGCCACATAACACTGTTTAGATGAAAAATATATAAATTGACAAAGTAATGCTTAAGAGGAAGTGTCCTTAAAATTAACATAAGATTGACAACATTAAAACAAACAAATAACTCAAGAGAAAATATATAAATTATTTCTACAGTTGAAAGCAGTCGTCAAGGGAACACTTGTACAATATTCCATAGACAACTAGGAATTAGTTATATTTTCATCTGCATTAATAATAAGAGCCACATAGTGATATCTGGATTTCTTCATTTCGACAATTACTTATAAATTGTATAATTTATAATTTATAAATTGACCTTTTTTCATGAATTATTAAGAAAAGAATATTCATTTAGGACATATTCTCTATGGAATGGTTAACTTCAAAGTTCACAATGATTCTCATCGCGGCCCGGAAGCACCAAAATTTTATGTTGCAAACGACGAAACAGCACATCGGACACTCATAACAAAGTTCATTTCCAAAGGCACACAGATACAATTTTGAAACAAGTCAGATGGAGGACCAGACTGCTCCAAACGAGCAGACACAACATATCACTCAGAAGATGATTCAAGTATTCATTACACATGAATGAACACCAAACGTTTACACATATGTACAACAAAATGTAGAGGTACATCAAAATGCGTGTACTGCTGCCGGTCACCATGTTCAGTCCGTCTATATTAATGGAGGCAGCAGCACGTTGCCAACTGTGACAAATGACGCATGAAAATGCGGCAGGCAAGTTGCCAACACAAAGGCTGCAACAACAACAATAATACTAATGTTAATGGTTTTACGTCCTACTGGCGACATTAACCGTTTTCAGAGGCGCCAAGGTACTGGAATTTTATCCCACAGGAATTTTTATATGCCTGTAAATCTCCTGGCATGGGGCTGATGTATTTATGCACCTTCAAATACCAACGGACTGAGCCAGGATCGACCCTGCCCACTTGGGCTCAGAATGCAGATGCCTTAACTGTTTGAGCTACTCAACTTGGTGATTTATTTACAGTATGCCCAAATACAGTCATAATTTACAGTAAAGACTGAATTTTTTAATCTTATTTCTTATGTACTTTCTCATCCACTCCCCGTCCGGCTCCATGGCTAAATGGTTAGCGTGCTGGCCTTTGGCCACAGGAGTCCCGGGTTCGATTCCCGGCAGGGTCGGGAATTTTAACCTTAATTGGTTAATTTCCCTGGCACGGGGGCTGGGTGTATGTGTCGTCTTCATCATCATTTCATCCTCATCACGACGCGCAGGTCACCTGCGGGTGTCAAATCGAAAAAGACCTGCATCTGGCGAGCCGAACTTGTCCTTGGACACTCCCGGCACTAAAAGCCATACGCCATTTCATTTCATCCACTCCCCCATGCCAGAATTGTCCAATTTCTCGAGAGGAATGTTGGCTTGCAAGAATGCGTTTGTTGTGTCTGTTACAGATTGCTCTACCGAGCTCGATAGCTGCAGTCACTTAAGTGCGGTCAGTATCCAGCATTCGGGAGATAGTGTGTTCGAGCCCCACTGTCGACAGCCCTGAAGATGGTTTTTCGTGGTTATGTGTTTCTGATTTCCTGCAGTGTTTTATCGCACGTGTCTTTTCGTTCCCACTTACTACAAACATTAGAGTAGATCTACATTAGAATCTTCCTTGTAGTATCAAATATGTATACCCCCTCACTGTTGTATTCCTTGGCCCTTGAGAAAACTGTTGTGACTTTAGTTTTTGACATTTTTACACGTACGTGCTGGACATTTGAAGATAAAGTTTCACCAGTTACAAACTCGCACTGCCAAAGTGTATAATGCACACTGCTGTATCTATGACCACAATGCCCACTTGCTGCATTCGATAAAATTTATTTTTATCAGTTGCCCTAGAAATCACTGAACTGAATACATGTGCTTCTGGCACATAGCGCACATCACTTTATGTGCATTTTTATAGAGAATATACAGTGCTATCAAGCAATTGAGAAGGAAACTGCAATAGTCAAGCTCTCAGAAGCATTTAAATGTTTATTAGAGAGCATTTTTAAATAATATTTTGCATTTTTTATACCAAACAAGGTATATTTTGTGATTATTTGTACAATTCGTGGAATAAATCAGATTTCGTAAGTTAGTTTTGCTAATAGTACTTTAAGTACCTATAAGGTAATTTACAGGGTGTTTGGAAATGGCGTCATCCAAGTACGAGTGCGGTAGAGCATTGGTGTTACTGATAAGTAATTTTAAAAAATATTACGTTGATATCTCCTGCTGTTGTCTTTTTTATCAGCTGCTGGTTAGTCAATCACATAGCTTCATGGGCGAATTCAAATGGACTGTACGAGGCTGTGTTGCTAAATCTGCACATGGCTTGGTTGGGCTTGAGGGCCATCCCGAGAAATGAGGACCACACACACACACACACACACACACACACACACACACACACACACACACACACACTCTCTCTCTCTCTGTGTCTCAGCCAAAGCCATCTTAGCATGCTTGCAATGGGCCGAGTCTATTAGCAAGGAGGTCCTTGTTCAAGCCTCTCCCCTGAAGATGTTTATTTCTTCTATTAGTGCTCTCAAGCCAGTCATAAGCCACATGCAAATTTAGCAACACCGCCCTTGCAAAGCCCATGTGAAGTCGCACGCGAAGTGATCTGATTGGCTAATTTCAGCAGCTGATAAAATGACGTGAGATACCTAATTATCTTCTTCCAATTATTTATCAGCATGACCAAGCAGCTAATGCTCACATGCACGGTTCATGTTGTTTCCGACCATCCTGTAAGGGCTAGAAAGAAGATATGGAATTTTTTTTGTATTTCTCTATTACCAAAAAAAGGCCTTATTAATGACTGTTGTTGTACCAAGTGTCCCGATGTTCCTTATTGCAATCCTTCCGTGGACAGTGGAATGTCTCATTTCATTTGCTGACTGCTGTCGACTCCACGTGGAGTTGTGGGTTTAGGCCTAATGAGTAGCTTTTCTGTTACCAAAGCTCAACATTCATTGCCTAGAAGACAATTTAAAGAACATACCCTTAGGTGACCAACAGGTTTTCTTCCACCCAGGCAGCATTCCATCATCCATAAACATCATTTTGCAAAAGTAGAGTTTTAATATTGAATTTGTACTTCCAAACTAAACAAAATAATAATCAAATTAATCGTGAATATTAAACATTGTGTAGGAATGTCAAGGGATCATGAGAAAAATTCAGATTATTCATGAATTTGAATTTAAAATGTTCAACCCTTCTTAAATATGGTCTCTCCCATCCATTATGCTGCCTAAGTGGGATGCACAGGTCTTCCCTCCATGGCAAGGTCACATAGTTTAGAGGGGAGGGCACAGACTTTAGATTTCAGAAATTCTCGCAGTAAAATTCACAGTTGATTTTATCAGATGAACATAGTCAGTTTACATTAAGATACCAGGAAATAAAGTGATGTAAAAACTTTCTTTATTAACCCATCATGGATGTTCTCACTATATTAGCAATTGTGGCATTTTGTTGAAATTATGACGACTCTATTGATATTCTTGTGGTGCAGTTCCATTGTTACAAACCATTGTAACATAGACTCAGTCTGCTGTAATTCCATCAGTCCCACCAGCGTTGTTCTAAAGAAAATATGGGAACCAAAAATTCCTAAAGAAGACACTCTACCAGCTTGTCGAATGTTCACCACCTGAGGTCATGTTGGTGGGTTCGATCCCAGGTCATTCCAGTAGTATGTTGATCACGCAAAAAAAAAAAACTTCAAAATATGCTAAAATTGAAGTTAAAATGTAAATTATTAAGAGGTCCTAGAAATAACATACCACAGTTAAACTCTAAGATTTCACTTAATGAAAATTGTGAGACACAAATTTATGCCTTCTTAACCAATTTTGTGGCAGTGACTGTTACAGGTAAAAAGTCTACACTTCATCCCATGGTTTGTCTGCTTTTTTAAAAAATAACTTTCGACTAATTAACCTTGTGATATAGATGTTGATTCCCATAGGGAACCTAAAATATTTGTCCCGAATGAGTAAATTTATAATACCAATATAAATGGTCCGTTATGGGACATATAAATTTTCCAGCTAACCCATTCCTGGTTGCCAGCATTTCGCACCTGTGTTCTAAGTTGGACTAATCAATTGGTACTTAGCACACCCACTAAGACGCATGGCTAGTGCATACCGTGAAGGCCACTGCGTAGGCTATTTGGAGCCACCGGCAGTGCCAATGCACTATGAAAGACTTTGTCTCATTACAAAACATTGATGCCTGCTTGGCCATCAGATGATATAGATTTTGATTCCCATAGGGAATTGGTAATGTGACCACTTGTGGAATCCTTACACTGAGACAGGCCAGTTCACAAGAAGGGTTGGACAAGGTCGTGGACACACGACAACCCCACAGGATGACCAATATCTGACCATCATTGTGTTGCGGTGTCGTTCAGCAACTGTCAGGGAACTGCAACAAGACCTCAGGAGGGTCACTGGAGTCACGGTGTCTGACCAGACAGTAAGGAATATGTTAAGAGAAGTGTCCTTACAACCCAGACGTCCTGTTTGAGTGCCCCGTTTAACGTAGCAATATCGTGTAGCTCCCCTTCTGTTTGTCTGTACCCACGGCAACTGGCAACTTCGCCAATGGAGACCTGTGCTGTTCACAGATGAGTCCAGATTGACCCTGACACAGCGTGATGGACATCAATGTGTATGGAGACGCCATTGGTGAGCATTACATGCCAAATGTCGTCCAGGAAGGCGACTGATTCGGACAAGGTTCTTGCGAGAACTGGACATTCAAGAGATGAAGCCAGCAGTGAGTCCCAAACTTAATCCCATCAAGCATGTGTGGGATAGGCTTGAGAGAAGTGTTCGTGGGTGTCCTTTTCCACCACAGACTCTCCAAGACCTCGAACAGGCTCTCATTGAAGAATGGGATCTGATACCGTAACGTGACCTCCACTGACTTATACGGCGCATACCACATAGGTACCAAGCTGTGATAAATGATCTGGAGGACACACGCCATACTGAAGCTCTCCAACTGTGATAAAAATCCACCCTGGAGGACTGTTATCACTTTTCTTTCGCCCCAGTTGGGACATTTCTGTTTATGTTCTGAAAATGAATACGAATCCATCGATGTTCTTTTGTATACTTCAACAGTAAAGAATAAAGGTTTAATTGGTAATATGCCTGGGGGTGAGGTATTGTTTTGTGGATCATGGCATAGTTCAAAAATATGTTCTTTTTTTTTTTTTTTTACTGTGTATATAATTAAACATTCATGTCCAATAATACTGCCTAGAGGAATTCCCCTCGTAATTATTACAGGGTCATGTAAAGCTTTGCCTACTCTAATTCTCTGAGTTCTGTTTTCTAGAATTGTAGCCACTGATTCAATCACTTTTGTCTAGTCCAATTGCACTCATTTTTGCCAGTCATCTCCCATGATTACCTTATCGAATGCCTTATACAGGTCAATCGCAATACAGTCCATTTGGCCTCCTGAATCCAGGATATCTGCTATATCTTGCTGGAATCCTACAAGTTGAGCTTCAGGGGAATAACCTTTCTTAAACCTGAACTGCCTTCTGTTGAACCAGTTATTAATTTTGCAAACATGTCTAATATAATCAGAAAGAATGCTTTCCCAAAGCTTACATGCAATGCATGTCAAACTGACTGGCCTGTAATTTTCAGCTTTATGTGTATCACCCGTTTCTTTATACACAGGAGCTACTATAGCAACTCGCCATTCATTTGGTATAGCTCCTTCATGCAAACAATAATCAAATAAGAACTTCAGATATGGTACTATATCCCAACCCATTGTCCTTACTATATTCCCCGAAACCTTATCAATTCCAGCTGCTTATCTAGTTTTTAACTTTTGTATCTTACTGTAAATCTCATTGTTATTGTTCTGGGATATCTGTGGAACAGCAGAGGTGAAAGGAGGTGCAGGGATGAATGGGTCTAACTACAGAGTCAAAGTTAATTTAAAATTTTAACCAAGGTTATATTTTCTAGAAAACAATAGAAATTTGATAGCTTTTCACTTTAGGGAAATTACAAAGACATAGCAATCTAAAAACAAAACTTAGAAGTATCCAAGAATTTTAACTCTCTTGGGCTACAAGCCCCTAGTTTTACAATTTCGAGCTCCTAGCTCAACGCACACATTTGTTCAAGGGCAGAAATCCCCTAATAACATGGAGCACTTGCTCCTACTTTACAATGTCAAGCCTCCCAGAGGCATTCTTACAACACTAGAAAAGAGCTGACACGCTCTCAGTTTTTCAAGCCTCTTCAAGGCAATATCAGACTTTACAATTACTTGCCATCAAGACACAACTTACACAAATGAAACGGGGGTACCCGTACCCAACCTACTGGGCCTTGGCAGAAAAAGAACAGGTTAAGTAAATGGCCCGAAACACCAAGTTGAATGGAGGCGTGTACTTGCACTCCTAAATATACATTCTTAACACCTAAAAGGCACTAGGCCGATGAAACAGGGGCTATTCCCAAACTATGGAGGTGACTTGTATAATAATAATTTAAGACATTACAGGAAGGAAGAAAACCAGTTACAAAACGTAGTCACCTCGAACCAATATGAAGGGGAGCTCGAGAGGGTAAATCACTCTCTATCCCTGAATTACAGTTGCAGATTTTATGAAGTTTTTACATAAGCCGGTAGAAAATTAAATTTTTAGAAAAGTAGGTTACATGGTAAAAGTTTCGGACCTTTCCCGCGGGTTAAACTGCTGAGCTAGCAAGAAATAAAGATGTTAAACGGCCATTACCTTGCTGAAGAACTGCTGCCTGATGAAAGAGAGACCACCCGCCTCCTGCTTCACATACACAAACACAGTTAGATGTTGATCAAAATGGCCAAGAGACTTGAAAATCCGCAGTTTATAAACCCTCGGGGAAAGTTCGAGACCTTTCATGAATAATCAAGCCACACCCTCTTACTTTTATTGGCGGATACAAGGTTACACACAAAATCGAAGAAGAAACCCGTAATTGGTTAGAAATTAATTACAGAAATTAGGGATTGGCTGAATTCAAAACTGGCGGAAAGAAAAGATCAATATTGCCAACCCAAAAATGAATAAACATAATTTAACAAAGAACAAACTTATGAATACAAAATTTCTTCAAATAAAGTTCCTTCACTTCGCACCAGGGTGCATGATCTTAGTTTTTGTAGTGACATCTGTTGCAGAAAGTCCCAACTTCGTGATAAATGGTAACCAAAACATGTTGAAATTCACACAGTCCTGGAGGCTTTACAATCACAAAATTAAGGTAGTGACATCTGAGTAAAAGTTTAAGTAGATCTAATTCCAAGTTCTGTGTTTCTCTTGTAGAGGAGTTCAAATTGGCGCAAGATTTAAATGTGCGGCGTAGAGGTGTACCGCCCAGTACAGTTATCATAGGTAAATTTTAATACTTCTTTAATATTAGTCACCTCTTGTATCTGGACATTATCCTTATAACCAACAATCTTTACGTACTGCTGACCGAATACTTCTGCCTTTTGAAGATTCTCACACACTCCCCTTGTTCATTAATGATTCCTGGAATGTCCTTCTTGGAACCTGTTTCTGCTTTAACGTACCTATACATACCCTTCCATTTTTCATTAAAATTTGTATGACCGCCAGTTATGCTTGCCATCACGTTATCCTTAGCTGACTTCTTTGCTAGATTAAATTTTCTACAAAGTTCCTTCAATTTCTCCATACTTCCACAGCCATTTCTAACTCTATTTCTTTCCAATCTGCACCCCCTCTCGGTATCTTTACCTCTCTGTTATAGTAACTTATAGTGGATCTTTACCATTCCTTACCACCTTTAAAGGTACAAACCTGTTTTTACATTCCTCAACAATTGCTTTAAACCCGTCCCAGAGTCTGTTTACATTTTTATTTACCATTTTCCACTGATTGTAGTCACACTGGAAACGGCCAGCCGTATTTGAATGCTACTCTCCAGAAATCGCAGGATTTTTAATGGTTGTTGAAATTTTTTCAATGCTAGGGTAAGGCATGATTATAACAACTTTCTAAACAAATTTCCTAACTTATATCTACCACTGCAATTTAAATGATGGCGATCGGAGCTCAGATCCCTATCTCCTACCCACCCATTAAGATATAGAAATCTCACTCCCAGTTTCCCCCATACCCACTCCGTAGTCTTATTTAAATCCCCAATCACATTCTAGTCAGTATCCCTCCTACATATTATTCGTTTGATAACAATCTCCACTTCCTTAAACTTACCCGTGCTGCACTTACCAGATCCCACACATCTCCCACTATGTTGGTACATATATCTGCTTGCCTTACGTTGTTGGTACCAACGTGAAACACTACCACCTTATCCTCTCCCTCCTCCTTCTCTTCCACTTTCCTCAACATGTGCCTTTACCTAATTCCTGGATATTACAGCACTTCCTTAGCAAACAGTTATGCAAATCACAAGATGAGAACAGTACTTGTCAGATTACATGGTTCAACCCCTATTTCTGTATTAATGATACGGAATCTACCGCCATGATCCCGAAAGCATTCTCCACCACATGCCTTTCATGGCTGAATCGAGCATTGAAAATTTTCCTCTCGCGTGTTAATTCACATTCACTGAAGAGCCTTATGAAGTCAGACCTGAGTATAAAAGCCTCATCCCGCATAGACATATGGAAGATTGTTTTCTTTGACAACAGGAGGCAGTTTCAGTATTCGTTCCAACAGGCTGTTGTAAAGCAGTCTTTTCAGTTATCCATCCATCTGCGATCCTTCCATTGGTGCAAAAATCAAAAATTATAAACTCATAGTCTGCATTCACCACAGCCATCAACACCATACTGTATAACCCTTTATAATTGAAGTAAAAGGGACCCCTGTTGGACGGAGGTCTTATTGGCACGTTTCCCATGTACTGCTCCTAAATAACTAGGAAATTGCCAGGCCACTTGATCTCAAACTGTTTGCTGGTTTTCTTTCATTGTTCTTCAGAATCAGGAAACTGAAACAAGAAGAGATGTATGATAATGATGATAAGCTAATTATTTTAATTCATGTTTTTATGATGAGCTCATTGGAATGGAAAATATTTCCCCCTTATGTGATGATCCACCCACACCCTCATCCAGCGGCTCTGCAGGGAATTTGTTGTTGAAGAGAAAAGCTGCAATCAAACAGGACAAAATTCTCAACCTGGTTACAAAGAGAATCGCAACATCGAGCGAGGGATATCATGGGTTGGGGCTTCATTTGGTTGAAGAATTCGGGAACATTGAGCCTGAAATGGCAATTTATTGTCAGAAATTTATAAACAAAGCCCATTCATTGTGAACATCAGCTCCTAGCAAATCAAAATTCTGAGCATGTGAGCAGTTACGTACTTCTGACTTAAACTCTCAGAGGTAAGTATGTACAGATAAGTCTTCTGGAAGTCTATGCATGTATGGGACCTTTTAGAAGATATCTGATGAGAAATCAGTCATTTTGAGTTTAGTCTACTTCTTTTTTTTTTTCCTGCTAGATCCACGTTTTATGGAGTAACTGTGCATTTCTCAAAACTATTTCACTGCTTCTTGCATCATGGCAGCAGCAAAGAAATGGAGGCTGGAGCCATCGTCAATCAGAGCAGTGGCTTTGGCAACATCTTTGGTTATCAGAGGTACCTAAACTTAACGTTTAAATGACACTAACCAATGTTGACAATTGTGCTTTCTGAATAGAAGGGAGGAATTTAAAACCATAAAACTCCTTGTTGGAGATGTTCAACAGAGTTGCACAATAGTGTAAATATGAAGGGGCCATACATTCAATCACTAGCTAATGCAGTCAGTAAAACCATACTTTCAATAAGTATTACTCCCGTCTACTGTTTAACCCATTCCGCTCTCGGCTTGAATATCCTCAACAAACGTTCTGGACTGGGCAATTCTAAGGATTTGGAAAAGATTATATCTCTGTACCTGTAGGAGATATTTGCGCGATTCTTTTTTCTTCGCGCTTGTTTGAGCATCTAGTTTAAAAAAATGTTGTTTGTTTCACGTCAGCTATCACTGGAAATTTAAAAATTGTTAATATATTACACCATATTTTGCAAATGAAAAAAAAAAAGGCTGATGGATTATTAAGTACAGTTTTCTGAAATACGGTTATATTTTCCCTAGATCATGTAAAGTGTGCATTGCAATTACAAAACAACAACAATAATGAAAATGATATAAATAATAACTGTTCAATAATAATAACAGTAATAACAACGAAATTTTATTTATATATTTTTATGTAACGATACTGGCTCGGAAGGTGATGTTAGTGAAGATGATATTGAAGGCATGTAATTGCAATTTTATTCACAAATGGAAACATTGACATCCAAATATGAATTCGAAACAGCATCTTGCATTTTATTATGAAAAATTCATTTTACAATGTACCGTATGTTCCCGCACATTTCATAATTGTGCGAATTCGTAAGAATATCTAAATATTAGAAAAGTTTTTTCTAATATATATATATATATGAGGGATTACGAATACATAAAATATCAAAAATATAACCTCCACCAAGCGTTTGCCGCGAAATGCCATGTTTTAGAGCACATTGAGTTACAACTACTACTAATGCACACTCGTCAATAGTATCGTAAATTCTCTGACTTAGACAGATAATACTTCCATCTGTTGAAATACTCCCGTAACTGACACATGACGAAACACGATGTAGTGGGCAAAATGTGTGCATAGCTCGTTCTCGATTTTTAGCGAATTGTCTAACCTTACTACGGGCTATGCTTGCAGAGCGGCGTGAATGTAATTTTGGCCGCTGCGAGCTATGCTCGTAGTTAGAGCGGAAAGAGTTAACCCTTTGTGCTCGTATGTCGGGTATGTTCCGACATGTTTGTTCAAAGAACAGAGCACGTTAACAGCATCATTTAAGCTTTTAGTAATTCCTGGACAATATCATGTCTGTAAAGTACCAGTTTACGGTCTGAGGAAAGTATTTTTTCAGTCAAGATGAGGGGCCACTGAACAGAGAGACATGCTTCATCTAGGCACACACTCAGAATATTGCAAAGAACTGTGCTAAGTGCAGTAATAGACAGATCAAAGGAAGGCAAAGAGAAACCCACTTCTTCAAAATCTTAGCGATGAAACTAGACCTTCATTGAGATGTTTGCTTCAAGACATGCTATACAGAGGACAGAAGTAAACAATAAATTCTTCATTTCCATATTTACGCAGTCATGTAAAGAACTTCATTTCTGTTTTACCCATAAGAACAGACAGCACTACACCCATACATTTCCAGAAAAATAAATACAGTATTGTGTAAACCAGACAAACTTATATGAGTGCTAAGGGTTGAACTTAACTAAATAATTACAAGGGTTTTTTTTGGTGGCCAGTGTATTTAAAGGTGCTAAAGTATGTCAGCCTTGTCAGTATATTCAGTGGCACGTGAAGAAACACCTTCTGCAGAACAAAGTTCCAGCACCTTGGCCTCTTCGAAATAATTTTTTGTTTGTTTGTTGACATCGTGTGGGGTACTGTAGTCACGTCCTAGTTCATGAACTATCGGCAATGGCTGAGTGGCCTAGTAAGTAGTCCTGAGAGTTGGGATACCTGTTGCTATGGAATGGGAGTGGGCATCTCGGACATATTCTGAGTCATGGCCCTCTTTGTGCTAGACGGCTAGGACTATACAATCCACTGGTGGTCCTAACCTGTTAGAGGAGAGATCCTCACGTGGACTATGTGCAAGTAGAGTGGCATCCTGCTTCATGAATTCACCGAGCTCAGAACATTTTAAGCAAGCCTCGGACCTATCGGAGTAACAGAGTCCCACTCCCATTTGACAGGCGAGGGACTCCTTGGAAACAGCTTGGCGAACGAAATGGAATTCGATGGGAAGCTATTAGTATTAATGGGGCTTATAGAAGAAAGAAAGTGCTAGGAGTAAGTGATATTCGGATAAGGGGAGGTATCGAGGAAGAGATAGCTGATTATAAAGTGTACTTGACAGGTGTTAAAAAGGGAAAGGCAGAGTATGGAGTAGGGCTGTTTATCAGGAATACCATTGCATGCAACATTGTTTTGGTTAGGCTCGTAAATAAGCGAATGGTATGGGTAGATTTGGCAGTTGGAGGAATTAGGACGACAATTGTCTCAGTGTACCATGTGAGGGTGCAGATGAAGACGTAGTTGACAAGTTTTATGAAGCATTGAGCGACATCGTAGTCAGGGTGAACAGCAAGGATAGGATAGTGCTAATGGGCGATTTCAGTGTGAGAGTTTGAAATAGAACTGAAAGATACAAAAGGGTGATTGATTGGTAAATGTGGGGAAGATATGGAGGCTAACGGGAATGGGAAGCGTTTGCTGGACTTCTATGCTAGTATGGGTTTAACATTTACGAATACATTCTTCAAGCATAAAGCTATTCACCACTACACATGGGAGGCTAGGGGTATCAGTTCCATAATAGACTATATCTGAACCGACTTCAAATTCAGGAAGTCTGTTAGGTATGTACAAGTTATCCGGAGATTTTTCGATGATACAGACCACTATCTGATGTGTAGTGAGCTAAGTATCTCTAGGCCTAGGATAGAGAAAGTGAAATCTGTCTGCATACGAATAAGGCTAGAAAATTTCCAGGACGAGGAAATTAGAAGTACATGGATATGATTAGTGAGAAGTTTTGAACAGTAGATAATACGCAGGTTCAGGATATAGAAAGAGAATGGGTGGCATACAGGGATGCTGTAGTAGAAACAGCAAGGGAATGCCTTGGAACAACTGTGTGTTAGGATGGGAAAAAGCGAATATCGTGGTGGAATGATGAAGTGAGAGCAGCTTGTAAACGTAGAAAGGCTTATCAGAAATGGCTCCATACAAGGACTGATGCAGACAGGGAATTGTACATAGATGAAAGAAACAGAGCGAAACAAATAGTTGTTGAATCCAAAAAAGAAGTCGTGGGAAGATTTTGGTAATAATCTGGAAAGGCAGCAGGGAAACCTTTCTGGACAGTAATAAAGAATCTTAGGAAGGGAGGAAAAAAGGAAATGACCGCTTTTTTGGGTAATTCAGGTGAACTCATAATAGATCCCAGGAAATCACTGGAGAGGTGGAGCAAATATTTTGAACATCTTCTCAATGTAAAAGGAAATCTTCCTGGTGGTGTTCCAAACAGAGAAGTTCATGGGCAGGAGGAAAATGGTGTTGGTGAAATTACGCTTGAGGAAGTGGAAAGGATGGTAAACAAACTCCATTGTCATAAAGCAGCAGGAATAGATGAAATTAGACCTGAAATGGTGAAGTATAGTGGGAAGGCAGTAATGAAATCGCTTCATAGAGTAGTAAGATTAGCCTGGAGTTTTGGCAAGGTACCTTCAGATTGAACAAAAGCAGTAATTGCACCTATCTATAAGCAAGGAAACAGGAAGGATTGCAACAACTATCGAGGTATCTCGTTGATTAGTATACCAGGCAAATTACTCACTGGAATCTTGGAAGGGAGGGTGCGTTCAGTGGTTGAGAAGAAGTTGGATGAAAACCAGTGTGGTTTCAGACCACAGGGGGGCTGTCAAGATCAGATTTTCAGTATGCACCAGGTAATTGAAAAAATGTTACAAGAGGAATAGACAGCTGTATTTATGTTTTGTAGATCTAGAGAAAGCATATAACAGGTTACCGAGGGCAGAGATGTTCGCCATACTGGGGGACTATGGAATTAAAGGTAGATTATTAAAATCAGTCAAAGGCATTTATGTTGACAATAGGTCTTCAGTGAGAATTGATGTTAGAATGAGTTCTTGGTTCAGGGTACTTATAGGGGTTAGACAAGGCTGTAATCTTTCACCTTTACTGTTCGTAGTTTACATGGATCATCTGCTGAAAGGTATAAAATGGCAAGGAGGGATTCAGTTAGGTGGAAATGTAGTAAGCAGTTTGGCCTATGCTGACAACTTGGTCTTAATAGCAGATTGTGCCGAAAGCCTGCAGTCTAATATCTTGGAACTTGGAAATAGGTGCAATGAGTATGGTATGAAAATTAGCCTTTCGAAGCCTAAATTGATGTCAGTAGATAAGAAATTCAACAGAATTGAATGTAAGATTGGCGATACAAAGCTGGAACCAGTAGATAATTTCAAGTATTTAGGTTGTGTGTTCTCCCAGGATGGTAATACAGTAAGTGAGATTGAATCAAGGTGTAGTAAAGCTAATGCAGTTAGTTCGCAGTTGCGATCAACCGTATTCTGTAAGAAGGAAGTGAGCTCCCAGGCGAAACTATCATTACATTGGTCTGTTTTCAGACCAACTTTGCTTCACGGGAGCAAAAGCTGAGTGGACTCACGATATCTTATTCATCAGTTGGAAGTTACAGACATGAAAGTAGTGAGAATGATTGCTGGTACAAACATGTGGGAACAATGGCAGGATGGTACTTGGAATGAGGAGATAAAGTCTAAGTTAGGAATGAACGCTGATGAAGCTGTAAGATAGATAACTTAAGGGTCCACCTTTTTGATATTGATAAGTTACCTATCTTACGTTCTCAGTTCAATACGGACAAAAAATTATATTATTAGATTTAGATGAAGCTGTGCGCATAATTCGGCTTTGGTGGTGGGGCCATATGAGGCAAATGAAGGAGGATAGGTTACTTAGGAGAATAATGGACTCTGTTTTGGAGGGTAAGATAAGTAGAGGGAGACCAAGGCGACAATGGTTAGACTCAGTTTCTAATGATTTAAAGGTAGGAGATATTGAACTAAATGAGGCCACAGCACTAGTTGCAAATAGAGGATTGTGGCAACGTTTAGTAAATTCACAGAGGCTTGCAGACTGAATGCTCAAAGGCACAGAAGTCTATAATGATTATGTATGTATGTATGTATGTATGTATGTATGTATGTATGATGTTGACGACATGGTCTCCTTAATGAAACTGTGGACCATCCGACATCGTCAGATTCTTGTGAAAATCTCCAGAAGCTGCGTACTGAAATTTCATTGAAGCTCAAAATCTCTGGCCAATAATTAATCTGCCACCTGCTTCTTGTAAGGATTGAACTTATACTCTGATGTAACATATGGCG
This sequence comes from Anabrus simplex, assembly GCF_040414725.1. NCBI lineage: Eukaryota > Metazoa > Arthropoda > Insecta > Orthoptera > Tettigoniidae > Anabrus > Anabrus simplex. The sequence continues at coordinate 931,612,211 of NC_090266.1, forward strand.
TACCCTACTTTAGCCTTATGTATGCTGACAAATTGTTGATTTCGTATCATATGGCTTCTTGTCTGAGCAGGGGAGGTGGCTGTGTGGTTAGGGGCGTGCAACTGTGAGCTTGCCTCTGGGGCATAGTGGGTTCGAGCCCTGCTGTCGGCAGCCCTGAAGATGGTTTTCCATGGTTTCCCATTATTGCTCACCTATTGTCACTCGTAATATTTCACTTTCATATGCAGCATTTCTAGCACCATAGCACTTCGCCTAATTCAATCACACATCATAGTGTTAAATATATATTTGTTTCATAGTGTTCTTACTGCCTAGAAACATTTTTTAGGATTTCATCAAATATTGTGTGTTCTTTAAATATGGCTGATGATGACCCCGAGTAGGGTTAAAACTAGTCCCATGTAATGTAAATACATGCAGTGTAAATATATATATGTGTCATGTAATATATATAATAAGCTACTCTTCATGTACCTTGAAGATTGCTTGTTTTGGTGACCTTCAATGTGTATAGCTTGTGATTCCATACAGTAGGAGCAGTTTGGAATGATTATCCAGGTTATGAAAAAATTAAGACATATATTTATCCCCTTAGCATGGTTGGCGTTTCAATCTACTGCTCCTCTGGATTATGATAGGAAAATAGGTCAGAACATGCTGAATGAGCACACGGGTATTTACACACACATAGATTTTAATTAATTTTAAGTTGGTTTTCACAGTTGGTCATCATTCATTAGCATTCAGAATCGAACACAAGATGTTGAGCAGTTATTATGTTAACAAAACATAGGATAGTTTCAAACAGGATATGACATGTACATAGAGGATGGCTGCCCAGTTGTACTTCCTCTTAAAACAATAATCACTACTTGACTTAAACTCAATATGCGCACATTCCAAACCGATGATTAAAGCCTACTTTTAAAATATAGAACAGGATTGTAATATTTTGAAATGTAACGTCTGAATAACTGGACAAAACGCATTACTTTCTACGTTCACAAAATGGCACTCTGCAACAGGAAGCATCGAGCTTGTTATGTACAGTGCACAGTACTCCAGACTGAGTGGTTAAAGTATGCATTCATCCCAGGATCCTTGCAGATGTTGTTCAGTTTAACACTTTGCTTTACGCTGCACCGACACAGATACATTTTATGGAAATGATGGGATAGGAAATGCCTAGGAGTGGGAGAGAAGTTGCCTTGCCTTAATTAAGGTACAGCCCCAGCATTGGTCTGGTGAGAAAATGGGAAACCACGGAAAACAATCTACAGGGCTGCCGGTGGGGGTTCGAACCCACCATCTCCTCAATGCAAGCTCGCAACTTCACGCCCCTACCCGCACGGCCAACTTACCTATTAATTCAGTTTTATATTTCTTGTATATGAAGGCCAATTACTCAGTAACGATTGCAAGTACTTTGCAATATTCTGAGTGTGCGCCCTGATAAAGCATGTGTCTCTGTTCATTGGCCCCTCATCTTGACTGAAAAATTCTTTCCACGGACCATAAACTAGTACTTTACAGACGTGATATTGACCAGGAATTGCTAAAAGCTTAAATGATTCCGTTAATGTGGGCTGTTCTTTGAATAAACATATCGGAACATACCCGATATGTGATACAAATTATTATAATTTTATTAAATATCACCTATTCAATGCATAATAAACTAATAAGGACTTACATCTTTATTACATTGTTAACATAGTACACGTGTCGCTCCTTTTTGTGAGCATCATCAGCCAATTAACTTTTACCCAGGGTTTAATAAGATCATGAACATATTCTGTTGAGCTAAAATATACTTTGTAACCATGAGTGACAAATAATACACTGACTGACAGAGCAAATGCAACACCAAGGAGGAGTGGTTCGAAAGGGATGAAAGTTGTGGAAAAAACAGAGTCGGCACGGAAGAATAATTGATGTTTATTTCAAACCGATATGCAGGTTACACAATGCGCACGGCATCGACTCAGTAGGATGTAGGACCACCGCGAGCGGCGATGCACGCAGAAACACATCGAGGTACAAAGTCAATAAGAGTGCGGATGGTGTCCTGAGGGATGGTTCTCCATTCTCTGTCAACCATTTGCCACAGTTGGTCGTCCGTACGAGGCTGGGGCAGAGTTTGCAAACGGCGTCCAATGAGATCCCACACGTGTTCGATTGGTGAGAGATCCGGAGAGTACGCTGGCCACGGAAGCATCTGTACACCTCGTAGAGCCTGTTGGGAGATGCGAGCAGTGTGTGGGCGGGCATTATCCTGCTGAAACAGAGCATTGGGCAGCCCCTGAAGGTACGGGAGTGCCACCGGCCGCAGCACATGCTGCACGTAGCGGTGGACATTTAACGTGCCTTGAATACGCACTAGAGGTGACGTGAAATCATACGCAATAGCGCCCCAAACCATGATGCCGCGTTGTCTAGCGGTAGGGCGCTCCACAGTTACTGCCGGATTTGACCTTTCTCCACGCCGACGCCACACTCGTCTGCGGTGACTATCACTGACAGAACAGAAGCGTGACTCATCGGAGAACACGACGTTCCGCCATTCCCTCATCCAAGTCGCTCTAGCCCGGCACCATGCCAGGCGTGCACGTCTATGCTGTGGAGTCAATGGTAGTCTTCTGAGCGGACGCCGGGAGTGCAACCAATCGACGGGAAATTGTTCTGGTCGATATTGGAACAGCCAGGGTGTCTTGCACATGCTGAAGAATGGCGGTTGACGTGGCGTGCGGGGCTGCCACCGCTTGGCGGCGGATGCGCCGATCCTCGCGTGCTGACGTCACTCGGGCTGCGCCTGGACCCCTCGCACGTGCCACATGTCCCTGCGCCAACCATCTTCGCCACAGGCGCTGCACCGTGGACACATCCCTATGGGTATCGGCTGCGATTTGACGAAGCGACCAACCTGCCCTTCTCAGCCCGATCACCATACCCCTCGTAAAGTCGTCTGTCTGCTGGAAATGCCTCCGTTGACGGCGGCCTGGCATTCTTAGCTATACACGTGTCCTGTGGCACACGACAACACGTTCTACAATGACTGTCGGCTGAGAAATCACGGTACGAAGTGGGCCATTCGCCAACGCCGTGTCCCATTTATCGTTCGCTACGTGCGAAGCACAGCGGCGCATTTCACATCATGAGCATACCTCAGTGACGTCAGTCTACCCTGCAATTGGCATAAAGTTCTGACCACTCCTTCTTGGTGTTGCATTTGCTCTGTCAGTCAGTGTATTTTACAGATAATGTAACAATAAAAGTTATTATGTCTTGAAGTTAAAACACATCTAAAATCTTAGTATTAACATTGTCTTTTAAACTTATGGACGAAACTCATCTGTTGAACATCATTTTAAAACCATTTTAAAAACCTTTTGAGATCTGGCTAATTATATTGTTTCAGTTTTTCTTGACTTGTGTAATTGTCCTTGAATCTTTGTTGTATATAATAACGATTTTATGAAGTTAATAATTGCCTATTAAGAACCATTGCCTTATTCTCGTTGTTACTAGAGTAACACTAGTACAATGTGTATTGGCATAAATCCAATATTGTCAATACATCGGTCTTGTTTTTGAATGAACTTGTTAGTAAAATTAAAACGTTCTAATGTAAAGTAGAATTTTTAGGAACAGCGCAAGTTTCCAAATTGAGCTTGTTGATATATCTGTTATAAAATATTTTAAAAATATGTTTAAGAAGACTTCGACTATAATTCTGTATAAAATTCTTTTTGCAGGAATTATCACTCGCCCTTCCTTTTGCTGCGTAATTGTCTAGTGTTACTCACAACCTCGTGACAAGTACTTGTTCCGTTTGCGCTCCTTGTATTATACGAGTGTGACTGGGCTTGCGTTTTGGCGGGGAGTGGGAAGGGGAAGTGAAGGTGGGCGGAGCATTGATAGCTACAGTAGATGGTGGAGGGGGCTACCTGTGAGTAGTAAGGGGAGGAGTTGATTTTATTTGCGTTGATAAGCTACTAACTTTTGTCGGATTAAAATGATAATAGAATTTATTTATATCAGATTTAAGCATTTGTATTAATTTTGATAATTGTACTAAATGGGGGTTCTTTACTTCAATTTCATAATTTACGTTTTTATCTTGTTATATTGCTGATCTAAATGAATGTATATATTTTCCAATTCCGTCATTACTTTTCCCTTTTTTACTCTTTTAAAAATTCTTAAATCCTCGCTACAGTCTATTGATACCTGTTTCCCTCGGCACCCATTGGTACAGCGGATCCACGACCTGCTGGCTGGGTGTTTGGATGCCAGCACCAGAATCACATTTATTTGGCTCCCAAGCCACATGGGTATAGAGGGAAACGAGTTAGCAGATACAGCTGCCAAAGTGGCAGTAACACTGCCCCCGTTGCCGTACAAGGTTGCGGCAAGTGATTTTTCGCTCTCAGCTGAGACATCTAGTTATGTCCCATTGGGAGATGGATTGGCAGGCTACTCCTCTTCCAAATAAGCTGAGACCGATAAAGGGTACAACGAAGGTATGGGGGACTTCACTTCTGACTTCTCGGAGGGAATTATGTGGTATTATGTCGTCTTCGGATCGGCCACAGTATCCTGGCGCACTCCCATTTATTGAAAGGAGAAACCCCTCCGGTGTGTACTTGCGGTGATCATCTTACCGTGGTACACATCCTTACGGAGTGCGTGGACCTGGTCGATCTGCGTTGTAGTCTAAAACTCCCACGTACCGTCTCCCTCATCCTGCGTGATAACGAGCAGTCTGCAGAGCTCGTCATCCGTTTTATGAGGGATAGTGGTCCTTTTTCTCACGTGTAATATTGTTCTTGTCTTAGTGTATTTTTTGTTGACTGCGCTTTTATACGATCGACTCTCTTTTAGTTCATGTTGCGTATTTTAATGTGTTATTTTAACTCGTAACTTGAATTATATGTATATATCTGACCAGGCAATGCCTTATTTCATTATCACCTCTTTTTTCTATCCTTTTATTAGAAAATAAGGCATTGTGAATTAGATCCTCTGATTGTTTTAACCCCATAATCGTTTTTTCATTACCAGTTCTTTTAAACTCTAGTCAGTGGATGCATTTTAATCTTTAAACTTTTCATTTTTTATTTATCATTTCATGTCGCCCATCTCGTACCATTAGGGGCCGATGACCTTCGTTGTTAGGCCCCTTTAAACAACAAGCATCAACATTCTTAAATCCCTTTCAATAGTTGTAAAACAGTGTCCAGTTTGACCAACTCCTTGGCTGAATGGTCAGCGTACTGGCTTTCGGTTCAGAGGGTCCTGGGTTCAATTCCCGGCTGGGTCGGGGAATTTAGCCTTCATTGGTTAATTCCAGTGGCCCGGGGGCTGGGTGTTTGTGTTGTCCCCAACATCCCTGCAACTCTCACACCACACATAACACCATCCTCCACCACTATAACACGCAGTTTCCTACAAATGGCAGATGCCGCCCACCCTCATCGGAGGGTCTGCCTTACAAGGGTTGCACTCGGCTAGAAATAGCCACACAGAATTATTAAAAAGTGTGCAGTTTCTTGCATGCGAGCGCTCATTGCAAAATGTTTCTTGTGTTTCGCTGCATTTACATGTTCAAGATAACTTATCAGAAAGCTTCGGCCAGTTTGGCCAACGTACGATTAATTGCACTCTGCACATGCAAGCCTTTAAATTCCTGATCCTTGATATTTATTGCTATTTATATTAACATTGTCATTGGAAAAAGTATTTTGGTTCGTGTTTTGGGTTTTGAAGGCGATGTTAACATCTAGTTTGTTAATGGTATTAGTGACTTGGTATATGGCTGGGTTAGTAAAAGTTGCAAACTTGGATTTCTTATTTTTATCTGGTATGAGATTTGTAGCCAGTTTTATTTTCACTTTTTTTGCTAGTTGCTTTACGTCGCACCGACTCAGATAGGAAGGAAGTGACCGTGGCCTTAATTAAGGTACAACCCCAGCATTTGCCTGGTGTAAAAATGGGAAACCATTTTCAGGGCTGCCGACAGTGGGGTTCGAACCCACTATCTCCCAGATGCAAGCTCACAGCTGCACACTCCTAACCGCACAGCCAACTCGCCCGGTTTTTACTTTGTTAATGATCTTAATGTTAATACTAAGATTTTAGACCAGTGTGTTTTATCTTAAAGGCATAACTTTTATTGTAACATGATCTGTAAAATATTATTTGTCACTCATGCTTACAAAGCATATTTTAGGTCAATAGAATATGTTCACGATCTTATTAAACCTTGGTTAAATGTTAATTGGCTGATGATGCTCACAAAAAGGAGCGAAACATGTACCATGTTAACAATTTAATAAGGATGTAAGTCCTCCTTAGTTTATTATGTATTGAATAGGTGGTATTTAATAAAATTATAATAATTTGTATCACACGGAGAACTTCAATACGGACAAAAAATGAAATTTATAACCTGCAATATACCCGACGTACGAGTACAAAGCGTTAAACGTAAAAGCGTTATACTTATTGAAAAGTGTGGTTTTATTGACTGCATTAGCTTAGTGGTTGAATGTATGGTCCCTTCTTATTTACACTATTGTGCAACAATAGGCCTTTTCATGAATGAAAGGTATTTCCACTACTGAACATCTCCAACAAGGTGTTTTATTGTGATTAATTTCTCTCTCCTATTCAAAAAGGAACTGTCAACATTGATTAGAGTGTCGTTTAAACGTTAAGTTTAGATACCTTGATACATATCCCCACTACCAAAGCTTCATCCATCGGGTTCATTCATAACTTGGCCTTTATCTCCTCATTTTGAGTACCCTTCTAACATTGTTCCCACTTGTTTGTACCAGCAATATTCTGGCTACTTTCATATCCATTACTTCCAACTTATAAGATACCCTGAACTTAAGTAATGTAGAATATTAATTTATAATTTAATAATGGTTCAGTCATGGAGAATAAGTAGAGGGAAACCAAGGGAACCATGGTTACTCAGTTTTTATTGATTTAATGTGATGAATACAAATTGGATTTGGAACTAAGTGAGGCCACAAAGCTAGTATAGAGGATTGCGGAGGTGCTTAATTCATTTACAGAAGCTGGCAGACTGAATGCTGAAAGGCAAAACAGTCTGTAATGAAGATGTATTTGTGTGTGTGTTTAAAGTTCTTAGATTTGAACCCTCTTACTTTAAATTGTAATGCCACTGCAGCTAGATATTTAAGCAGTGTTCATATCATCAACTCAACGTTCATTTTCCTGTTTGATTTAATTTTTTAATATTATTTCCATGTTCATTTGTCACCTGTCATTATTTTTTAGGATACGCATTTATTTTTGTGTTTCTTTCTATTATAGCATTGAAGGAGAATATGTGCCTCTACCAGATGACGAAGTGACCTATCGTCTTTGTCCAATTCCTCCAAAGTTAGAGAAATATCAAGCTGTTCATGTGAAGATTACTCACCTGACGCCAGAAGTACATCATCGCTGGGACTGTCCAACAACCCCAGATGGAATTCATAGACATCCTCAGTGAAATTTTTGAAGGCATATGAAGGTGGCTAATATTCCACATGTCCTTTTTTCAGAAACTGCTTGCTATTTAGATGCATTTACATGAAGAATGTCATGTTTGATCAGTTTTCTGGAGAAAGGTTTCATATGTATGCGTAAAGAGAATGTATTCTAATGTGGGTTTTTTTTTTTTTTTTCAGTGCATAGTATGCAATAGACATATCTGATCAGTTGTAAACTGTTGCGTGATGGGCAATTATGTGTGGTGCTCCGGAAATGCTTTATGCTTTTGTTCTGTTTGTTAATGGTATTTTGTTACTCTCAGCATTTTATTTTTAATGTTCACGGTGATCAAGTAATATATTCACTGTGTGTACAATTTTAATAGAACAAGCTATTAGGTTTTTTACTGGAATCCTCACTGCTATTGTTGTCTAGGATTGGGATCACTAAACTTTGTTTAAAAAAAAAAATCTGACCAGGTGAGTGTATTGGTTTAGTCTACACTCCAGTGAAAGCTTCCAAGTAATTTGTGTGCTTGAGATTTTCTTTTATCAGTTTAATCAATAGCTGCTTGACATGTATAACCAGGGTACCTGTCTCAGCTCTTGAACTCAATTACTGAAAATGTTGCACTTGTATCTTCATTCCATATCTACTGTATTTTCATTTGAGAAAGAACTATACTTACAAATATTAATTTGGTGTTAAGAACACAATCTACTGTATTTTCATTTGAGAAAGAGCTATGCTTACAAATATTAATTTGGTGTTAAGAACACTATTGCCAAACCTGGACACTAGCTCTACTACACTCTCGGGTCAAGTTAGGAACTCAAGCAATAGTTGGAGACCCTGGATCATATATACACTCTAGTTTTATAGATACCAGTTCAATTAACATATTCTGATTTGAATTATCAGCTCTGAAAATTTACCATTTTGTCATCATTTCAATAACTCAGTATATGCATCATTTGTTGAAATGGGGGTGTCATGTTTTTACATTGCTTTAGATCCTAACCTTTTGTAATTGTGACCTTGGTCAGTACCTAGGGGTTTGTGTCAGTTTTTCTTTCACATGATTTTTAACAATTGTAACTTTTAGTGTATTAATAACTGGCTGTATTTGTTTGTGGACATTTATTCAGGACATGCAGAACGAGTGTGATCGACACATCATTTGTTTTATCTCACTAATTCCTCTGACGAAGTCGACATCAGGAAGGGCATACATTCGTAAAAACTCGCTACGAAGATTCGTCTCGCAACATACTCGACCCCGTAGAGAAAAGTGTATCGTATTATCTTAGTAGACAATATTGATACAAAATAACTTGGTGGCCAATCATTTGTCTCTTGTCAGTTGAGCAGTAGGCCTACCACACAGTAAACCTGATCACTGCTTTCATTTTAATAGTCTTGCACTGCTGTCTTCACTGCCATCTCGTCAGCCATGCACTACAATCGAGACCGAGAGCATTTGGGGTCCCGTCTTTTTGAACCTTTCAAAAACAGTATAGAGTCCAAACTGTGTGAAGCTATTCTCCAATGGTTTCTGGAGAGGGTCTCTGATATTCCCAGCCCGTGTATGTGTAGCAGACTGTAAATGAGATAAGAGAGACCGCATTGTTTAGGTTAGGTATGGTATTGCCCGGATAGTGCCAAAAGGTGATAATGTTGATTCCCATAGAGAACCTGCACGTTCCATGACGGAATGAATGAAAATATATAACAGGAAAATTTGCCGCTTTTATGGATATCTATAAACCACACCCGGGCAACCGGAGTGGGACACTGATAATATGGATATCTATAGGTGTGGCGGTAAGGCGTTTTATGATCATGTGTAATTTTGTACATTCGTTGTCTCCCATTTTTCATTAACACATACCGTAGTATGTTTTGTATGGCGTCTCCGAAAGTCGTTGAAAGTAAGTGAGTACATAAAAAATCAATATTATTATTTCTTAGGTACATTGGGAAGTAAAACAGTTGTGATTGGATTGTTTTTTTTATCACGTTTTAAATCTACTTCTCTCCCAAAAAACCCTGTATTGGCCTGAGTTATGAGATATTAAACGATCACCATGATCTTGCCTGCCTGTATTAATAGGCCTAACAACCTCCGTGAATATTTCGTAACTAAAGTAAATTTGTTTCCTCATCCTGAAGTGGTGCAGTTCTTCTTTACACAGGCCCCCAGTGGAAAGGAGTTGCATGCACCATTTTTACCGCAAATCAACCGTCCTGCCATTCGTAAATCTCTGGCAGTACGGTACCAGAAATCGAACTCAGGCTCCCGAGAACTGCAACTAATTGTGCTAACCATTACGCTGGCGGACATTCTTAACTACAAAACACAGATATATATACATGACTGATTTGTGCTTGCAATGCATGGGTCGGACACGAAACTATTTTCCTATGTGTGCATCGTCATCAGAGCTGCAGTAGGCCTACGCTACGGAGGCAGATATTTCTTAACTACGAAACACAGATGTACCGCATGACTTTGACGCATGTTTTCATTGCATGGGTCATACAGGCGAAACCATTCACAAATTTTTGTGATGTCACCAGAGCTGCATAAGTCTTGTAGCCGCTTCGAAGCGGAATCGTTGTTCCCTGACGAATTACGTTGAGGGTTCTTGTATGCAAGATTTATTTTTTTCATTTTCTTCATCTCGAAAAGCCAAGGTGGTCTAATACATGAGTAAATACAGTATTGTGTTAAATTAGTAGTCTTTTTGAAATTAGAAATCAACATTTTTATTCATCACATGGACCACTGCAAACTTTTTTTTCAGTTTACATCTTGTTCCCAATGTCACTGAAATACATTAAAATTTATTGAAATTGTTAGTTTTTTAATTAAGTACAGCACAACTTACAATAACATGTTACGTGATAATTTGAAAATATCTTTTATTTAGCTCATCCGACTATGTAGTATTCCTAATTATGTAATTATTAGCTACCCATTTTATTATACAGTTGAAATGCAAAACCATGCCACACTCGTATGTATACATTTCATGTATTTACGGCTGTAATATTTTATAAAAACTAATTTATTTGACAAAATGTTAGAAATTTAAAATACAGTGTATTATGAGTTCTTGCTGAAGGAAGTTTGTATAGTACTTTGCCTTTGCCATCCAAGATTCATCCTTAACTTTACAGTAATTGAACACCATAGATTTTCAGTCCTGAGTGAAGTGACCATCCTGCCCGTTGGAGAAAAAGGAACAGAGTGAACTGCTGATCTAAATCTTACAATTTCCTCTGGCATACCCTACGTTTTGATGTGTTGTGGCCTTGTGTATGCTGACAAACTGTTGATTTCGTATCATGTGGTTTCTTGTCTGAGCAGGGGAGTTGGCAGTGTATTAGGGGCGCACAGCTGTGAGCTTGCATCTGGGAGATAATGGGTTTGAACCACACTGACGGCAGCTCTGGTGCTGGTTTTCCGTGGCTTCCCATTTTCATACCAGGTAAATGCTGGTGCTGTAGCTAAATTAATGCCACAGCTGCTTCTTTCCCACTGCTAAGCCTTTCCTATCCCATTGTTGCCATAAGACCTATATGTGTGGCCACGTAAAGCAAATTATTAAAAAATTAAAAGAAAAACTTCTTTTCTCATGCAGATACTGTTGTGAACTGCTTGACCCATCCCATGATTCTCTTTTCAACAACACGTGCCCATTCGTGCCAAAATTAAAGTATCACCGAAACACTTGCTGTATAGTTACAGCACTGTTAGCTTGGTAGAAAAATGTTTTGACAGTAGATTGTCAATATTTATTCATCCAGTGTTCCATGCTGATAACCAGGGTTATGCCAGGTGAGCAGATAGCAATACTTCAAACTACACTACACAGTGAACATCAGCTAATGCATCATGACCAGTATTTGTACACAGTTCAAAGTGGGTGGTGGTTTCTGCCACACCTTGTAGTTCAGATCACTTGGCCTCTGTTTAGTAAATTTTATCTGTGGGGTTAAATTTTGTCTACTAAGATGAGAGGACTCTTTCTACCGACCATTAATTATTCCTATTCTGTTAAACTGCTGGTGAGTTTGTTGACTAAGCTCAGTCCGGGCACAGAATTTTTCAGATCAGTGACGCTGTTCAATCTGAAGTTGAGCATATGCTCCATGCCAACATATTATGTTTCTGCTGTCCTATGTCCAAGTTTGAACACCTGCAAAAAAATTACCCAAAAATTACCCATAAATCACACTGTTCCAACATAATACCAATGTAATTGGTCCATTATTGGACATTATAAATTTTCCAGCTAACTCATTCCTGTTGCTGCTAAACATATTGTGTTTGATTCTGAAACATCTGTTCCAACATTTTGCACAGAACACTACATGTCCTTCGACGCTTGCAGCTACTCTTCATGTAGAGTGAAGATTGCTTGTTTTGGTGACCTTCGATGTGTATAACTTGTGATTCCATAAAGTTGGAGCAATTTGGATTGATTCTCCAATTTATGAAAAAATTAAGAGACATATTTATCCCCTTAGCATGGTTGGAGTTTCACTCTACTGCTCCTGTAGATTATGACAGGAAAATAGGTCAGAACATGATGAATGAGCAAACAGGTATTTAAACACACATACATTTTAATTAATTTTAGGGCCGATGACCTTCGATGTTAGGCCCCTTAAAACAACAAGCATAATTAATTTTAAGTTGGTTTTCACAGTTGGTCATCATTCATTAGCATTCAGAATCGAACACAAGATGTTTAGCAGTTATTATGTTAACGAAACATAGGATAGTTTCAAACAGGATATGACATGTACATAGAAGATGGCTGCCCAGTTGTACTTCCTCTTAAAACAATAATCACTACTTGACTTAAACTCAATATGCGCACATTCCAAACCGATGATTAAAGCCCACTTTTAAAATATAGAACAGGATTGTAATATTTTGAAATGTAACATCTGAATAACTGGACAAAACGCATTACTTTCTACGTTCACAAAATGGCACTCTGCAACAGGAAGCATCGAGCTCATTACGTACAGAGCACAGTACTCCAGACTGAATGGTTAAAGTATGCATTCATCCCAGGAACTTTGCAGATGTAGTTCAATTTAACACTTTCCTTTATTTAACATTTTTATAATGTCCAATAACGGACCAACTATATTGGTATTATACTTTGCTTTATGTCGCACCGACACAGATAGGCTTTATGGGAATGATGGGATAGGAAAGACCTGGGAGTGGGAAGGAAGTGGCCATGGCGTTAATTCAGGTACAACCCCAGCATTGGCCTGGTGTGAAATTGGGAAACCACAGAAAACATAAGGGCTGCCGACAGTGGGGTTCTAACCCGCAACCTCCAGAATGCACACTCGCAGCTGCGCGCCCCTAACCGCACAGCCAACTTACCCGGTAGTTCAATTTTATATTGCTTGTATATGATGGCCATTTACTCAGCAATGATTGTAAGTACTTTGCAATATTCTAAGCTTGTGCCTAGATGAGGCATGTCTCTGTTTTCAGTGGCCCCTCATCTTGACTGAAAAAAAAACTTTCCACAGACCATAAACTAGTACAGTACTTTACAGGCGTGTTATTGTCCAAGAATCACTAAAAGCTTAAATGATGCTGTTAACGTGCGCTGTTCTTCGAATAAACATGTTGGAACATACCCGACATACGAGTACAAAGAGTTAAACGTTAGAAAGGCGTAATACTTACTGAAAAGAATGGTATTATTGACTGCATTAGCTATTGATTGTATGTATGGTCCCTTCTTATTTACACTATTGTGCAACAATAGGCCTTTTCTTGAATGCTGAACATCTCCAACAAGGTGCTTTATTGTTTTTAATTTCTCCCTTCTATTTGGAAAGCACAACAACTCTCAACATTGGTTAGAATGTTGTTTAAATGTTAAGTTTAGATACCCTGATACATGATATATAATTTGGCAGATTATCCACTCCCAAGATTTTATACCAGTGAATGGTTTTCCTTTCAGTCTTGCCGATCAACACCTGACTTGGGGAGATTGTATTGTGGTACTGCTTTCGTCGCCTTCTTTGTTTGAATTGAATGAACTAGTTAATTCTAAGAGTTCTTATGTGCGTGTTGTTTAATCATAGTAAGGTAGAGAGTTGTATCCATATTCAATCCTTCATGACTTGAGAAGCTAACAAGCTTTCCTTCTTTTGAAGACTAAAGCTCTCTACTGAAAAATTAAAAAATTAACTTATTTTTAGGTGTTCAATATCTTATATTGGTATATGACATTGTAATTTCTAGTACAGAGATACTTTTATTCTTAAGATACCTCTTTAAACAACAGTGATAATATTGTATTCATTTGTAGATTCTGAACATAAGCTTATGATTATAAAGCGTAAACTCGCAGGTTGTTTTAAAACATATTGTTAATTTTCAAACTTTCTCATTTTAAGAAATAACTACTATTCTTGTTTTCACAATTTTTTGTGACCTAGAATTAGATTTTATTCTGATAATGAATTTTGAGCCTGCTCTTTAACAAATTCTTTCCCAACAATAATACTGCATATTTGTGTTCCACTGAAGCAAAGGATGTTACATTGCTGGGAAACAATAATCAGTATTTGATATTTTCATTATTTTCATATTCAAGTGACATGCAGTACTAGCAGCAAAGCCTAACAACCTCAAGTAGCCCAAGGGGCGTTAAATCTATCATAAATGGAAGGAACTACCAGTAATATTGAGATTAGAGTTTCATGATGACCTTTTTATTATCATTGAAAGCGTTCTGTTTAACTATTAAAATCTGTCCACTACATTAAACAAGAGGACCCCCCAACTTAGTCTGATAAATGTTCAGCTTTATGATGAGAATGCTCCTTAACATTTTTTCGAACTTGTAGTAAGTCTGAAACAAGAAGATATTTTAAGATAGACACTTCAAGTTTTAAATAACTTTTTAAGGACCCATGTTTTCATCGATTATTATTTTGTATTGCATTTTTATATATGTGTGTAATTTTTAAGATGTCTTTTTCACTTGTTTAATGTAGCTGAAGATGGCCCAATGGTTGAAACATGATCTGAAAGGGTTTTTGTATGGCTAAATCCAACACTTGATTTTAGTATTTAGTCTAAGTTGTATTGAAAAGGTGGACCCGTAAATACAAATTCTTTTAAGAATTAATATTGGAGAATTTACCGCACTCTCTTAGTGTTTTGCCTTTCTCATTTACAGCCTATTTTATCTTTGGTGATCCAGGTTTCATCATTGTTATTGAAGAAGAATTGAGATGTCAAATAAGAGTCGAAAGTCATAAAGAGGCTTTTTATCTCCAGAGAACGTATAATATACAATACATTTTGTGCATTCAACAACATAATTTGGAAGATCATTCGCTCCCAAGTTTTATACCAGTGAATGGTTTTCCTTTCAGTCTTGCCAATCAACACCTGACTTGCGTAGATTGTATTGTGGTATTGCTTTCGCCACCTTCTTTGTTTGGCCTGTTTTGTTTCCTGTGTCTACCATTTTATCTTTAAATTCTGTAGAAATGAAGAACATTCAGTTTGTCCTTCCACTTATTCATCACAACCCCATTAATGTCCTATGACGATTGTTCACCTGTGCGAAGTTACACTTTTGTCACTTCTTTATGATTACTTTTGTAATAACTTTGGAGTGTTCTCGTGCAGTAGATGTTCACATTCAACAGCTGTATGGCCAACTCGTAGATGTAGAAACTGTCGATGAAGAGCAAGTGTCCCAACATTGTGTTCCTTCCATCACTTCAGCATATCAGCAGCATGTCCTTTACTACCTTTACCACCTGCTTGACTTGTAAGCATCATAACACATAATATCATATCATTAGGCTCAGTCAACATGTACAATTTAATGCCATATTTATCTCGCTTCCCTTTGATGTCCTTTAAGATACTGATCTTTCTTTCCTCAAAACTACCAGGTGAACGCGCAGCTGTGAGCTTGCATCCGGAAGATAGTGGGTTCCAATCCTACTCTCGGCAGCCCTGAAGGTGGTTTCCCATTTTCACACAAGGCAAATGCTGCTGCTGTACCTTAATTAAGGCCACGGCCACTTCCAACTCCTAGGCCTATCCTATCCCATCATCGCCATAAAACCTATCTGTGTCGGTGCGACGTAAAGCCCCTAGCAAAAAAAAAAATCCTCAAAACTATAGATTGATCAAGTGAAAGATTCTTCCCAGGGTTATACAAGTATCACTGATTGCACTGAAAATGTTTAACTAGGGCCTTATATTTACTTGTCGATCACTGGGTTTTGCCATGAATTGCTGATATCGAAAAATTAGCAGGAAACGATTTGTGCTCGTGTGAGAAGAAAAACACTCCATTTTGGACAACAGATCAGTATTCCAATACAGTAATCCTAAAGGTGAAAAGATATTTGTACTCTGCCCAAGTGAAACAAAAGGCCTAAAAATCTTTTCAGTGGTAACATCTTCCCAATCGTTTATTCTGGATCGTTCCTCCACACCTGATCGAAATACTGCCTCTATGTATGCATTTGTCTCTTACTATTAGGTTATAGAAGTCATTGTGGAACAATCAAAATGTGTGAATTTGCTGTACTTGGAACTAATGTTCGAGGAGTAGTCTAATCAGGGATACTGAATGGCCCGCGTGCCTGGCAATTACACGATACGACCAACCAGCCTCTTGCGGTCCCGAAATCCTCATCAGAACTATTTGACGACATGCTCAAAAGATCAAGAATGATGTCATTATTACATGTTTTCAGCAACCTAAGACACAGTCTATTGAATTTGAAGACCCAGGAGTATTATCACTACTATTTTCATCCATTGTCACACCACGCTTGAAATCGAACCTCAATCTGAGTGCTGCTGAGGTAGGACAAAACCCACTCACAGTGCCGACCATTAAAGGCAAGCCAAACCGAATCGCTTAAAATGTTCATCGTTGGCATGTAGCATGGGAATCAGGTTCTGCACAAGTGTGCCAGGTGCTAATGTATTAAGGGCAAACTTTTTTTTTATTACCTAGCCTAGGAACATTTTAAGAATTCCCAGGGATATTTTTTTTTCTCTCTCTCCAGACTTCACAACATTCAACATTCATTTTTGGTCCTAGAGTACATGTTGAATAATGATCTGTTATTAGCAGCTTTCCCTGGTATATATAAATGTAAAATTGTTTACAAAAGTTAAGTCATCACTTTATTGGCAGTTAAATAGTATTTTTTAAATATACACTGCCTGACAAAAAAAGTTTAGCACCCAGGAGTGGTCCAATATTATCCCATTTCGGTTTACATGCATACCATTGACATGTGAGTAAATGATTAGATTTAGAAGGATGTGTGATAAGAAGAATGCCCACCAGAATGCCACCATCCTGTTGTTGATAAGTTGTTACCACTCAGCTGCTGTGTGTCAGACAGTTAAGCAAGACTTGCAGAGAGGACTACGTACAGTACAAAGCACCTGCGATGCCTTGCAGACGCGTTAGATAGCCTATCCACCAATCGACATCATTTGTCAGAGGCCACATTGTGGGACTGCATGAGGCTGGTTGGTCTTATCATGCAATTGCCAAGCATGTGGAGCATTCAGATGTCACGGTGACCGATGTTGGACTCAATGGGTACATCACGTGCAGGTTCGGGTCGACCAAGAAACACCACCCCAAGGGAGGACCATCGTATGGTGCACCAAGCATTGTGAGGTCCCATAACTTCAGCACCTGCTATCCGCGAACATGTGCTGGGGACTCTACAATATCCTATTAGTTCCTGCACAGTATCTTGACGACTCGCATCTGCTGGATTGAGGTCCTACCTCCCCTTGCATCGGTTGCCATTGGCACCAGAACACCAACGCCTGTGTTTGGAGTGGTGCCTTGTCCGGGAGGCATGGACAGAGGACTGCTTGCGTCACATCATATTCAGTGATGAGTCCCACTTCTCTGTAACCTCCGATGATTATCATGTGCGGGCTTGGCAGCGTCGAGGGCAGAGGGCAGATCTTGCCCATGTTATGGAAGGATACACAGCGTAATCCCTGGCATCATGGTGTGGGGAGCCATAGGATATGTGTTGAGGTCAACTCTAATAGTGCTTCGGCAGACTTCGGCGGCACAGCAATACGTCACAGACATTCTGTATCCGCACGTCCTCCCCCTTATGGCACAGCATCCTGGGACAGTGTTCCATCAAGATAATGCACATCCACACACAGCACGTGTGTCTATAGGCTGCCTAGAACATGTTGAGGTTCTCCCGTGGCCAGCAAGATTCCCGGACCTCTCCATCATTGAACACATGTGGGATGACATTGGAAGGGGACTACGTCCCAGTACCAACCTGCAGGATATGGAGAGACAGTTGCAACAACTGCAGATGAACTTGTCTCAGGAGAGGATCCAAAGTCTGATTGACATCATTCCGAACTTCATAAGGACATGCATTGCGGCAAGGAGGGGTACGACATCCTACTGACTTGGGGCCATCGTTCCACCTGCAAGTGCCAATGACCTTGTCTCTTTCATCCCATGTTGTAATCAGTTCAGTTAAGGCACATGGTCTTTTCAGCATATGTAGTTTCATTCACTTTCAACCACTCCTTCTGGGTGCTTAACATTTTTGTCAAGCAGTATGTAATTAATATTGAATGCATTTGGATACTGTATCTTAATAATTATTCTTCTGCTTACATATTCTTTTCCTAGAACAGATTTTCAGTGACTCTATTGTATTTGATTTTGTTACCATTGATGTATAAAATGTATTTAGAGAAAGTTGCAACGCTGTAATTTTCACTGGATTTTTGGGACATTTCGTTGGTCATTCTTAAATGTTTTTAGATTAACAAAACTCATAGCAAGTGTTTTCACACTGGCATATCTTTTCACAGACAATTTCTGGTAGTATCATGTTGTAATCTTATGGGCTATTGTACCAAGGTCCCATTTCAAGGAATTCTGTCATTTCAGTCACATTGTATAAAGAGTTGAAACATCATTGTTAACAGCTTTGTGTGAGTGACGTCTGATAATGTGCAATGTTTTGGTTTCCTTTCTGGCTTGTATTTGTATTTAATTAGAACTAGGGTTTGGTAGGAAGCAGCTATATGTTAAACTTACGGCCGGTTCTACCACCTACGGGTAAAGTAGCACGTAACTTGCCCTCTGTGTAAAAGGATATTTCTGTTCAACCTCTCCCGGATAGCTCTTATTGGCGGCATAAATCGTAGTTACCCGGCGCGTAATTTATCGGCCACTTTGAGGGTTCGATAAGACTTGACCCGCCGGGCAAGTTTTGAGAGCTGAACATTATTAGCTGTATTTTCGGTGTCTTACAGCTTAAATTAGCTTAGTATGTTAATAAAAGTATGATACCGTAACAGTGATCAGTATTGTACAGCAGGATTTTGAATATGAATGCCTCACGAGTCGTAAAAGTTCCTTTCTTGATAATATATTTCATTGAAATTCACAGAAGCAATAAGTCCATAAGGAAGATGTGTGTGTACAGTATATACTTATATCGAAGTACGTAAAACAGACCTACATTTGAATTTAAATTGAAAGACAGAGGATCTGCGTACCTTGTATTTCGGAGCGAGCGCCTTGACCACTACTACGAAAATACTTTCCGCAACACTGCCTTACTTGTCAAATGGCATAAGAAGACATTAAAATCTCGAAATTTAAAGCCCAATTAGGTATTGATTTTGAACCTCGTAGATTAACCTCACGAAAGTTTGACATAAATAACTAGACTCCCCTTATTATTTTTTTAATAGGCTTGTTGACAATAATCAGGAGATGCAAATACAGGAAAATAAAAGACAATCGAAATGAACTTCATACGTCTAACGATAGACCTCAGTCGAAAGCGAGAAGTCGCTGAAAGTCAGTCTAGCCAGCCCCGCATATCATTGTCTAGCTCCCGGTAGGTACAAAGCGCTTACGCATAGGTGGTTGCAAGCAAGCTAAAGTGCCCATTGATTTTCATTCCTGGGTAGTTTACCTCCCACGTATCTGCCATCTAGTTTACCAGCAGATGGTGAATCGGCCCTTAGCTGAGCATTACATGTGCATATCTAGCTAGAACTTGTCTGCTCCTGCAAGCGAAAGCCGTCATTATCCGGAATTTTAAATTATGCACTTTTCCAATCATATATTTTATGATTATGTTTGTAATATTGGCCAATAGATATCAGGAGTGAATACACAGGGCCCGTAGTTAGGTTTAATACAGGGGTTTGGAATGAAAAAGAAGAAAGGTCTTGCTGCTAAGTGCAATTTCCATGGTGATGTTCTTTTCAGAAGTTTGTTGCCATTGCAAGTGTTTTAGGCTATTGTAGACATTATTGTCCACCAAAAAAAATCAAAACGAGTGTGGAATAGTCATAATTACCAGATAGTGTTGATGAAAACTCAAAAATGAGCGATAATGGGTGAAAAGTGAAATGATGCAAGTGAGTACATTTAAACAACATAAATGACAGGACAGATTCAGACTATGAGAACCTAGGTATTATCGATAGGTTGGCTCCATGGCTAAATGGTTAGCGTGCTGGCCTTTGGTCACAGGGCTGTGGGGTTTGATCGGCAATTTTAACCATAATTGGTGGTACAGAGGCTGGGTGTATGCGACATCTTCATCATCATTTCATACTCGTCATGATCCACATAAGACCTGCATCTCTGACACTCCCGGCACTAAAAGCCATACGCCATTTCATTTCTTCGGTAGGATTAATCGTCAGAATTTGACAGAAAGTCAGCAAAAGGGATGAGGAAAGCATGAAATTGTATGAGGTCACAAATCAGGATCTAGGACTGCAAGCAGTTCTAGTTTACAGCATATAGTAAGTTTGTTTGCTTCCCATACTGTTCTGTGCATATCTATTAATGATTTTTTCAACTTCAGTAATTATACTGTAGTATTTGTGATTATGAAGTAGGCAGTAAAGTGAATTAAACAAAGTTTTGTTGATGTAGAATAAACATACTGTTTTCTGACATTATTCAAAACTACTGTGTGACATACCTTGTGCCACTGTACACGAAAACAGGCAGTTGAGTATTTATTTCTTCTTCCTGAATGTATACCTGCAATATATTATGATGAAATTAGGTATGAATGGCTTATTTATGCTTAACTACTTACATTTTCAGTGTGTTCATATTTTTTAACGATAAAAATAAAATCACGTAAATTAATTATGCTCACAAGCAAGAATGTAATCATCTGAGCACTCGCTTGGCTTTGTTAAAAAACCTCTGAATATCCCCTTCTAAGTTGGCTGAGAGTTGACCTACTTTTCTTATAATTTAGGTTCCTTTGGCTGAGGGCTCCCTATTCGACCCTCAACCAGACTCGTGTTTGTGACCAAATTGGGATGCAAACATTGATGGACTGAGTAGGAAGCTACCATGAAAATCAATTGATACCTCTAATGGCTTCATATTGATTGTTGTAATCTTTTATGATCATAAAGTATAAAAGTTATTTTCACTGGTTGTGGCCAGTAATACTGTTGTCAATTTATTTTATAGACTTAGTACCTTTTTCTTCGCGCGCGCGCGCGCGCGTCTTTTTGTGTTGTCCAACCTGATATTTAGACCTAGGTTTGGGGTAGGTCCTGTGATACTTGTGTAACAGTATTCTGATTAATTTGTAAGATTACTTTAAGTAGTCACTAGTTGATTACATGTAATGGTTACTGATTTAAAAAGAAAGAACAACTCTCAGAGTGTGCATACACATGACTTATACTGAGCATTGACAGGTTTCCATGGTTTGTACAAATGTACTTGAGTAAAACTTAGTAAATGAGAATAATAGAAAAGGGTAATGAATTCTTATAAACAGTAAACTCTTGTTGTATTAAGAAAAAAATGTTCTATAGGATGTTAAATAAAGTCGGCTACAAAATAATGTTGCAAAGAAAATTATAATATAGTAGTTTGGTAACCAACCTACCTCAAATAGGAATATCAATAAATGTATATATTGTGAAACCTCTGTACAACGATTACCGATACGATAACCCCGGTTTCAGCAAAAATTGTATATAGCCCCAGCAGATTTCCTAATATTTACTTTGTTAATTACCCCTGATTAGATCATCATCATTTCCCATTATCAAGCTGTAGCCGGGTAGGGGCAAATATGGTTCCTCTCTACTTTCTTCGGTCTTTCCACCACTCCTCTTCCAACACTGTGTCCCAGTCCAGGTTTCTTTCTGTAATACTGCGTTGGATTGTGTCCTTCCATCTCAATCGTTGTCCGTGGCCTCTCCTTATTTGCATTTCCATCACCTTTTATGACATTCTTTCATCACTCATTCGCTTTATGTGCAAAAACCATCTTAATCAGCTCTTCTCAATTCTGTCATTCATTTCTTCCACTCCAATTTCTTCCTGGATTTTCTCATTCCTTATTTTCTCTCTTCTACTCTTCTGTACCATACTCAAGAACTTCATTTCAGCTGCCTGTATCCTTCTTTGTCGGTGTCCAAGTTTCTGCTCCGTAAGTTGTTATGGGTACGTAATACATCTTGTACATAGTATCCTTTGCTTCCATTGTCACACCTTTGTCCCATATGTTTTTTTACACTACGATAGAAACAGCGTCCACTTCGAATCCTCTTACTAATTTCAGCATCCAGTCAAGCATTCTCCATTAATTCACTCCCCAGGTATTTGAACGTCTCCACTACTTCCAGGGGCTTGTCTGCAAGTCTAATCTGAACTTCCCCGTTTTTTCCCCCTCTAGTCGTAACAAGAGTTTTACTTTATTCTACACTTATTTTCAATCCACATTCTTCGATCTTCCCATTCACCACATCCAACTGTTCTTGAACATTCATGTCGTCTTCTCCCCAAATCACAATATCATCTGCAAATAACATGTTCATTTCTCTTCCTCCATATGCTGCTTTGCTGTTTTCATGATGTCATCTCTTACTATTGTAAACAGGATTGGCGATAGAACAATTCCCTCTCTCAGCCCACTAGTGATTTTGAACCAACTTGTCCTGCCAACTTGTGTTTGCACGCAACTGCAACATTCCTTGTCGGCCAGTATCCAGTATTCGGGAGATAGTAGGTTCGAACCCCACTGTCGGCAGCCCTGAAAATGGTTTTCCGTGGTTTCCCATTTTCACACCAGGCAAATGCTGGGGCTGTACCTTAATTAAGGCCATGGCCGCTTCCTTCCCACTCCTAGGCCTTTCCTGTCCCATCGTCGCCATAAGACCTATCTGTGTTGGTGTTACGTAAAGCAACTAGCAAAAAAAAAACTTCCTTGTACATTGCCATGATCATTTTTATTACTCCCTGTCCAATTCCTTTTTGCACCAGACTGTCCCAAACTTTAGTCCTGGGAACACTGTCATATGCCTTTTCAATGTCAATGAATGTCATCACCATATTCCCATACTCCCATTGCTGTTCTATTAGTTGTCTCATAATGAAAATGGGCTCTATTGTTAATCTTCCACTTCTGAAACCAAACTGATTTTCCTGTATCTGATTTTCAACTCTCAACCCTATCCTACTTTCCAGTATCTTCTCCATTATCTTAGCAACATGGGATATCAGAGTAATTCCCCTGTAGTTCTTCAATACTTTCTTATCACCTTTCTTGAAAATTGGGATAATTGTTCCTTTTTGCCAGTAGTGTAGCCAGGATTTCAGTTGGGGGGGGGGGGGGGGGGGGCATTAATCCAGAATTTTATTTTGATAGGTGTCCAAACTTCCAGAATTGAGGTGGTGTAGAATACCTCGAAAGGAAATGGGTGCCCTTGGATCCAGTAAGAATGGCAGATTCGTGCGGATTCCGGAAGCTAATAGTAATCTTCTTCTTCTTCCCCGATTTTCCCACACCTGTGTCGCACATGTGGATTTGACCTTGTTTTACGGCCGGATGTCCTTCCCGACGCCAAAACTATATGGATGGATGTAATCACTGTTGTGTCTTTATTTGGTGGTTAATAGTGTAGTATGTTGTCTGAATAAGAAGAGGAAAGTGTTGGGACACATACCCAGTCCCCGAGCCAGAAGAATTAATCAGACGTGATTAAAATCCCTGACCCGGTCGGAAATCGAACCCGGGACCCTCTGAACTGAAGGCCTCAACACTGATCATTCAGCCAATGAGTTGGACTCCGGAAGCTAATATTAATATACATTCTATATAAAATGCTTAATAAAAGTACATTCGTTAAAACTCCTGAGGTGTCTGGACTCCATGAACGACAAACCCCCCCCCCCGGTACCTCTGTTACTCCCATCCCAACATAACAGCAGCATTTCATATATTCCGTATACAAGTGAAATGAATGCAAGAATAAACAGTTTGAGTAAAGATGCCATATTCTGGTTTAGAATAAATACGGTAATGTTGTTATGATAATGGGCATGTGATAAGCAATAAAGAAGTGACATTTTATACAAATAATGCGGCAAAGAAATACATGCCAATACAGGTTTCTCGCCCTTGTCCCTGGCTAGATGATGAAGCCAAGAGAATGATGGCCCACCGTGACTCGTTATCTTAAAAAATCACACAAAGCAGTTAATCAGAAATTTGAAAAATGTATATATTTCCGGAATTTAACAAAAATTTTAATCGCACATGGGAACAACTTAGACCTCTGGGAATAGGAAAACATCAACAGAGACAGACAACTCCTGACATTCCACTTGACGAACTGAACGATTACACTAGTACCATAAATATTCAACCTACTCCAATTAACTGCACCGACTCACCGCCCTCCCCTCCAGCCAATCCACCATTCACATTTCACAGCGTCATAGAAAATCAGGTTAAAAAGGCTTTGTACTCTATTAAATCAAAGGCTATAGGTGTAGATGATATTCCTATTACTTTTATACATAACATGGGTGCTGTCCTGCGTATACTGACGCACATACTGAACTACTGTTTACTAAACGGAACTTTCCCTCCTGTCTGGAAAACAGCCAATATTATACAGGTACCTAAGAGTTTAGACCCACAATCACCCTCTGACTATCGTCGTATGTCCATACTCCCTGCGCTTTCTAAAGCCTTTCAACGTTTAGTATACGAGCAAGTTCTGGAATACCTAAATAAAAATGATCTTTTGGACCCTTTGCAATATGGACTTAAGAAGGGTCACCGTACCGCGACAGCACTTTTGAAGGTTACTGAAGACATTAGAAACGCTATGACTAATGACTGCTCACTATACTTATCCTTCTTGACTTCAGTAGCGCCCTTGATACTAGAGTAATTCCGACTATGATAAAGAAAATGGAACTGCTAAATTTCGACCTGGCTGCGCTTAAGGGTTTTAGTTCTTATTTGAGTAACCGTCAACAGCGTGTAACAGTAAACGACAAAGCCTCTAAATGGAAAATGAAACTTAGTGTTGCCCCACAGGGCAGTATTCCAGGGCCCTTAATTTTCTGTATTTATATCAGTGACATACCACCTGTAACAGGAAATAACACACACCAGCTCTATGCTGGCGATGTTCAAATATATCGACACTGCAAGACAAGATATTAACAATGACCTCCGACGACTCAGTGTATATGTACAACGAAACTCTCTTATACTAAACTGCACAAAATCTCAGGCAATCATAATTCGATCACGAAAATTACTGAGCTGCTCAAACAATGTCGCAATCCCGCCTATCCTACTGAATGGTAACATTATTCCCTACAGTAAAACGGTTACAAATCTCGGCGTAATGATGAATGGAACAGTTGATTGGTCTGATCACACGAAAGAAGTACGTACTGTAAAAATATTTTTGGAGTTCTTCACCGTCTTAAATGGCAGAGGGATGCATTTCCATTTGAGCTACAGGCCAAACTAATACAGACACTCATTCTCCCTATTCTTGATTATTATGACGTTGTTTTAGTTGATATGACGAGAGAATAAACACTTAAACTTCAACGAGCACTTAATTCCTGCCTGCGATTTATTTACGATATTGGGTACGATTTTCATATCACCCCATACTATCAGGCTGTCTCATGGCTGATATCTGATAAACGTCGGCAGCTACACATGTTAACGATGGTGGTTAGAGTGGTACTTGAAAGTCAGCCGCTGTATATTTCTTTTAAATTCATCTTTTTATCATCATTTTACAACTTAAATACACGTTCTAGATTCATTCTTTCTTTTCCACTGCACCGCACAAATAAAATTAATAGATCATTTGTGGTGACTGTCGCCAGATTATGGAATACCCTGCCAGCTCAGGTCAGAGAAAGTAGCTTTTTTTTTAAATCATGATTTAAGGTCACCTGTAGGATGCTAAAGGGTTTATTGTGTCACCTATTCAATACATATAAAATTTAAACATTTAGGAATTTATTATTAATTCCATTTGAGACATGTTTCGCCCTTCATTGAGGGCATCATCAGTCAAATTACCTCCTCAAGGCAAATATCAGGTACCTGAATAGTGATTAAATTATAAACATCAAGATATATTAGAATGGGAAAAATTAAGCAACCAAGAAAAACTTGTTCACAGGTGATACAGTTAAACAATATAAATTTATAGACATAATAGTCGGCATCAATGCGTAAAATCACAGGGTATTTTGGCAGAGTCCAGCAGTGGTGTTCCGAAGAATAATTGACGCACTCATTGAAAATCGTAGGAAATTATAAAGTTTATACAAATATTTACATTAAAACAGTCAGGGGAGAAAGGGTATAGAGTATCTGGCATCAATGTTCGTAACATTAATTACTGCCGTTGGTTGAATGATTACAGGTTGACAGGGTTGAACAGTTGAGAAATTACAGCTTATATACATATTTACAAGAGAGCAGCTTGATGAGAGAGGGTATAAAGATATCTAGCATCAAGTGCGTCCCGTTGTTTTAGTCGTTGGATGACGATACACATGGTCGAGGACGGCAGAGACAAATACAAACGCGTAAACATCGGAACAAGACCGAATAGGACAAGGGTGAGTTTGAATAAGTTTTTCACAGTATAAATAATTCCTTTAGAAAACACATTTCCAGGTATTCTCAATTAATAAACACGTCTTCTCTACCGGTTACAGGTAGTCCCGACTTAATGATTCCGAATAAAATTCGTACAACGAATAATTTGATAGGGGTAAGTTTTTATTCTTTACAGTTTTATTTTTAAAATGCAAATAATTTCTTTAGGCAACATACCCTCAAACAATTTTTAATTAATAGTTACATTTTCCTGCCGGTTACAGATCGTACTCCAAACTATCCAACTAAATGAAAACTGAACAATTCGACCAACAATCTACATAATCTTCTCCACCGGACAGTAAGAAAGGTCTAGAAAAAGAAGGAACACTATACCATCAAGACAGGTGTGCAAGAACATTAACGGAAAACTGTCGAACTTTAATAATGAACCAGTGCAAGTGACAACGAATGAAATCAAAGATGTTTTTAGTTTGGAATAGTTTTTAATTTGTATTTAATCTTAACTAACAAACACAACCCCCCCATCCATCCCCCCTCACCACTTAAATGTCCCTTACTAACACATTTTAATTTTAATTATGAAATGTTTTATGCCGAAGGCTAAACAATAAAAAAGTATCGATCAGGTGGAACCTTTTACTTAATTGTTATCTTGATTACAATATCCATACAGAATGAAGTGGATAGTATGTAATATGTAGATTCTTTGTCGCTACATTAATTGCATATTCTGGCGTAAGTTTTTAAGTTGTTCGTACCATACGTAAAACAATGGCTAATCCTCGCTCTAGTTTCAGGAAGCTACGCCAGTGCTTTGCCAATCCTCAGTGACCTCCTTATTCTCCTAGACAATCCTGAGAACTCGATATGTCCAATGCAGGCCTACAGCTCCAGCTGTCTTTATCATCTCTACTGAAATTTCATCTATTCCAGGAGTTTTTCCATTCTTCGTCTTTCTTTCTGCCATTTCAATTTCATTCATTGTAATTTCTTTATCCATATTTCTTCATCAACTAATTGCCTTTCCTGGTGGTCCATTGAGTGACTGACATTAGGTGTCATGTTCAGAAACTTCTGAAAATACTCTCTCCATCTATTTCTTATTTCTTCTGGCTTTGTTAATGTTA
The DNA here is from genome assembly GCF_040414725.1 of Anabrus simplex. Classification (NCBI taxonomy): domain Eukaryota; kingdom Metazoa; phylum Arthropoda; class Insecta; order Orthoptera; family Tettigoniidae; genus Anabrus; species Anabrus simplex. Next base: position 931,639,864 of record NC_090266.1, read on the forward strand.
TGCTGCCTTCATCCTTCACAAATCTGGTGTTTTCTTGATCTCTCTTTTTGTTTCTTAAGATAACATACAGTAATTTCTTGCTGTCCTGCATATCATCTCTCAATTTCTGTGTAAATAAGGCCCAGCTTTTCCTCTTTTCTTCCTCCGCTACCTTCTTCTTGAGATTCTTTGCCTCCACATGTTTTCTTCTACTTTCTTCAGTCTTAGATGTTTTCCATGCTTTCCATGCCATTTTCTTTTCCTTAACTTTACTTCTCACCCTATCATTCCACCAATATGTCTCTTTGTCGTTCACATTTCCTGATGTTCTACCACATACCGATATACCTTTCTGCACATCCAACCAATGCTTCCTTAAATCTTTTCCATTCATCTTCAACATTCCCCATCTCCATCCTGGGTACCAAGGGTATTATTTCCTTTTGAAATTATTCTTGTATGCTTTTCTTCTTCAATTTCCATACTTTAATTCTTTTCTCTCTTCTTTTTTTATTTTTATTTTATTTGCAATTAGCTTTACGTCGCACCGACACAGATAGGTTTTATGGCGACGATGGGACTGGGAAGGAAGCGTCCATGGCCTTAATTAAGGTACAGCCCAGCATTTGCTTTGTGTGAAAATAGGAAACTACGGAAAACCATCTTCAGGGCTGCCGACAGTGGGTTTCGAACCCATTATCTCCCAAATACTGTTACAAGATATTAGAATCATTCCGTATTGACGGTTTTCACTTTACAATGGCGAAAAATGAAAGTATCCTCCTATTCAATACATCATATATTCCGTCATTAGACGGAGTAAACAAGTTCAGACATGTTTCGGCTCGTTTGAGCCATCTTCAGTTACTTTGAGAAAGCCAGGCCACTAGAGAGGACAACCACCTACTGCACACCGTAAGTTTAAGCTTTCTTCACAACCATTCCACACTTTTTACTTATCAACCCATGTTTCTCATACAACCTCATTTTTTCCATTACAGATTAGAACTTCATTGACGGTTTCCACTAGATTACTACAATTTACTATGCATCTGTCTTCTACCTAACACAGCTTCTCATATTTTTATATGCGGCCCTTCCGACCCCTCTTTAATAAGGCAAAACACCAGCCAACATTATGAAACAATAATGAAGAAAGGGACCGCTAGATTGAGAAGATATTAAGAATGCTGCTATTTCTGAAGCCTTAAATTTAAGGTGTTTTTTCTCCTATCACAGGCTTTTCACCTGCAGGTTAATTCAGGCTTGGTTTCTCTCAAAATGTTTGCTCCCGCTCTCCTCCTGACCAATTTTATGTGATGGGTTTCCACTAGGATTTTGACAGCGATTTCAAACTGTTTTGTCGTTTTTATAAACTAATAATTTGTAAACTATGAGGTCCACAACCTCACCATGTGCTACTATTATTCATTTCCATCTGCATCATTTGTTTTCTCATTCCCTTGTTTCTTAGGTTAACGCAGTTTTTAGTATCAATTATTATTTCAAATTAACATCTGTTTCACTGAATTTTGTCGCAATAAGTTGTTTTTTGCTCTGCATATTGATGTAAATATTGTATATTTATGCTATTTTGTTTCCGTCTAGGCTCTCTTTTGTTTGTTTTTTCATTTGCGCTTTCATTATGTTTTTTAGCATTTTTTCAACTCATATTATGTAAATTATTCCAACCCCCCTAATTTTTTCACTGAAGATGGCTCAAACGAGCCGAAACATGTCTGAACTTGTTTACTCCGTCTAATGACGGAATATATGATGTATTGAATAGGAGGATACTTTCATTTTTCGCCATTGTAAAGTCCCAAATACTGGCCGCACTTATGCGACTGCAGCTATCGAGCTCTGTTCCTCTCTTCTTAATGGGGGTTTTTCAGTCTTTCCCACTTTAAGTTTTCCTATCACAACTCTATGATCTCTACCAAAGGCTTCTTCAGGCATGGATGGCTGCAACATCTAAAAGGTTCTTCCGGTATTCTTTCTCAATGATTATATAATCACAATCATGGTCTTTGTCCGTCTGTCTCCCCGACCATACCTTGTAATCTTCTGAATGTTTTTCTTCCTAAACCAGGTGTTTCCAACAATCATTTGGTTCCTCATGCAAAAATCCAACAACAATTCGCCTTCTGGATTTCCGTTTCCATATCCAAAGTGCCCTATAACATCTTCCTTTCCTTGTCTTTCCATTCCAATTTGTGCATTTAGATCTCCCATCAATATGAACTTGGTGAAGAAAATAAGAGATAAATCAATATTCTTTTCATCTACCAGGGGTTACTTCTACACAGCATGTGATTATACACACGGCTGAACCTTTACAAACAAATGGAATAGAGATATACACAAACAACAGTTCAGCTGTCTTTATTGCTCATGAAAACCACACATTGGAAGTTGTACAATCATACAGCTAGCCTTTCTGAAGTTGTGGTCCAGATGGCAGCATACACCAGTACCTCCAATACCTAGTAGCACATCCTCTTGCACTGATGCATGCCTGTATTCAGCGTGGCGTACTATCCACTAGTTCATGAAAGCACTGTTGATCCAGATTGACCCACTCCTCAACAGTGATTCGGCATAGAACTCTCAGATTGGTTGGTGGGTCATCTCGTCCAAAAACAGCCCTTTTTAATGTATCCCAGGCATGTTCGATAGGGTTCATGTCTGGAGAACATTTTGGCCACTCTAGTCGAGCGATGTCGTTATCATGAAGGAACTCATTCACAAGATGTGCAGGATGAGGGCAAGATTTGTCGTCCGTGAAGACTAATGCCTCTCTGAAATGCTGCCGATATAGTTGCACTATAGGTCGGAGGATGTCATTCCTGCATCGTATAGCTGTTTCAGCGCCTTCCATGACTACCAGTGGTGTACGTCGCCTCCACATGATGCCACCCCAAAACATCAGAAGCACCACCTTGCTGCATTCACTGGACAGTGTGTCTAAGACGTTCAACTTGACCAGATTGCTTCCAAACACGTCTCTGACGATTGTCTGGTTGAAGGCATATGCAACACTCATCTGTGAAGAGAACTTGATTCCAATTCTGACAGGTCCATTCAGCATGTTTGTTGGGCCCATCTGTACCACGCTGCATGGTGTCTAGGTTGCAAAGGTGGACCTCGCCCTGGACGTCGGAAGTGAAGGTGCAGATCATGCAGCCTATTGCATACAGTTTAGAGTTGAAACAGACGTCCTGTGGCTGCACAAAACGCAATATTCAGCATGTTGGAATTGCGTTCACGGTTCCTCCGAACTGAAATCCGTAAGTAGCGGTCATCCACTGCAGTCGTGGCCCTTTGGCGGCCTGAGTGAGGTATGTCATCTACAGTGCCTGTATCTCTGTACCTCCTCAATGTCCGAACAACATCGCTTTGGTTCACTCAGAGACATCTGGAAACTTCCCCTGATGAAGAGCCCTCCTGACACAATGTAAAAATGCAGATATGATCAAACTGTGGTATTGACCTTCTAAGCGTTTCAGAATTACAGACAACACGAGCAGTGTACCTCCTTCCTGGTGCAATGACTGGAAGTGATCGACTGTCATACGCACTCCGTCTAATAGGCCCTGATCATGCATGGTTCTTCACACCTTTGGGAAAGTTTAGTAACATCTAGCGACTGTCAAAGGGAGTGTGTTCTTGATGCAATATAAACATTCAGCGTCAGTGTTCCGGTGATCATGGAACCGAGGTGATGCAACACTATATTTTTAATGTGTGTATTATTAGCAAGTTCCCTCTCGATGATGGAGTACTGAAACATGCAACAGTTGCAGATGTTTCATAAAATTGAAGATGCCCAGTTTTCTTTTGTACAATTCTTTATAGAAAGATTTCCATCATTGCTGCCAAGGAACGACAGTGAGTCGGTTGATGATGCAATGAATGTGCTTCAGAACCAATTTGTAGCTCTTCAGATTGATGACTGTGCTACTGTTGTGAGTGGGAATCTGACAGGTGACACCAAATGGGCTCGCTTGATAAACATTCATGGAGCTGATGGCGTTCCCAAGTACCGTATGATAGGATATCCAGGCTAATGCTTTCTGTTCCGACTACCGCACAGCAATGCTGAGTGTGAACGTTTGTTCAGCTTGGTGAAAAAGAACCGAAATCAGTTTAGGTCCTCAATGTCAAATGAAATTCTGGATTCTATTTCTGTTTTGAAAACCAGAAGTACTGGTCCATGTTACTCGAGTAGTTTTCTTCCAAAATTTCTGAAGAAAGCAAAGAAAACAGCTCGTCTCCTTCTGTCCTCTCCAACCTGTGATGGATAATAACCTGCATACTGTGAACTTGACATAATTTTGTAAATAAGTGTACATGTTTAGTTTACTTTTGTCGGTGACATTCATATTGTGACCCGCAAGTTTAAAGTGCAGAAAAACACTGTTTGTGTACTGTGTGAACTGTTCCCAGTGTTAAGTGAAAACAGATGAGCACTCATCAAGATGTAACTTTGTGTATTTAATTCAGGGTGATCATAACATGTATTTGACTTGTATTAGTATTGTTTGTAATCTCCCTCCTTGCCATCCTTTTTCACTATGTCTCAACACTTTGCGTCGCATCCGCGTGTTGTTAAAATTTTTCCGCTTTAAGATCTACTGGATTTCTCTTTTTGAAAGTTGGCAGGTATGGGAAACAGATAAGGTTAGAGACGAAAGCGGATGCTCTCAAAGACATTGATAACGGAATTAAACAGGTAGACACGGCGAGGAGGTATGAACTTGCACAGTCGACGTTAGCTACGTTCCTTAAAAGAAGAAAAGAAAAGGTTTTCTAGGTGGAAAGTTTAACCTTTCTATAAAAAGAATGAAGACTGCTGCTACTGACGATGTGGACAGTGCTTCACTGCGGTGGTTTAATGAGATTCGTGCGCCGAACATACCAATTAATGGTGTTAGATTTCAATAAATTGCTTAGCAATTCTAGTTTTGAGGTAAGTAACGGATGGCTGTGTAGATTTAAAGAGAGGTATAGGCTCATTTTAAAAGTGATTTCAGTTGAAGAAGAAACTACACCTTGCTTGTTAGGGAGATGGCAAGGAAAAAGAAGAAAATTGCATTGCTGGTGGATAATTGTAGTGCGCATGCACTTCAATCACTCAGTACACATCTAGTTCAACATGTGATTGCAAACATTGAAAGAAAAGTGGATGTATCAGTGGATTATGAGGCATTGGTGTTTGAAGTACACACTGACAAATCTTCATCGAAGAGTTTAAAGGAGATTAACCTGTTGAAGATTATGATGACAGTGATATTAATCATCACTGATCTGCCTTTAGGGCTATTTCTTCAAAGTTTTCAAAGAACTTGGAAATTAATCTAACATTTCCCTTGATAATTTATTCCAATCCCTTGTTCCTCAATTAAGGCGATGGTCACTTCCTTTCCAGTCCTATCACATTGTCGCCAAAAGACCAGTGTGTGTCGGTGTGACGTAAAAAACAAGTAGCAGAAGAAAGAATGCACTGGATTAAATCCTGCTTACGTTTTGCCTGAGAGGACTATTTCATCATCTCTCATTCCAGCAGCATATGTAGTGCCCGACACTCGTTCGTCAACATATTTTATAATAACAGGTTCCAGTGTCTGTCTAGCAACAGATCTCATCATAGGTTATGAATTTCATTATGGTCCATATTGACAATTGATTACTATCGCCCTTTGGTAGCAACCTAGCTGTCGCTGCACATTTTATAAATGAAGGCCTTGTTCTGGGAATTTAAAAGAGTCAGCGCAGAAATTTCTTGGAATAGTTAAGAATGTAAGGGACGAGTTGGTGAAAGGAACAGTAGGATTGAAGAAAGTGAGATGGAGATATAGTAATGCAATTTACATACTTACTAATGTGTGACTCGAGGCTGCAAGTATAGTGACTTCCTCACGAAAGCTGACCTACAGCTTGTATTATGTTACCATTGATGCTTTCATGGCCCATACTTATAGACATGTATAGGCTTTTTTGGCTTATGCTATGTCAAGGAAATACGGTGAAATTCCTTAAGTTTCACACAGAACTTTGCTCAACTGTTCACGAGGAAAATTTCTCCAAGAATGAAAGTTTGAATTTAGACGTTAGTAATAGATGTGGAAGTGGTACGTTCATTCGTAACTAGATGGCTCACCATACTAGCATTCGAAGCGGAAGCTGACAGCACCATCAGAATTAGTCTGAGAGGGGGTCACATAACAGGTGTACACACACTATGTATGACAGAAGCCTGGAATGAAACCTCTGGTAATGAGGAACGTACGAATTTTGGAAAACAAACGAAATAACAATAGGGAAGGGAACTACCTATGTAAATCCTTAATGGCTGGCAAACCATGTATTACTTCATTAATATCCAGTGTCCCTGCTGAAGTTAGGATTTCTACATATTTTCACAGCTTCCCGTGTAATCCTGGACTTGTAGTGTGGGCAAGAGCTCGAGCATCTTGGAACACATCATCATGACCTGACGTTACGGTGTGTTCAACTATTGCCGATTTGTCTGGATGGTTGAGATGAATATTTCTTTCGTGTTCCTTGATACGAGTACCAATGGACCAGCATATTTGGCCAGTGTATACCTTGCTGCAAGTACGGGGAATTTTGTATTTCCCAGGATGTAAAAGTATTATGTTACTCCAACCTAATATTACAACGTAACTGATCCACTGGAACATGATCCTGCAAAGTAAACATTTGTCCCATCACTGCAGCAGAGGCTGTACGGAGGCAACTTCAGATTACTTTTAAGTTTCTTTTTCTCTCAAGACAACAAAAAATTACAGTAGAAAGGTGGACAAGTATAGGGAATAAATACATAATGAAAAGTAACAATGATATTACACAGTCAGCTCTCAGAGCTTCATTAACAACTAGGTAGACTAAGCTCCCAATTCCAAAGGCTAATAAATTAGTCTTTACCAAGTTACAACAACTCTTTGGTATATAGCACAACCAGGAAGAGTGAGCTTCCAATTTGACAAGACACAGACACACAACTATTATATCACAGGGAGATTGAATTCCCAACTCTTCAGACCTTAAGAGTCTGACATAAATTTAAGGCGCATTCGCACATTCTTAATTTATTCCCAGAAGGGAAAGATGAACCTTAAAAGTTCACAAGCTTTTACAACCTTGACACTCTGCTCCCTGCCTTTACTTCTCAGGGAAGCAACAAGATCAAAACATGGATCAGAAGGATCCAGAACAAGCAGAAGCAGAAGCTCATGCTACCAGGCCAAGGGTAATTTAATAAATGTTCAAAGAGAAAATAGTCCAAACACAAGAAGAAGGGGATGCTGAATCCACTCGAGCAATCCCAAGACATGATCGTAATAAAACCTAGTTGGACAGAAGGCCTGGTGACAGTGGATAAGCCATACTATATTGTGACTAAGACAGGGAAATTGATGATCAAGAAGGTAAATTATAATTTAGAAAAACTTAATCACAATAAATCGAAATGAACAAGGGAAATGAGGGTCCACACTAGTGCTTCCTTACTACATTACACTCACTTGAATGGTTATCTCAGCAGCTAGAGAACTTACATTTTACAGAAATTAGTTAACTGGAAAACCCTACATTTGAAATCAACAGACATAGCACAACCCTAACCGTTACATGCTAGAAGGGAAACACTGGCATCTTCCCGTCACCACATGCAAGTAAGTTCACACGCTAGGGTAAGTAAGCCGCCTATCTCAGATGTTGCCCCTGCTTGCCCGCTGCTGTAAGTAAGGGAGATCCTCACATAATATACACCAATAAAGATAGCTACTGAGGGGCCAAGACCAGTCTTATTTATAATGGCAAGCTGGGCTATGATTGGTTGATTTAAAATTAAAAGTTCAGTAGGGCAACTCAAGAACTGACTAAACAACCCAGACAGTGTCAACTCCTGACTAACACAATTTTCCTCTAAAGAGAGTTCATTCCAATTCTCTAGGTGGCACCCCAAACCAAAGTAGAGACATCTATTAACAGGCTCCAAATTATAATGTGTTCTCAAAATTCAGGTTGTCTGCACAAGACTTCACCACATACAGATGTTCAAAGAGTTGCTTAGCAATAGAGAAGGGCTTACAGTAATCACAGACCTCCCCCCTCCTAAACTTCACAATTACAGGGAAATGGAGAAAAATGGAAACATTTTCAAAAATGTTGCATTAAATTTTGATAATTCTGGAAGGTGAATCTATTATGCATTGTAGACTAGTTGACTGGAGTCCAATGATTGACAAAAACAGCAGTTGAATAGTCTGGGCACAAGCAGTCAAGGTTGACGGTGAGAGAGGCCAATGTTGCTGAGGGCCGTATCCAGGGAGTCTGACCCCAAGGTACCTTAAGATACCATCCTCACGGTACAGTGAGAGATGGTGAGTTGATTCAAAGGTCCCAACCATTAACCTTGGCTCCATATATGATAAGGGCCAGCATGCTGAGGTAGAGTCCCAAGACTAACCATTAGTGCATCCATCGCAGTAGCACTGAGAAAAGGATGGTATGGCAGAACAGCAGCTCTGGCCCAAACACTAACGGGGACACTGGTGGTGAGCAGTCGCTGCTAGATGAAATATTCCATCCGTAGCTGTAATCAGGGGACTGAAATGTAGCATCACTCGGCAACAAAAAATATTTGTATTTATTAGATTTAAAATTTTGAGCATGGCTGATAGGAATTTCAGAGGGATATAGCTTAACTTTATGGTTTTAATATGTTAATAATGTTATTTGCTTTACGTCCCACTAACAGTATTTACGGTTCTTTGGAGGCTTTTAATATGCTTGGGAAGTAAAATGCAAGGTGGCTGGGGCAAATCTATGGAACTTAAGTGGCTTTGGGGAGATTTACATCTTGAACTTGCACCAAATAGTAAAAGGGAAGTCGTAGAAAATCTCATAAGTTAACCCTTTGCCGTTCCACATTTAAAGGCCGTAATTACCCAGTAGGCATACCAGCATAAATACCACTCTTCAAAAGAAAATAACTAGAAGACAAACAAATAAGGATATAAATATAATTTCTTTTGCATTTTGTTCCTAGATGATTAGTGCATATAAATGTGTACTCACCCTAATTTTGAATATCCACATTTCCCTCCTGATGGTATTCCAAAAAGCACCCACAGTGGTAAATCTCACTGCTTACGTTTGAATGTTTGTTTGCCTCTCCCAAAAGCTGCCCTATTTTTCATTTGTAAACACAAAGCGCACACTTTGGCACAACCAGGTATCTTCACAAGAGAATGAAATAATTTAGGGGATGGGCAGCCGATAGGTAAATTTCTTTTCATTCCCGTACGTTTACGGGATGTGAAGTTCCTGATCAGCTGTCTGTTTCCATGAGCTGTGAGAGCTGGTCGGTTACTCATATCATACAGAATGAACTGTTCACAATGCACACATTGATCACAAAATGAAAAATAAATTTCCACCATTTTTTGGACGATCGCCCAACCCCATAGTGTTCCCTTTTCTGATCACTGATATCCACTCCACCCATGTTTTGTGTAATTTATGACAGCACGAGGACACGCAATTTCTATTTCTTCATTGCCTTTACCAGTTTTTCGTTTCACTGTACCATCATTCACAGAATCTGAATTTGTTGACAGCATAAGAACAGTATGCTTATCTTGCCAGACTGTTGCTGTTTCACAGTCATTTTGCATTTCTGTACATTATTCCCGCTTGAGTCTCAACTGTCCAGGTTTCCAACAGATCAGGCCATCCCTTTCTATTTACCCTCGTTGTCGCACAACTATATGTGTCATGGGTTAGGAATAATTCCATCAGTTTTGCAGAACTGAAAAATTTATCAAAGTAAACGTGAATGCCACTTTCCCCAGTATGACTCTGTCAGATGTGAAACAACCTGCTCCCCTAATAATAAATTCTGGTCCCGTGTTTCTTTCTTCCCCTTGTAAATCTCACATATCAGAAGGTAGCCATTTCCACTGTCACAATACCCCATTCCTCGATACCCCATTTGAAGGGATTCCCTGGGAGGTACTGTTTCAAGATAAATCTCTTGAATCCTATCATAGCATCATCTACTGTGAGTTCCCGGCCAGGTGCATAGAAAATTTTTTGGTAAGTTGCAGAGCTGGTCCTGCTTTGTACAGAATATCAAAGTTCATCTTGTGGTGTTGGCCTGTTTACATGGCTGCTTAGATGTAAATATTGCCAAAGTTTCCTAAACTGTTTCAGTGTCATTGCCTGCCTTACTAACAGGCATACACAAAAGTCTCCTGGGAAGTAATTGTCTGTTTAAGGTAAAACAACCAATCCCATATAAATTAGAACTCCTACAAATGCCCTTATTTCATCAGCGTTAGTGTCATGCCAGGTAGTATCAAGAGTGCCAGTTCTCCTTTGTAAATATTCGGCATGAAGATTCGTCTGCTCTGCTACTAGCTCATAAAATTCAATCCCACACATAATTCAAAAACATATTTTACTGAACTCCCGGAAAGTAAATCAAGATTTGGACCAGCATTGTTTTCCCATATTTCCAGTTCCTTAAAATGAATATTGTGACTCCAGATATCGCTAGTAACATTTCTTTGTAGCCCTGTCCCTCGATCTTCACACAATATTTGTTCACAGTCATGATTCTTGGAATCATTATCACTACTACATTTATTAGAATACAATTCTGAACCACAACTAGAAAGCTCACTATCTCCACTAACTTCTAACATATCTTCAATTTCGCATTCTTTCATACCTTTCGACTCAACTCCTCAATTAGATGACATGGCGTGAACTTCAACAAGAATAATCTCTAACTGAAAGACGATGTTTATAAAGTAGGTCTGCTTGGGAAATACTAACGGGAAATGCTGTCAACAAGGTCCTGACAGCTTGCTGAGTCAAGGGAATACAGTATGCTTTCACAAGACCCTTCTATATATCGCTCAACACACTTCTAATGAACGTGAGTGTGACGAGCGCTTTAGAGCGTTTAGTGCGGCAGGCGGATGATAATATTTGAACGCTCTGGAGCGTTAGGGATGGCAAAGAATTAAAATGGGTGCACCTTAACTACTTTACTAGAGAAAATGTTGCCATAACTAACTTAAACGTAAGACTTTTGAATATTAAGGCACCAAAGATTGATTTTAGCGATAGTTAAATACAAGAAGAGAAAGGCTTAATATAACACAAAAAAAGGGTACATACTTCAGAAATCCAACATAGCCATACTTCACATATTTTAAGGTGTTACTAATAATACTAATCTTAAATCTACCCCCTGCAGGTGGGGGACGCACATGTAGAATACACTCGCAGTACCCCTGCCTGTCGTAAGAAGCGACTAAAAGGGGCGACCTAGGCGTGGCCATGGCTTGCGGTTTGGTATGTGTTGGACCTCCTGTGGATGGGAGGGGCTGAATACATTCACAGATAATCTCTGCCTGTCGTAGAAGGCGACTAAAAGGGTCATGTGGCCATGGTCCCCTCTTTTATTTAAAAAAATTTTTTTTTTGAGGGTTAGGTGTAGACCATTTCAAAATTTTTGATGTGCATGCTGCTCGGAGATGGGCCTCTTACGTGTATGATTATGTCCAAAAGCCCGCATTTGACCACCCAGGAATCTTGCGGGTGGGAGCACCATGTACCCTGGCAGTAGTATCCGCCTGACAACACAGGTCACCGCACAGCCGAATGCCAGAAGGACATATTATTTTTATTTATTTTTACCTATATTTAGTACTCTGTACACGCTATGGGGTACATGCTATTGCGTGTGACTGGAGGGAGTCCTAGTGCTCATTGCCTCAATCATCCCGTATTAGGCTTCATCCAACATCGGTCCCCGGGCAGTACCGGGCATGACCAGGTGGGTATTGCCTTGGCTGCTTGGTTCGTTTACAGAGACCCCTGATCGGAGTGGGTGGCATTCGGGGAGGATGATTTCGGGCATGGCTTCGAAACAAAGTCGCCCATCCCAAGGTGGTCCCCCGCCGAAGTCTTTAACTTTTGCTTCCCTGAGAGGTTCAACTCCCTGGGAACATGCGCAGCGTGAAGGAATGGAATCCAGCTTCCCTAGGATTCTGGTCGCTACCAGAACTGATGGGCATGATTTTAAGCTGGTAAAGTCGATCCTTTTTAGTTGACACATTGAAGGCGTCTATGGCGAACTTGAGGATCTCAAGAAAATGCGCAAGGTTGTTTGCTTTTGAAGACTCGTACAGCACTGCAAGCCGATCAGTTGCTTAAGTGCGTCCACTTTGGTGAAATCCCAGTCAAAGTGGGGGAGCTCAAATCCTTGAATCTGGTTCGCGGAGTCATCTTTCACCGTGACCTTATTTTGAACACTGACAATGAGTTGATGGACGACATGAAGAACCGTGGCGTGACACACGTCCGGCGCATTACGCTCAAGGTCAGCGGTGAAGATGTTGTCATTGGTGCCTTCATTTTCTCTTTCAAGTTGTCAGTATTACCAGAGAAAGTCAAGGTAACAACTTATCGCTGCGATGTGAGGCAGTACATCCCGCCTCCTATGCGATGCTATCAATGCCAGCGATTCGGACATATGGTATCTCGTTCGAATCCGCCTGTATGTGGTACATGTAGACGAGTCACTCACGGCGCAGAGACGTGCACAACTCCGTACAAGTGCACTAACTGCTCTGGTTTTCATTCTCCTCGGAATCGGAAGTGGCCGACGTATCTGAGTGAGAAGAAGATCCAAGAGATCAAGACCCTGGATGGTCTTTCCTACCAGGAAGCGCGCCGTAAGTTTAATTCCATGAGTACACCTGCCTGTACACTCGACTATAGCAGGCATCATCAATCGAGAGCGAAACACCTTTGGAGCCAGTTTGCTCCCCACTCTGAAGGAACAAGAGCAGCTTAGCAAGCGAGTAGGGGAAGTGCATGACATAGTATGTACTGATGGCCAGTGGCGCAAGTACAGTACGGCCACGGTATGCAGCCCGCCTGACTGCTGCTCTCTTGTCACGTGGCAAACACCCGTCCCGAGCGAAGTAAGGAACACCGGCTCCCTACAGCAACTACTTGATGACGTCTGGACTATAGCATGATAGCTCAGAGCCTCCCAGGTTCGTCTTTCACGACATCATTACCCGTGACTGTTGCTCCTCAGAGCAACGTCGCAAAGAGTAAAAGTTCGAAGGGGGGGCCAACCCACCTTCGACCAACCAGAAATCTGTGTCGGCTGGCAGTTTTAAGCCGGCACAGCAAGGGGGAAGGCTAAGTCTCTCTCCACCCCCAAGAGGTCGGCGGAGGCTGCATCATCGACCAGGGATGGAAAATTGTCTCCCAGTCCGTCTAAACTAGAAAAGAAGGCGGCGAAGAAGAACGCCCTGCCGGGCGCTCCCACACTTCCCCTGCGAAAGAGAAATCATGCCCTCCGTGGAGGGTATGAGTCTTCGCCAGCAGGTGCTCCTGCTCCAAATCCTGCGCGTTCCCCACCCCCGAAAAGCGTCGAAGTCCTGGACGTCGTCTCCGCCGTCTGTCGATGACGGGATGGACGTCGCATTCTCATCTACATCTACGGATGTAGATGTTGATAGTGTTTAGGCTTATGAACATCTTGTCACTCATAACCTAACACTCCTTTTATAGTCCACACTATGGCACTGTTACAGTAGAATTGTAATGGTTATCACAGGCATCTTGCTGAGGTACGTCAGCTCATTAGTGAGTACGCTGCGAGTATAATCCGTATTCAGGAGGCAAATTTCGGACCAGGTCTTGAGAAATTTCAGACTATACTCGACAGAAACTTATTATGCCCACCGGGCATCTGGTGGTGTGGGTATTTTTGTCCCTTCTGATACCTATAGCAAAAAGGTTCCTCTAAGGACCCCAATGGAAGCAATTGCGGGGCGGGTACCGCTGCCTGTCATAGCAACAGTGTGTAACGTTTATTTTCTACCAGGCCAGCCTCTTAACATAAATGATGTCACTGATCTTATTGATCAGCTTCCACCTCCCTTCCTCTTGTTGGGTGATTTTAACGCCCATAATCCCATATGGGGCTCTGAGACGCCTTGCCCCAGGGGATGAGAGCTGGAAAGCTTGGTAACAGAGCTGGATTTATGTATTTTGAACACAGGGGAACCAACTCACTTTAGTGTAAGTTACGGCACACATTCTCGCATAGACATAAGTCTATGCAGTCGAACATTGGTTTCGCTGTTTTGGTGGAATACGCATGATGATCTCTGTGACAGTGACAGTGACCATTTTCCCATCATCCTTACCTTGTTGAAACAAAATTCCGTCGAGGCTTCCCCTCGATGGACTCTTAAACATGCTGATAGGCCAAAGTACACATCACTAGCTGTCTTTAACGACGATATCAGGCAGACCTTCGGCGACCTGCTGCTGCTGCTGCTGCTGCTGCTGAAGAGTCCATTCCATCCTTCTCAGGGACTCGTCGCTGAAAACTCGTTCCTAGGTGGAACGAAGAAATAGTAACAGCTATCAAAGAACGCCGTCGCGCTCATGAACGTTATCGTAGACAGCCTACTGTGGCCAAATTGGTAACATTTAAACAAATCCGTGCTAAGGTGCGAGTTCTTATTCGCCAAAGTAAGAAGGCTTCGTGGGGAGATATGTGTCGTCTGTGACGTCACAAACTTCATCATCTCAAGTATGGACTAAACTTCGACGTATTTCTGGTATCCAGTGATCCTCTTCTGTACCAGGAATTTCCATTGCAGGCAATATCGTCACTGAACCACTCGCAGTTGCTAACCATCTAGCTAGCCATTTCACGGATGTGTCTGGCTCCGGGAATTACCATCGTGATTTCCTCACTCTGAAGCGGGAGGCAGAACGTCATCACCTCAGTTTTGCCACTCAGGCTTCAGAGGACTATAACGTACCCTTTACAGAGTGGGAACTCCGCAGCACCTTAGCGCTTTGCAAGGACACGTCTCCTGGACCAGACAATATCCATAACCAGATGTTGAAACACCATAGTGAGGACAGTCTTCTATATCTCCTTCGTGTGTTCAACCGAATCTGGTTGGAGGGTGATTTTCCGTCTCAGTGGCAAGAGGGCATAGGCATTCCTGTCCTCAGTCCTGACAAAGATCCTAAGTATGCAGGAAGTTACAGACCTATTTGTCTTACAAACTGTCTGTGTAAGCTACTTGAAAGGATGGTAAATCGCCGACTTGTGTGGTGTCTGGAGAAACAAGGACTCTTATCCGAGTACCAGTGTGGTTTTCGAGCGGCTCGATCGACCACTGACCACCTGGAGAGCTCTATCCAGGATGCATTTCTCCGCAAACAGCATTTGGTAGCTGTTTTCTTTGACTTAGGGACGGCATACGACACTACATGGCGATATGGTATCCTTTCAGTCCTGCATCAATGCAGATTCCAAGGTAACTTGCCGGTATTTATTGTGAATGTTTTGTCCCTCCGTCTATTCCGTGTCCGAGTAGGGAGGACATTTTCGCAATACTACGTTCAAGAAAATGGAGTCTCACAGGTATTGGTTCTTAGTGTCACTCTATTCGCAATTGCCATAAACGGTATTTTCGCTGCTGCTGATTCAGCAGTAATACTGTCGCTATATGTTGACGATTATGCTCTGCACTCTAGCTCGCATAATATGGCAGTCGTAGAGCAACAATTACAGCAAGCTACTAGGGGAGTGGAGCAGTGGACCTTCTAACATGGCTTTCGGTTTTCCACCACAAAAACCTCTGTTGTCCACTTTTGTCGTCAATGTACTCTTCACCCACCTCTTGAACTTTATCTAGGAAATGTCGCTCTTCCCGCAGTTGACACATACCGATTTCTTGGGCTCCTTTTCGATAGTAAATTATCGTGGGAGTGACACGTGCGGCAGCTAAAAGTGCAACGCACAAAGAGGCTTAATCTCTTGAAGTTTCTTAGCAGCACTAATTGGGGAGCTGACCGCGCGGTGCTCCTATGATTCTATACAGCACACATTTTATCCAGGTTAGACTACGGCAGTGCAGCATATGGCTCAGCAAGGCCAAGCGTCCTTGCAAAGCTGAACAGCATCCACCACGGCGGGGTTAGGTTGGCAACGGGAGCTTTTCGTAAAAGCCCCGTAGCTAGCCTGCTCGCTGAATCTGGTGTGCCACCTTTATACTTGAGGCGCCAGCAGCTCCTTCTGTCGTGTGCTGCAAATTTGTGACAGATGCCACTTCACCCAAACTATCCTTGCGTATTCAACAATGGACACCTTCTACTGTACGGTGCTTGTCCTCGAGCAACGCGGCCAGTTGGAATACGCTTGGGTAGCAGTTGCAAATTGTTTCACGTTACTTCCGTTCCTTGCCTTGTCAGACAACCAAGTGGGGTAACTCCGTGGGTAGTACGATGACCTGAAATAATCCTGGATCTGCAGACTGGCCCGATGGAAAACACGGACCCTTCGATTTATCAGAGGCTTTTCCTGTCTGCTGTTGGCCGACGTCCAGGTTCAGTCGTCATTTACACGGATGGTTCAAGGACAGAAACTAAGGTGGGCTGTGCGTTCGTTGTTGACAATGATAGGTTTCCTTTTGCTCTCCCGGAAACCTGTAGTGTGTACACAGCAGAGCTCTATGCTATCTGTGAAGCTCTGCAGTACGCACTGCCCGATGAGTGCCGACACTTTCTTCCATGTACCGACTCCTTGAGCTCACTACACTCTATTGATACCTGTTTCCCTCAGCACCCCCTAGTGCAGCGAGTCCAGGACCTGCTGGCCGGGTGTTCGGATGCCAGCACCAGAATCATGTTTATGTGGCTCCCAAGCTACATGGTTGTAGAGGGAAATGAATTAGCAGATAAGGCTGCCAAGGAGGCAGTTACACTGCCCCCGAAGCCTTACAAGATTCTAGCAAGTGATATTCGCACTCAGCTGAGACATCTGGTTATGTCCCATTGGGAGATGGAGTGGCAGGCCCTTCCACTTCCAAATAAGCTGAGAGCGATAAAAGGAACAACGAAGGTATGGAGGACTTCCCTTCGGGCTTCGCGGAGGGAAGCAGTGGTATTATGTCATCTTCGGATCGGCCACTGTATCCTGACTCACTCCCATCTATTGAAAGGAGAACCCCCTCCTGTGCGTACTTCCGGCAATCATCTTACCGTGGTACACATCCTTACGGAGTGTGTGGACCTGGTTGATCTGCGCCGTAGTCTTAACCTCCCGAGTACAATCTCCCTTATCTTGCGAGATGACGAGCAGTCAGCAGACCTCGTCACCCGCTTCCTGAGGGATAGTGGTCTTTTTTATCGTGTATAATGATGTCCTTTGTCCTAGTGTATTTGTGTTAATTGTGCTTTTATCCCATTAACTTCATTTTAGTTTGTGTTGCGTATTTTAATGCGTTATTTTAACGTCTAACGTAAATTATATATTCTGTATTTCCGGGCAGTGCCTTATTCCTTTGTTTCCTGTATTTTTTTATTTTATTAGAAAATAAGGCATTGCGAATTAGATGCACTGATTGTTTTAATCTCATACTCATTTTTCTTCATCATCATTTTTTTAACTCGTCAGTAGATACATTTTAAAATTTTAACTATCATATATCATGTAGTCCAGTCCATCTCATTCCATTAGGGGGCGATGACCTTCAATGTTAGGCCCCTTAAGACAACAAGCATCATCATCATCAATCCTAAATCTATACGCACAGAAACAAGTTAGTGAAAAGAAAAAAAGAACAGTTTCTAAGCAAAAATACCCGAAAAGGGAATCGGGAAAATTGAACAAAATTAAAAGTCTGTTAAGTGGGCATAATTCGATGCAGGTGAACCCTGAAAATTTTCTGGATGTCTGGGTTGCTAATGAACATAGTAATCAGAGTGAGAAACTCCACAATAATACAAGGACCATGGTATCTAGGTGCAAGTTTACTCAAACACTGAGCAGCTACACTGTTCTCTGTAAATATTTTTGACAAAGACCTTGTCTCCAACTGCCACATTAGAGGGTTGGCATCCATGTTTGTAGCTTTCTTTCAGCCTCCTATGAAAAGCCGCAAGGTTATCCCTAGCTTTTTCTCCATAAAATCATGGATATTATCCGGATCTATTGTCTCTGGTAACAGATTGTTAATTGATTGAAGTGGACAGTGGCGAGTTAGGGAGAACAGAAAATGTCAAGGACATCTGAGTAAGTTTATGAGATTTGTGAACTGTGGAGTTAAAGGCGAAAGACAGCCAATGTAATGAAGTATCCCTAATGGGTATGGATATCTTGATGAAATGCCATGAGGGCCGACTGAAGATTGTGATCAACTTGCTGCACTTACGATGGCTGGGGATCAGAGGCTGTAGTAGTCACAAGGGAGATGGAGATATCAAAATAAAATTTACAAAACAACTTGAAAGTGAATGCTTTCACATTATAGACATAATCTATTGGAATGGTCCAAAAGATGAATATGGAGTTCAAGCAACTAATGGTAGGTTGAGCAGTGGCCAACCTGGTTGGGAATATCCAAATAAATCCGGTAAACCCGTTCACGCATACAAGCACAAATTTATTCCCGATTCCCTTTGACTGGGGAAAGGCCCTACTCATTCGATGTACAAACGCTCCATAGGATGAGTGGCCTTTTGAGACTATAGCAAGCCTGATTTGGTGTTCAAGGGAGGCTTAATAACCAGACAGATCTTGTAGCTTTAACTAGTTCTGTAATGTCTCCATTATTGATTTCCAGATGAAAGTTCCCAAGTTTTTCCCCAGGTCTTGAAAACTCCTAGATAACCTTCAATAGGAGTGTCATGATAATACATGATCATGGGCACTAAGACTGCAGGGATGATAATTTTAAAATTTGGTCATGATGAGATGGACAACAAGGGACACCATTTTTCAAAACATATGGCAAAACTGCCCTGCCTCAAGGAGTTCATTTTTGGATGGGCTAGGCAATATAGAGGAAAGCTCACAGTAACTGAATCCATAACCTCAATCTCGTACTCAGTTACATTAGTGACCGTTAACTTTACAGAGAACACATCAGAAAATGTCAAGGTTAGTATATAACAGGTTACCCACAATGGCTGGCTTGCAGTCATTGGTTATTCAGGCATGACGTCACACAGATACCTGCTCTCTAATTGTGAGAGCGCTTTCCAAAGGAATTTAGTGAATGCGATATGTTTCAACCAAACACTTTATATCCGTGATAAGAACAGAGACATTTCTCCATATCGTGTACACTTTGTGGCCACCGTATGACAGATTTCGTACCCAGGACCCCGAACAATACGTACTCTCATATGTTCCTCCTATGTCCGTTTAGGAACCTAAGTGTGGACGAGTGTTCTAGTGTTTTTTAGCCATCCAGCCTGTATTGTAATTCAAACCTTCGACCTCCATTTCACTGTCAGTTTCACTGGCAAATGTTGGAGCAGTATCGTATTTGCCCCCTTCAACATAGCTTTCAGCAGGAGAATATTGTAACTCATGACACGTTATTCTGCAATTCCTCAGCATTTTTTATAAGATATATTCATCAGAGGTTTCTGCTTTCGTGTTCTTATGTTTCTCTATTTTACTGGCATTATTTCTGAGAATAACCATCCGAAGACGATAAAGAGCGTTCAGTGGTTTAGGGTGGTCGTATAATCCTCCTCGAGAACAGATCTGGGAAAACAAATTTTCAAGTGAATCTTGCTTCAGTCGGTGGGTTAAAATGTACTTCTTTCCTAGATTCTGAACTTCTGAGATTGGATATTTCAGGGAGGAGATAGTCACAAGGATAGCTTTTCTGGACAACTTGCTTAACTTTCTTTTTTCTCCTTGCAGGTCATACTGTTAATAAGGCCACACATTTTATCTACAATTTTGTCTTGTTTTAACTGAAGACCCCCCTGTGGGTGGGGGACGCAGGCGAAGAATACACCCACGGTATCCCCTGCCTGTCATAAGAGGCAACCAAGGGATGATTGTGTTAGAACTATGAAACTCCTTGTGATTAGCACCACCACGCGGGGAACACCATGGGTCGCTTTTACTTGCGTGTAGTACCACTATGTATTACAGAACTATTTAAAGTAGTGGTGGTTGACAAGGCGGATTCAAATAAAACTATGTTAGGTACCAAAAAGGTTTGTGATTAGTTGCAAAAGAGTTCATTGCCGGCTTTTAACCAGTACCTGTGATCGTACCACTATATGAGCGACACCATTGTTCTGGCTTGCCTATAATTAGTTCCCACTATATGAGGAACATCACGGAATATCGTGAGTCCGTGTGGTTAGTACACCATAAGTTCGCGTTGCCTGTAAATGGCGCCGCATTATGTGAAACACCACAGGTCTGTATTCCATGTGCAAATTTCATTACCTGTGAGTAGTACCATAATGTGTGGAATACTGTGAGTCTACACTACTTTTGATTAGTACCACAACATGACAAATACCATGGTTCTACTTTCCTAGCGATAAGTATCATTATGAGGAGCCGATGACTTGGATTTTGGATCCCTTTCGACTACAAGCATCATGGATTCAGTATCGTGCTATAGAAGCAGTCCCTTGGTCAGTCATACTATTGTTTTACGCCAGCCTCTGTGCATGTGAGGCACTGTGGATCGGTTCCACTGATTGTTTTAAATTCATATCTATTCATTCTTCGCATCACATTTTAAATTCTGGTCAGTGGAGGCTTTCGGACTTTTAATTTGTCATCTCATTTCATACCATTAGGGGCCGATGACCTAGAGCATCATCACAACTGAAGACCATACGAATTCTTGCTAAGGACTTTAGAAATTGCCGGACTGCAGAAATTCATGATATTGTACCAATTATTAACAGTTTCAATGAATTCACTACCGGGCGAGTTGGCCGTACGGTTAGGGGTGTGCGTCTGTGAACTTGCATCCGGGAAATAGTGGGTTCGAAGCCCACTGTCGGCAGTCCTGAAAATGGTTTTCTGTGATTTCCCATTTTCACACCAGGCAAATGCTGGGGCTGTACCTTAATGAAGGCCACGGCCGCTTCCTTCCCATCGTCGCCATAAGACCTATCTGTGTCGATGCAACGTAAAGCAAATAGCAATGAATTCACTTGTGCATTCTGCAACAGTTGCATCATTTCCTAATTTGAAATGACATAGCACTGTAGCTACATTGTGTGACAATTAATTAAATTAACTCCTTATACAGATTACTTACAGATATGCAGCTTTGATGTAATTTGTTTTCCGTTGTCTCTAATTTCAGTTTAAGGACATCGTTAGTTTTTCTTTCCTCATCTAACTGTTTTTTCATCTTTCAATTTCTTCAATCAGGGTCATTGTATCATCACAGACCTGGGTAGGTGGAGTGGCTGTAGGAGGTGGTGAACTTGCAATACTCGTGTTATGTTCAGAATCTTTTAACAATTCGTAAGCCATTTTCCTATTGCCCCTCCTTTCTTTCCTTCCTTCTTAATCTATCATGTGACACTTGTTCTATGCTACGCAGAACACCTAAATTTCTAAAGGGAACAGCATCTTTGTTAAGCAAACGTTTGGGAGGAAGCCCTAACAATTTGCCCTTTAGATTCCTTTCAAAATCGCTATCAGAAAAATGTTCACCCGGCACGAATCTGCGTTCCACTTTCCATCGTGCCTACATCTTTGGATCCACTTCTTCCTTAGTTCCTCATTTTTTGGGAAACTGAAGTATTTGATATGACTTTTGAAGGGATATTTCCTGGTTTTCACCCAACTGTTATTGCACACAGCAACCGTACACCTCGTACCAGGCATGTTTATATGCAACCCGAGACAAATCAATTCAAGCCAAACACAGAATAACACTGGCATAAGAAAGCAGCTATTCACCACTAGGACTAGTCATAGAAAGCACAATTAAACTATAAAATCAAAACTGCAACTCACTTGCACATATTAAAGAAACACACACACTTCTTGCATACAGTATTACTGTAAAGATTTCTAGTGCGACTGGCGGTCAAGGTTACTAACCTTGGCGGTGGGTAACTGGCTGACATTTTTTCCTATTTGCTTTATGCCGCACCGACACAGATAGGTCTTATGGCAATGATGGGATAGGAAAGGGCTAGGAGTGGGAAGGAAGTGGCCGTGGTCCTACTAATTAGGGTACAGCCCCAGCATTTGCCTGGCGTGAAAATTGGAAACTATGGAAAACCAGCTTCAGGGCTGCCGACAGGGGGGTTCGAGCCCACTATCTCCCGGATGCAAGTTCATAGCTGCGCGACCCTAAACACACGGCCAACTCGCCCAGTGGTTGACGTCATAACGAGCATAGCCGAAGCCCTCCGAATGCAGAAACCCCTGTTCTGGGCAACCTGTTATATACCAATCTTGAGAAAAGATTTCACGAAGACTGAATACAACATGCCTGGTCCTAAGGTAAGTGGCTAAGATCTAATGGTATCTTACCCTGAGGGGGCAAAACAACACAAAATGAAACAGAATTATGATTTGAAAAGGAAAGAATTGACTTATCACAAAACTTGAACTAACACGCATGGTTTTGAAGGTCTAACATTAGACTAGAATGTCACATAAATTTAGGAGCTGGAATAACATGGCATGACAATTTTCTAGTTAGAAAGGGTAGACGTTTCCAGGTGAAGATGGCAATACTCACTTTACATAGAATGGTACACAAAATTTCTAAAGTTGCAGAATTGAAGGGAGAACAATTTGAAAATTTACAAACAGATTTCACTTTCAAATCACTAATGAAAGACAAAACACTCGTTGAATCAATTGGGATGAAATGGGCTCATTATTGATCTCCACTTCAATAAATGAGGCAGACCCACAAATGACAGGGCGAGTTGGCCGTGAGGTCAGGGGCATGCAGCTGTAAGCTTGCGGACTGCAGAAATTCATGAGATCGTACCAATTATTAACAGTTTCAATGAATTCACTACTGGGCGAGTTGGCCGTACGGTTAGGGGTGTGCGGCTGTGAACCTGCAAATGGAAAATTCTAAATTCAGATATTTTTCACCAATAGAGCATGTCAAAAATATATCGGATGTAAGGCTTTTTCAGGCGTTTGCTCTATTAACCAGCGTTTCATCTTGGGTCTGACACTAGACTCTTCACAGTGGGATGTGTCAGACCCTACCCACTGATGCTGGTTAATACAGCAAACGCCTGAAAAGCCTTACATCTGATATATTTGTGAACTTGCATCCGGGAAATAGTGGGTTTGAATCCCACTGCCTGAAGATGGATTTCCATGTTTTCCCATTTTCCCACTAGGCTGTACCTTAATTAAAGCCACGGTCACCTTCTTCACACTCCTTGCCCTTTCCTATCACATCATCGCCATAAGACCTACCTGTTTCGGAGCGACGCAAAACAAAATATTGTAAAAAAAGAATTGCAAATGTTAGACAAAATTTTCTAACACTCAACAGGGCAGGAAATAGCAATAAAACTAGATTTAGGAGGCAGATTGACATCTTTATACTTTGGCTGGGTTAGGACCTATAGAATTAGCCAAATGAGCAGGACTAGAAATGGAGTCAGATGATGGAATAATATATATACCCTTGGCTGGGTTGGGAACTGCAGACTCAGCCTCGCGGCCTTTTCAAATGTTACCAAAACCAGGATTACCCCTACATGAATACTTAGAGGCATCACAATATCTAGCAATAAATGGATCCACACTTGAAGCATCCAACTGGAACAGAAGTTCCCCGGTGATGGGGTTTCGAATTAGACTGAACAGACAGTACAACCAGGCATTTGTTTCTTAAGTGATTGAAACAGCCACATGCACATTTGCAGGAAACCACCCTTTGCAAGGGAGGGTGTGGTACAGAATTGAAAGGTGGAAGTTCGTGTGCAATTCTCAGAGTATCTGCGTATTTAACACCCTCAGCAGACACAGACTTGGCTTCCAATTTCCTAAAAGTTTGAGGGCGAGATGTAAAACAAACGTAGGACCTACAGGCAGGTGAAATGCCCTCTATTATAGTTACCATCTGAGCTTTGGAATAATTCAAAGCAAAGACCCTAGCATAAAACCTGACATCTTGAAAAAGTAAAAAAGTCAGCTAAGTTCTCATCAAAGCATTTCAATCTGAATTAATATTTTTGGACTAGAGAAGAGAGTGCTCTAAGAGGGAATGAAATAAGCCAACAGATGAACGTGGAAATTTTTAACAGAACTTTTTTCAGGCATCTCCTTTACTATTTTACCTGCCAAAACATCCGCTGTATGATACAAATTCGTAAAATCTAGAGGAAACAACACAAACACCAATACAGGGTCCTGGAACTTGACCAGTAAATGAAGAAAAGAAATAACTTCATTGGTGGAGTTAACAGAATATCTCCATTCCTTTCAGTAAAATAGCAAGTGGATGAGGCGAGTTACTGAACCTTCATGCAAATACAGCATTGAGAAGAACAGGAAGTGATGGATGAGGCTCGGTTGGGCCTTGAACATTCTGATCCGATGGAAAAATGCTCAGAGGACTCATTATGTTCCTTTTCCACATTGTCAGTAGCAGGTTGCATATCATCTTCAGGTTTATTAGTGCCAGTACCAGATAACCAGTAGTATATTTTAGAAGATTCATTTTGTGACCAAGGTATCAGCATTTTTGTGGTGTTCAGCATTTAACTTCAGAGACATATGGTCCCCAACATGTTTGATAAAATACAAAAGTTTTCCTGAATATGCTTGAGCTGATTAACAGATGGCTCACCACCTTCAAGAAAGCTAATAACTGTGTTAAGCTCTGCAATATTTGTCTCGATCAAGGACAACACCATAACAACTTCCTTTTCCTCAAAAGCAGGAATTGTAATAGGTTGAGTCAAGGCTGCTTAAGAAGGGGCAGATCAACCAGTACAGTGCCAGCATATTGTACTTTTGTGAAGAGTTTGTAAACAAGTTCCACCTTGCAAATGTACCATAGACAAGGAATGTCCCGAGAGTAAGATATATTGAAAAAGAGAAAATATGGAAATTTTCAGAGTTCAGGCCAAAAAAATCTACAAAAATGGTCAAATGGGGTTTTGCCCAGGCCTATTTAACCATGTTCTGCTACTTGTTACCAAGGGTACGATGGGGAGAAAATAAGGCCTAGGATCCTGGACAAATAACGATCACAAAAGAAAAAGAAAAATTTAGAATTTATTTCCCAACGATCTTTATTTTTTACTTTTCATTTCCTTTTTTCTCAAAACAATAATACAAAGGTTGATAAGTATAAAGAATAAATAGGTAACAACTGTAAGTAACAATGAGATAACAGTCAGCTCTCAGAGCTCATTAACATATAGGGGAACTAAGCCCCCAATTACAAAGGCTTACTAGCCTTTACCAAGTTATGACAACTCTTTGGTATATAGCACAACCAGGAAGAGTGAATTTCCAATTTGACAGAGACACACAACTATTATACCACAGGTAGATCAAACTCCCAACTCTCCAGACTTTAAACGTCTGATATAAATTTAAGGCACAGTCTTAATTTATCCCCAGAAGGATTAAACGTTTACAAGCTTTTACACTGTTTACACTTGCTGCTAAGCCTAAAATAATTTAATAAATTTTCAAAGAGAAAATGGGCCAAACACAAGAAGGGGATGCCGAATCCACTCGAGCAATCCCAAGACATGATCACAATAAAACCTAGTGGGGCAGAAGGCATGGTGGCACACTGGATAAGCCATACTACATTGTGACCAAGAGCTGGTTTTACCACCTACGGGTAAAGTAGCACATAACTTGCCCTCCGCATAAAAAGATATTTCCATTCAACCACCCCTGTGTAGCGCTATCGGCAGCATAAATCGTAGTTACCCGGTGCGTAATTTATCGGCCACTTCGAGGGTCCGACAAGACTATCTGCTGGGCAAGTTTTGAGAGCTGAACATTTTGAGCTGTATTTTTGGTAATATACAGCTTCAATTAGCTTAGTATGGTGATAAAAGCATGATACCATGACTGATCGGTATTGTATTGCAGAATTCTGAACATGAATGCTTCCCTTGAGTTGCAATGGTCACACCAGCCTCTCGTATCTACACTTCTCATAGATGTGCATTCGCACGTCACATAGATAAATGATAACATATACTTAACTTCCAATTTGACGAATGCCCTACTCACGATTACAACCTCAGATGTTAGTGTCACATGATGTTTCTTTTCAGATATGGTAATGTTTGCAATTGCAAGATGCGTTACATGTATATGTGTGTGTTCAGGTGAGGGTGACCCGCTATGGTCGAAACCAGTCCTGTATTTTAATAAGAATAATCATAAACAAGTATTGATTAGGTGGAATTCTCCTCCTCTTTGCATTTAGGTGCCATATGTCATTTTGTGGGATGGAGTTCACCACCTGTTGCACTTGGTCAATCAAATCGGTAACAGTTAATGATGGTATTGGATGACGCTGGATAAGTCATCCCATAATGCTAAATAGGTGAAAGGTCTGGTGATCTCGCAGGCCAAAGCAACTGATCGACACACTGTAAAACATGTTGGGTAAAGGCAGCGGTACGAGGACGAGCATTACCCTGTTTGAAAACAGCGTGTTAAATACTGTGAATGAATGGCAACACAACCAGTTCAATCACCAGTCTGATGTACAAATCTGCTGTCAAGGTTGTTGGGATAATGAAGAGAGTGCCCCTGCTGTCAAAGGAAATAGCTCACCAGACCATAAATCTTGGTGTAATAACAGTGTGTCAACACTGCAGACAGCTTAGTTTCATGTGCTCACATGGCCTCAGTTTTACCAATCTACAGCCAGCACTGGCAACACAGAAATGGCTCTCACCTGAGAACACAACAGATCTCCACTCACCTCTCCAATGAGCTCTAGCTTGACACACGAAGTCACAGATGGCAGTGATTCGGAGTTGGTGGCATGAACACTACAGGATGTCTGGCTTGGAGCTGTACCTCAAGGAATTAATTTGTTACAGTTCACTGTGTCACTCAGTACCAACTGAAGCTCTAATAGCTGCTGCATGATCCACCACAGCCATGCAGCGAATACAGCAGTCTTCCCTCTCTATAGTGTCCCATGTGCGGCTGGAAGTCTGCTTTCCTGTGACCATTGTTGCCAACACCGATACACTGTGGATACATCCCTGCCAAGTCTTTCTGCAATATTGCAGAAAGAACATCCACCTTTTTGTAGCCCTATTACTTGGCCTATTCAAACTTGGTAAGCTGCTGATACTGCCTTCTTCATCTCCTTATGGACATCTTTGACTCACACCTACATCACAACGTTAACACCAGAGGATAAGTAATGGTCACGAAATGTACAGTGCGTATTTAAAACAAAGTTGCATTGCACGGTCATAGTGGTGCTGCTTAGCACCACTGTTAGTCAACTAGTGCACAAATCTGAATAGGAGTCATCTTTCAGATGTGCAAACATGCCTCCCAAATTTCATTTATCTAGCACAACTCCTCGGTGTTGGGATTTCATTTTCTGCCAATCTGTATACATATAAGAAAAATATAACACACAGAATTGAGTTTCTTACGTACAGTACCACTTGCTATGAAACACATCCTAAATTTTTATTTGCCATAATATAGATCCTTGATAGCAGCATGCTTTGTCATGCAATTCCTTCAAAAACATTATGTCAGTGCCGGTTGTTGCATTACATACTCCAGGAAGATATCTAGATTCAGCAGCATTAGTCTGATAGAGCTTCATGATCTCTGTTTCTGCTATGCCATCTTCTTCATTACTTTTATCTTTACCTTCCTACACACTTTCGATTATGTCTTTATCAGTGAAATTCTGGCCTACTTCTTAGTTTTCCTAGCTCAGCCACTCAGTTATATCTTCATCAACTTCCCGTCCTCCTGGAAGCTCGTGGAACTTGTAATGAACTGAATGTCAGGAACTAATGATTCTGAATTTATTAGGCTTGATAAAGTTAACATCACCAAAAACCCGTACTGTTTTCAGATAGCTCACATCAAAATTGGATACATGTTACTGGAGGGACTGCAGTGAGGCAGGATACATCCTGTCTCCAATTCTTTTTAACTTATATTCTGTAACCCCCCCACCATGATGAAGTTGATAAAGGAATCAAGATCAACAGGATCGACTAAGCAAGCAAGAAGTTTTGTATTAAAATATATGTTTGTCAGTCTGCCCAGTTATGCTGGCTGGATCCTCATGTAGTACCACGAAAAGTTATGTGGTTATAAGAATATTACTCTGAATGTTATTACTTAACTCATTGGCGCCGACTTATGGGACTGTTCCGTACACTGCCATTTTGGACCGAACGCCGACATAAGAAACCTTTCCTTACCAGCTTATAAACGTTTGTAGTTTTAGTTACTAACAAGTGACGAGTCTATCACCGCACGTAGATTACTCCCTGAAGTTCAGTGAATCTTCTAATCTACCCTTCTAAGTTCACAGAATACTGTATTTAAAAAAAAAACAAATTACCAAGCTTGATAGCTGCAGTCGCTTTAGTGCGGCCAGTATCCAGTATTCGGGGGATAGTGGGTTCAGACTCCACTCTTGGCAGCCCTGAAGATGGTTTTCCATGGTTTCCCATTTTCACACCAGGCAAATGCTGGGGCTGTACCTTAATTTAGGCCAAGTCCGCTTCATTCCCAGTCCTAGCCCCTTCCTGTCCCATCATCGCCATAAGACCTACCTGTGTCGGTGCGGCGTAAAGCGAATAGCAAAAAAAAAAATTGCTATCTGCTTGCGCTTGTTAGTAAATTAACATGGCTGATGATTATGTAGATATTGTACATGGTTAGAAAGTGATGAGAATGATTTTTCTTCAAAGACAGTGATATTTCTTACACGAATGATGATAGTGATGATGATAGTGTTAGGGAAAATGATTCTAGTGAAGACGACAGCATGGACAATGTAATTTAAGACAGAGGTGGCGGGGCTGTTTTATGAGATGGATCTTCAACATGGAATGGTCAAACATTTCCAATACACCAAAAACAATTCCATTCGCTGGTGTTTCTGGTCTCAGTGCCACTGTTTCGAGAAGACTGGGCACAAATCCTTCTGTATTAGACGTTTGTTCTGAATTTCTTGGGGACGAGTTCTGCTGCTGCTTTCCAGGGGAATAATTTGATGAGAAAAAATCTGAAATGTGACAGTAAATAGTATCCTTGCATGGTTGATAAGATAAAGGCATATTTTTTGGTGATGATTCTCACGATTCAGGTAAGAAAACCTAAATTCAAGATGTATTGGTGTAACAGGAAGGTTATAGAAACCAAAATATTTTCAGAAACTATGACATTTGAATGATGCTGTCAAATTTCACGTTCTGTACTTCTCTGATGACATGTTTACAGATCCAAATGACTGCCTAAGAAAAATCAGAGCAGTTATTTCATATTTGCAAGCAAAGTTTCAGAATATCTACAATCCTGATAGAGATATAGGTATTGATGAGAGCCTTATGAAATTTTGAGGTAGGCTCCCATTTGTGCAATACAATCCTTCCAAAAGAACCAGGTTCAGTATTAAAATTTATAAACTCTGTGAAAGTGCTTCTGGATACTGTTCCCAGTTCAAAATTTATACCAGACATGACAAACAGGGTGTTATTCCAGCATCAGAAGCAGTAGTGTTGGAACTAATGGAAGCAAACTTGAACCACGGTCATATATCTTGACAACTGGTAGTTTTCTCCTATAAACTTTTTTGCACCTTGTTGTAGAATGGAACTCATGCTGTGGGTACCATATGTTGTAACAGAAAGAACGTGCCTCCAGAGTTCCACATAGTAAAACTGACGAAAGGCGAGGCTATTAGTATGACTGCTAATAATATTCTTGCCATAAAATGGAAAGACAGAAAGGATGAGCATTTGTTTTCAGCTGTTGATAAGGACTTGGACTTTGAAGTTGTGAAAATTTGAAGAATGCGAGGTGAAGGAGAAGTAGTAGTCAAAAACCCAAGGGTATTGGAAGATACAACAGGAAAATGAATGCTCTGTAGACCATCAAGACCAAGTCCTTGCATGTTTCTCCATAATGCAATGGATTATCAAGGATTATAAAAAGATATCTATTGGATATGGCTATCTTCAATTCATATGTTGTATTCATGAAGGTTACTGCCAGGCAGCTGCATTATACAGACTTTCGCACAGCATTTGCCAAGCGATTGTTGCAGAGTGTTTCTCTCCCGCCTAGAACAAAAGGAAGACCGCCCTGTCAAGACGGCACCTGAGGCTTCAGACAAAAGTATGGGGACATTTTCCAGTGCCTATTCCTCCGACAGAAAGGAAGAAACATTGTTCTAGGCCCTGCAAAGTGTGCAGGGCTCATAAAATACGGTCCAAAGTGAGGTGGCTATGTGAAAAATATGGTGTTCCACTTCATCTGGAGAGCTGCATCAAAAATGATCACACGATGATTCACTACTGAAGAATGAAAAACGGTTAATGAACAGGTAGGCATTGATCTGTGATATATATAGCTTTGTAAAAATGCCACTTTTTGACAGATTCTCAATAAACAAAATTATTTTTTTTTGCTAGTGGCTTTATGTCGCACCGACACAGATAGGTCTTATGGCGACGATGGGATAGGAAAGGCCCAGGAGTTGGAAGGAAGCAGCCGTGGCCTCAAATAAGGTACAGCCCCAGCATTTGCGTGGTGTGAAAATGGGAAACCATGGAAAATCATCTTCAGGGCTGCCGACAGTGGGATTCGAACCCACTATCTCCCAGATGCAAGTTCACAGCCGCGCGCCCCTAACCGCACGGCCAACTCGCCCGGTAAATAAAATTAAAGCATAATTCTCAAATATAAATAGTTTTTTCTGTCCCTGCAAGTTAAACTATAGGTCAGGTTCCAATGGGTTAACACAGCTCATACTTCAGCTTCCATACTCTTACAGCCATAAATGAGACAGACTTCGGCGGTGGAAGCAATATTTTTCTCTGGCTGAGCCAGGAGGCAGATGTAAGAATACTGCATCCGTCAAGAAACAGCTACCGGCAGCAGTCTTGCAGTAAACACCTAGAAAATAAAATGTATGGTTATCAGGAAGCAGAAAATAAACAATTACTTTTTCACTCCGAATGGAAACACTCTAGAAATGTTATCAAAAACTTTGACTTCCGATTCAAAATTTGGGATGTTGTGAAGTGTTATGTATTATTGTTGCTGATTTATGGAGTTCAAGGCTCGACACTAAAGCCTTATAAATTTTCCAGCTAACTCAATTCTGGTTGCCAGTGTATTGCCCCAGTGTGCTAAGATGGGCTCATCAGTTGGTAAATAGCACACCCACCAAGACGCATGGCTAGTGCATACTGTGGAGGCCACTGCGTAGGCTACTTGGAGCCACTGTCAGTGCCAATGCACTATGCGAGACTTTGTCTCATTACCAAAAATTGATGCCTGCCTGGCCATCAGATGATATAGATGTTGATTCCCGTAGGGAACCTGAAATATTTGTCCCGAATGAGTAAATTTATCGGCACTGGGGTGAAACGCTGGCAACCAGGACTGAGTTAGCTGGAAAATTTATAATGGCCAATAGCAGACCATTTATATTGGTATTATCGATTTAATGGAGCATTGCTCCAACTCTGAAATGCAGTCTATTTCGGTCAAATCTTACAAGATGACAAAGTCTGATAAAATTGATTACAGAAGGGATACATGCATGTTGGCAGAGATTACCCTGTTCTACATTACATGCAGGAAAAGATTCATTAACCTGTTACTAGCACTCATTTCTTATATAGATGTTATGCCTGTGCCTTCGCATATATAATACTTCATTCACCGATGTATAAGATAAATTCTTATTCACTCTGGTATATACGAGTGTCGAGTCATAAGTCATATTTTTTCCCTCGCGAACAGGAGACAACACGGAAAATCTAAGATATCCGTTTGGACATATAGGGCATGTGCTTGTGCATAGTGCCTGGAGACAAATTCTGACTTGAGATTCCCATAAGAAAGTGACACAACACAGGCCATTGGTAAACATTTTAGTATGGTATAGACAGCAAATACACAAGACTACGTACAGAGGACAGGTCTCCACTGGTTACAGACCTTCGAAATAATCACCCAAGGTTTCCACTGTGTGTTGCTAGTGGTGGGGCAGGCGCTGAATACCATTTGCTGCATGTGTATCGCTAACCTGTGACACCTCTCTCCGAAATGCTGTTACGATGTTCTCTTTGTTAGCAAACCGTTGTCCACGTAATGGCTTCTTGACTTCGGGGATTAGATCATAGTCACACACCTGATGCTTCCCGCAGCTCTGCATGGCACTGTCATGCATTTCTGCACGGAGAACTGCTATTTTAATATACGATCGTTGCTCCTGCTTGTTGACTTCCATTTTGTGATGCTCTCACTCAAGCACTGAACTTGGGGGCATGCTTAGACCCACACTGTTGTTTACATACACCATTTAGTGGCATCATACGCAAGTACATACCGTACGCCTCCAAATGCATAACTTCAATTTTCTGTGTTGTCTCCTGTTCGAGAGAAAAAAATAGTTGCCATGACTTATGACTCGACCTCCGTATTATATTCAAGCACGAGAACAAAGTTTTATCATTCAATAATATACTGGATAAATTTTCAGATTTTATAGGTTCAAATCTATTTTTAAAATTATGAAATAAGAACAAACAGTGGTGAAGAACACCTGAGATGTACAGTAGAAGTCCGCTATAGCGAGTACAGGATATAACGAGAACTCTGTTATGTCAGCTTTTTTCTGTCCCTTCTAAATTCCTTTAATAAACTGTGTATTAACCTTTGGTTACAGTGAGAGCCCTATCTTCTCGCATCCGTTATTACGAGCGATTAAGCTTGCAAGATTTTTTCTGTTGCCAATATTTATGCACTCAGCCATTATATTGCATGCGATCGATCATCTTTGGTATTGTTTCCTCGCTATATCCACGAGCGAGCTCTCTTGAAGTCGGACTCGATTAGTAACACCCATCAACCGCTGTTCTGTAAAGAAATAAAGAAAATGAAAGAGAATATGTTTTTGTAATAAATGCGTAAATAACATATCCGATAGTAGTTTTTAACTCGTTAAAAATAAAAACTGAAGTAAATGATTGCTTAATTTTAATGCTAAAGACTGCAATTAAGTAAGAATGGGATACACCTCAAGATATGGCAGACTGCATCATTTATTTTGAAGGTAAGTTTATATTTTCTCGCGTCTGGTTATATTTCAGAAAGGCTATTATTATGTAAATTTATAGCGAGAAGGTTATTATTTCTCTACAGGTGCTTGAAACATGTTTTTATGATGCATATAGTATGGTTAAGTTAGGTTAGGTGATGCTGTTCGAAAAAGAAAACTGAAACATTTGCTACAAAATGCGATCAGTCATCTTTGGAACGGTATCGTTTTCTCGCTATGTACACTTGTGAGCTCTCTTGTTGACATTCGAATGCGATGTTGGAGTCTATTAGTAATACTTTTCAACTGCTGTTCCGTAAAGAAAATCGGAAATATAAGAGAACATGTTTTCGTAATAAATACGTAAATAATGTGGACGATAGCTGTTGTTAACTCGTTAGAAATAAAGGCTAAGTAAAAGATCCCTTAATTTCAATCTATGGAACGGTATTGTTTTCTCACTACGTGCACTTGCGAGCTTTCACATCGACATTTGAATGCGATGTCGGAGGAATTGATTAGTAATACCCATCGACTGCTGTTCTGTACAGAAAATTAGAAATGTTTTCGTAACAAATACGTACATAACGTGGTCAAAAGAAGTTGCTGACTCGTTAGGAATAAAGGCTAAGGCCCAGTTTATTCAATCTCAGTTAAAAGAACACTAACATGCTGTTTGTTAACATAGCATTAAAAATTTAGCAGTATGTTAAGATTCTTGCGTTCATCCAAACATTTCCTGGGAACTGTTAGCTAACACGGTGTTAACTCTCACAAGAGTCACAATTAGTGAGAATCTAGAAGGCAGTGGCAGAACCATACAGTTTGTGAGCGAGCTTCAATGTGCTTTTGTTTGAATACAGCTGTAAACCAAGGCGCAGGAAGTCAACATTTATTTGAAATTTTTGCCTTGATCGTGAATTTTCTGTTGCTCTATAGCAAAATATGAAAAAAAAAAAAAAAAAAAAAAAAAAAAAAGCCGAGAAAAGAATTATCAACACAATTACATACCGAGTTCAAATGTTCAGCTTGATGCTACGTATCGTGCGGTTAATGTTTACCTATCTGATATTATTGTTAATGCTCTAGGAGAATAAACTGAAATTTGATAATATTAATTTTTTACACAGTATTTCCCACCCTGCAGCTCATTCCTGCCACCCGGCTGGCGAAAATTTCTGGGGAAATTGCTGAATTACCTGATAAAAAAAGTAAGCAAACTAATGAAGCTGTGCTCAGAGCTTAAAGTGACGTTTGGCAGAAAATTTGTAGTGAATTCAATCTATATACTGACGTTAGTCAACGTGCGATCAAGCAACTGAAACAACTGTATGAAAATCATCTCTTCCGTTTGTATCTCTTTCTGGAAAAGGCCTATCATATTCCAGATATTCAAGATACAGAAGTTCTGCATCTAATGCACCTGCCATATTCTGAGCTCACAGAGAATTTAACTCCTTGAACATAGGCAGTTAAGTTAACAGAGAGTTTAACGGATTGTTAGTCTTAACCAATATTGATTAAATGCTAATTTAAATTCTTTTAACAGACAGTTAAATATTAGCTGAGGTTGAATAAACTGGGCCTAAGTAAAAGATCGCTTAATTTTAATACCCTACACTGAAATTAAGTAACTTCCAAGATATGGTAGAGCGCATCACTGATTTCAAGGTTAGATTATATTTTCTCACGTCTGGTTACATTTCAGAAAGGCTATTATCATGTAAATTTATAGTGAGAAGGTTATCATTTCTCTACTGGTGCTTGAAATATGTTTTTACGATACATATAGTACAGTTAAGTTAGGTTTGTTGACTCTGTTTGAATAAGAAAACTGAAACATTTGCCACAAAATTCGATCGATCATCGAACCGTATAGTTTTATCACTATGTACAGTTGCGAGCTCTCTCGTCGACATTCGAAGGCGATGGAGTCGATTAGTAATACCCGTCGACTGCTGTTCTCTAAAAGAAAATTCAAAATGAAACAGTATAACATGTTTTCATAATAACTGCTCCCATTGCCTCATACGGCATACAGCTTACATGGAACCACCTCACATACTCGAATCTGAAGCGATTAGAGGGAATTAAAACAGCCTACCTGAAAAGAATGCTCTGTCTCAAAATACACGCAAAACAGAAAAATGTATATCCTGGCAGACACAACCTTCTTTATAGAAAACCTGATGAAAGCTCATAATCTGATACCAACACCACAAAGCACCAGATTCCTATTAGACAGGTGACAGAAAGCGAGGGACATCAATCCCGGACTCCTCATCACCCCAGAGATGACAAGCAACGAATGGAAAAAGCCAACTACCAACTGCGCCATTTATATACGGGAGTGGCAGCCCACGGACTACATCACCGAATATGTTCAACCAAGGGATACCACAGCCCCACCGACAGATGTCGGTGCACCATACGTGGGGGGACCATGCAACATGTATCATATCATTGAGTCCAAAGACAGGACATTGACTAGAGCTGGGAATGGAGCAGTTGCTCCTATGATTGCAATCGGTAGTGCGAGTGCAGCGCTCCCTCCGGTATTCTCCGGTAGTAAGCTGTTGCTTGGAAACCAATCGGTGGTTTCGGTGGGCGAGCGGAGGATGGAGGAACAGTACTGAATGTGTACTGCTTTGCATTTCCAGTAGTGAAGCGCAACGGATGTGGTAGCGACGTAGTAAATACTGCTTTGTTAGTGTGAAGAAGGCGAATATATGAAATATATACATTCTCATTTATCGATAGTGTTTAATAATATATATATCCGATAAAAGTCCATGCAAATAGAATACACCTTTTTCATTATATTTCCTTTGAACTATCAACAATGTCGTCCGGCCCCGCGGTGTAGGGGGCAACGCGTCCGCCTGTCACTCGGCGGCCCCGGGTTCGATTCACAGCCGGGTCAGGGTTTTTTAAATTGTAATGATTAATATCCCTGGCCTGGGGACTGGGTGTTTTTGACGTCCTTAATCTTCCTTTCCTCACACACAACATTCCACACTACTGCCATTCAAATTACACGCAGGTTCATACAATATGGTGCCAGTAGGGGCAAAAGATCCACATGGATCGATGCCCCGAACAAATAGCATTTTAAAGAAAATGACCAGTGTTGAAAAGCAAAGCGAGAAGCGGGACTCGAACCAGCGATTACGGAGCTTGAACGCTAACCACTCAACCGCCGCCGTTTCGTGTTCGTGACCCCAACGCATCGGTACATATTCAACGCAAAAATTTATCTTACGATTTTCTCGAGAACGCCTTACTACTTGCACATTATGTTGTCCTAATGGACTACTAAATGTGTACAAAGTTTGAAGGTAGTCCGTGATCCGAACGTCGTGGCCTCCCCTTGTAAGTGTACTGTACCTTTATTCAGTCTGTGCTTGTTTAAATTTGCGTCAATATTTCCTCTGCTTGTTGTGTTTTGTAGATAATGCAAAGTATATTAGAAAATAATTTGGTATTAGTTTGATATTTAATCCCATTTTTAGATGGTATTCATGTTTTAGAATATTTAAAGGAATTTAATAAATTCTTACAGAAATTTGCACCACAAATGCCATGAAGACCTCCTGATGCATGGCATTTCTTTGAAATTACTGATGATAAACATCAGCAAAATGCAAATTTTGCAGCCGCATTTACGCGACGGGTGGTAGTGCATCAAATTTGTGGGATCATATAAAGAGGCATTACACGGATGAAATGAGCAGGTTGGCTTCAGCAGCAGAAAACAACATTGCTGTACTAAGCGAGACAGTTATGTTGTGAGAAAAGGGCATTGAATAGATGGGTGAAATACCTTTATGTTGTCATACCAATATCGTGTTTAAATGTTCCGCTACATTACATTCACTCCGTAGTTTACTCGGTACAACCGGATGATGACGTCACAACAACTGCTCCGCTCCACTAGCCAGCGCTCTAACGTCTGAACTACTCAGCCCAGTACAGCATATAAACAATTCCAATCAGTTCTTTCTCTTCAGTAATAAATGAGCTATGAGTATAATTTATGTAAGAGCATCGTATATAGCACCTGTTCACATGCAATGGAATATAATTATTACTTAAACATTTTAACTATTATAATATTGTAAATGCATTTGCAAGGGCATAATATATGGCAATATTCAGTCTACATTGTTCTATCCACCTGCACCTATTGCAAACTGAATTTCTTCTTCTTCTTTTACCTGTTTACCCTCCAGAGTCGGTTTTTCCCTCGGACTCATCGAGGGATCCCACCACTACCGCCTCAAGGGCAGTGCCTGGAGCTTCAGACTCTGGGTCGGGGGATACAACTGGGATACCTCAGCAGGCGGCCTCACCTGCTATGCTGAACAGGGGCCTTGCATGGGGATGGGAAGATTGGAAGGGATAGACAAAGAAGAGGGAAGGAAGCGGCCGTGGCCTTAAGTTAGGTACCGTCCGGCCATTTGCCTGGAGGAGAACTGGGAAACCACGGAAAACCACGTCCAGGATGGCTGAGGGGGGAATCGAACCCACCTCTACTCAGTTGTCCTCTCGAGGCTGAGTGGACCCCGTTCCAGTCCTCGTACCACTTTTCAAATTTCATGGCAGAGCCAGGAATTGAACCCGGGCGTCCAGGGGTGGCAGCTAATCACACTAACCACTACACCACAGAGGTGGACGCAAACTGAATTTCAACAGATCAAAATCTGTTATTCATAGCGTAACAAATAATGAGGCAATCTTGAAATGACTGCAGCATTTGCATGACAAACGTAGAAAACTCACGCACCTGTGGACTTAGTACTGAAACCTAAATTGTTATTCCACACATGATCACCGTTACTACATTGCCCACATTAAAGCATTTGAATTTTCTGCCAGTGAATTCAATCGGAGGATTACCGGAGGTCTCCAGTGGAAGAGCAAAAACAAGTGCTCCGCTCCTACCGTTCACAGCTCTAGCTAGTCTGTCTTCGTCTTAGCTATGTCAAGTTCCACAGTTTCATCTGAGATTACATCAGTTCGTCATTGGACGTAGAGCTGGGAAACGGAGCAGTTGCTCCTATGATTGCAATCGGTAGTGCGAGTGCAGCGCTTCCTCCAGTAATCTCTGGTAGCAAACTGTTGCTTGGAAACCAATCGGTGTTTTTTGGTGGGCGAGCGGAGGACGGAGCAACAGTACTGAATGTGTGCTAGCTTGCAGTTCTATTAGTGGTGCGCAACGGATGTGCTAGCAACATAGTAAATACTGCTTTTTAAGTATGAAGGCGAATATATGAAATATATACATTCTCATTTATCATTCATGTTTCATCTGTCGATTACTTTTGTAACAATTTGCTTTACGTCATGCCGTCTTATGGCGACGATGTGATAGGAACAGCTAAGGAGAGCAATTTCTAGGCGTGAAAATGGAAAATGACATAAAATCATCTTCAGGGCTGCCGACAGTGGGGTTCGAACCCACTTTCATCCGGGAGATAGTGGGTTCGAATCCCACTGTCGGCAGCTCTGAAGAAGGTTTTCGTGGTTTCCAACTTCTCCTCCAGGCAAATGCTGGGATGGTACCTAAGTGAAGGTCACGGCCGCTTCCTTCCCACTCCAAGGCCTTCCCTATCCCATCGTCGCCATAAGACCTATCTGTGGCGGTGCGACGTAAAACAAAACAAAACAAAAAAACGTATCCCCGACCCAAAGTCTCACACTCCAGTACACTGTCCTTGAGGTGGTATAGGTGGGATCCACCTCTGCAACCGAGGGAACACCCAACCCTGGAGGGTTAATTGATAGAAAGATTGTTATTATTATTATTATTATTATATTATTATTGTACTCCCATAACCACTTCTGTGGTTTTGTGCGATGCTAAGATGCCGACATTTTGTCCCGGAGTTCTTTCATGTGCCGGTACACCTGCCGACATGAGACTCTTGTATGTGACCACCTTCAAGTACCGCAGAGCAAAGTCGGAATTGAAACCGCAAGCTTGAGCTCAGAAGGCTCCACCGTCTGAACTACTCAGCCCGGTACAGCGTATAACCAGTTCCAAACAGTTTGTACTCTTCAGTAAAAATTGAAATTACGTATGACTCTTAGTGCCGGGAGTGTCCGAGGACAAGTTTGGCTCACCAGATGCAGGTCTTTTGATTTGATGCCCGTAGGTGACCTGCGCGTTATGTGGATGAAATTATGATGAAAACTACGCATACACCCACCTCCAGTGTCGGAGAAATTAACAAATTAAGGTTAAAATTCCCAACCATGCCGGGAATCGAACCTGGGACCCCTGTGACCAAAGGCCAGCACGCTAACCATGCAGCCATGGAGCCGGATGTACTCTTCCATAATAAATCAGCTACGAGTATAATTAATGTAAGAGCATTGTATATAATACATGTTTACATGCAATGGAATATAATTATTACTTAAACTTTTTTACTATTGATAATATTGTAAATGGATTTGCAACGGTATAACATATGCCAATATTCAATCTACAGTATTCTATCCACCTGTACCTACTGCAAACTGAATGTCAGCTGATCAAAATCGGTTATTCATAGCATAACAAATAATGCGACGATCTTGAAACGACTAGAGCATTTGAATGACAAACATAGGAGAACACATGCATCTGTGGGATTAGTAATTAAATCTAAATTGTAATTCCTCCTAAGATCACCATTACAACATTGCCCACATTAATGCATTTGAATTTTCCGCCAGTGAATTCTATCGGAGGACTAATGGAGGTCTCCGGAGGACGAGCGAAAACAACTGCTCCGCTCCGCTTTTACCGTTCCCAGTTCTAACACTGACTTTGTCATACTATGCAAATGATGCTAATTTCATTTAATTAATTAATACCTTGTACACAATGTGTTTAATAAAATTATATATAATAACTGCATAAATAACAGGGCCGATAGCATTTGTTAACTTGTTAGAAATAAAGGCTGAAGTAAACGGTCGTTTAATTTTTATGTTACATACTGAAATTAAGTAAGAATATGATACACCTCAAGATATGGCAAAGTACATCACTGACTTCAGAGGATAGTTTATATTTTCTTACGTCAAGTTAAATTTCGGAGAAACTACTTCCATATAAATTTGTAACGAGGTTATCACTTCTCTACATGCGCTACATGTTTTCATGATACATATACAGTTAGGTTAGGTGACGCTGTTTGAAGAAGACAACTGAAACGTTTACCACAGAGGCTTCTGGAGTGATACTGTAATTTTTTTCCGAATGAAATTAAACCCAAATCTTAACGAAGTATCGGATTTTGAAAAATAAACGAGTGCAGCGTAGTGTGTATATTATCCGCGAAAACGCAAGTTTTGATCAAACTGACTGCTGTTTCATACTGATTTTAATGTGTATGGGGTCCAACTTTTACGGATAGTCGGATATAATGACAATCCGCTATAGCGAGTAAATTTTTGGCCATTATGAATTCTCGCTATAACGGACTTCTACTGTAATTGATTTCTGTTTATCAATCGGTGAACCGTTTCTTTTTCTGCACTGTCGAAGACAAGAGTCACTCCACCATGTTTCTCACACACGTACAAATCATATAGCACTGTTACACTTATATAAAACAGATATTTTTCTTCATATAATACACAATATGTTGCAACAGAATTATACAGAGGTCAGGCACAATAACACAGCCAAAAGACTGTTGTGTGTTAATTCTAAAGGGAAGAAATATTGTACAGGTTTATTTTTTTCTTTCTTTCTGTCTTTTTTTTTCTCTCTCTCTCTCTCTCTGTACATATATATACACACTGTGCAAGACATAGCCCCAAATATTACAAATCTATAGCACGAGGAACACGCCACTGGTCTAAAATACAAGGTACAACTTCTTGAAAATGGATTTAAATCTCTCCACTTTGTGCACTGTTACGCAGATCTCGCAACAGAGAAGGTTTCTATGACAAGACTGACTCTGCAGGTCTGGATGATCTACTGACTTCATATACAATAATCCCAAGAAAAGAGATGTTTCTTGGTAATAATACACAGACATTTTTAAAGTGATATTTAAAAACATTAAAACCATGGAGGTAAATATTCCTATTCATTTTTGTACTACAATTTAAAGTAGCAACACAATGTCCTGGCCATGCTTGTTTTTGAAAAAAAAAAAATTAACAACAGTGTTCACTAATAAAGCTAGAGAACTATATCTAGGACCACTGGAGGAGATATCTTGTCTTAACAGGGGTCATCATCAAGCCCAAATATCCTAATCTTTTGTTCTGATGTATGCTCAACACCTCTTTGTCAGTGAACTAGCCGTAGGCATGGAAATGTGAACTGTTAGTTATTTATAAAAACATAGACATAGAGAAGAAATCAAAAATATGCATGTGATTTTGATTCAATTACTGTCCTACAGATTGGGCAATTGGTGGTTATTTTATCACTACAATCCTCACACATGCAGAAATGTCCACAGGGGAAGACTATAATTTCCCTTGAGCAATCACAGCACACAACACACTGCTGATTCTCAGGCAATTCATCATCACCAAACCGTAATCTCCTTGCTTCCCTTGCTGCTTCTCGTAGTTGGCGCCTTTCCTCTTTTTGCAAGTTCTCGGATCTCTTCTTCCACCAACGATAG
Organism: Anabrus simplex; assembly: GCF_040414725.1. Taxonomy (NCBI): domain Eukaryota; kingdom Metazoa; phylum Arthropoda; class Insecta; order Orthoptera; family Tettigoniidae; genus Anabrus; species Anabrus simplex. Next base: position 931,681,661 of record NC_090266.1, read on the forward strand.
GCGATGACACTAATTACTCCAATACCAATCGTTGCAGATACACCTATCAGGACTCTGTGGAAAAAAAAAAAAAAAACTTATATTGAAACTGCAAAGAATTAGGATTACATTAAAAAGACAAATGTGAATCCAGATCGCTGGCTGAATGGTCAGTATATTGGCATTTGGTGAGGTCACTGAGCTGGGAATTTAACTGTGCATGGTCAATTCCTCTAGCTCAGTCGAAGTGAGTACTGTGCTTAAACAAGCAAATTTAGAATGCAAATTTCTGAGGTCAACAATGCCATATGGTCAAAAGTATCAGCCATACCTGCCAACTTTCCCAATTTAGGACGCAGGGTACACACAACCCCGGGCCCTCAGGCCAAGCACCCCCCACCACCATCCAAGGAAAGACCTCGAAAAACAGAAAGGTTCGTGGATTATCATAAGCAGTACAATGATTCTGCTGAGAGTTAGTGACTTACTTAGTACAACCTTCTTGGTAATATTTAATACCCAAGAATGCCACAAAAGTTTAACATGTTCCAATGGAAGCCTTTGCATAAATGCCAGGCAGGAGCCACTGAGAACTAAGGAACTCTTCAACAGGCATGCCAACCAGCTGTTCCAGTAACTTCTCGAGTAATACAAGGTTCTGTGATCGGATCTCTCCTCTTCACAATCTGTGTGCTTGATCTCTCAGGTTGTCTCATCATCAATGGTCCAATATGCGTATGCGACTGTGTTGTATAAGTTATCAGAAAGAAAAAAAGAAAGAAAGAATGAGGATGCCCTTGCCCTACAAGAAGATATGGAGCATCTGTCGAGGTGGTCCAGTGTAAATAGCCTAAATATAAATAAGTGTAAATAATAATAATAGTGCAGTGAGGGGCGCGCGGCTGTGAGTTTGCATCCTGGAGATGGTGGGTTTAATCCCACTGTCGGCAGCATTGAAGATGGGCTCTGCCTTAATTAAGGCCACGGCCGCGTCCTTCCAAATACTAGGATTTTCCTTTCCCATCATCGCCATAAGACCTATCTGTGTCGGTGCGACGTAAAGCCACTAGCGAAGAAAAAATGTTACTGTCTTTTTGGCTAGATTGGTAGATTTACGAGCATGGAAAAGAAATCCTCCGGGGCAAAATTCTGGTAGTTCTTCATCTCCAAAAATTGTAAAAGTTTACTGGGACGTTAATTTAAAACTCGTTGGTAACCGAGCGAGTTGGCTGTGCGTTTTGGGTTGCGTAGCTGTGAGTTTGGTTTCAGGAGACAGTGGGTTTGAATCCCACATTGGCAGCCATAAAGGTGATTTTCAGCAGTTTTCCATTTTCACACCTGGCATTATGTTTGATGTTCAAAATGTTGTCCCTCAGCTGTCAAACATGCCCAACACCTCGTAAATAGGTTTGCAGACACTCGGCGAATCTCAGCCCGTGTGATGTTCGAAATAACTTGTGTAATGTTCTCTTGTGTGAGGGTTGTTCACATACACTTTTCCCTTCTGCACCAACCCCCCCCCATGGGTAATAATCACAGGGATTTAAATCTGGAGATCTAGGGGGATAATTAACCACACGATCTTCGAAAACTTCCCGCATTACCTCCATAGACTGATTAGCAGTGTGTGCTGTTGCATTATCTTGCATGAAGTAACCATTACTCCTTTCTTCTTCCATCAGCTCTTGAAAGTATAGTCTGAGAATGAGGTCTATATATTGATCAGCATTTATTGTTTCACGGAAAAATATAGGCCCTATAATTCTATGAGCACATATTGTGCACCAAAGTCCTATCTTTACATCATGAAGTGGACGGACATGCAGCTGGTGGGGATTTTCTACACAGCAGTACCACCTGTTTTGACTATTTACATAGCCACTTAAATGTAGCCATGCTTCATCACTATAAAATAAAAGCTCTGGGTCAACATACCCATAGTGAACTGACTGAAACAACCTGTTACAATACCGAACCCTAGCGAAACTGTCAGGTCCTCTTAAATATCGGGCAGGGGTGGGTTTGTACGGTTTTGCTTTTAACAGTTTTGTTGCTTTGTAGGCAGAAGATAATGACACATTAGCTTGTACGGTGAGACGTGGCAGGGATTTTGTTGGAGTTCTTTCCGAGAGAGTTCCTATTTCGTCAAGCTTTTCCTCTGTTAAAACGGTTTGTCTCCTGTGTGATTTCTTGTTAAGACTGGACCCGGTGGTGCGGAACTTCTTTTCTAATTTACGTACCGTACTCCTATGGGGAGGGAGGATGCCAGGAAATTTGCAAATGAATCAAAAGCAGCACTCTGTATAAGAAGAATGCTTCGCATAGCGCAATACAATGAATACATGCTGTTCTACTGTATACATCACTCGTTAAACACACAATTACTTTAATATTCCTATAGGAACAATGCTATTTTAAAGCGAACACACTGAACACACTACCAATATCACAGATATTAAACTAAACCATTGCTGTGAAGCACTGGTTGTCACTACCGTACTGCATTAGATCTTAGCCAGTCATGAAGCAATATATCTTTCAGCAAATGAGTCACCCGGCTGCGCTATCGCCTTCCGTGCATGTTCCCCTGACACATGGAGTGAGCAAAAAAAAAAAAAAAAAAAAAAACAGACCGTGTATAATCCATATCCAAAATGGCTCCCAACAAGAACTGATGTAAATACGGAACTGTATGGAGAGGAGAGAAACAGAGCACCTAAGTAATATTGTTTAGTCCAAGGCAAAAAAAAAAAAAAAAAAAAAAAGTGTATAATCCATATCCAAAATGGCTCCCAACAAGAACTGATGTAAATACGGAACTGTATGGAGAGGAGAGAAACAGAGCACCTAAGTAATATTGTTTAGTCCAAGGCAAGGGCCTGCATAGTGTTGAGCTAGCTAGTGTCTGAAGTATGTAAGTCATTTAACGCTTTGCTGCAGCGCTCAGTCGCTCTGCGGATCCCAGGTTGCTGTGATGCAGTCATGCCCCTTCCTTCTAGAAAGATATGGATCCTGCTACACAAGCATGATCCACGGCTGTGTGAACATGGCAAAATGTAAAAGTGTCTACGCGCAGTGCACAGTGTCAGATGCTGAGCCGTCAGCAGTCGCTTGCAACACGTCCCGTCAGTACACCTCGAGACTCTCAAACGATATTTGAGATGGAGGCAGTTAAAGAGATCAAGAAGCGTGCTGAAGAAGAACACTAGTAAGAGAGTGAAAAATCACACATGGAAGTCTAAAGACAGTGTTTGCAATAGAGACATGGGATTGCTTGTTGGGTTCATGCGATGTGGCAAATGCTTACAAGCATATTCATAAACCACAGAAAACCATCTTCAGGGCTGTGGACAATGGGGTTCAAACCAAACCCACCATCTTTCGCATGCAAGCTCATAGCTGCACGCCCCTAACTACACGGCCAACTCACTCTGCCCTACCTGTTCAATAATTCATTAGACCATTGGTGCATATCATGATGTTTAAGAATATAAATGGTCTAATAAAGTACTGAACAGGTGGACCAGTGAAATGCCTCAAACATAATAAAACACTTGGTGAAGCAACAACGTACAAGCCTAAATAGTAGCAGTGAAATTTATATTCTGTTAAAGAATAAGTGTTATATCAGAGTCAATATGGATCTTACGATGATGTTTATCAGTTGTAACCCTTAGACAGATTTCAAAATGTCTGATCTGCATGCAGAGTATGGACCCTTCAAAATTCAGGACATTTCTGAACCTCCTAACAAAATAATACAGGCTCATGGTGAGTGAATGGACTAGGCACCCACTTCTCAAGATCCTGTCAAAGTTGATACAACATCAACACCAACAGCTCAGACATCTTGACACTTTGGAAGGACCAGGTAACATTACCACTAATGTGGATTAATGATGTTTATAGTCACACTTTTTGTCACCTTGTGAATACAATTACTTAGGTATAATAAGGGAAGCTGAACTTCCAAAATTTACTGGGTGGCATGTTTAATCTTGTGGATTCCAGCTACTAGTGCAGCCAGTATCTAGTATTCGGGAGATAGTGGGTTTGAACCCCACTGTCGGCGGCCCTGAAGATGGCTTTACATGGTTTTCCATTTTCACACCAGGCAAATGCTGGGGCTGTACCTTAATTAAGGCCACGGCCACTTCCTTCCTACTCCTAGCCCTTCCTGTTCCATCGTTGCAATAAGACCTATCTGTGTCGGTGCGACGTAAAACATCTTGGAAAAAAAGATGTTTCAGTACGGTGGGAAACAGTTTATTTGATAAGAAGCATAAACTTCATCCCGATTCTGTGGACAGAGTGGTGTAACTGAACAACCTACTTATGGATCCATTCGCAACACCATTTGGTTTCAGTTGTTTGTACTAGTTGAGCATTTCTCCTTTCAATTCTGATGCTTTACCACATTGTTACAGAACACCAGAGGTAACAGCATCTTTCTTTCAAACATTGTCTTTAACTTACCATTATTAAATTATTTTAAATTGCTTTCTTTAGTTTCTTAAAAAAATTTTTTTTAAAAATTTAATGTTCTCTTTGTTAATCCATCACTAATTCAATTAAACTTCTCAGTTAAAGTGCAAATACATCATTTAATCCCCTGTGTATGTTCCTCTTATCACCTCTTATGTGTTCATCTCCAAGTGACCTGGTAGGCTGGAGAAATCTGACCTATATCCAGAGCTTTTTGGCTACATACCACACATGGGTGTAGTGAGATTTTCACCATCTTTCCTGCAGTTGCACAGAGATCCCATCGCTCACGCACCATTTGCATGCTCGTGCACCTATCAGCCCCGCCCCCTCAGACAGCAGGAAACCCTTTTGGCGTACCTGAGTAGTGTTCGCTGCTGGACTAGTTCAACACTGCTTGGCCAGTCCCTGCTGTGTCAGCCCTAGCTGTAGCAGTGCCAGGTCTGTGCACCAGCACAAAACTCAACCTGTGTCACAGTGAACAATGGAAAAGCTGGGGCCCTATCCAGGGCGCTGGTCCAAGGAGCATTATAACTGATAAGCAAAATCACTGGTTTCTCACCAAGGCAGCCCAGGTTTGAATCCTAGCCAACGCATGTGGGATTTTTGGAATGATCTGGACTGGAGGATCCATGGCTATGATCATGATATCAACAGTCATGTAAAACCACATGGTTGTGTGCTTGCTTGCTCAAAAAATGGGATGGGAAGATTATGGACACAATGTAGAAGGCAGAAGACAGCAGGCAGGGAATATTGTCTGGTCTGTAATACAGAATCCTAGAAAGGGAGAGAAAAGGAAAATTAATAGCCTTTCGAATAAATTACATGAACTCATCACAGATCCTAGGGAATCACTGGACAGATCAAAGGAATATCTTCTCAATGCAAAAGGATATCTGCTAATGTCTCGAACTACAGAGTTTATCGGGGGCAATGAAATTATACTCGAGGAAGAAGTAGAATATATGGTAGATAAACTACTCTGTCATAAAGCAGCAGCAGCAGCAGCAGCAGAGGTAGATAAAATTTACACTTGAAATGATGAGATACAGCGTGAAGGCAGGGATGAAATGGCTTCTTAAGAATGGAATTTGAGTAAGGTACCCCTTGATTGGAAGAAAACAGTAACAGCATGCATCTATGAGCAAGGGACACAATCTTTGATGAGATGAACTGGTGAGTAGACATGTGTGGCAATGATCCAGAAGTGCAGGGAAAGAACTACGGGTGTAATGGTGTAACAGTATAGGAATGTGATAGGGCAATGGTACAGCCAGGTCAAGTTGTTCAAGACGGAGAGTAAAACAGAAGATAGAAAAAGAACAGGCTTGGCAGATTTGTTGATGGTGGCATCTATAGTGGCTACTCTGTTAGTAATTGGAAGCATCGAGATGAATCCAGGCCCATTGTCATGGTAGGACATAGAGATAATTAAGGAAGTTGCACATGAAGCTTCTCAGGCTAATCAGACAAAATAAATGCTGGAAATACAGTCCCAACAAATTAAGGAAATGAAGGACTGTCTAACCAAAGAACTGAGCGATAAAGGAGAAAATGAGAGACGAGAAAGAGGAAAGAGGAAAAAGCTATACTGAAGAGAATTAAGATGGTAGAAGAACAAGTTCAGGTACTTGAATGGCATGAAAGGAGAAGAAAAGGAGCATAGAGTAGAACCTCGATAATTCGAAATCGGTTAATTCAAAATCCTGCCTAATTCGAAGAAGCTCTCGTTCCCGGAAACATGAGATAAAGTTTTGCATGTTATTTAAATTGTTTAATTCGAAATACGGATAATTCGTAATTCGAAGTACAATGTCGGTCCCATTACCGAAATTCAGACTCTTAATTCGAAAATGCCTTTACATTTTAAAACAATAGTATGTTACAGAGTAATTTCAACTCGAAATTTATCAGCTTCGCGTCATAATGGAACGCGCGATCCGGAACATGGAAGGGTAGCTTTCCGCACTTACACTCACTTCGGTGGGTCTACATTGTGCTTCATGATTGCTAAGTTGAATGAAATCTGAATTCTTTTGTATTCAACCTTTTAAGGAATGCCGTAATATCACGCAAGAGGCAGTGTGCGGAAAAACAGAATCCGCGAACACTGGCGATGCCGACAGTTGACGAAAAAGCGTAGCTCAGATAATAAATTCGTAGGCACCGAACAATATTGTCATTGCAGGTGAAACTGCATTGCTTTATTTTAATGCAAGCCCAAACGGTCTTATGGTTTTAAATGGGTCATAGTAGTATGTTACAATGCACATGGGATGGAAAGTTCGATAAACCACAATGTTTTAACAGCGTCGGGCACTTTCCATGCCAGTACAAAGCATATAAAAATGCAAACAGTACAGAAATCCAAAAAATAATGCATTTACACAGGGGGACCGGCATAATTTATCCTCGTCTTTGAATTGTGTGATTTTTTCTTTCGTTGCGCGAGGTTATGTTTGTCAGTGATTTATCCGTTGCCTACGCTATAATACAAGGCCTTGAAATGCACTAATGAAAACGGGTGCCATCTTAGTTCACCATTCAGCCACTAGGATCGCGCTGTTGCCCCCTTGTGTTCGCATTGCCGTGTATGTCTATAAGTAAATTATATCCTAAATAAAGAGAGCTGAATGTTGTAGGTGTCTACAGTTTTAAAACTCTCCTACTCAGGGACTTCTTATCGAGTTTCAAAACTTCTCGCTTCTACTTGAGTGGCTCGAAGCAATGTTGTCTTATAGAGGTCTCAGAAATTTTTGGAGTAGAAAAAGAGGTAGTTTGTCGTCTTTACACTCTCTACACTTAATTTCACTGATGAACCTGGCTTTCAGAAAAAACGTACACATTTTTAGTAACTGTCGTCGGGGTAAATACTGCACAGCAGAGGTAACAAATTCAGTCATGCGCTGCAGAAGAGCCACAAACGATGATTTCGGGTATCTGAGGGCTCCTCGATCTTGAAAGGGAATAAGACACAATGTTGGACTTTCACTAGCTGGAGAAGTGATATGTTCTAAACAGCCTTCACAGTCTGTTTGTTCTTCTGCCACACGCACTAAGTATCCTGCTACCATAGCTAGAGAAATACCAGGTATTGTAGCTGTTGAATCTGAAACAAATTATTCATATTTATGTACTAGCGAACACTTAAATAAAAAAGTATTGTTCACACAGATCTGATGTAATTTACCTTGCAAGGGTTTTGTAATGATAGACATTACGTGTTCCATCTGGCACATTCTTGGTTGTAGTAAACTGGTTCATACATTGCAGATCTTATTTTCATCCCTCAGCTCAACATTGCCATGTTTTGATGCTGCAATAATTCCTGTATGGAGCGTTGTTTCGATTGCGTTAAGGCATGACCTTAAATCCATTGTGTCATTGTATCCCGCTTTGCGTCGTAGGTGGCTAAAGAAAAGCTCGATATCATCGCTTGTTAGATTCCTCGTCAAGACATAATGAAAATTTATACTTATGAGGTATTTTACGCAGGCCACAGTGGATTGGGTAGTCAAGACCAACGCCTGATACGTTTCCCTCGTGAATCTTTTCTCTTTCTCTGGATGCATTTGAATGTTCTTGATATATGACAGGAAATCATTTATTAACCAACTGAGGCGTTCATCTTCAATGCTGAAAAATGCCACTTTGTTCTCATTCCTGGAATATGTCCCATACGAGGTGTTGCAGACATCATGGGCATCGAACCACTTCATAAAATGCTCCATGAAAGAAATTGTTTCTTTTAAACTGTTCCTGTCTTTAATGCTCTCAGGACAAACCACCTCCATACTCTTCAAACCAGCGATTGTTTCAGGGGAAAATACAATTTTGGCTCTTGCTACATTCATTTTCTCCAAATTTGTAGGGTAAACTACTTTTCTGGTTAGTTTCCTCACCGGCTTCATAATTGAAGATTTCTGGAGTTTGAAAAGACCCCTCAAATGATCGCCGGTCACGATAGCATTGTTTACAAAAAAAGTCTCGTGACAAATGTTGGGATCGCACGTTTTTTATGACGTGACTGGGATCGAAACTTAGGAACAGAGGCCTAGTTTTATCAGCTGGATGTCGTATCTCATGCGTAATGCTTTCTCCATAATGTTTCGAACATCGAAACATTTACCTGAGAATTGTCGGTCACAATTCTGATCACTCCGAAACCACACTCTTCAACAGCATTTAACGCATCCAAGGTTAATTTTGCAAGTTGTGAGCCCGTAACGGATGAAGTGAAATAGAAAGACACCGGTATTCCGTAATATGTAGAGAGTCCCTTGAACAAAATGCAGAGTAGTTTATTGGCCAACCTATCTTCGATTCCAAGAGCGTCAATGTCAATGTCATTCAGTCCAATAAACATATCTAATTTCCTGTCATACATAAGTTTCGGCTTTATGGACATTTCATCTATTATAAGGGAACCAACCTTTTCGTTATCGTTCACTAACGACAGTTTTTCTGCCAGTAATCGGGCTTTAGTTAGTGAAGTTATGCCCGTTTCCCCTTTTGAGTATCCAACATACGATTTCAACATTTTTGGATGAGGAAGATGCAAAATATCGAGTGTTCTGAGAAGCCGATAACCAGTTGGCGACCTTGAAGATAATAGCACACAAATTTTAACTGTAGTCTCCTGGTATTTACATTTCTTTTTTCCAAAGCTCTGAAGTTGTTCTAACAAAAAGTTTGCTTTCATATTACCTTCCTCAGCTTCCTTCTGAATTTTAGAAACTCGACTTGCAAGATTTCCGGGATCCTTCTTTACCTTACTAAGTTCTGCTTCCAAATCACGAATTTTTACGCGCAACTTCTTAATAATTGTCATGTGCTTTCTATTTCTTCTGATCTCCTTCCTTAATTTCCTGGTAATGTATTTTGGTACTGTTGATTTTAGGACGGGAGAAAACTGTGTACCTACTGTTGTGGTGCCTACATTTATCAGGTCAGATTCTCCAGTATTATCAGGCACAGGAGAATCCGATTGTTCCACACATTTTCTCTTATTTCTTATATACTCATTTTCACTGTCTGTTTTTTCAAGCTGTCTTTTCTTAGGAGCTTTCCTACATTTTAAAGTGACTTGTTTGTGTTTGGGGAACTCTGTAAAAACTGAAGGGACTTTATTAGGCAGGAGTGTCTTATTAGATGTACTTATACTAAAGTCTTCTTCTCTGAAGTGTTTACTGCACGCCCTCGATTTTTCTGTAGGAACCCAAAGAGATCCCGGTTTGTCTCCTCTGCGAGATATAGCCACAAGCCACCGTTCTTTTAAAGCACTATTCACTGGAAACTTGTGAAATGTCGTGAATGACAATAAGGAACACAGCAATAAACCATAATTGAACCTGCGAGTGCTTATTATCACAAGAATACACACATTCATAACCAACTCAATACACACGTTTAAAGGCGCGAACCTGGTAAACAGGGGGCAAGGTAGCGATCCTAGCGGCCCGCCAATGAACTGCAGTGTGACCACTTCTATAGAGTTTTACGGGCTCTATTTCCAGGCCTTGTATTATAGCGTAGGCAACGGATTTATCCAAGTACATTATTTGAACACTGTAAATGCACCTTGTTGGATACATTTCGGAAATAGTTTTTTCCATGGCATTTGAAAGGTTTAAACTGTGAATCGAGGTGATTGCATGTATTAATGGGTCTTAGAATACTTTGTGACGCGGCAAGTGTTTAGATTTCTGAAGTACGAGAGAGCGAGAGAAGTGCCATGGCGGGAAATCGTAGAAGGATACGGTAGTCATAGAAAAGTTCGATTTTAAGAAGGGCATCGGGTACTTCCTTTGTAAATACAAGGCATCTAAAATGCGTAAAGTATAGTAATCCAATTAATAAAGCACTTGCACATGGGAGCCAGCATAGATTTCTCCTCGTCTTTGAATCGTGCTTTTTTTTTTTTTCTTTCTTTCTTTCGTTGCGTGAGGTTATGTTTGCCAGTGAGATATCCGAGTGCATTACTTGAATACTGTAAATGCACCTTCTTGGATACATTTTGGAAATAGTTCTTTTTTCATGGCATTTGAAGGGTATAAACTGTGAATCAAGGTTAACTGCATGCAGTAACGGGCCATAGAATATTTTGTAACGCGGCAAGGGTTGGTACTTCTGAATTGCGAATTGGCGGTTAATTTGAAATCACGTAATTCGAAGTCCGATTTTTTAGTCCCAACGACTTCGAATTAACGAGGTTTTACTGTAATTATTTACGACCTGGAGGAAACTGAAAGAGAGTAAACAGTGGAATTGATGAACTCAGTTTTAAAGTTAATAAGAGGAAATTTAGGAACTTGACTGTACAGAAAGAGATGTAGATGATTTGTACAGGATTTTAAGGAGTAGGGGGAGAAGTCCTCAACATGAGTGGATTGTGATTTTGTGGTGTTTGAGTATCACTCTGTCTGAAACTATTTTGACTCAAGAAATACGGGACCTGTTACAAAGAACCAAAAATAGAAAATCAGAAGCTATTTCGGTATCAGATACAAAACCTGGTAAGAGGTGGAAAAGCAAAATGACATGATGAAAATTTTGACAAGGATATTCAATACCATCTTCGGTCTCGGGTTCAATTCCTGGCTGGGTCGGGGATTTTAATCGCCTCTGATTAATTATTCTGGCCTGGGAACTGGGTGTTTAGGTTTGTCCCAACACTTTCCTCTTCATATTCAGATAACACACTACACTACCAACCACCACAGAAACACACAATAGTGATTACATCCATCCATATATGGTTGACCTCAGGAAGGGCATCCAGTCGTAAAACAGGGCCAAATCCACATGTGCGACACAGTTCATACCACAGATGTGGGAAAAGCGGTAGAAAAAGAATAAGATGATGATTCAATACCATCTTTGAGAAAGGGATATTCCCAAAAACTTGAAAAGAAAGGATAATATGCCCTATATACAAAAATAAAGGAGACAGATCAAACCCAGATAACTATTAGATACATTGCAGAAAGTATATACTGGTATACTGCCAAAAAGACTAACAAACTCTCAAAGTAGTTTCAGAAGAGGGAGAACAACATCAGATAAAGTTTTTATTGTGAAAACTCTTATTTACAAATATATTACTAGGTTGAGACATGAAGTATCGTGTCAGGTGATGAGAGAGATAGGAGAGATATATGTTGAAGTAACATGTACAGCAAGAGTGAAAGAGTAGTTGTAGGAGAGATTATTTCTAGAATAGGACTGAAACACTGTATAAACTGTCTAGTTTATTTCTGTTGTTTATTAAAGATATACTAGAGTTTGAAAGAGAATAAAAGGTTGGCACTGCAATGTTTAGAAAATCAGAATATTCCTGGTCTTGTCTTTGTTGATGACATACTCCTGTTCACACTACTGCCAGGTGCAAAGCAAAATAGTATTAATGGTATAGAGAAGTACTAAGGTGTAGCATATGAATATTAATGCACAGGATACCATAGTAATGGTACCTATGTGAAAAAGGGAACAAATAATAAAAATACAGGAAAAATGGTATCTTGAAGGAGTAAATCTGGATATAGTTAATGAAAATGAAAATCCACAGCCTGCTTCCAGTCATTCGACCGGGTCAGGAATGGAATGAATGAAGCCCCATCTAGAGGCGAGGATAGGAAATATGCCGGCTGCTGAAGCCTGTCGCACTCCTCTGGGTCAATGAATAATAAAATTAAATGCTATTGGAGAGTGTTGCTGGAATGAAAGATAACAGGGAAAACTGGAGTACCGAGAGAAAAACCTGTCCTACCTCCACTTTGTCCAGCACAAATCTCACATGGAGTGGCTGGGATTTGAACCATGGTATCCAGTGGTGAGAGGCCAGCGCGCTGCCACCTGAGCCACGGAGGCTGTGGATATAGTTAATAAGGTAGAATATTTAGGAATTATATCAGGAAACGGAGAATGGGCTGAACACGTCAAGAGGGCAAAAATGATTGATGCAGCAGCTGTAGCAAAACATATACATATACTGTACAGACAACAGAATGCCTAATACTGATTTTACGGTGCGAAGAAATGCATTCAGTGCTGTGGTCAAATCTAAAATATTATACGGTTTAGATATATAGGGCACAGAAAAGGAAACCACAAAGCTTGAATCAATTACAAGCAAATTTATTAAAATAATTACAGGTTTACCAAGCAAAAGTGTAAGATCACTGTGTACGGATATTAGTACAATGGCAGATATAATTATGAGGTTGAAATAAAATACTGGTTTAGGATAAAAATAGGAGAAAATTCTAGATATAGCTTACTAGAAGGAACTGGAATGGGGAACTATAGGGACAGAAACCTAGAAAAAAGATTTAAAAAGTAGGAAAGTGGAACAGAGAGTAGCATACATTGAAATACAAATGCTAAAGAGCTGAGGGTATAAAGAGGAGAACTCTAGAGGAATTCATGAATATATATCTAGGTTTGGGTTTGAATCCCACCAGTGGCTGTGCTGAGAATGGTTTTCTGTGCTTTCCTATTTTCACTTCCAGGCAAATGTCAGGACAGTTCCTATTCATAAGTGACAGTCGATTCCTTCTACCTCCTTGCAAATTTCATTAACAGTCACTCGTTTCATCTTCATAAACTCCTCAAATGAGGATGGCATTAAGAAGGGCATCTTGCTTTAAAAAGATGCCATTTAAATTCATCTCACCTCATCCCTGACCCCTCAAAAAACAGGACTAAGGAGCTGACACACATATCCATGCACGAGAATGACGAATGATAAATGATCAAAAAAACAATTAATAGGGGAATATTATGGTGGCTGATTGGAGTTTATAAAAATAAGGCATTTAAAGAAGTTGGGGAAGAAAATATATGTTTATTGTGTGAGAAGAGGATAGCAAATGCACATTGTTTTTGTGTCAGTGTGAAAGTATTACGGCATTACAGGTTCAATATTTAGAAACAGAAGAAAGTAATATAGAAAGAGAATATGAAATCATCATCATTGAACCCCTTCAGCGTGTCAGATAGGGTGGTGTTGAACGATCCTTCGCCATCGTTGTCTGCCCAGAAATGCCTTCTCTCTCACACTACTGACTCCCAGAGTCATCTTCTCTACACATCCTATCTGTTGGTGTAGCGGTCATTTCCTTGGTCTTCCCGCTGGCCTTCTTCCTTCAACCATTCTTTCTAGGCACGCATGTGGTGTTGTGTCAGGCATTCGCTTTACATATGCATACCATGTTAATCTCGAAGTCTGTAACTTCTCTTCTATAGAGTCCACTTCCAGTTCCATTCTGATGTCGTCGTCCCTTACATGGTCCTTGCGTGTTTTTTTTTTTTAGGGTAGTTTGCAGGAACTTCAATTAACTTGCTTGCAATTTACTAACTTCTCTCACTTTTAGTGTGCATGAATATCACACTATAGTTAAAATCATGAACAGGGAATGGAGAAAGCCAGGCAGATTGTTGAAATGATTGATAACTGTTAAAAGTTTATGGGAGGAGAAAATGAAAGAGATGAATGAGGAAACTGTACATTCGGTCAAAGGTGCAAATAATTAGGGACTTAACCTTGGCAATTAACATTGGAAAATAGTGGAATCAGTACATAGAAATGTATACTAACATTTTAAGATGAACAAAGGAGAGAGAGAGAGAGAAAGAGAGAGAAAGAGAGAGAGAGAGACACACACACACACTCTAAAATTGATCACTTACCTGTACAGAATATATGTTTGGCCATATCTGAGTTGAAAATAAATATACGAAAAATGATAAATTTCTTAAGTTTCATGCCTGTAGTGGGATGTAAAAACGAGGTTTCATAACCATACATGTACACAGCGCAAAATCATGACTAAAATATGGATAAGTATAGAGTCTAAGGCTATACTGATTAAAGCTGTTAATAACTCTGATTTTAGTATCATGTTCTGTTTAAATATTTGGCCAGTTTTGATCTCTTTTACACATTGCATGTATTCTAGCTGGTAGTATTTCTCCTCATTGACATGTACTCCATAGTGTATTACTTTCAAATAATGTTGTTTGTTTGTTTGTTTGTTTTGGCTGTAACAGGTATATGCCTTATTGCCAATAAATTTAATACTCTCTCCTCAGTTTCTGGCAATCCAGAGGAGAGTAGATTCTATTCTATGACAATGGAACAGAAAGGGTTGCAACAACTATCAAGGCATTTCTTTGAACAATATACCAGGCAGTGTGATTTCAGTCTACACAGAGGTTGTCATAACCAGATTTTCAGATGGTTAGACTTATGTTTCATAGATCTAGACAAGGACAGAGTACCAAGGGAAAAGATGATTGCCATACTGAGGGATTAAGGAATCACCGTTGGATTATTATAGTCAGTCAAAGGAACTGATGTTAAAAGGACTGCAGTGAGGATCAATTGTAGAAAGAGTTCTTGGTTAAAGATAATTATAGGTTTTAGACAAGGCTGTAATCTTTCACTCTTATTGTTTGTAGTTTACATGGTTTATTTACTGAAAGATATAAAATGGCAGTGGGGAAATGTAGAAGCAGTTTGACCTATACTGCTGACCTGGCCTTAATGGTAGTCTGTGCTTAGAGCTTGCAATCTAATGTCTTCAAACTTAAAAATAAATGCAGCGAGTATGGTATGATATTTAGCAATTCAAGTACTTGGAATGTGTACTTTCCCAGGATGGTAGAATAGTAAGTGAAATCAAATAAAAGGGTAGCAAAGCTAATGTAGTAAGGTCACAGTTGCAATCAACGTTATTCTGTAAGAAAGAACTGGGATCGCAGAAAAGTTTCCTTACATTCCGCAGTCTTCAGGATGACGACTTGTTGCAAACAGTTACAGAAATTGAAATGTGCAGTCTCCCAGCTGTGTTGTTCATTGTTCACACAGATCATTTACCAATGGCTGGCTGGGTACTGCAGTTGATTTAGTTCTCATCTTTTGTGGTCAAGGTACTGGTAGTCTAATTTTATGGAACTTGAACCGAAATATTGGGATAGGGTAGGAATACCATACTGGCCCAAATATAAGACAGGATGTTTTAGGTTAAAATGTCCTTATAAAAACCACAGCCATCCTATATATGCAGCGTAACACTGAAAAGGTTTGCATCATTTCCCAGTTATACTGGCTTGTGCAGCGAGTGTCACCATGAGCTTCACATTTGAACTCAAGGTCATGAATAAACCAACATTTCTAGAGTGCTGACGACCTTTTCAATTTGTGGGTTGTGATTAATGATGGGTTGAACCAAATATAATGTACCGGTACTCGAGAACTTTATAGAGAACTGATATTTGTATTCAAAACCAAGTTCTAGCAAAACATAACCTTTAAAACTTGAATACAGTAAAACCTCGTTAATTCGAAGTCGTTGGGACTCAAAAATCGGACTTCGAATTACGTGATTTCGAATTAACCGCCAATTCGCAATTCAGAAGTACCAACCCTTGCCGCATTAAGAAATATTCTAAGGCCCGTTACTGCATGCAGTTAACCTTGATTCACAGTTTATACCTTCCAAATGCCATGAAAAAAGAAATATTTCCAAAATTTATCCAAAAATGTGCATTTACAGTATTCAAATAATGCACTTGCATATCTCACTAGCAAATATAACCTCACGCAACAAAAGAAAGAAAGAAAGAAAGAAAAAAAAAAAAGCATGATACAAAGATGAGGAGAAATCTATGCTGGCTCCCATGTGCAAGTGCTTTATTCATTGGAGTACTATACTGTATGCATTTTAGATGCCTTGTATTTGCACAGAAAGTACCCGATGCCCTTAAAATCAAACTTTCCTATGACTCTATCCTTGTACGATTTCCCACCATGGCACTTCTCTCATACTTCAGAAATGTAAACACTTGCTGCGTCACAAAGTATTCTAAGACCCATTAATACATGCAATCACCTCGATTCACAGTTTAAACCTTTCCAATGCCATGGAAAAACTATTTCCGAAATGTATCCAACAAGGTGCATTTACAATGTTCAATTAATGCACTTGGATAAATCACTGACGAACATAACCTCACGCAACGAAAGAAAAACAATCACACAATTCAAAGACGAGGATAAATTATGCTGGTTCCCCTGTGCAAATGCATTATTTTTTGGATATCTGTACTGTTTGCATTTTTAGATGCTTGGTACTGGGATGGAAAGTGCCCGACGCCCTTAAAACATTGTAGCTTATCGAACTTTTCTATGACGAAGGGATAAAGTTCCTCGCTTCCATGTGCATTGCAATTGCAACGCACTACAATGACCCCACCCATCCCCGACCCTTGTACGATTCTCCGGCTGGCACTTTCTCCTTTAAAACCATAAGACCGTTTGGGCTCGCATTAAAGTAAAGCAATGCAGTTTCATCGGCAATGACAGTACTGTTCGGTGCCTACGAATTTATTATATGAGCCACGCTTTTTCGTCAACTATCGGCACTGCCAGTGTTCGCACATTCTGTTTTCCCGCACACTGCCTGTTACGTGATATTACGGCGTTCCTTAAAAGGTTGAATACAAAATAATTCCGATTTCATTCAACTTGGCAATCATGAAGCGCACTGTAGACCCACCGAAGTGAGTGTAAGTGCAGAAAGCTACCCCTCCACGTTCCGGAACACGCGTTCTATTATGACGCGGATACATTTCGAGTTGAAATTAATCTGTAGCATACTATTGTTTTAAAATGTAAAGGCAGTTTCGAATTAAAAGTCTGAATCTCGGTAATGGGGCCGACAATGTACTTCGAATTACGAATTATCCGTATTTCGAATTAAACAATTTAAATAACATGCAAAACTGTATCTCATGTTTCTGGGAACGAGAGCTTCTTTGAATTACGTGGGATTTTGAATTAACCGATTTCGAATTATCGAGGTTCTACTGTAGGTCTAATGGTAATTTATGTAGTACAAGATTTAGACACACTTACTACATATACTTGTACCGTAACCAAATAACAACGGAAGATAAAAAATAGAAGGTATTTTGCTGTCGTGTTAAGAGTTTTTGTATGGGATTTGCTTAATTTTATTATATTATAGAACTAAAAAACTACTTGTGATTGTTGCTTGGCTCAGAGTCACTGTGCTCAGCAGGTCCCTTTGCTTCCACCAGCTGATCTCGGACCAATTGCTAAAGGCTTGCAACCACCAAGCGTGCTAATGAACACTACAGTACCACATGGACAAATTCCAGAGTTGCTACTGGTTAGAACTCCTTCCAATTGCTATCGGTGCAGATTCCTGCTGGGATTCTCAGCATTTTAAATTTTATATTATTTATCACATTTGTTAATAAGTATCTAGAGCAATAGCAAGAGATTATATTAAAACAATTAGTTCTGGTCAAAATTCAAGCCATAGTGGATCGTGTTGAAAGGAGAGCGTCTTCATCATCTTAGTTAAATAAAGAAGAGAGAAGTTAATATCTATACTTCAAATTCGAGGTTCTACAGGAGGCAAAACATATCAATAATGTATAAGCAGCGGAAAAGTTCGGTGTTTCTGAATGTAACATACTTCTATGCTATTCGGAGATGCTGAGGTGACAGAATTTTGTCCTGCAGGGATTCTCTTACGTGTTAGTAAATCTACTGACACGATGTTGACATATTTGAACACCTTCAAATACCAATTGGACTGAGCCTGGATTGATCCTGCTAACTTGAGCTCAGAAGGCCAGTGTTCTACTGCCTGAGCTCCTCACCCTGGCTAAAAATGAAGAAAAGTTCAAGAATGCCAGAACATCAAGAAAAGCATTCAAAGGACCCAATATATAGGAAAATTTACCAGAAGTGATAAGCTTGTTTCTGAATTTGTGCAGAGAAAGGAAATGAGGGATATCCAATAACTATCAAAGTTATAAGAATGAAGGCTTTGGAGATGGCATGCGAGTTAAAGGTTCCAGTAACTGAATTCAAGGCAAGGCTGGGGTCAAATTATTACTGTGCAACACCTACCAGAGGATAACGGTGATAAATTGATCACCTATCAGCACTGAATAATAAAACCGAGAAAAGCCCACAATGAACTGTCATCTTAGTCATATGGGGTATGCTGATCAAAGTCCAGTATTTTTTTTTATGTCTCAACAGACATTACTGTGGAGGAGGAGGACACAGAAACAGTGATGATTAAATCAATCATCATCATCATCATCATCATCATCATCATCATCTGTTACTGAGGATGGTAAGAAACTTCCATCATATGTTGTTTTGAAAAGGAAGAAGTTATCAAAGGAACAGTTACAACTAGGTGTTATTTTTAGAGTGCAATAAATGGTAGGATGACGGAAGACTGGTTGAAAATTATTTGGGATTGCTGACCAGGCGCATTTTTATGGCAAAGGGGCATGCTAATTTTTGATGCATTTCATGGACATATACTACTGAGAACATAAAGAAGCAGGTGGCAGAAATGAGCACAGATATTGTTTTCATCCCTGGAGGGGAATGACTATGCAGCTTCATATATGAACCATCTTCAGAAAGAGTAAAATGACTGGTTGATAAGACGGAATCACGCATGGACTCCCACCTGGCAAGCTGAAGAAGAAAAGAAGCATGCAGTTATGGGGAACGTGCAAGCGACTAATAGTGCTAAAGGTGGCAAAACAGTGAGGCGGCGTGCAGGCCATTCTGGTTTAACTAAGACATGGCTAAAATGCTGACTGACTCACATAGCTTGAAAGACTCCTAGTGTGAAAACGGGGAACCATGGAAAACCATCTTCAGGGCTGCTGACGGCGGGGTTCGAAACCACTATCTCCCGGATGTGAGCTCACAGCTGCGCGCCCCTAACCTCATGGCCAACTCGCCCGGTGAAAGAACTTTTTTCTTTAAGACATCATTGGTGTAGTCAAGAAACGATTCCTTGAAAAATAATTGCTTAGTTTAAGGCGACACTCCAGAGATAAAAATCAATACTTTGGTCATTTTGGTGAAATTTTTTTAATGACTGAAATTGAAATGGCAGTTTCTTTTTTCTTGTCACGGAGTTATTCCACTGAATTCAAACAATTTATCACTGTAATAATACTTTGTTTGCCAATTGTAATTTTAGATTTAAATCCCATTTTTCTCCCATATTATTCTGCCAAATGTAACAAAATTTGTATGGTATATGTATCACAGCTATATTTAGAAACCTGCATATGGAATTTTTGATTGCAGAATTTTTTTAAGTAGTAGGTTTGTTTAAAGTCCATAATTTTAGAACATAAAAATTACACAAACTTTAGCACAATATATCGTCTTATATAAATTATGTACACAAAAATTGATACGTACTGCTTTCAAAAGAAGTATTATCTACCTAACTACGAATTTACATTAACATGTTACCAGATGAGTTGGCTGTGCGGTTAGGGGTGCGCGGCTGTGAGCTTGCATCCGGGAGATAGTGGGTTCGAATCCCACTGTCGGTAGCCCTGAAGATGGTTTTCACTGGTTTCCCATTTTCACACCAAGCAAATGCTGAGGCTGTACCTTAATTAAGGCCATGGCCGCTTCCTTCCAACTCCTAGGCCTTTCCTATTCCATCGTCACCATAAGACCTATCTGTGTCGATGCGACGTAAAGCAACTAGCAAAAAAAAAACATGTTAATTAAATTCCACAAAAAAATGGAATTAAAAATTTCAAAAACAAAAAAATTATTTTGGAAAATTATTAACTGTATATGAAATAAAAGTTTGTGATATCTCTACTTTTATGTAGGTGACATTCCCACAAAGTTTTGTGAAAACTCATGCATTAGGTAAAAATATATTCTTTATCTCCGGAGTGTCACCTTAAGTTCATGAATTATTCCCTGTAAGTAGAGATGCCAACTATTACGATTCAATCGTAATAATTACAAATCACTCATCATAATTACACCTTTACGAATCACGCACCACAAATTACGATTTTTTGTTGATTTTTAAATCTAAATGTATGAAGTGTTCAAAAGGATACACAAGGAATGCCATTACAGCTTGAATTCTCAGAATATTATTTTCGGATTTCTCGGTAATCATTTATACCCCTTTCCTGTCCCTCGTTTAAGAATATTTTGAGATTCCACGCGCCGAATGCAGTGTGTGCTTCCAGTACCGGAAATATAGGCACCTGTCAAGTGGTATACCTTGCGGAGTTGTTGCCTTTGTTCGTCACATGATCAGACTTCCATGCAAGTAGGCGAGATCTTTTGTCTTTGTTTTGGCGGCAAAGTGGTGACAAACTCAGTTTAATTGTGAATACTGTGTGCGTGACTGTTGAAGAAGTATTTATTGCAATTTTGTTTGCCAAATTTACATATATTGCTCTTCTAGGATATATGCTAACCATATGTTACAAAATGCAAAAGGTTTGAAATAATGAAGCAATTTCTTGTGCACGAAAATACGTGTGATTATGTTACCGTGACTAGTGACGCTAGTAATAAACCAAAAATAGTTAAAAAATTTAGGGAGGAATACTTGAAAGAATGGCCCTGTTTACTGCGTTCCTCCAGATCTCATTCACACGTGTTTTGTAGTGTGCGTAGCCATGATTTTTCAAATACGCATGATGAGGAAGAACAAGACTGAATTCCGAGCTGTTAAGTGCTCTGTCATTGCAGAGGATGCACATGATATCATAAGAAAATGCATGTCACCAGTGTACGTTTACCAAACAGGAAATACAAGCTGCTAAGTAAGCAACTACAACACTCAACAAAAGAAATGATCCTTCAACCTCCACTCAGATATGTACTTCAGATCACCTGTTACTTTAGCAGGTAAGAATCATACACTCTTTACATGCCAGTCTTTGAATATGTTACATCTGGTTGAATTGTACGTTAATTGATTTTCAATGATATGTAAGTTAGTAAGATCTCAAAAAAAAAAAAAAAAAATTCTATGGCTGTCCCCCACTCCCCTAACCCACCCCTAACGGCTGCATTATGAATTGCCTTTCTTGAAAGCAGAACTGCTAAGAATAGCTGTATTTCATTTTTATTCATAGGTACCCATTCATTATCTCAGAATAATTATTTTCACTTTTCCAGCCTCTGCCTTCGAGTTGATTTCCGCTAAGCATTCAAATTACCGTATTTACGCGTGTATAAGCTGTACCTGAATTTTGAGACAACATTTGTAGGGAAAATTTATTTTCCCGAATTCCGTTGTAGACTCACAGTATGTAGTTTCGTTCTGCGAAACGTGGCAATGTTGTACATTCCTTGAGTTCAATGTTCGCCTAACAGTACCAGGTACCACCTTATCTGAGGGGCTGAGGGTGGTGAAAGCACGGTACCTAGTAGTATTCATTGTTTGCACGGCATCTGACCGCTGTAAATTGAGGAACACTTTGAAATTTAAATTTAAATTACAAGTGGTGTGTTATGCTGAAGAAAATGGTAATAAACAAGCGGGAAGTATGTATGATGTTGACAAAAAGATGTACAGCGTTGGATTTTAATTAAAGATGCACTTAGAAAGTCATAGAATTAGCAGGCATTCTGCAGGAAAAACTGCAATATCCAGAACTGGAAAACTATCTTATGGAGTACATAAGTAAAACATGAGCAGAGAGCTTTTCTATTTCGAATGAAATGCTACAGTTTCTAGGATGACAAATTCCTGAAAGACAGGAAATGCCTGACAGTCAATTTAAAGCAAGTTACGGTTAGGCAAGGCGTTTTATGGCACGACATGAGCTTGTGATCGCAGAAGAACGTCAAACAGCTCAGAGACTACCTGAAATGTACCAAGAGAAACTGCTCACATTTCAGTGGCGTGTCATAACTTTTATGGAAGACGCACGATTACAGTATGGGTGCAATAGGAAATGCTGATGAAACTTCTGTGTTTTTTAAATGCCTGGGGAAACCACGGTCAACAAAGCAAGCAAACAAAAAGTTCAAGTTCGAACTGCAGGAGCAGGAAAACAGCATTGTACTGTACTGTAATGTTGTGCATCACTGCTGATGGGGACAAACTACCACCTTTCACAATTTTTAAGTGAAAAACAATGCCAAAGGAAAAGCAACCCCCAGGGATGAAAGTGTGAGTGCAGGAAAAGGGGTGGATCAATTAAGATTATTTGTACATGGACCGGTTAAAAACAGTGTGGTTTTGTCATCCTGGTGCTCTGTTATGTAGGCCATTCGTGCTGGTGATTGACAGCTTCCGTGGTCACATGACAGAAAAAGTGAAAAAGATGATGAGAAAACTGCGATCTGACATGGTTGTGATTTCTGGTGGAATGACGGGAATGCTGCAACCATCAGATGTCTCCATCAACAGGCTTTTAAAGGCACATTTGCGACATTTCTACCGTGAATGTAGGAAATTGTAAGGAAATGACACTGAGCAGAAGACACAAGAAGCCTTCAATTACCAAGCTCAATAGCTGCAGTCGCTTAAGAGCAGGAGATAGTGGGTTCGAGCCCCACTGTCGGCAGCCCTGAAGATGGTTTTCCATGGTTTCCCATTTTCACACCAGGCAAATGCTGCGGCTGTACCTTACTTAAGGCCACGGCTGCTTCCTTCCCAGTCCTAGCCCTTTCCTGACCCATCGTTGTCATAAAACCTATCTACGTCGGTGCGACATAAAGCCAGTAGGAAAAAAAAAAGAAGAAGCCTTCAATTTCTCAAATGTGTGAATGGATCCTGGATGTGTGGAAATTAATCCCACCAGAGATGGTAGCCAAGAGCTTCAAAACCATGTCAATTTCCAACGCAGTCGATGGGACCAAAGGCGACGCAGTGTGGGGCGCCTCATCTGTCAGCAGCAGTGACAGTGATAAAGTGTCAAGTGATGAATTTTAATTACGTTTGAATGCAATAATTTGTAAGGTGTGTAGATGAAATGAAATGGCGTATGGCTTTTAGTGCCGAGAGAACCATGGTATTTGTAATGTTGCAGTACTAATCAAAACTAGCACAGACTCATGGTGTCCCACACATTATGGTACCACTAACAACTATTGCACGTCGCACAGGCAACGCAGACCTACGGTGTTTCTCACATAATGGCGCCACTCATAAGCAATGCAAACCCTTGGTGTTCCTCACCTAGGTGTACTAATCATGGGCACCGGTATTCCCATGGTGTTCCTCATATAGTCGGTACTAATCACAGGCAACGCAGACTCACAGTATCGCTCATATAGTGGTACTAATCATAGGCAACGCCCAGACCCATGGTGTTTCTCACAATGGTACTAATCACGGGTACTACCGGGTGAGTTGGCCGTGCTGTTAGGGTTATGCGGCTGTGAGCTTGCATACGGGAGATAGTGGGTACGAATCCCACTGTCGGCAGCCCTGAAGATGGTTTTCTGTGGTTTCTCACTTTCACACCAGGCAAATGCTGGGGCTGTACCTTAATTAAGGCCACGGCCGCTTCCTTCCAACTCGTACGCCTTTCCTATCCCATCATCGCCATAAGACCTATCTGTGTCAGTGCAACGTAAAGCCACTAGCAAAAAAAATATATATCACGGGTGCTTGAAACCCACAGTGAACCACTCTGCTGCTACAAATCACATACCTATTGTGTACCTAACAGAGGTACTACTCGCAAGTAAAGGCGACCCATGGTGTTCCCCGCGTCATGGTACTAATCACAAGTAGTTTCATGGCTGTAATACAATCATCCCTTGGTCGCCCCTTTTAGTCGCTTCTTACGACGGGCAGGTGATACCATGGGTGTATTCCTCGTATGCATCCTCCACCCACAGGGGTTATGTGAAAAACTATCAGTCTCTTGCACTACTCTTGGCACTTGAAAAGCGACTGACCAAGACTACTTCAGCACATGCTGAAGAACATGGGCCTGCAGTATTCTCTAAACACACCTACCATTAGTTAAAGATCCTTCGCTAAATATGTCATTTTCATCACAAAGTTCTAAAATTTCACGGGTAGCATCACTGTGTGGATCTGTATGTCTCTCTACCATATATACATAAAACGCAATAATGTTATTGGCTTTACACCCCACTAACTACTTTTATGGTTCAATAATAATAATGTTATTGGCTTTACGTCCCACCAATTACTTTTACAGTATTTGGAGATGCTCAGGTGCCAGAATTTTGTCCAGCACAAGTTCTTTTACATGCCAGTAAATCTATCGATACGAGGCTGATGTATCTGAGCACCTTCAAATACAACCTGATCGAGCCAGGGTCGAACCTGCCAAGTTAGGATCAGAAGGCCAGTGACTCAACCGTCTGAGCCACTCAGTCCGGCCTTTTACGGTTCTGTGAGATGCCAAGGCACTAGAATTTAGTTCCGCAGGAGTTATTTTACGTGCCAGTAAATCTACTGACATGAGACTGACGTATTTGAGCACCTTCAAATACCATCGGACTGAGCTAGGATCGAACCTACAAAGTTGGGGGGGGGGGGGGGGCACAAGGCCAGTGCCTCAACCGTCTGGGCCACTCAGCCCAGCTAAAATATAATATACATGCTACAGAAATACTAAAACAGACTAAGCATTATGTACTTTTGAAATCACCTAGAATGCAAGAGACCAACATATCCGACCAAGAAAACATAATTCACACATCCAAACATTCACGAACACTTAGCTGGCAAGACTGTATGATAAGCACAGACATAGATCCTTCTTGCATGAAAGAACTACCACTTCAAAAAGTCCCGGGTTTCCTCTGGCAGATATAGCTTTGATCACGGAGTTCAATGTATGCCCATGAGATGGGCGCACAAGGGAGTGCTAGTCTTCAAATTTTCAGCTTGATCTGACAGATTTAACATGAGTAAAAGAATAACAAACATAGCTCCCACCGTGGAAGCATCAGTAGCATGCTGCATACACCACATTCCCTACAGTACAGATTAGGAGCATGAATTGCCTAACACTACTTGCAATGAGAGACTAGAATTATTGAGGTACGTTGCATATTGATGATACCACTATGTTCTTTTGGTGTATTGACACAGCAAACAATCCTAGCATGAAAATGGCTATGCGATGTAAACGGGAACACATGACATTTTTAAGACATATAGCATTGCCACATTATTTGTTGTTGGTAAACTTCAATACCAGAATATATGTACTTACAATGCCAGCTGCTGTTGCAAAATAAGAATTTTTTCTCAGGAATATTGTTTCTACTTCAATTCCTTCTTAGCTACATTTGCAGCGTGAGCTACCTTGTGCATTTTGTGTGTATGGAGGTTACAGGTCAAAGTTCAATGACAAAGAAGTCAAAACTGTCCTACTTTGAGCACGGACTGATTACAGCCTATAAAGAAGAAAACAGCAAGAAGTGTCAGACCACCTACTGCGGTAAATAATTTTCTGAAGTTAAAAGAAAATTATAGGGTAGGAAAAGAAGCCACTTGGAAGACTACAGAAGCTGACACCTAGACAAAAGAGACCATGTTATTAGGAAGCATAGTGCTGGTGGAACAATGCTAGGATAACTCTCAAGATACTATTAGTGGCCACAAGTCAACATTATCCAGAATGATCAGTCAGAACAAGATTCTGAAATACAAGAAAAAAAAAGAAACAGCTTTGTATGATAGTAATGCATCATGAGAACAGAATTAAGTGGGCTACACAACATGCAACTTGGAAGAAAAAATGGAAATATGTGATTTTTAGTGATGAAAAGATTCAATTTGGATAGTCCTGATGATTACTCATACAACTGGCATACCCTCAGGAAAGAAGTGCAGATATGTTCTACGAGGCAGCAAGAGGAAAAGTCTCTGATGGTTTGGGGGAGATTTTGTTACTGAGGAAAAACAAGTCTTTCTTTCCCCTCAGGCTGTACGAACGCCATAGACTATCAGAAACTGCTTGAAAATAATCTTTTACAAGTTGCAGAGGAGATCGGCACAGAGTCCTGGGTATTCCTACAAGACAAAGTATCAATCCATTGTGTCAAGTTCACCGATAAATAGTTTCAGCACAAGAGCATTAATGTAATGGAGTGGCTAGCAAAGATGATTCTTTTGCAGGAATGTATATAAGCAGTATGATGTCAAAGAACTGAAGAAATCCACAATTTCTGTATGGAGGAAGATTAATAATTCTGTATTACAGAACCTTGTGGAGGGTACAACTGACCATGTGTTTCACATAACTGTGGAAAAAAGAGCTCATTGATAGGGCACTATGGAGCGATCTTATCATTTTGCAACGGTAGTTGTCACTGTTAGTGAAGTTTACCAATAACAAATAATGTGACAGTGCTTTATGTCTTATAAATGTTGTGTGTTCCTATTTACACTGCATTACCACTTCATGCTGGATTCTTTGCTGCGCTAGTTCACAAAAACATAGCAGTCTTATTGATAGCCTATACAATGCACATTATTATTATTTTTATATAAAATTCATGTTCCTCATACAAAAAACTACTGTTCTAACATGTAGGCATAGTAGTACACTAGGAGATGAATTGTTTGTGATGAGAGACAAGATTATTGAAGGTAACTTGGTTTTAAAAAAAAACACATTAAAATATCTATGACTAAAGTCCTCTTAGTCTCACAGACCTAAAGGAGTTGAATACTTACTTGTAACGTGTAATATCACACTGCAGGCGATAAATAATTGAGGAAACAGGACTTGTAGTGATAAAGTATGGAGAACCATTTGAAGGCCGCTGGAGTGTTATGCGATTCCCAGCTTTACCAACTGTGACTTCTCCAATACAAGTTACTAAAGTTCCTTCCTTCAAAATATCTTCTGTGGACTGTAGACCCCTTTGCCTAATTCCCATAAAGAAACTCCAAAGATGATCTGCAATTGTTGTGCTAGTGGGTTCATATTTATCAGCCACTGTATGAAGATCAAGGATATCTGCACTTAGTGGATCAAGGATTTCTGCACTCTGATTTCCAGAACAGATTACAAAAGGCACATAATTGTAGATTTCTTGAACAAGTCGATCATGGTTGGTCCTGAGAACAAATTTAAAATTCACCTTATTACATTCATAAATATCTCAAGTGAAGAAAGTGGATTGAACTAATGATTCAAACTTCACAAACCAGAAGCCACTTGGTCCTCTTGCCAACATATGCTCCCTCACTCTAAGCCTCTGCACAACCCCTGTTATATTAGGTTTATTCACACAGTGAATAGTAGCCCCAATTGCTTTCACAGTGCCTCTCACAGCAGCATACTCAATTTTGTTATCATTTTGGACTTTGATTACATCCTTCAGTTCATTAACATCATACACCTTAGTGTTCTAGGGGGGAAAAAAAAAAATTAAAATCAAGTTGAGTGAAAAATTGTTTTAACAGAAATAAATATGTACTCTTTGCAAACCTTACAAAAATTAACACCAGAATGAAGACAAATATCTCACCAAAATTATCACAGCATCCAGTTAAATTAGCAAGATGATAGAAAAAAAAAGTCACTTAAACAGTCCTTTTATATTTCAAAAGGAAAATATACAAGCCTGTATGAGACCTAACAACAGACATAACTCAATAAAAAGAAATATAAATGTTGGTGATTGCACCTCCATTCAATATATTTATGTACTGGCTTGATCTAAAATTGTACGCATTGTTCTACAATTCAGATGAAAACATTGCGAACTAGTAACAAAGTGATGGAGCAAGTGGCCGTGCAGTTAGGGTCGCGCAGCTATGAGCTTGCATTCCGGAGATAGTGGCTTCGAACCCCACTGTCGCCAGCCCTGAAGATGGTTTTCCGTGGTTTCCCATTTTCACACCAAGCAAATGCTGGAGCTGTATCTTAATTAAGGTCGCAGCTGCTTCCTTCACACTCCTGGCCCTTTCCTATCCCATCGTCGCCATAAGAACTGTCTGTGTCAGTGTGACGTAAAGCAAACTGCATAAATAAAAAATAGTAACAAAATGTGTAACTGTGCAGTTAAACAATGGTCAAGACAAAAACATTTTCACAGCAAGCACACTTGTGGCATACCAAAGTACAACAGTGTTTATGTTCACACATTTCAGAAAGATCAAGTTAGAAGTAATATACGGGTGTTTGGAACAGGGTTGCCTAAACCAAGAGTATTTTTAAATAAACCGTCTTTTTTTTTAATGACATATAATTCTAATTACTGCTAGAACTTTACTTATTTATGTTACTGTTAAATGAACAGGTATTAGGAAGTATTATTAAATAATCCATCTTGTTTTTCTTAAATGACATAATTCTAATTACTGTTAGAACTTTGCTTATTTATGTTACTGTAAAATTAGCCCAATTAAATCATTCAATAATCTGTTCATATTATCCTAATGAGGTCTTACATTGTCATGGAGAAGAATGACATTTCGGATTGATTGCTGGCGTTGCTTGTTGCGATACGCAGCTTTTGCTTCATCCACACGGCGACAGTAATAGGCTGCATTAATTATCCTTTTTTTCCTGAAGAAAATCCACAAGCAAAACACCCGCAGAGTCCCAGAAAACAGCTGCAAGCACCTTTCTAGCAGATGGGCGTGTTCTGGCCTTGACCAGACCTGCTTCGTCTCTTTGCCGCCACTCCATGCTTGCTTGCTTTGACTCTGGGGTGTAATGATTCACCCAAGTTTCATCACAAGTCACAATACGATGCAAGAAATCCTAAATCCTCTCCTTCCTCCTCGTAGGGACGCAAGAGTCTCTGACAAACTTCCTGGCATAAAGTATTTTGTTCCTGGCTGAGGAGACGAAGAACCCACTTGGCAAACAATTTTCTGAAATGGAGTTAATCTCAGATGATGGTTTGAACACTTCCATAACTTACTCATATGGCTAAGACAATTTGCAAAATGTTTATTCGCCGATCTTCAGCAATAATGTCATGAATGGCAACAATGTTGTCTGCAGTGATGCTTGTCTGCGGTCTCCTTTCATGAAGTTAATTTTCCACAGCTTCCCTTCCTGCCCCAAATTTTGTAGCCCACTCATACATTCGAGTCTGCAAAAGTGTTTCTTCTCCAAACTGCGCGCAGAGCAGCCTCAAATTTCAGAAGATTTGGTGCCCTCTTTTGTGAGAAATTTGATAATCCATGCAGTGCACAACAGACTTGTGCACCTCTTGTTTACTCATGGCATACTGAAGCAGCCCAGCTTTCCACCGTCGTTCGTGCGCGCAAACCCCTTTCTCCAGACACCCCCACCAACATCTTAGCAAAGCCCCTCCTGAGAATTATTACTAACAGCAGCGGTACATTCAAATTCTTGCTTATATTTGATCTGCCTTCGTTCGTACATACATACATACATACATACATACATACATACATACTAGCTAGATAGATATATTATTTCTTTTTATGTGTTTCTCCAATAAGGGAACCTGAATTTAACCCCATGTGTCAAGTGTAGGCAGCTGATATAAACCATAACCCAAAGCTGATACATAGTTTGTATATTTTTAAAATTTGGTCGTATCTATCTTTCAGGTGGTGATATAAAACAGACCCTCAACAAAGTGAATTTCTTAAGTACCCACAGTCATCTATGGCTGCTGCATTAGATGAGGAGGAATGAGGAATGCTAGTAAATATGGCAGCTTCAAAATTAAGGGGTACCAAAAATTGCTGTTCTGTACAAGGCTAGGGGGATGTGTCCTGCTTATAATATCCAGGATATCTGTAGTAATGTTTAGGCTGTAACTTATAAACAATGATTTGTTGATTAAAGGGTAATTTATTTTGTTATATCATACAGCAGAGGTGCTCAGCTGGGCGCCAGTTGAAGCTAGCCCAGTGCGGCTGGGCTGGCGTGAAGTAAATGCGGGCAGCTTATGCAGCAAGCATATGTCACAGTGAAGCGAGAGAGCAAACACACTTTGCAGGAAAGCGAGGGAGCATTGACGTTCGATTGTGATTACAAAGCTCTCCTCCACTACTCAGCAAAGAGCTGATTGGAATACATTATTTAAAATAAAACTCTATAATCACAACAACAAATCTGACCTTTTCAAGATATTCCAGTCAGATTTATACTGCATTCGATATAAACAGTCAGTTTTATTTTTTTTATATTTATTCATTCAGAGAAAACCGACATGTTATAATTTTTGTGTTACAATCTACAAAGGTGGGTTTAAGCGTACAAGCTACGATTTATAATTCCTTGGATGGGAATGACAGTACGTATATTCATTTTTTAAAAGTGAAATTCCTGTTATTCATTAAGCAAAACATAATATAATTACATAATGCAACAATGATACTGCACAGTGTTGTAGTGTTGTGTGACTTACCCTGTTCACTGACTTTCTGAAAAGAGTATTTAAAATTTAACAGGTGTCCAGATATAACAGCTAGCCTCTAAATGGCAAAGAGGCATCACCAGTGAGGACATAGATATTTACTATCCAAGATTAAACTACTACTACTACTACTACTACTACTACTACTACTACTACTACAGTACAGTACAGTATGCCTTCAAATAAATAACCTCACTGATTTTATTCCCGGTAAGCATGATTGGGTTGTTGGCGAGTTTATCAGATAATTTAGCCCAAACCACCACAAGCCACAGCTTATTCACCTTAACTCCGTATTATATTAGAAACTGTTTCTAAAGCACCTCATATAATGTAATAGTGAAAATTGTATTATGTACATTATAAAATATTTGAGGTTTTAGGCCTAGTCTTTATTGTATCCAGTCAAAATACATAAACTGCAATGAACATAGGTAACTTATTTCTTACAATGTAAATTGAGAATGACATGGATTTCTGCCCTCTTTCTTTTATTATTTTCTGCCTCCATTTCGAACTCGGATATCACACCAGGGAGAAATTCATCCAACCTTCATGGCCTATGACGTAGCTACAACGTCACTATGGTTGTATGGTTGAATAGCATACACTGCGCTCATCACCTGCCTGCCCGCCCACTTACAGAGCTGGGCGCCTGCGGGACGGAATGCCTAGAGCGAGCACCTCTGTCATACAGTATAATCTGCGTCAGCTATAGGTGCAAAAAGTGTCAGCCTCAGGAGATAAGGAAAGATGAGGTGTCCACTACAGGTATGAAAACACACATTGTAAAAATTAATTTTAAGGAATAATTATTGATTACATGAATATTTTCTTTTTTATGCATCTTGTTGGACACAAAGAGATCAATCTGATGGTAAATAAAGATAATGTGTGACTTGTTTAGCAAATTTTCCCTGGATTATGTAAAGAAAAAAAAAAAGATTAAAGTGTCAGCTACTGGTGCATCATCAACCATACACCTGCTCTTTTCTTTTTGTGTGTGTTTTTATACCTGGATTA
Organism: Anabrus simplex; assembly: GCF_040414725.1. NCBI lineage: Eukaryota > Metazoa > Arthropoda > Insecta > Orthoptera > Tettigoniidae > Anabrus > Anabrus simplex. The sequence continues at coordinate 931,713,360 of NC_090266.1, forward strand.
ATAGTAACTTTCGCCAGAAGAGAAAACACCATAAATTACCTTTCTCTTTTGATCTTTCTTTTTGCTGGAGGATTTTTCCTCAGTTTTCATGTAACCCAGTTCTTTACTTCCTTGCCAACTGAGAGGGGAAAAGTAACCTATGCCTCTGTTTCTCTCATGTTTTATGATGATTCTCTTCCATTACTGGAGTTTCTAAACCCTTTTTCCTTATACATATACGCATCTCTTTTTCATCACCTAACACATCTGAATCATTACAATTTCATAAACTAGATTCATGTCCTCCTTCCTTGCATAACATCAAACGTGTGTGCAACATTTTCTCCTATTCGCCCTATTCATGGGGTGTTGCTTTTGTTCCTTGCCACAACAGCATAGTGCATGCCATTCATTTCTGTCGTCCCCTGACCTCCATGAGCTGCGGATGGAATTAAAATGTAGCTTGTCAGATAGCTGAGGGTTCAAGTATTTTGAAAACGACTTATGCAATAACAGCATGGCATAAGTTCAGTTAGTGGCCACTTTTTTAGTGGAGACATCTAGGTGCAACTGCACTGTCCTTTGTTTTTTCTCGTGGACTTCTTGCGGTCGACGTAATTCTGCGGTGCACAAGGCTGCCAACTCTTGAACTTTAATTTATCATTCGAGTTAGTGACAAAACCAATGGTTTGAATTGGTTAGGTCCGGCTAGTGACAAAAGCCACTGGTCTGGATTGGTTAGGTCCGGCTAGTGACAAAAGCATTACTTTTATTTATTGTGCGCGGGTTGGTAATGGAATGCATTTGACTTTATTGCTGGGAATGACGTCATACCTGATTGTGTCTCAGCCAATGGAAATGCTGAGATGTCAAGCCATTAGATTTTTATCCTGCGTAAATTATTTAACTTGTCGGAAGCCAATGACACAGAGTTTTCATCTTTAAATATCCTCACATCATCAATCTCAGCCAGGACTGAATGTACTATCTCAGGAACAGGACAAAACACTAATACCGAGACTGACTAGACTAACATGTCCACCAGCAACAAAGCATTCCGTAACTACCAAAAAAGAATATGACACACGCACCTGAGTTTCAAGGAATGGTCACGAGTCTTTACCAACAGTGTGTCATGATAGAAGTTCGGCAGGCATTCATTTCACTAAAAGAATGGTAGTGAATTTGCATCTTGGCACTAAAGCTCTTTAAGTATTCCTGCTAGTATGAGGGTTTTCAAACTGGTCCATATGACCACAGCAAAAAAAAAAAAAAAGCAAGCATAATAGTCCCGAAGGGCCATGGCTTAACTAACGACTGCTGTTCAGCCTGAAGGTCTACAGATTACAAGGTGTCATGAGGTTGTCCCTCTCTGCCATTATTCTTGGCTTTCTAGTTCAGGGTCGCTATTTCACTGTCAGATAGCTCCTACGCTGTAAACACGTAGGCTGAGTGGAACTCGAACCAACCCTCAGATTGAGGCAGAAATCTACTACCAGGCCAGGAATCAAACCTGGGGCCTCCGTTTACAAGGCAGGTATGCTAACCCTACACCGCGAGGCTGACTCACAGCCAAAGGTTTTAACATCTTAACAGATATGCCTTGCTTGAATCCTGGGGACCAGCACACCCACCCACTTTTACTACATTTTCTTTAACACAAAATCCAAGCTGATATTATGGGGCCCACTATTCTTGATCTAGAGGAGATAAATGTTGCCATGTACTGGACCAGTGACACGTTGTGGTTTCATGATGTTTGCTTTATCGACACTTTGTCATGTTGTAAGCTTGGAAGGCATTCATTTCATTAAAAGATTGGCAGTGAATTTGTGAGGCATAAGAGGTTAGAATGAATTATTGGTCTGCTTTACAGCATAAGGAGAAAGAAATAAAAAAATGATATTGAGGTCTTAAATCATGCATTCCTTTTAAAATGAGTATATCTGCAATATATTTCAAAAACATAACATGTTACAGACGTGAAAATTTGTATTTAGAATCTCCTCTGAAAGTAAAAGAATGTGCATAATTTGTTTTCTGAAAATCCACTTAAGGGGAAGTGTTAAAGGGGGTGAATTTTTAAAATTAGCATGTCTACAGTATATCTCGAAAACTTAACATATTACAAACGTGAAATTTGGTATTTTTAATCTGTTTTTTAAGAAAAGCCTATGTTTTTGTTTTTGGAAGAAACACTTCAGGGTAGGGGTAAAAATGACTGAAAAAGGGGATTGCATTTTTATTATGAGGATACTGGTATCTCCAAAACTGAAGATACTATAGACATGAAAATTGGTATTTGGAATCTCCTTTAAAACTAAAGAAACACATATTTTCTGTTTTCAAAAAAATCACTTATGGGGATTATAAATGGAATGAAGAAGGGGTTGAATGTTTTTTGTGAGGATGTTTATATCTCAAAAACTTAAGATGATACAGACGTGAAAATTTGTATTTGGTGTCTCCCTTAAAAATAAAGAAACATATTTTTTTGTTTGTGTGAAAGGATTTTCCGAAAACAATATGCGTTTCCTTACTTTTAAAAGAGATTCCAAATACCAATTTTCATGTCTTTAAACTGTTAAGTTTCTGAGATACAGATACACTCATTTTAAAAATTCATCCCCCTTTTCTCCCCCTTAGTGACAGAATGTCCAAAAATCCTCCCTTAGTGAACACCTACATTGTAATATAAATGTATCCTCAAAATTTCATTTCTTTTATGTCCAGTAGTTTTGGCTCGTCGATAATGAGTCAGTCAGTCACGACAGGTTATTTTACATATACTACCAGTTATCGTGGTCACTTGCGAGGATTTCGTAATTTGATAAAAGTAACTGTTGCTAAGATATTATCTACATATCCCTAAAGTATAAAAAAAAAAGTTGCCAAAAAATTGAGTTACATTCACCCCAGAAACTCTTTCTAAACCACATTTGTTTTATAGCCTTTTGGGGCTAAGATGGCCATGCGACATAGAACTGTACATGTGAAAAACAGTCTTCTCTCAAGTCGAAAAAAAAAGAAAAGTTTATTTTTAAACGAGATCCCAAATACCTATTTCCACATCTGTAACATCATCATCATCGATTTGCCCTTCCAGCGAGCCAGTGGGGTGTTTGAAAGCGAGCGTCTTCCAAAGTTGCCTATTCAAAAAGATTTTGTTGTCCATGACAGATTCCCAATTCCATCCTTTTCTCTCCACGTCTTCCCTCAGTTGGTCCCTCCATCTTCTTCTTGGTCTTCCAGCTGGTCTCTTCTACCTGTTATTCTCTTTTCCAAATAAACACATGGTAACCCTGTGCTATTCATTCGTTTAACATGCCCAAACCATTTAAGTCTAGATGACCTAGACCATCGATTCATTTAGACCTAGATTAGATCTGATCTCATCATTTTTCATGTGATCAATTTATGTCTTTTGGAGGGCAGTTCTAAAAAATTTCATTTCACAGGCTTGAGTCCTACTACAATCGTTTGATGTTAAATGTACAGGTTTCCAGAGAATATGTAAGGATGGCGATGAAATATAACTTGTACGGGATCATTTTTGTTCTTTGTGGGACCTTTTCATCCCATGGTAGGTGTCTAATTGTACTGTAAAAGTTAGAGCCTTTGGTTACTCTGTTATTTCTATCTCAGCTCTATTATTACTAGCCATTAAGCTTCCTAAATATCTGAATTGGTGTACTACTTCAACTTGGTGGTCCTGTATTTTTATGTTGCATTCTGTATTATGTCTGCTGATTTTCAATGCTGCTGTTTCTGTTGGGTTCAATTTCATTCCACAATCATCAAACTTCTTACAGCATGCATTCAGATTATTTTGCACTCCCTCCTCTGCTTCATCCCATATTGCCACATCGCCTGCAAACACCAGAGCATGAAGATCTTTTTTACCTTTTTCTTTTAGTTCCTTTTAAATGGTGTCCATAACTGTCATGAATAGAAGACGTGATAAGGCACTTCCCTGCTGTACTCCTTTGGTTGTATTGAACCATTCAAGGTCAGGTCAGAATATATTCTGCTACTGTATGCGACAGTGGATGGTACTACCGGTGACTGTCTGGCCGAGGGTCTGGTGGCCGATACCAAACCAGGCAAACTAAGGGAAAACCAATAGCTGCGAGCAGAGGAGTTCCGAGGGTCTGGTGGCCAATACCAAACCAAGCAAACTAAGGTCGAACCAATAGCTGCGAGCAGAGGAGTTTTCCCTTAGAGGGTTGGATAAGATGAGACCTTTGTGTGGGAAATAACACAAATTCATCAGCTACTGCAGTGCAGTGAGGCAGGGGACTACCAAAGGCTAAGAGAGACCACCCTGAAAGTAAAATCCTCTAGTACATTAGGCCTAGCAAGTCAATACAGTTGCTTTCAAAACAAAAATGAGCCTTGGAAAGAAACATATTCTGAGATATGAGTATCCCCATAAAAAGAATTCAACCCCTTTATCATTTCTTCCCTCACCCCCACAATAAAAATAATTCAATTATTTTTTCACTTATTTTCACCACTGTAAAGTGCCTTTTCTGAAAACAAAAAGTACATGTTCCTGTATTTTTAAAGGACTTTCCATATACCTAGTGTCATGCCTGTAACATGTTAATTTTTTTTTTGCTAGTTGCTTTATGTCGCACCGACACAGATAGGTCTTATGGCGACGATGGGATAGGAAAGGCCTAGGAATTGGAAGGAAGCGGTCGTGGCCTTAAGGTACAGCCCCAGCATTTGCCTAGTGTAAAAATGGGAAACCACGGAAAACCATCTTCACGGCTGCCAACAGTGGGGCTCGAACCCACGATCTCCCGGATGCAACCTCACAGCTGTGCACCTCTACACGCACGGCCAACTCGCCCGGTATGTTAAGTTTTTGACATATACTATAGGTATACCTTCTCATTCCACAGTAGGTGTCTAACGATACTGTAAAAAATAGAGCCTTTGGTTACTCTGTTATTTCTACTCAGCTCTATTATTACTAGTCATTACGCTTCCTAAATATCTGAACAGGTGTACTACTTCAACATGGTGGTCCTGTATTTTTATGTTGCCTTTAAAGTTTTAAAAATTCACCATTTTTTTCAATTCTTTCAGTCCTTTTAGTGGATCTTCCAAAAAAAAATATGTTTCTTTATTTTTTAAGGAGATGTAAAATACAAACTTTTACGGCTGTAACATCATCAGTTTTTGAGAGATAAGTATCCTTATAAAAAATAATTCAACTCCTTTTCACCAGGTGGGAGGACCTTGTTAATTTGATTTCCCACAAACAAATGTGTGCTCCTTTATTTTTAAAGGAGATTCCAAATACCAATTTTCACGTCTGCAACATATTTAGTTTTTGAGATATAAGTATCCTCATAAAAAGAATGCTTCAATTCTTACAGCCCCCACCCCGTAATGTGAATTTTCCAAAAATAAAAAAATACGTATTTCCTTATTTTTAAAGAACACTCCAAATACCAATTTTCACGTCTGTAACATCTTCAGTTCTTGAGATATCGGTATACAGTAAAAATAATCAACTCCCTTCTCAGTCCTTTTTATCCCCCTCTTCAGCGTTTTTCTGAAAACATAAAAGTACATGTTTCTTTACTTTAAAAGATTAAAAATATGAATTTTCATGGCTGTAACATGTAAAGTTTTTGAGATATACTGTAGATAATACCAATATAAATGGTCCGTTATTGGACATTATATATTTTCCAGCTAACTCATTCCTGGTTGCCAGCGTTTTGCCCCGGTGTGCTGAGTTGGGATCATCAGTTGGTAAATAGCACACCCACCAAGACACATGGCTAGTGCATACCACTGTGTAGGCTACTTGGAACCATACTGTAGATTTAGTCCTTTTTTAAATTCACCCCTTTTGTCACTCCTGTTCACACCCCCCCCCCCCCCCCAAATAAATTGGATTTTCCAAAAATAAGAAAAAGTATGCTGAAATATTTGTCCTCCACGGTATGCACTAGCCATACGTCTTGGTGGGTGTGCTATTTACTAAATGATGAGCCCAACTTAGCACACTGGGGAAAAAAGCTGGCAAACAGGAATGAGTTACCTGGAAAATTTATAATGACCAATAACATACCATTTATATTGGTATTATAAATTTACTCATTCGGGACAAATATTTCAGGGTTCCTATGGGAATCAACATCTATATCATACTGTGGATATTCTCATTTTTTTAAATTCACCCCCTTTCTCAGTTCCCCTTAAGTGGATTTTCCGAAAACAAATGATCTGTGTTTCTTTACTTTTACAGGAGATTTCCTATATCAATTGTCACATCTGTAATGTGTTATTTTTTTTTTTTTTCTATACTGTAGATTTATTCCTTTTTTAAATTCACCCCTTTTGTCATTCCTGTTCACCCACCCCCCCTCATTAATTGGATTTACCAAAAATACAAAAATAGGCCTACGTGTTTCTTTATTTTTAAATGAGATTCCAAATACCAATTTTTACGTCTGTAAACTGTTGTTTATGAGATATAGATATACACTTTTAAAGAACAGATTACAGCTGACTAATTGAGACTTCTCTGCAATGTTTTGGTTTCTCGTTCGAGACTAAAGAACAGAAGAAAATTAATAAAACCATCCCAATCAGGTTAATCCAGCCTGTTTCATTAACCTGTGAGTGGTCGCTATATGAGATTTTCTCTCACATTACTTTTTATTGTGATATTACTTCACAGTGATGAAAGGGAGGTGACTGTTCCCTCTCCTAGCTGAGTTTATAACTGTCGTGAGTAGAGCGATTCACATTTGAAGGGTAAGCACATCCTCCCCTAGTCAGAACAAAGGTTCCTTTGTGTCCGTGTGAGCTGCGTAAGAGTTTCTCTCATCGTGCAAGTAATGACGTTGGTGTTACGTTGAAGTGTAGCAGGAAACTTACTCCTGTTGTATGCGTTAGTATTTGTATTATGAGCACTTCTTGTTTTTGAAAATGTTATTGTGTTCAGAAACCTTGCTTTGTACGTAAATATTACTAGATATAATGCGTGAGATATTTTATTTTTTACAACTTCAGGAGGGAAGTTATTTTTATGTACATTGTATATGTTAATTTAAGTAGTAATTTGTGTCTTTAATAAACAGCTAATCATTTCATTTTTATCTAAAATATGTCCGTCTCCATGGCTAAATTGTTAACGTGCTGGCCTTTGATCACAAGTGTGCCGGATTCGATTCCCGGCAGGGTCGGGAATTTTAACCTTAATTGGTTAATTTCACTGGCGCGGGGGCTGTCGTCTTCATCATCATTTCATCCTCATCATGATGCACACGTCGCCTGCGAGCGTCAAATCGAAAGACCTGCATCTGGCGAGCCGAAATTGTCCAGGTACACTCCCGGCACTAAAAGCCATACACCATCTCATTTCGTTTCATTTATCTAAAATATATAAGGTAGAACTTGCGTTTCATTTCAGTAGTAAATATCAGCCTTACGCCCACAAAACTGTGAAAAATGTCATATGTGAGAGAAAGTCTCATGCGCGACCAAACACGTTACATTTCGGCTACCGATCACAAGCGGGTTGAAGCTAATCCTATCCGTAATCTTTCGCGATATTATGAAAAGTGTTACTGTATACTAACGTAAGAAGACAATGACATAATTAACCTAACCTAACAAAGATATTATTATTTCAGTAATGCTCTTACCTTAACAGCATTCAAAACGCGAGTGCTATTTACATAGAGTTTCAAAGCAGCACCAAGAAAAAGTGAATCAATACCCAAAATTACTATCTCGCCCACATAATCCATGATATTCAGATATGCCCTTCAACTAAAATACATCTGAAATTGTATCCAACCTAGGTACATCACCCAGCCCTTTTTACGGTCGAAAAAAGAGTTATCCTGCATCAAGTGCTGCCAACAAAGTTATATATATTTACCGAATTGAATTTAGACACCAGGGAGTTAAACACAGAAGGTACGCTTGGCAACACTGTATGTATCAGCAAATACAGTAGAGACAATACACGACACTTACGGATTTCGCCTTGCTAAAATGGGAGACAATTCGACGGTGGCGCTCCTAGTGACTTGACCTGAACAAATCGCGCTAAATTCAAATATCAATGGAAATGTATATACGGAAATGGATAAATAAATTACGTCTAGAAAGACAGTGGTATTGAGATATTAACTTCGAAGTTGCTAAAGCAATTCTAGATAAATGAATGAAGAATTATTTAAAAGGTTATTATTCAAAGACTGAAATTAGACATATAAAGAAGGTGTGAAATGGCTTGATCTTTCATTTATGCATTACTTTTTTAGCTTTAGCATACCTGCCTGAAATCTTACGGTTGGATTTGTCTTTTTTTCTCATTTAAAAACAATGTATCATCACATTAAGACATTTGTCAATACAAATATCGGCACATTCCTTACACATATGATGCAATGAATTAACATTGAATAGCTGGACAATTTTCCTCTTAACATGAAGCCTACTAACAGAAAGAAAATCTATAAAATCCCGGCTTTAATCTGAGAAGAGGGATAAAAGAAAGAAAAGTTTGAAAATGTTGTCGATAGTGATGCTTTGAGGAATATTTACGTACAATTAGAGTAAAAATGTAACATACCCTTGGCTGTATAGTCGAGGATTTTTAAAGTCGCTGGCCTGGAAATGATCTGAACAGATCTTATAATTCTTATACAAGCGTAACGTCCCTTCTTTCTTGTACACTTTATCCAAATCGCTTCTGTGACATTTCAAAACCCACAGATCACACCTACAACAACACATCGGTATTGAAGGTTAACTGCTGCACTATACAATAAAAATGCGTATTATATTTTAAGCCCGTTAAAACATGGGTCGAGCAGGTCAGAAGATTATGAAGTACTATAAAAATCTCTGTCACTGGAAGAATATATATGCAAACCAGTAGCGGCTTTTCAGGTGCATCAGGTACAGCCCAGCTGCACTAACATTTCTTAAAACAATTGTCTATCATTTTCTGTATCCCTACATTTTCTGTTTAAAACATATTCGTTGAAAAAACCGAAGAGTGCGCTCTATATGTTGTGATTACTCAACATGCGTAGCGCTCATAGTTAAGCAAGCACCGCTGTTCGCTTCACTTACGAGAGCTGCGGACTGAGTGCAGCCCTCTCAATGCTCACAGCAGTGCGGGCTGACTTGTGACGTGTAACACAACGGTTGCCATGACAACGCTCAAGACTGTCATGAGTACGCATACGGTTGTATTTTGCGTGGTGCAGCCCAGCGAGTCTCTGGGATATTCGGCTGCTTGGCTCGAGCTGGGACGATATTATCCGAATCCAACCGAACGCGTAACCCGCCCTCTCTGCTTAGGTTGAACACATGCGGGCTCCTACAGCATTGCTGCCAATATTAGTATCTCAATCTCACGCTAAAACACAATCAAACAAAGACACATTTACTAGTATATTTTGTTGCGAGAGTTGTGGCTACTGTTACACCAGCTGTAACAAGAAGCTTCTTATAAATTTGAACGTGTGGTGCACGGAGTATTCTTTCATAGTGAAAATAAATGCCCGTTGTTATAATGTGAATCGTGGCCGTGTGGCGGATTAATTGTGAGTGAACTGTAAATAACATAAGCGCATTTGAAGAGCATTTAGTAGCACAGCTCACACGGTGAGCTCTTGGCGTTTTCATAGTTGTTATGTGAAGCGTAGAATAATTATTGTTGTATGGATGTTTCGAGAGGAAGTGCGTTTGAAATTCATTAGGGATATAAATATGTAGTATTATAGTATTTAAATCTTTTCTTATAGTGTGAAAGAATAGTGTTCCCTCCAAAGCGTGCTTTAACATGGAACCCTCCGTGAATTTAGTTTGTATTTTAAGAGAAACTCCATTTTCGAAATGGAAGGAGGAGGATAAAAGAGAAATTTTATCAGTCAATCGTCCCCAGCCAGATTTGACTTATCAGAAAATAACAGGTACTGCCTCCGGAAAGATGCACACACGAACTTTCCAAGTATCTTGGTATAGTAGTTATCCGTGGTTATGCGGTAGCCATTACTTGCAGAAACACTTTTGTTGGCCTTGTCTTATTGTTGGAGTGAAACAGGGAGTCTGGAATCACACAGGATTTGAAAATATGTCCTGTGCTACTAGGTCTTTCCAAAAGCACGAAGGTTCCTCGGAGCATATGAAAATGCCGCGGGATTTAAAGAACTTAAGAAGAATCAGAATCAAATTGCTGACGCTTTAAGAAAAAATGCTCGTCTATACATCACAACATGTAATGAGAATGTGAGGCTTAACAGACTTTTCATGCGATTGCAAATCGATGCAGTTTTATTTCTTTCTAAGCAGAAAATGACATTTAGAGGCCATGATGAGCGCGGCGACTCCTTAAATAGAGGGAATTTCAAAGTACTGTTGAAACTTCTAGTTTCCAACAGCTCATTAGAAATGCAGCAGCATTATGCTTCTATAAAGAAAGTTTTTAGGCAGAATCGAAAACTATACAATGTGAGTTAATATACTGCATCTATACCTTCATTAGGGATGCTGTGAAAGAAGAAATTTTAGAAACCTCTTTCTTTTCAATTCAGGTCGACGATTCAACTGATATCACAAAGAAATCGCAATGTTCGGTGATACTTCGGTATATTATCCACAAAGGTGCGCTAGTTGAACGCTTTCTTGGTTTTTTAAAAGTTAGTTCGGATCGTATGGCGATTACTTTATTCAGCTTGCTGCAGACTGTAGGCTATTGAGTGAAATTTCCTACAAAACTAAATTGATTGCCCAGTGTTATGACGGAGCTAGTGTCATGGCAGGTCATCTAAATGGTCTTCAAACTTAGGTCAAGGAGGATGCCCCTCAAGCACTATTTGTACATTGTTCGGCACACTGATTAAATCTAATGGTACAGCAAAGTATTACCAACATATCAGAGTGCCGTTTTTTTTGCGAGTCTTGGTGGTATTCTTTCATTTATTCATTTATCAGCCAAAAAACTTTCGTCGCTGATTCAGTAATTGCGAAGCGAATACCATCTGGTGTGGATACACGTTGGTCGTCACATGGGAAACGTTTGAGCGTGGTTGTCGAGGAGTGGGAGGGATTGAAATAAATTTTTGAAAGACTCATGTACGATCCTCAGTCAGACGAAAAAACCATTCGCCAATCAGAGGGGTTGTTTAATAATTTTAATAGCTTCCAGTTCACATTTTTTTCAATGACATTTTTGAGCTTGCTAATATATTATTTAACGTGCTTCAAAAGAAGTCTCTGGACGTGTAGTTCTGCCTCTCAAAAGTAAGACCCACACGGCAACTGATAGTAGGTAAAAGGAATAAAGAAACATTTAAAACCAGTTTTCGTACGGCTGAGAAGAAAACCAAAATTGAATTAAAAAGACATTCTGGTCTAAAAACAGAAAGTGAAAATTTTCCAAAGTATCGAGTGCTTTATTTTCAGATACTGGATTTAGTCTCCGTAGAGACTGATACAAGATTTCAAGATATGCAGAAGCTCCAATTTCTTTGCTTAGGGGATAGCTCTAAGTTTGAAAAAATTTCTCAAATCCTCCCTCTTGATGGTCTAGAGAACTTAAAAATCTCTTAACCCACGACATTTGACACACACAGGTTAAAAAATGAACTTCAGTTTATCTATTCTGATTCCACCTACAAAAATAAGTTACCAGTTTAGAGGAAATAATTCTGTCGCTCAATAAAAATGAACTCACGGACGTTTTCAAAGAAGCGTATAAAATATTTTATTTAATACTTACCATACCGTCTACCAGCTCTTCAGTAGAAAGAAGCTTTTCGTGCCTTAAGCGGATAAAAACCTACTTAAGGAATTCAACATCGCAGGAGAGGTTGACTGCGCTGGCAACCATATCCCTGGATAAGTCACTGCTCAGCGACTTGATGGATACAATGCCCTTTTACGATGACATGAATGACAAGTTCGCTGCTTCAAAGGACCGAAGAATAGATTTAGCATACAAGCAATAGACGTTACCGAATGTAATATTTGTTTTTTAGTTAATGTTATACTTACAGTGTGCATTTTAAAGTAATTGCATGAAAATTACACAGCGGATATTTGTAGACCATTATCATACCAAAAGATCTCCCCGATCCCTTATCTCCTCCTAGCTAGATTATCCAACACACCTATTCAAAACGTAGGCTACACATTTACTGCAGATGCCAGTGCTGGGCTGCACCAAACTTAGAACCCACGAGCCGCCACTGATGCAAACACAATATTACTTACATGTTCTTGTCACGAGGGAACCTGAAGAACGAGCGCGCATTTTTCTCTACTTCGTAATTACTGCAGCCAAACACAGCACATACCTTTCCCCTCATGTTGAGAGGAGATATCAAGGAATGACACACGCTACTATTTAATTATGTCAACTCACTGAAAACGCATAAATAACACCAAAAACTTCACACAAATATACACGTGCTCTTATGACAGAATCAGTACCGTTCAGGTCTATCCGCTAGAGTGAGCTCCAATAGCTGTCCCTCGATATCTCGCTCAGTGTCGTGTATTGTGTCTACTGTATTTGGTATCACCAGTCAAGCGGCGGCCGAGAGAGAATAGGGGACGTGTCCGATTTCGAATGACTTCGCCCATATTCACTACATTTAGACCAACGCAATGATTCGTAAAATGGTACTAAGAAACACACACATCAGTAAATGAATTCACTGAAGTTAGAAATGTACATTTTACATGAATAAAAAGAAAACACTTTAAGAACAATACTCACAAGCTCGATTATTGTGGAGCGTTGACAGCTTCCTCCGCTTTGTGTTTTTACCCTCACTGTTGACATAACTCGTGTTCTTCATCTGCTTTCAGCACTTACTTAACACGATATTGGAAAATGTAGACAATAAACAATCTATCGCACCATTATTGTCACGCCCACAATGACGGCGTTCAAACCAGAACTGTTGATTGTCATCTCTTCCTAAAGCAGCTTGGGGTAGAGAGAACAGAAAATCTTTATAATTTTCACAACCCAGGTGGTCTTCGTATACCACTGTTCTGCAGACACACACACAATACAATGTGATGACACCATTAACCCACCTCTCTGAAGTTCTTCAAAATAGAGATCACCTGTTTCATTACTTGCAGGAGACCTAAACAAATGGCACAGCTTATCCTTCTGGATATTGTCTTTAGTGTATACCCAGAAATGTATAGCATATTACGCTGACATCTCAAAATACCCACCAAAAAAATTACATGATAAATGTGAGTCTAACTTGTTTATTACTTCCATATTGAGCCCATCTTGACAGTAAATAATTTGCTTTCACAGTCCCAAGCGAAACTTTTTGAGTAGGGCCTAACTCTTTTTTCTTTTAGTGCAAATAATAATAATAATAATAACAATAATAATAATAATAATAATAATAATAATAATAATAATAATAATAATTGCTTTACGTCCCATTAACTACTTTTACGGTTTTAGGGAGGCGTCGAGATGCCGGAATTTCGTCCCGGAGGAGTTCTTTACGTGCCAGTAAATCTACTCACACGAGGCTGACGTATTTGAGCACCTTCAAATACTACCGGACTGAGCTAATATCGAACCTGCCAAATTGGGGTCAGAAGCCCAGCGCCTCAACCGTCTGAGCCACTCATCCCGCCCCTTTTAGTGCAAAGTTCGAATTGTTCCCTTAAAATATGAGGCAAGACAAAGTGTGAGCTTTCACCACACGATATTCTATGAGACTGTGAAGTATTTTAATAGATTTATTTGTGCATCATCATTTAACACCAACACTACAAGAAGTGGTTCCTATATAATTTAATAAATATGCATTTAGTTGAGACCACTTTGATATTTTACTATTTGCTAAACATGTCATTTCTTTTACCAACACCTGATAACATATACAGTGATATGTCTTGGTGAATTTTCAGTAAATGGGTTACATTTGTCATATCATCCATCTTCTTGTTTACCGTACCCTACTCTACATTTCCAGGCTCCTACCTCCAGGATCTTTTCTTTTAACACTTTTCGATGACAAATATTTTGGTACATTTGGGAAAATAATTGGACTTGCATCAGGGAGAAGCTCATTAGGTTTAGGTGGTAGTATAGTTACGTTGACTTTACCATCACAAATTTTATCCCTTGTTGAAAAACTTTCGTGGGTGACATGTTTTATGCATACGACTGAATCTTTCCCAGGTTCCCAATTATCCCGTTTAAAATGACAAATCCATTTTTGTTTTAATTCTTCGTCTGAAAGAAAAATAACAAGGCAACAAAACCCTTTTTAATGCTATAGTTGTTACTATACATGGGAACACGACATTTTCTGGGCAACTGCAAATACACGAAACATTTTATTAATAAGCCTAATTCAGTCAGCACCATCACAAATAATAACGTTATTGATTTAACGTCCCACTAACTAATTTTACGGTTTTGGGGAGGAGCCGAGGAGCCGGAATTTCGTCCCGGAGGAGTTCTTTAACGTACCAGTAAATCTACCAACACGAGGCTGACGTATTTGAGCACCTTCAAATACCACCGAACTGAGCTGGGCTTAGAAAGCCAGCTCCACAGCCCTGGTTAGCCTCCACATTATTTCGATAATAGGCTCTACCTATGCTTATTCTATCAATTATCTTGTTATATATACTCGAACACAATCGTGAAAAAGTAAACGAAACACGACACGAAGTTCACTAGACATCAACATACACGGCCTCCATTGGACGTTGCCAAACTTACATGTAACTGTAGTAGGCTATGCCAGGGAGTATAAAACAGTCCTCGTAAGTTAAAGCTAATATATACCTATATATATTGCTAGTTGCTTCAAATCGCACCGACACATATAGGTCTTATGGCGACGATAAGCAAATACTTTAATAGAGGGACCAGAGACTCTCAACTTGGGAGCGTAGGTTGGCGACCACAGTTCACTTTGCTGAGTTTGGTATTGCTTCCATTTCCTTCACATTTACTATCCGACCTTCCTTGGTCAACTCTTGTTCTTTTCTGACCCCGACTGTATAAGGTTACGACTTCTAGGGAGTAGTTCATTTTCACGCCCTTCGTGGCCCTTCTCCTTCTATAACCAACACATTCATTTTTAGACGTGTCGGACATCTTCCATATTTTCCCTCGTATTAGAGGTACCAGAAAATGGTTGCCCAGTTATACTTCCTCTTAAAAGAGTAAACAGCCCCACCACCACCCCCTACCACGGATGCATTCTACCACTTCCACCCGTAGGGGTTTGTATATAATAAATATATAAAACATCAATGGCCACGAGCTATTTAAATATATACCGTTGTTCTTACAAATTCTTGCGTTGCTTTGGCCTTTGTCACTACTATTCCCTAATTACAGCTTCTCATTTCCGAAACCTTAATAAAACAGGTATGGTACGTTGCTAAGTTATCCTCCCCCTCCGGTGTTTTGGTTGAATGGTCAGCCCTCTCGTTTCGGGGGAGGTGCGTAAAAGAATTATTATTATTATTATTATTATTATTATTATTATTATTATTATTATTTGTAGTAGTATTATAGTAGTAGCAGTAGTACGGTAGTATAATAGTAGTAACGGGCAAGTTGGCCGTGCAGGTAAGGACGCGCAGTTGTAGGCTTGCATTCGGGAGATAGTGGATTCGAACCCTAATGTCCGCAGCCCTCAAGATGGTTTTCCGTGGTTCCCCATTTTCACACCAAGAAAATGCTGGGGCTGACCCCTAACAAAAGACCTCGGCCGCTTCTTTCCTATCCTATCGTCGCCATACAACCTATCTGTGTCGGAGCGACGTAAAGCAAATTGTAAGTAGTAGTAGTATTATTATTACTACTAATTTCAGGGAGCCGGCTCAGCGGGATTTTAGTCGCGTCTCTTAATCCATGCAGCTTGGGGGCTATGTATGTGTGTTCGTCTTAATACACACATTACACGACAAACCACCACAGAAACACGCAATAGTGAAAACATACTTCCACATAGATTTGACGATAGGAAAGGCAACCGGCCCCAAAACTAGGCTAAATTCATTCATAGTGCTGGTTCCAAGTAGCTGGGAAAGAGTAGAGTGTCTGGGTGGATACTCAAAAGAATTTGGCTTTCAAATTTCAATCAATCAATCAATCAATCAATCAATCAATCAATCAATCAATCAATCAATCAATCAATCAATCAATCAATCAATCAATCAATCAATACTGATCTGCATTTAGGGCAGTCGCCCGGGTGGCAGATTCCCTATTTGTTGTTTTCCTAGCCTTTTCCTAAATGATTTCAAAGAAATTGGAAATTTATTGAACATCTCTCTTGGTAAGTTATTCCAATCCCTAACTCCCCTTCCTATAAATGAATATTTGCCCCAGTTTGTCCTCTTGAATTCCAACTTTATCTTCATATTGTGATCTTTCCTACTTTTATAAACGCCATTCAAACTTATTCGTCTACTAATGTCATTCCACGCCATCTCTCCGCTGACAGCCCGGAACATACCATTTAGTCGAGCAGCTCTTCTTCTTTCTCTCAATTCTTCCCAACCCAAACATTTTTGTAACGCTACTCTTTTGTCGGAAATCGCCCAGAACAAATCGAGCTGCTTTTCTTTGTATTTTTTCCAGTTCTTGAATCAGGTAATCCTGGTGAGGGTCCCATACACTGGAACCATACTCTAGTTGGGGTCTTACCAGAGACTTATATGCCCTCTCCTTTACATCCTTACTACAACCCCTAAACACCCTCATAACCATGTGCAGAGATCTGTACCCTTTATTTACAATCCCATTTATGTGATTACCCCAATGAAGATCTTTCCTTATATTAACACCTAGATACTTACAATGATTTTAAGACCTAGCGAATGCTACGTCTAATATAATGCTCGTTTGAAGGTTTATGAAGTAGTATTCCATATTTTAAAATTTCATTCTTAATAATTATGATTGTTCGATTATTTTAAAGAATATTTCCAATGAGTGGAGACGCATTTATCTGAACTGTAGGTAGCATAGATAAGTATGCAGTTCCTGGGCTTGTCACACCTACACGCTAGGTGTCACCACCGTCGCTATTGGCACTCTGCTCACTGCTGTTGAGATAGAGCTGTCCGGTATTACAGAAGTGTAGGAAAGTATTTGGTTAGAGCATTGCCAGACTACACTAAGGCCGTGACCCTGAAACTTGGCAACACTGTTTTGCTACTCCTTGGAGCCTTGCTTGTAAGGTATGGGAAGTTAACCTTCAGTTATGTTGTCTCAAATAAAACGTTGCTGGAAGCGCAGTTTTCATTGGATACTTAAAAAAGGTGAAGATTAAAATAAATACGTCAATGTAAATACGAGAATAAACAAATATATGGTTACAACTAGAAAAAACAATACAATCCTATGTCCATGAAAATCCAATTTTAGCATTGGGTATCAGCTTACAACACAATCACCCCGGGGTCATCAGTTTTCTTTTCCTGTCAGAACTCGTAACCATAGCATCAGCATCATTAGCATGTTTTGTATAGTTGTTGATTAAAATATTTGCAAAATGGGGCAAAGATAGGCAGAGAAGTTCATAAAGATGTTTCTCACAATATGAGCAGCACTCCCTTGTATCACTTACACTTTGCCTAGCAAGCTGAATCAGTACGCACTTCTGATTCTTACTACGAAGGAATGCTACTTCATCCTCCTCAGAGATTAAAATCTGCATTATCTTGTATACACTTGTGCACACGTTTAAGGACAATTCTGATGGGAATGATAACCCACCTCTGTTTAACCTATTAAACATGTCAGTTTCCGCTGTTTCATTTGATATGTTCGAGATACAATTAAGTTTACTGCCTAGCTTAAAATCTACACAACCTAAAATATAAATGACAGAAAACATGTTATCGAAGTCTACTTCTTTTTCATTTACCGTACTTTAACTGGCACACTGAAAAAATCACTGCATACAGGCCCTATTTATTTCGTCAGTTATGTTCAATGAATCTGAAGTCCGGCTCCATTGCTAAATGGTTAGCGTGCTGGCCTTTGGTCACAGGGGTCCCGGGTTCGGGAATTTTAACCTTAATTGGTTAATTTCGCTGGAACGGGGGCTGGGCGCATGTGTCGTCTTCTTCATCATTCCATCCTCATCACGACGCGCAGGTCACCTACCGAGATCGATAGCTGCAGTCGCTTAAGTGCGGCCGGTATCCAGTATTCGGGAGATAGTAGGTTCGAACCACACTGTCGGCAGCCCTGAAGATGGTTTTCCGTGGTTTCCCAATTTCACACCAGGCAAATGCTGGGGGTGTACGTTAGTTAAGGGCATGGCCGCTTCCTTTCCACCCCTAGCAACTTCCCTGTCACATCATCGCCGTAAGACCTAATTGTGTAGGTGCGACGTAAAGCAAAAAAGAAAAAAACAGGTCGCCTACGGGAGTCAAATCAAAAGACCTACATCTGGCGAGCCGAACTTGTCCTCGGACACTCCCGGCACTAAAAGCCATAGGCCATTTCATTTCACTGAATCTCAAGACTGAAATGTATGGCATCATTCTTAATTAGAATCATGGTTGCTGGAGCACGAAGGAACACAGCAATGCCTTGGCATCTAAAATTAAGCCTAGCTTTGGTTGTGGTTGTCATACTTGTGCAACGTAAAATTAAATAACACAATCATGCTGCACTTTTAAAGACTGCAATTTGAAAAATACAAACACAGAATGACTTTAAAAACGATGTGGATTGTCACTATTATACATACCCTGCAACATGATAAAGCTCACCTTTGCCGTAAATTAATGTCGTTCCAGGATTAGAAATAGTGTGTAGGTTAATTTTTAAAACTATAACACACATAAAATATATTCAGTATACTCTGAATTAATGACATCAAGTTAATTCACGCACAACACAAAGTATAATGATACACCACGTTAAACTTGTTTACAAATTACGAACACAAAGTCACAGGCTTGACTCCAAGCGACATTGTCGGATCTCCATTTTCATGGCCTTATTATGTAGTCCGGCCATGGTTAAAATAAACATTGTGGCAAGTCAAAATAGCAGCTGCTGTATCAAAGGCAAGTATGTCTGAACACCTCACAATTAGCAGGAATATTTAAGAAAACAAATATGAACGCACTTTTTTTAACTGATACCTGATACTACATTTTTTAACAATTTGCTTTACGTCGCACCGACACATATAGGTCTTATGGCGACGATGGGATAGGAAACGGCTAGGAGTGGGAGGGAAGCGGCCTTGGCGTTAATTAAGTAACCGCCCCGGCATTTGCCTGGTGTGAAAATGGGAAACCACAGAAAACCGTCTTCAGGGCTGCCGACAGTGAGATTCGAATCCACTATCTCCCGGATGCAAGCTCATAGTTGCGCGCCCCTAACCGCACGGCCAACTTGCCCTGTGATACTACTTTAGAACAAGGTAGGGCAGTGCAAATTTTATTTCAACGCTGGCTAGATGACAGCACCATCGTTATTGTATTATATTGCAATGCTTTAACGGAGCACTATCTTGTCTTATTCTAGTACGAAGTAGTTAATAGTTGTAGAAATTTAGCAAATTGTGTGTGTGTGTGTGTGTGTGTGTGTAACCTGTAATTTAGGACTGCGTGAAAGAATAAATATCTATTTTTAATATTGTTAATAAAATATCAGTAGGTTTGTTGATAAAATACTTAGAAAGACGGATATTAAAAAGAGTCGTAACTTCGGCAGCGGTTATAGTCTACTAGTGTAGGCATTTGACAGGGTATTTCAAACAGCACCATCGTTATTGTATTATATTGCAATGCTTTAACGGAGCACTATCTTGTCTTATTCTAGTACGAAGTAGTTAATAGTTGTAGAAATTTAGCAAATTGTGTGTGTGTGTGTGTGTGTGTGTGTGTGTGTGTGTGTGTGTGTGTGTGTGTAACCATAGAAGATGGCGTCAGCGAAGGATGTAAGTGAAGATAGCTCCCGGTTCTCTTGCGAAATAATCGGGAATAAATGTGGTGTAAACAAGAAGCGAGTGAAGAATGGTATCCAGTGTGAAAAGTGTTTAATTTGGTACCATTTTGAGTGTATATGTAGTGCTGGTTTTGCTAAAAATGAAGATACTTGGACTTGTGTTAGCTGTGGCGAGAGCAATTTGAATAGCGGTAGCAAACCTAGGCCTACAACGGTCAACGAATCGCTGGCGTCTCATTACTTGGAGGATGGAGGTAATGATAATGTACTTGTAATTCTCTCTTTATTGCAACAGGATTTACAAGCATTAAAAGCGGAGAATGAGATTTTAAAGGAAAAGGTACGTTTACTGGAATCGAAAGTACCGGTACCAGTAAACACTCAGAACACAGGTGGCTCCGAGAATTCTAGCGCGTGGTGTCAAGTTGCTTCAGATTCTAGGAGGAAAAGTGTGCAGTTTAATAAGGACAACTTTGTAATTGACACCAAAAATAGATTTTCAGCCCTGAGGGAAGTAAGCGATACGCAAGGTATCCGTATAGGAAGCAGTCAAACGTATAGCGCAAAATCCGTTACGAGAAGCGGCAAAGTTAGGCCTAAAATCCCACACAGTGCACCGGCGAAAGTGTCGAACATTCTTATATTTGGTGATAGCCAGGCGAGGGGAATTGCGGAGAAAATGGTCAATGAAAATATTGCAGCATAGGCAGTCATCTATCCTGGGGCCCTAATGAAGAAGGTATTGGAAAACACGGAGCAGGCGGCAAGAAATCTCGGAAGTCGTGATGCAGTAGTGATCATCGGCGGGACGAACGACGTAGCTCACAACGACGCTAAGAATGTTATTTCTGAACTTAAATGTATACTAGGTAAGCTGACTCACACTAACATCTTTGTAGTGAACGTGCCCCACAGGCATGATTTGATTAGAGACTCGTGTGTGAACATTGAAGTGGACAAAGTTAATACAGATATGGTTAAAATTTGTAAACATTTTCGTAATACACAGGTAATTGATAGCAGCAGTTTCGAGAGACACTGTCACACAAAGCATGGCCTTCATCTAAACAATTCAGGTAAACGAAAGATAGCAAATATTGTTCTAGATGTTATTAATCTTAAGATATGTACTGTAAAAAAGGCAACTCCCTTGAGTTATAATACTGACCAGGAAAACTAGAAGCTGGCTCAGCCAACTAGAAAATGAAACTCAGGAAATTAAGGAATTTCAAGTTACCCAATTGCAACAGTCAATTTCTATGGAGGAAGGGGGTCTGAGATTGCTCTTAGTAAACTGTCAGAGTGTAGTAAATAAACAATTAAAATTCAGTACATTGATGGAATCTTATGAGACTGGTGTGGTGATAGGAGTGGAATCGTGGTTGAGAGAAGGGGTGGGTAATAGAGAAGTATTTCCAGAAGGGTACACAGTCTATCGTAGAGACCGAGGAGATAAAAAGGGAGGGGGGTGTTTATTCTGGTGAAGGAAACATATTGTTCACATGAATGGTTTACCGATGAAAGGGATGAAATATTAGGGATAAAATTAGTTTGTCATAATATGAAGGAGTTGGGAATTATAGGAACATACAGGCCTGGAAGAGAGGAAAGAGACATGGAAATATTTGAGAAAATAATAGATTATACGCATAAAAACAATAATAATGATGTGGTAATAATTGGGGGAGATCTAAACTTGCCTGAGGTTGAATGGAATGGAGCTGCAAGTGAAGCCCATGAACAGAAACTGGCAAATAAGTTAATTTGGGAGGGAGGATTTACACAAGTAGTACAAGAACCGACTCGTCTCAATAACTTACTAGATGTATTCTTGGTTAAACCATGGGAAATTGTTGATAAAACTGAGGTAATTGAAGGAATAGGTGACCATAAGGCTATAATAATGGATGTAGGACTGGTACCAAAAAGGCTTAATAAGAGGGTCACACAAGGCAAGAAATTGTACAGAAAAACTAAAGTTGATGAATTTGGGACTTACCTTAAATCACAATTCAGTTGTTGGATAAGTGAAGGGAGTAATGTGGATACACTTTGGACTAAATTCAAAGGAATCGTTTGGGAAGGAGAGAAGAGATTTGTACCTGTTAAGAAGGGTAAAATGACCTCAGACCCTGTATATTATACAAGGGAAATAAGAAAATTTAAAAAAATGTAGAATAGTAAACAGGAAAATCAAAGAAGGTAGGGAAAGTAGAGAAAGTAGAAAACAGCTAATGAGGGAACTGAATAGAGTGAAAAAGGAAGCAAAAGAGAATTATATGAATGGCATTCTTCAAGAGCGTAATGGCCACAAAGGGAAATGGAAAAAGCTGTATTCATATATCAGGAATCAAAAAGGAAAAGGAATCCAAATTCCTACAATGTTGGGAGAAGGGGGTGAACACTATTTAACAGATACTGAGAAAGCAAACCTCTTTAGTAGGGAATTTAGAGATTCAGTAGATGATTATCAGGAGTTGGAAACCGAAACAGAAGTTACAGAGGGACAGACACAGAGGGAAACAAGAAGCTTCTCGTTCACAAATGAAGATATTTTCAGAGAAATCCAACTGCTTCAGCAAGGAAAAGCAGCAGGAAGGGATCAAATTACTGGGGAGGTGATAAAGACAATGGGGTGGTACATAGTGCCTTATTTAACATTTCTCTTTGACTATGTCATAAATAATAGTGTAATACCAAAGGAATGGAAGGAATCTATAATAATACCAATTTATAAAGGAAAGGGTGATAAAAGGAAACCAGAGAACTACAGACCAATCAGCCTGACCAGTATAGTTTGTAAAATACTGGAGAGTTTAATATCAAAGTACATCAGAGGGATATGTGATGATAAAAATTGGTTCATGAGGAGCCAGTATGGATTTAGAAAGAAATTTTCTTGTGAGGCACAACTGGTGGGATTTCAGCAGGACATATCAGATCAGTTAGATTCAGGAGGCCAGTTAGATTGCATGGCCATAGATCTTTCCAAAGCCTTTGATAGAGTGGAACATGGAATATTATTTAAAAAAATTGGAGGGAATAGGATTGGACGTAAGGGTTACACGTTGGGTAAAACATTTCTAAATTCAAGGGTTCAGAAAGTCAAAGTAGAAATTAACGTATCGCAGGAAGAGAAAGTTTGGAAGGGAATTGCACAGGGTAGTATAATCGGTCCGTTACTTTTCTTAATATACGTAAATGATTTTGGGAACAATATAACATCAAAAATAAGATTGTATGCAGGTGACATAATTGTTTATAGGGAAATAAACAACATTGAGGATTGTTCAGAATTAAAAAGGGGCCTTGAGAGTATCCAACAATGGGTTGAAGAGAATAATATGAAGGTTAGTGGAGGCAAATCAACTGTTACAACATTTACAAACAGGAGTTTTAAAACTGAATTTGAATATACTTTGGATGGGGTAGTTATCCCAAAAGATGGCAAGTGCAAATACTTAGGTGTAAGATTTGAAAGTAATTTGCACTGGAAGGGTCATGTGGATGACATTGTTGGGAAAGCATGCAGATCGTTACATGTCATAATGAGGCTACTTAAAGGATGCAACAAAGAATTAAAAGAGAAAAGTTACTTAAGTATGGTTCGTACATTATTGGAATATGCAAACAGTGTTTGGGATCCTCACCAAGAATACCTAATAAAAGAAATAGATAGTGTGCAGAGGAAGGCAGCAAGATTTGTAACAGGGGATTTCAGGAGAAAGAGTAGTGTGTCAGAAATGTTAAAGAAACTAGGGTGGGAAACTTTAAGTAAGAGAAGGGAGAAAACTAGACTTATAGGTTTATATAGAGCCTATACAGGAGAAGCAGCATGGGGAGATATCCGTGAGAGGCTTCAGTTGGAAAATAATTATATCGGCAGGACTGACCACAAATATAAAATTAGAGGGAATTTTAGCAGAAGCGATTGGGGTAAATTTTATTCATTGGGAAGGGTGTGAAGGAGTGGAACAGTTTGCCAGGGGTAGTGTTTGATCCTTTTCCAAAATCTTTACAGATATTCAAGAAGAGAATAAACAGCAACAGAGAAAATAAATGAAATGTTAGAGGGCATTCGACCAGTGCAGGTTAATGTAAATAAAATATGTGTGTGAATAAATTAATTCCATCCCCTGGTCTAAGGAGTTTGGACAGCCAAAGTAGGGGACTGCCTGTAGGGGTGAAGTACAGTGGGGACTTCGAGGGCCCTGGGACCGCTACGGTAGCTGTGAAGGCCCTTCAGGAACTCTGAAAAGTGATGGTAAAAGGGGCTCTGGTTAAGACGCAGCAGGTCGTTATGCTACTTAGGTTCCAGAATGGGTAAAGAAAAGAAAAAGTAAATAAATGCAATGTAAATTTTAATCTTATACCAGATGTACAGTATCATTTGAAGTAATTCCACATACTGTATATCAGGTGACTATATTTGTAAGTAGTACAGGAGATATAAGTAGAATTTTGTAAACAATGTAAATTTATTAAGGATGAGCTGTGTGTTTAATAGAAAAAATTGTTAGCGTAAATTATATAATATTGTATTATAGGAAAATTTTCTTCTCTTGTTAATTTAATATTTAGTGCTTGACAATAATGTATTTTAGTGTACCATTTGCCACCGAGGTAAACACCTCATTTGCAAATAAAGAGATTTTGATTGATTGATTTTGATAGAAGTTCAACAGTTCCAACTATCACGAAAGTAATAACTTCTTTAGATAACGCGATACAGTTGTAAATTTTGTTTAAAGAAAGGATTTCAACAGAATATACGGTATTTCACTGGCGAAATAGTTAACAGTCGTATTGTTATTGATTATTGTCGCTCATCTTATTCAATTATTGGCATTGTTGGCTACAGTCGTGAACAAAAGTTGTAGTGTCAAGAAAATATCAATAAAAATCAGCCGATTCTTGTATTCCGATCATTCGTATTTTTGAGTAGGCAGTTAAAGTATCCATAATATATATTTCAACGCTGGCTAGCTAATAATCAAGTTCCTACATCCCAAAAATTGCAATTCAATTCCCTGGCGTAGCTTAGACAGAAATAATTTTGAGAAATTAATGTAAACAACCCCACATTTTTCAGCATTTAAGGATACTTTTATTCTCCGTCCCGCGGAGTATAGAAAATAATAGTAATCCACTATCTGTACTAATCACATAACCACATTTCGGTTGAGAATTTTACTGTAGATACGGTATATTAGATAGTATCTTGCCTGTTATATTAATGTGTATTTTTGTGCAAACGGCAGGTTTCATTTCTATTACAGCATAGTAGTATAAAGTATAATAATCTGTCTATGTGTTTAACTTTGTTGGTAATCTTTGAGTACCGTAGTCCTTGCGAATATCTAACTTTAGGCCTAATTGGAATTTTCATTTCTATTTGTGCTTAGTAATAACCTATTGTAATTAGGAAACGTCTGTACGTAGTTTAAATATTATTGTAGTGTATTATAGTAACTTATTAGAAATTAGAGTGCTTATTCTATTATTTTGAGTAGTTTTGCTAATTTCGAACTTTAATTGTAATTTCGTACCTGTTCATGCTTAGTAATAACCTGTTGTAATTAGAATACAACTGAACGTAGTTTAAAATTATTGTAGTGTATTGTAGTATCTGAACGCAGTTTGAGAGTATTGTAGTATATTATAGTATCTTATTAGAACATAGTGTGTTTATTCTATTACTGTGAAATATGTGTGTAGTATAGTATCTGTGGTATCTGTAGTAACTCTCTTACAAGAATTCTGTTGTAATTAGGGTAGACTGAACTGCAGTTTAGAATTGTGTCATTCTTGTGTATTATTCTCTGCTTCCTTAATTAACAGCAATTTTCATCCCGTTAGGGTGTTGTTGGAATAAAACATCGTACAACTAAGTAGTATTGTAGTGTAGTAGTAGCCTATATTAATTACATTACTGTCGTGAGATCTTTGTGAACTATCCTAGACAATATTTCTTTCCTTTCATTTTTATTTTGCACAGAATAAGTTATCTTATTTTCTTTTTCTCTTCATTCTTCAGTAAAGAATTGCTAAAGAGTGCAAGTGTAGGAACTGTGGGTGTGGCCAGGCATTAAAGAGTATGAGGAATGAGTTGGAGATTTTGAGGGAGATAATTAGAAATCTCTCAGAGGAAAGGAAGGAAAGTAGGCCTCCCTTAAACAATGCTCGGAAACAGTAGGTGTAAAAGAGGGATGGTAGGGAAAGGGGGAATTGTAGAAGACAGGTGGTCTGATGTTTTAAGGGGAAGGAGATTGCAAGCTAAGGGCTCTCTTCAGGATAAGAATTCAGGACAGTTGTCTGTGAGAAATCGGTACGAGTCACTACGGGCAGAACAACCGAGGGAAGATGAGAAACAGGGAATTTTTGCTGAGAAGTGTGGAATTAGGATAAAAGGGAATAGGTAGGAAAGGGAAATCTGGAGAATTGGATAGGAAAAGACTGGTGGAACATGGTCATGGGATGGAGAAAAGGCAGGAGGAAGTAGCTTCTGCAACTGCCAGGAAAGATAGGATTGATCAGGAGGGGAAGGGGTCAAATGAGGTGGGTAATGTTGAGGCTTTGCTCATGGGGAATTCCATTGTTAGACATGTCGGGAAAGTGTGTGGAGGAAAGGGTACCAGGGTAGAGTGTTATCCGGGAATTAGGTTCTGGCGGATGTTGAAGAAAGTAGAAGAGAAGGAAGTGGGATAGAGAAGGTGGTAGTGTTTCACGTTGGTACTAACAACGTCAGAAAAGCAGGTATAAATACCAACATAGTTAGGGATGTGTGGGACCTGGTAAATGCAGCACGAGTGAAGTTTAAGGAAGCGGAGATTATCAGTGGAATACTGTGTAGGAGGGATACTGAGTGGAAGGTGATTGGGGATTTAAATGAGACCATCGATTGGGTATGTGGGAAACTGGGAGTGAGATTTCTAAATCCTAATGGGTGGGTAGGAGAAAGGGATCTGTGCTCACATGGCCTTCACTTAAACCACAGTGGTACATATAAGTTAGGAATTTTTAGAAGGATTATAGGGCGGTACATTCAGGGAAACGCTGTGGCCTAGGGAGTGGTGATAAGAGAACAGGGAAATGGTAACCAAGTAGGGATGACATAAAAATTTTAATGCTCAACTCTGAAAGTATCGTGAATACAGGAATAAAATTAAGTAATTTAATAGATTTATCCATACCAGATATTGTAATAGGAGTTGAATCATTGCTGAGAAACGATATAATGAATGCAGAAATTTTCTCACGGAACTGGAGTGTGTATCGTAGAGATAGGATATGAATGGTATGAGAGGGAGTATTCATTCTGGTGAAAGATGAATTTGTAAGCTACGAAAAGGTTAATGACGAGACGCATGAAATTCTAGGTGCAAAGGCTCAGCTCCAAAGACACTAGGCAACTTGATGTCTTTGGAGTGTACAGACCCCGCAAGGGTAGCGCAGACGCAGATACATAATTATTTTATAAGATAATCAGCTATGTGGGGAACGATAACGAAAGGAACGCGATTGTAGCGGGTGATCTCAATTTACCAAATGTCAATTGGGAAGGTGATGCGAACGACAGGAAGCATGAGCAACAAATGGCAAATTAGTTAATATGGGAAGGGCATCTGATTCAGAAAGTGATTGAACCAACTAGAGGGAAGAATATTTTGTATATGGTGCTGGTAAAACCAGATGAGCTCTATAGAGATCACGAAGTGATCACGAAGCTGTTTTTGCGGTACTTAAAAATCAATGTGAAAGAAAGGAGAATATTAAAATTAGGACTATAAGGCAGTACCATATGGCTGATAAAACAGGCATGAGGGAGTTTTTAAAAAGTAACTATGACCTCTGGAAAATGGTAAATAAAAATCTAAACAGACTCTGGGATGGGTTTAAAGCAATTGTTGAGGAACATGAAAATAGGTTTGTACATCTAAAGGTGGCAAGGAATGGTGAAGATCCACTATATTATAACAGAGAAATAAAGAGACTAAGAATGCGGTGCAGGTTGGAAAGAAATAGAGTTAGAAATGGCTGTGGAAGTAAGGAGAAATTGAAGGAACTTACTAGAAAATTGAATCTAGCAAAGAAGTCAGCTAAGGATAACATGATGGCGAGCATAATTGTCGGCCATCCGAAATTGAATGAAAAACGGAAAAGTATGTATAGGTACTTTAAGGCAGTAACAGGTTCCAGGAAGTATATTCCAGGAATCATTAATGAACAAGGGGAGTGTGTATGCCATGATCTTCAAAAGGCAGAAGTATTCAGTCAGCAGTATGTAAAGATTGTTGGTTACAAGGATAATGCTCACATACAGGATTTAACTTATACTAAAGAAGTACTTGTTCAAATTTACCTATGACAACAATGACACTTACAGCAAGATACAAAATTTGAAAACTAGAAAAGCAGCTGGAACTGATAAGGTTTCAAGGGATATACTAAAGACAATGAGTTGGGATATAGTACCATATTTGAAGTACTTATTTGATTATTGTTTGGTTGAAGGAGCTATACCAAGTGATTGGAGAGTTGCTATAGTACCCTCTGTGTGTAAAGGAAATGGTGATAGACATAAAGCTGAAAATTATAGGCCAGTCAATTTGACATGCATTGCATGGAAGCTTTGGGAAAGCGTTCTTTCTCATTATATCAGACATGTTTGCGAAATAAATAACTGGTTTGATAGAAAGGTTTAGGAAAGGTTTTTTCCACTCAAGCTATTCTTGTAGGATTCCAGCTCGTTATAGCAGATATCTTGGATTCTGGAGATCAAATTTACTGTATTGCGATTGACCTGTCTAAGGCATTTGATAGGGTGGATCATAGGAGACTACTGGCAAAAATGAGTGCAATTGGACTTGACAAAAGGGTGACTGAATGGGTGGCTATGTTTCTAGAAAATAGAACTCAGAGAATTAGAGTAGGCGAAGCTTTATGTGTCCCTGTAGTAATTAAGAGGGGAATTCCTCAAGGCAGTATTATTTGACCTTTATGTTTTCTTAGTCAACGGCCGTAGCCGTGTTGAAACACCGGATCCCGTGAGATCTCCGAAGTTAAGCAACATTGGGCGTGGTCAGGAGTCGGATGGGTTGCCACGCGCTTTTGGTGGGGGTAAGGGAATGGAGGAGCGGAAAGGAGCCACACTACCGCACGTAAACTCCGGCTCAGGAGCACCTCTGCGGAGGTTCGGACCTGCCTTCGGGCAGAATAACCCTTACCTTACCTATGTTTTCTTATATATATCAATGATATCTGTAAAGAAGTGGAATCAGTGATAAGACTTTCCTCAGATGATGTTATTCTGTACAGAGTAATAAATAAGTTACAAGATTGTGAGCAACTGAAAAATGACTTCGATAATGTCGTGAGATGGACAGTAGGCAAATGGTATGATGATAAACGGGGTTAAAATTCCGTATGTGATTTTCACAAATAGGAAAAGTCCTCTCAGTTTTAATTACTGCGTTGATGGGGTTGATCCTTTTGGGGATCATTGTACGTACCTAGGTGTTAATATAAGGGAAGATTTTCATTGGGATAATCACAAATATGATTGTAAATAAAGGGTACACATCTCTGCACATGATTATGAGAGTATTTAGGGGTTGTAGTAAAGGTGTAAAGGAGGGGGCATTTAAGTCTCTGGTAAGACCCCAACTAGAGTATGGTTCCAGTGTGTGGGGCCCTCACCAGAATTACTTGATTCGAGAACTTGAAAAAATCCAAAGAAATGCAGCTCCTGGGTGATTTCCGGCAAAAGAGTAGCGTTACAAAAATGTTGCAAAGTTTGAGCTGGGAAGACTTGGGAGAAAGGAGACGAGCTGCTCGACAAGGTGGTATGTTCCGAGCTGTCATTGGAGAGATGGCGTGGAATGACATCAGTATACGAATAAGTTTGAGTGATGTCTTTAAAAGTAAGAAATATCACAATGTGAAGATATAGTTGGAATTCAGGAAGACAAATTGTGGCAAGCATTCGTTTATAGGAAGGGGTGTGAGGGATTGGAATAACGTACCAAGGGACATGTTCAATAAATTTCCAATTTCTTTGCAATCATTTAAGAAAAGGCTAGGAAAACAAGAGATAGGGGTCTGACCTGGGCGACTGCCCTAAATGCAGATCAGTAGTGATGGATTGAACGTTTTTAATTCATACCTGTAGAGTTAGCTGAAACTGAGTACGATTGTTAATAGTTTAAGGCAAATAGTGCTGCTCTCTAGTGAGCGTGGAGTGATATCAGGTGGGAATGCTTTAATTCGCCTTCTGTACATTTTTACTAATAACACTTGAATTTTATTCTGTAATACTGCAGATAAATTTCATATCACAAGGAAATATTATTGCGAGTATTATTGTTAATAAACGTAGAATGGATACAAAAGACCGTAGTTATGCTGACTTGTCTGAATGTGGGTTGCCCAAGCAATTTAACCCTTAGATTATATTCTCTTTGCTGGCTGTCAGTCAGCTGTCACTACTGTCAAATATTTATTTCGAAAAGTTTGTCGTCGTGTTTCGGTTCCTTGAGATTGTTCATCTAACGAGCCCACATCAACTTCACGAACAGAACACAACAGATTGTTTATCTCGTCGTGTTTTGAGAGATGGAGGATGTTTTTGACAAGAGTGGTGTTCATCTGGATGATCTTAGAAAGATTCGAGTTTTTGAGGAATCTGAAGCTGATAAAGCCAGAGAAGTGAGGGATAAATGCAGGGATTATTTTGAAAGTAAGATAGTGCCTCTTTACTTTTGGGAACATTAATTCTTAGTACAATCTTTAGTTTCGGTATTTTCGGGGGGAATAAATTAGACGAGGTTAATTTATGTTAGACCGAATCAAAATGGGTTTGAGTCTATGTTAAGTCTGATTTAACTTAGAGCAGCGTAATTTCCTCTTGTAACTGAAGCTTGTTTTTTTTATTGAATACGGTGATGCTGGTGAAATATATTTTGCCATTTCATAATAAAACCTATAAAAAATCTGGTTTCTTCAACCTGATAGTCTCTATTTTTTGCTGTCCTATTTACTGTGCTTAAATTAGAATATTTTAATGCAGGATTAAGTTATATCTGTAACGATTGTGACAAACCGGGTAAGTGACAATGCACTTCCTAACCATTATTTTCCTTAAGACTGTCCATCAGAACAATATTGTCGTTGTGTTCATTTTCATATGCTTATGTGTACAGAAAAATGAACCTAACATGCCTTGTAGCTTAGGCCTGCTGCATAAATGTATGTATGATTCCCTCCTACAGTATAATGCATGTAAGATTCATTTTCCTGTACACGTAGTCATAGGAATATGAACACAAGGACAGTTGTTCTGATGGACTGCATATCCGTACGTGACTGAGAGGCGTGACCAGTCTTAAGGGAAATAATAGTTAGGAGGTTCATTGACAGTTACCCAGTTTTTCACAATCATTACAGATATGTATTTGCTATCTTAATAATTAACCTATGGCATGTTTTCGTTTTTTTGCTGTCGCATTCTGTTTGTCTTAGCTCATGGTGTTTCACTTGGGTGGTTTTATTTTTCTTCAGTATGTACGTAGGCGTACTGATCACATGATTAATGCAATTTAGATCAGTAAGTCACAAACTGTTAATTGGCAGTTTGTTTCCAAAGTCTATAAATTTATTTTTCTGTTAAGAGAAATATAAGCTTGTAAAAGAAACCTAAAAATATAGGTATATAAACGAATGATTCATGGAGTGGATTACTGCAGTCATGTCCTAGTTCGTGAACCATGGGTAATTGCCGAGTGGTCTAGTAAGTGGTCGCGGGAGTCGGGATACCGGTTGCTGTGGAATGGGAGAGGGCATCTCGAACATGTTCTGAGTCATGGCCCTCCTTGTGCTCTGGTGACTAGGACTAGACAATCCACCGGTGATCCCTAACTCATTAGAGAAGAGAACTTCACTGGAACTATGTGTAAGTGGTAGCATCCTGCTTCACAGTATTTTCAGCGAGCACGCTCAGAACGTTTTAAGCAAGCCTCGGACCTATGGGAGTAAGAGAGTCCCACTCCCATTTGACAGGCGAGAGACTCCTTGATAATGGAATTCAGTGGGGAGCTTTCAATATTAATACGTCCTATGGAAAAGAAAGCTGAATTGGCTAAGTCAGCGAAGAGGATGTGTTAGGAGTTAATGATATTTGGGTAAGGGGAGACAATGGGGAAGAGAGCGGTTATAAATTGTTTTTGACTGGTGTTAAAAAGGAAAGGCAGAGTATGGGATAGGCCTTTTCATCAGGAATACTAATGCATACAACATAGTTTCTGCTAGGCACGTAAATGAGCAAATGATGTTTGTAGATTTGACAGTTGGAGGAATTAGGGCAAAAATTGTTTCTGTGTATTCACTATGTGAGGGTACAGATGAGGTTTAATTTGACAAGTTTTGTGAAGTATAGAGTGTCATCGTAGTCCAGGTCAACAGCAAGGACAAATTTAAATGTGAGAGTTGGAAATAGAACTGAAGGATTCGAAAGGGTGATTGGTAAATGTGAGGAAGATATGGAAGTTAATAGGAATGAGAAGCCATATACTGGACTTCTGTGCTAGTATGGAATTAGCAGTTATGAATACATTCTTCAAGCATAAGGCTATTCTGTGCTATACATAGGAGGGTAGAGTCAGCAGATCCATAATAGACTATATCTTAACCAACTTCGAATTCAGGAAATCTGCTAGAAATGTGCAGGTTTTTGTGGGAATTTTCAATTAGACAGACCACTATCTGATCTGTAGTGATCTAAGTATCTCTAGACCTAGGGCGGAGAAAGTGAAATCTGTCTGCATACGAATAAGTGTAGAAAATGTTCAGGAAAAGGAAATTAGAAGTACATGGATATGATTAGTGAAAAGTTCCAAATACTGGACAGTAAGCAGGTTCAGGATATAACCTGGAAAGACTAGGTCAAGCCATAGGGAAGCCTTTCTGGACAGTAATAAAGAATTTTAGGAAGGGAGGGAAAAATGAAATGAATAATGTTTTGGGTAAATCAGGTGAACTCATAGGTTCCAGGGAATTACTGGACAGGTGGAAGGAATATTTTGAAAATCATCTGAACATAAAAAGAAATCTTCCTGTTGACGGCGCGGATAACCGAGCTCATGGGGTGGAAAACAGTGATGTTGGTGAAATTACGCTTGAGGAAGTGGAAAGGATTGTAAATAAACTCCATTGTCAAAAAAACAGCAGGAATAGATGAAATTCGACCTAAAATGACAAAATATATTTGGAAGGCGAGGATGAAATGGCTTCATGAGGTAATGAGATTTTAGCATGGAGTTTTAGTACCGTACCTTCTGATTGGACAAAAGCAGTAATTTAATCTATCTACAGTATAGTCAGGGAAGCAGGAAAGATTGCAACAACTATAGAGGTATCTCATTGGTCAGTATATGAGGCAAGGTGTTTACTCGGATCTTGTAAAGGAGGGAGGGTGTGGTCAGTGGTTGAGAGTAACTTGGATAAAAACCAGTGTGGTTTCAGAACACAGAGGGGCTGTCAGTATCCAATTTTTGGTATGCTCCTGATAATTGAAAAATGCTATGAGAGGAGTAGACAGTTATACTTATGTTTCATAGATCTAGAGAAAGTATATAACAGAGCCGGTACAGAGGAAAAAGATGTTTGCCTTACTGGGGTACTATGTTTTTAAGGGTAGATTATAAAAATCAGTCATCAAAGGGATTTAAGTTAACAATTGGGCTGCAGTGAGAATGGATGGTAGAATTAGTTCTTTTTTTTTTTCTTTCTTTTTTTTTTTTGCTATTTTGCTTTACGTCGCACCGACACAGATATGTCTTACGGCGACGATGGGATAGGACAGGCCTAGGAAGTGGAAGGAAGCGGCCGTGGCCTTAATTAAGGTACAGCCCCTGCATTTGCCTGGTGTGAAAATGGGAAACCACGGAAAACCATCTTTAGGGCTGCAAACAGTGGGGCTCGAACCCACTATGTCCCGATTACTGGATACTGGCCGCACTTAAGCAACTGCAGCTATGGAGCTCGGTAGAATGAGTTCTTGATTCGAGGTACTTGCAGGGATTAGACAAGACTTTGTTGTTCATATAGTTTATATGGATCATCTGCTGAAAGGTATTAAGTGGCAGGATGCGATTCAGCTTGGTGAAAATGTAGTAAGCTGTCTGGCCTTTGCTGACGACTTGGTCTTAATAGCACATTGTGCCAAAATAATAAGTTGAAAAGATTAAATGTATGTGAGTAGGTAAGAAATCAAAGAGAATTGAATACCAAATTGGATGTACTAAACTGGAACAGGTATATCATTTCAAGTATTTAGGATGTGTGTTCTCCAACGATGGTAGTATAGTGAGATTGAATCAAGGTGCAGTAAAGCTAATGCAGTGAGCTCGCAGTTGCACTCAGTAGTATTCTGTAAGAAGGAAGTCAGCTTCTGGACGAAACTGTCTTTACATCGGTCTGCTTTTTGAGATTAACTCTGCTAGGGGAGTGCAAGTGGCGTGGACACATATCTTATTCATAAACTAGAAGTAACAAATATGAAAGTAGCGAGAATGATTGCTGCTACAACAGGTGGGAACAATGGCAGGAGGGTACTCAGGAGGAGGACGAGATAAAGGCTGTTAGGAATGAACTCTGTGGATGAAGCTGTACGCATAAACCGGCTACCGTGGTGGGTTATCTAGGAGAATAGTGGGCTCTTTATGGAGGGTAAGAGGAGTAGAGGGAGACTAAGACAATGCTGGTTAGACTTGTTTTCTAGTGATTTAATGATAAGAGGTATAGAACTAAACGAGGCCACAGAACTTGTTACAAATAAAGGATTGTTATGGGGTGGTTAGTAAATTCACGGTGGCTTGCAGACTGAAAGCTGAAGGGCATAACAATCTATAATGAAGATGTATGTAAAATAAATGTGTCATCCTTTGCTGTCTAGTATCTTTAACATTTGATAGGAGCAGCTAGCATCTATGATAATAGCTTTTCATGAAAAGAGAAGTAAAAACACTCCACAGTTGTTGATAAATGCTGTCAGAAGAAACTGTGCGACATCTTGAACGTTTTTCACTATAATTGTGGATACATCTTCAGATAGTATATGTGAGTCACAGTAAGTGATTTAAGGTAAGTAGTAAGAGAGGAATTTGAAGAAGTAGGAAATCGTAATGGAATCTTAGGATGAAAATGAACTACAGATGGAAACAGACTTAACATGGGAGGAAGTGGAAGTAGTATTGAGGAATATTAAGAGGGAAGGCACCAGGTTTGGATGAGGTGGGTTGGGAGTTGGTGGGAGACAGTGGTTATATTGGGTGATAAGAGTTGTTTGGAAGAACAACACACCAGAAGACTGGAAGAAGGG
Source organism: Anabrus simplex (assembly GCF_040414725.1). NCBI lineage: Eukaryota > Metazoa > Arthropoda > Insecta > Orthoptera > Tettigoniidae > Anabrus > Anabrus simplex. The sequence continues at coordinate 931,748,699 of NC_090266.1, forward strand.
ATTGTACCTATCTTTGAGAAAGGAAGTGGAAGTGTAAAAACAATTGGGGAGTTCCTTTTTTTTTTTTTTGCTAGGGGCTTTACGTCTCACCGACACAGATAGGTCTTATGGCGACGATGGGATAGGAAAGGCCTAGGAGTTGGAAGGAAGCGGCTGTGGCCTTAATTAAGGTACAGCCCCAGCATTTGCCTGGTGTGAAAATGGGAAACCACGGAAAACCATCTTCAGGGCTGCCGATAGTGGGGGGGAGTTACTCTAATCTGTCATGTTCAAAGATTTTCTAAGGTAAATGAAATTAAATGGCGTATGGCTCTTAGTGCCGGGAGTGTCCGAGGACAAGTTTGGTTCTCCAGATTCAGATCTTTTGATTTGACGGCCGTAGGTGACCTGCGTGTCGTGATGAGGATGAAATGATGAAGACGACACATTACACCCAGTCCCCGTGCCAGCGAAATTAACCAATTATGGGTAAAATTCCCGACCCTGCCGGGAATCGAACCTGGGACCCCTGTGACCAAAGGCCAGCACGCTAACCATTTAGCCATGGAAGTATTCCGGAGAGACTGATTTTCATCAAAGTAGCAGGGGAAGCTGAGAGAAGAGCATGACTTCAGACCAGGAGTATCTACAGATCTCAGCTTTGTTGCAAGGCAGCTACAGGGACTGTGTTATGAATATGGAAAGGATCTACTGATGGCCTTCATCGATATTGAAAAGGCATATATGACAGTGTATGCAGAAGCAAGATATGAAGACCTGGAAAACAAAGGAGTTGAGAAACAGACTACATGGAGGGTAAAGGAGATGTATCAAGGGATTGTGAGCTGAATGAAATTAGGAGAGGGAACTGATTAGCTAGAAGAGAGAAGAATGGTTTCAAATGAGGGAGTGTACTCTCACCATTACTTTTCATTCTAATGGATGATATGATGATGAGAGTAACAGAGGAAATTGGGGAAGGTAAACAAACTCATGTTTATAATTTAGTATTTAAATTCAAGGTGGGGGGGGGGGGATGTTCCACCTAATTAATTCCTCCCTTGAATTTAAATACTGAATTAAATAGTTGTCAATATGGATAATGTGAAATATAACATGTGATAAACTCATGTCCTCATGCCGAGGTGGTGCATCTCTTTTCTGGCATGCCCCCAATGGAGGTGAGTTGCGTGTACCATTTTAATCACATAGGTTTCCAGCCCACATGCTATTCTTAAATTTCAGGCAGTACCGAGAATCGAACCTGGGCATCTGTGTATGGCAGCTAATAGTGCTTATCGGTACGCTACGGAGGTTGACATTGGGGAAGGTTAAAGCAATAGTATTTGCAGATTTGATGGTGTGGGAAAATAGGGAGGAGGAAGTTCATGAGCAGTTGGGTTTTTGGGATGAAATAAGTAAAGTATGGCGTGAAGTTTAGTTTAAAGAAGAGTGAGATTGTGCTTACAACCAGGAAGATACATAGACCAACAACAAGTGTAATATTTGATGGGAAACAACAGAGAATGTGGGGAGAGCTTCAAATACCAAGGCAGCTTATCACAAGAAACTGGAAGAAACAATAAGGAAATAAGTGAGCATTGGAGAAAAGCAGAAACATTCCTCAAAAATGTCCTCCAAAAGAGTGATATACCAGAGGTACTGTATTCGAATACTGACATATGCTTTAGAAACTTGGATATTGAGAGGAAAAGAGAAAAGCAGGAATCAGGCCATTGAGATAAAACTTTTGAGAAGTAGAATGAGACTAACAAAAATAGATAAAATAAGAAATGAGGTTAGAGAACTAATGCTAGTGGTATGGACACATGAAGAAAGTTTGAGAGAAGAGAATACCTAGGAAGATGCATGAGATGGAGTGGAAGGCAGGAGACCAAGAGGATGACCAAGGGACATACGGCTGAAAGGAGTGGAGAAACAGGTGAAAATGAGGGAGGACTGGACCAAATTGACGATAGAGAGAGATGGTGGAAAGACAGAAGACGATGGAGGGGCTTATGTACTAATCAGACACAGTGACTGCAAGCTGTGCAAGGTGATGGTTGTCAGAGTTTTTCCATAATCCCATTGTTAAATCTATCTAAATGTGAATTAACAAATTTTTTATTTTTACACACTAGATGAATTGAATGTAAGAACTTTTGCATTCCGTTTAGGCACTAGAACAGAGTTGCTCAGCTGGGAGCCCATTGAGGCTAGTCCAGTGTACTGGGGCTCGCTTGTGTGAAATTTGGGCAACTAATGTACCAAGCATGCATCCCAGTTAAGTGAGAGAGCAAACACCCTTGGCTTAAGACAGGAGCAGTGACGTTTAAGACTACAAAACTCTCCTTGCACCATTCAATGAAATGTTGATTGGAGTACAGTATAAAAAAAGACTCTATAATCGCAAGAAAAACTGACCTTTTAAAAATATTTGGGTTTGATTTGAACTGCACTCATTAATATAGAAAGGTTTTATTTTCCTTTATTTGAACATTCAGAGAAAACTGATACACACCAAGCGAGTTGGCAATGCGGTTTGGGTTGTGTATCTGAGAGTTTGTATTTGAGAGATGGTGGTTTCAAATCTCTGAAGATTTTCCATGGTTTCCCATTTTCACACAAGGCAAATGTTGAGGTTGTACCTTAATTGAGGCCACTGCTGCTATCTTCCCAAACCTAGCCCTTTCCCATCCTTGCGACGCCAAAACTTTTGATGTGTTGGTGCAATGTTAAACCACTAGCAAAAAACTGATACTTAGCAGTTTTCTTGTTTCAGTGTACATATATTGGGGGTTGAAGCGTGCAAGGTACAGTTTAAAACATCTTGGATGGGAAGGGCGGATTTCCACCAAGAAGAGTAACTATTGCTGTTCTTAATTCAGTAAAACGTAATTTATTTACATACTTCAAGTTTATTGCTCAGTTTTGCACGTTGTAATGCTATGTGACTACCTGCTCATTGAGTTTCTGAAAATAGTATTTAAAACTTATCACACATCTATTGATAATAGCTAGCCTCTGTATAGCTAGTGATTTCATCACTGGTGAAGCCAGATATTTGCTATCAAAGTACACCACCATTGTTAATGCTATAACAAGTAGGTACACAGTGTGTCTTCACATTAATAATCTAAGTAATGTTATTCCCAGTAAACATGATTGGTTTATCAGATGAGTTTATGAGATCATTTAAACCAGCAGCATCCAGAATGCTTCAGCGTGTAAAGCAGCGCTGGTAGACAGATGCAGACGCACTGTGAAATAGTCGGCAGTGTAGGTGGGTGAGAGAGATTGCTGGGGAAGGAGTTGTTGCGAATGAGACAGGCTGTTCTGAAGGTTTGCATGCACTACTGATGGACATAGGCTGCAGGGCTTGATGTTCTCAATCATTCACAGATCCAGGAAGTGTCAAGGAATTTTTTAATCAGTAAATTAGGTATGGCTACCTTTCGGTATTAAATTGTAATAAACCAAGGTTGCAAGCAGACACTTCAGATGAAAATTTGAGAAACTGTTAATGCTTGTATATAACACATTCATTTGCACCTGATTTTCAGATGGTTTACTCACAAAAACAAGAAAAGTCATTTTCTTTATTAGCACATACTGTATGTGCTAGTTTTATTGTTGTGTGAAAGTAGGTGTGTGTATGCCAATGTAGAAAAATACATATACCCATTGAATTTAGCCTGTCAATTTGTTCTTGTATGCTATGTGGCATAATTATTATTTTTCTTTTTGTACACAAAAGATGACTGTTAGGAGTTTACTGTGTTAAATAGTTCAAAATTACAATCACCATTATTTGTACGTCAAATTATTTTTTGTTCTTTTGTAACACCTCTCTTCACATGATGCAATTTGATTGACAGGCTTAATATTTTATGAGTAGTAATTTTGGATTTCTTGTAATTACTACTGAATAATTGACACCTGTCCTCGTGATGGGTGAGGAGTCTTCCTCACCACACGAAGAGACGGGGAAGCAAAGATGTACGGGAATGCACTGTGCTAGCCAGTATTTCCAAGCCATACACTGTGCAGAATTTTGGACATAGATAATTTAGACTCGAGCAACAACTAGCCGCAGCTTACCTGCTTTACTTCTTATTTTATAAGGAATGTTTCTAAAGCATGCCCTTTTGAAATACAGTACAGAGTCATTCTAAATTAGTTAAGCTACCTGAAAATAACATAAAATAACTCTGTATACAAAATTGTTTTGCGTAGTTTATTTCCAATGCATAAATTGACATACAGTACCATGGAGACTTGTTTGCAATATTTTCTACGAACCTACTATGCTGGCGTAGCAGGGGGAGAGGTGTACTCCCATGTGGCCCGTCCCAGGTAGCGGATAGGGGGGTCCTAACCGGCTTGCCAGCAGATTTGAGGGAAGTAAAATTCCTCTCGTGGGCCAAACACACTACCCCCTGCGGGTGGGGGAAGCACATGTAGAATACACCCGCGGTATCCCCTGCCTGTCGTAAGAGGCGACAAATAGGGGCGACCTAGGCGTGGACATGGATTGCGGTTTGGTATAATGTGTTGGATTTTCTGTGGATGGGAGAGGCTGAATACATCCACAGGTAATCCCTGCCTGTCGTAGAAGGCAACTAAAAGGGTCATGTGGCCATGATCCCCTCTTTATATTTTATTGTTTTTTTGAGGGTTAGTTGTAGACCATTTCAGAATTTTCGATGTGCGTGCTGCTCGGAGAGGGAGTTCCTGTGTGTGTGACTATGCTTGAAAGCCCATGTCAGTAACCACCCAGGAAGCGGCGGGTGGGAGTGTCATGTACCTGGGCAGTAGTATCCGCCTGACAACACAGGTCCCCGCACAGCCGAATGCCAGAAGGACATATTCTTATTAATTATTTTTATTTATTTTTCCCTATATTTAGTGCTTTGTACACGCTATGGGGTACATGCTATTGCGGGTGACTGGAGGAAGGGAATCTTAGTACTCATTGCCTCAGCCCTCCCGTATTAGGCATCGTCCAACATCGGACCCCGGGCAGTACCTGTTATGACCAGGTGGGTATTGCCTTGGCTGCTTGGTTCGGCTACAGAGACCCCTGATCAGAGTGGGTGGCATTTGGGGAGGATGATTTCGGGCATGGCGTCGAAACAACTTCCACTTGCCACCTCAGGTAGTTCGCTACCCAAGTCTTCAAGTTTTGATTCCCTAAGGGGGCAAACCCTTGGGAACAAGCGCAGCGAATGAGTCTGGTTTCCAGCTTCCCTAGGTTCTTGGTTGCTACCAGAACAGATGGGCAGGATTTCAAGGTGGTTAAATCGATACTTTTCAGACACATCAAAGGTGTTTAAGGTGAACTTGAGGATCTAAAGAAAATGCGCAATGGTGGTTTGCTTCTGAAGACGAGCACTGCGACCACTTTGGCGACATCCATATCAAAGTGGAAAAGCACAAAACCTTGAATCTGGTTTGTGGAGTTATTTTTCACCGTGATCTTATTCTGAACACCGACGATGAATTGATGGAAGTCATGAAGCACCGTGGCGTGACACACGTCTGGTGCATTACGCGCAAAGTCAACGGTGAAGACGTTGCCACGGGTGCATTCATAGTCTCCTTCAAATTTTCAGTGTTGCCAGAGAAAGTCAAGGTAACAACCTATCGCTGCGATTTGAGGCCTACATCCCGCCTCCTATGCGGTGTTATCAATGCCAGAAATTCGGACACATGGTATCTCGTTCAAATTAGTCAGTGTGTGGTACATGTGGGAAAGTAGCTCATGGCGCGGAGGAGTGCACATCTCCGTACAAGTGCACTAACTGCTCTGGTCTTCATTCTCCTCGGAATCGGAACTGTCCGACCTATCTGAGTGAGAAGAAGATCCAGGAGATCAAGACCCTGCATGGTCTTTCCTACCAGAAAGCGCGCCGTAAGTTTAATTCTCTGAATGCACCGGCCAAGATACTAGACTTCAGCTTGATAGCACAGTCTCTGCCAGGTTCCACATTTTCAACTGGAACACCTATCCAGAAGATCACTGCGCCCAAGGCGGCAGTTGCTCCTGGGAGCAACACTGCAAAGAGAACGAGCTCAAAGGCGGGTCCATCCCGACCTTCGACCACCAAGAAGCCTGTAAGCCGGCGGAGGCGGCATCATCGACCAGGGCTGGGAAATTACCTCCCAGCCCATTTAAACAAGAATCGGCGGCGAGGAAGAAGAGCGCCCTTACCAGGCGTTCTTCCACTTCTCCTATGAATGGGGCCTCGCCCTCCACCTGGAGGGCCTGATTCTGCGCCAGCGGTTCTTCCTCTTGGAAAACCTGCGCACTCCCCTCGTAGGAAGAAATCCTGCCCCTGGACTAGTCAAAGAAATTCAAGGTGTACATCGCCTTGTCTGGTGCCATGGAGCATTTATCTCCATCTTTGGATGGGGATGTGAGTGTTGGTTAGGTAGCATTACGCTGCTACTTACCTAAACCTCAGAAGTCCACACTACAGTATGGCACTGTTCCAGTGGAATTGTAACGGTTATGACAGGCATCTTGCTGAGCTACGTCAGCTCATTGGTGAGTACGCAGCGAGTATAGTCTGTATTCAGGAGACAAACTTCAGACCGGGTGATCGTACGGTCTTGAGAAATTTCAGAGTATACTCGACAGAACGATATTATGTCCACCGGGCGTCTTTTGGCGTGGGTATTTTTGTCCGTTCTGATACTTATAGTGAAGAGGTCCCTCTATGGACCGCACTGGAAGCAAATGCAGTGCGGGTACCGCTGCCTGTCATAGCTACAGTGTGTAATGTTTATTTTCCACCAGGCCAGCCTCTTAACATAAATTATGTCACTGATGTTATCGATCAGCTCCCACCTCCCTTCCTCTTATTGGGTGATTTTAACGCCCATCACCCCATGTAGGGCTCTGAGACGCCTTGCCCCTGGGGATGAGAGCTGGAAAGAGTAGTAACAGAGTTGGATTTATGTATTTTGAACACAGGGGAACCAACTCACTTCAGTGTACGTTATGGCACATACTCTCGCATAGATGTAAGTCTATGCAGCTGAACGTTTGTTCCGCTGTTTTGGTGGAATACACATGATGGTCTCTGTGACTGTGACCATTTTACCATCATCCTTACTTTGTTGAAACAAAAATCCGTCGAGGCTCCCCCTCGATGGATTCTTAAACATGCTGATTGGCCAATGTACACATCACTAGCTGTCCTTAACGGCGATATCAGGCAGACCGTCGGCAAGGAAATAACTTATATCACCCAAGTTATTCTTGCTGATGGTGAGGAGTCCATTCCCTTCTTCTAGGGGACTCCTCGCCCAAAACTCGTTCCTTGGTGGAACAAAGAAATAGCAGCAGCTATGGAAGAACGCCGTCGCGCTCACAAACGTTTCCGTAGACACTTTACTGCGGCCAACTTGGTAACGTTTAAGAAACTCCGCGCTGAGGCGCAAGTTCTTATTCGCCAAAGTAAGAAGGCATCATGGGAGAGATGTGTCGTCAATGACATCACATACTCCATCATCTCAAGTGTGGACTAAGCTTCGATGGATTTCGGGTATCCAAAGATCATCTCCTGTAGCAGGAATTTCCATTGCAGGCAGTGTCGCCTCTGACCCTCTCACGATTGCTAACCATCCAGCTAGTCATTTCGCGGATGTATCTGTGTCTGGGAATTACCATTGTGATTTCCTCGCTCTGAAGCAGGAGGCATAACGTCATCACCTTAGTTTTGCCACTCAAGCTTCAGAGGACTACAACGTGATCTTTACGGAGTGGGAACTACGCAGCGCCTTAGCGCTTTGCAAGGACGCGTTTCCTGGACCAGACAACATTCATAACCAGATGTTGAAACACCTTAATGATGATAGTCTACCATATCTCCTTCGTGTATTCAACCGAATCTGGATACAGGGTGATTTTCCTTCTCATTGGCGAGAGGGCATAGTCATTCCTGTCCTCAAGCCTGACAAAGATCATAATTATGCAGGAAGTTGCAGACTGATTTGTCTTACAAACTGCCTGTGTAAGCTATTTGGGAGGATGGTAATTCGCAGACTCGTGTGACTCTTGACCGAGTACCAGTGTGTATTTTGAGCCGCTCGCTCGAGCACTGAATACTTGGTACACCTGGAGAGCTCTATCCAGGATGCGTTTCTCTGCAAACAGCATTTGGTAGCTGTTTTCTTTGACTTAGAAAAGGCCTATGACACCACATGGTGATATGGTATCTTTTCAGTCCTGCATCAGTGGAGATTCCGAGGTCACTTGCCTGTATTTATTGCAAATTTTTTCTCCCTGTGTCTATTCTGTGTTCGAGTAGGGAGGACATATTCGCAATACCACATTCAGGGAAATGGAGTCCCACAGGGATTGGTTCTTGGTGTCACTCTGTTCGCGATTGCCATAAACGGTATTGTTGCTGCTGCTGGTACAGCAGTCATACCGTCGCTATATGTTGACGACTTTGCTCTGCACTATAGCTCGCGTAATATGGCAGTCGCAGAGCGACAATTACAGCAACCTATTAGGAGAGTGGAGCAGTGGACTTTCTAACATGCCTTTCGGTTTTACACCACAAAGACCTGTGTTATCCACTTTTGTCGCCAACGTTCTCTTCACCCTCCTCCTGAACTTTATTTAGGAAATGTAGCTATTCCTGTATTTGATACTTACTGATTTCTTGGGTTCCTTTTCCATGGCAAATTATCGTGGGAGCCACATGTGCGGCAGTTAAAAGTGCAGTGCACTAAGAAGCTGAATATCATGAAGTTTCTTAGCAGCATTAATTGGAGTGCTGACCGCACGGTGCTCCTACGATTTTATAGGGCATTTATTTTATCACGGCTAGACTACGGCAGTGCAGCATATGGCTTAGCAATGCTAAACGTGCTTGCGAAGCTGAACAGCATCCACCACAGCGGGGTTAGGTTGGCGACGGGAGCTTTTCGTACAAGCCCCATTGCCAGCCTGCTCGCTGAGTCTGGTATGCCGCCTTTACACCTGAGGCGCCAGCAGCTCCTACTTACGTATCCTGCAAATTTGCGACAGATGACACTTCATCCAAGCTATCCTTGAGTGTTCAACAGTGGCAACCGTTTGCTGTACGCTGCTTGTCCTTGAGCAATGTAGCTGGTTGGAATTCGCTTGGATAGCAGTTACAGATTGTTTCACGTAGCTTTGGTTCCTTGCCTTGTCAGACAACAAAGTGGGGTATCTCCATGGGTAGTAGGACGACCTGAAATAATCCTGGATCTGCACACTGGCCCGAAAGAAAACACTGACCCTTCGATTTATCGGAAGCTCTTCCTTTTGTTGGCTGCTATCCAGGTTCAGTCGTCGTCTACACGGATGGTTCAAGAACAGAAACTAAGGTGGGCTGTGCGTTCGTTGTTGACAATGATAGGTTTCTTCTTGCTCTCCCGGAAACCTGTAGTGTGTACACAGCAGAGCTTTGTACTATCTGTGAAGCTCTGCGGTACACACTGTACAATGGACGCCGAAACTTTCTTCTGGGTACTGACTCCTTGAGCTCGCTTCAGTCTATTGATACCTGCTTCCCTCGACGACCTCTGGTGCAGCGGGTCCAGACCTGCTGGCCGGGTGTTCGGATGCCGGCGCCAGAATCACTTTTATGTGGCTCCCAAGCCACATGGGTGTAGAGGGAAATGAATTAGCAGATAAAGCTGCCAAGGAGGCAGTTACACTGCCCCCGTTGCCTTTCAAGGTTCCAGCAAGTGATATTTGCACTCTTCTGAGACATCTGGTTTTGTCCCATTGGGAGATGGAGTGGCAGGCCATTCCACTTCCAAATAAGCTGAGAGCGATAAAACGAACAACGAAGGTATGGAGGACTTCCCTTCGGGCTTCGCGGAGGGAAGCCGTGGTATTATGTCGTCTTCGGATCGGCCATGGTATCCTGACGCACTCGCATCTTTTGAAAGGATAACACCCTCCGGTGTGTACCTGCAGCGATCATCTTACCTTGGTACACATCCTTACGGAGTGTATGGACCTGGTCGATCTTCGTCTTAGTCTTAACCTGTCGAGTACGATCTCCCTTATCTTGCGAGATGACGAGCAGTCAGCATACCTCGTCATCTGCTTTATGAGGGATAGTGGTCTGTTTTATCGTGTGTAATGATATCCTTTGTCCTAGTGTATTTGTGTCAGTTGCGCTCTTATCCCATTGACTTCATTTTAGTTTGTGTTGCGTATTTTAATGTATTGTTTTAACGTCTAATTTAAATTATGTATATATATCTGTACTATCAGGCAATGCCTTATTCCTTTGTCTCCTGTATTTTATTTTATTTTAATTTATTAGGAAATAAGGCATTGCGAATTATATCCACGGACTGTTTTAATCTCATACTCATTTTTTCATCACCTTTTTTAAAACTCTAGTTAGTGGATACATTTAAAATTTTTAACTATTGTATATCATGTTGTCCATCTTGTCTCATTAAGGGTCTATGACCTGCGATGTTAGGCCCCTTAAAACAACAAGCATCATCATCATCATGTTTGCAGTGTTTTAGGAATGTTTCATTGTTGCTCTCTTTTGTCACTGTATAAAAGTTCATCCCAGATACACATGAGCATGTCAGCATCTACTCAAGCAGTCGCAGCGTTGATCCGTTGACTAAGTTCATGGAGACTTGTTGGAAGTGGAGGGATGTACACATTATCTTTCATGTAAACCTATAGAGAAAAATCCATCGGCATTAAATCCAGAGATCGTGGTGGCCAAGCTAATATTCCCACCACATCCAATCCAAGCAGTAGTGGTGTGGGGTAGGTACATAGTGTCCACGTGGTGGTAAATTGGAAAATAAAATTTTCTCCCATATCCTTTTGCAGGTGTGGCATCAGGTAGTTTTGCAACATTTCTAGATATGTGATGCCAGTCAGTCTTTTCATGAAAAAAGCATGGTCCATATACTTTTACAGAACTTAATGCAAAAAACATATTCAGTTTTGGTGAATCCTGGGTATGTTCCAGGCAGTCCATTCGTTTCTGTGTGCCCCACATCCTCACATTGTGGCAGTGTACTAGATCAGTAAAGTGAATGGTCGCCTGATCACTGAACATGTCCTTATTAAGAAAACTGTCATCTTCCATCCTGTTCATCATGTCCACAGAGAACTCGTACTGTTTCTGCTTGTCACAAGCACTCAACGCTTGACCAAGTTGCAACCTGTATCCCTTGCACTGCAGTCATTGTCGTGAAATACTCCATACCGTAGGGTGTGTAGTGCCCAGCTCCAAACTTCCTCTAGGTGTAGACTTCCTTGAACTTCATGCATATGTTCCTCTCAAGACTTCCACAACGTGGTCTGCTACACGAGGGCATCCTTGTCCTTTCTCTTGGTGTGCCACATAACCTGTTACCACAAATTGATCATACCATGCTAAGATAGTTTTCACCTGTGGTAGAGTTTTCTGATAACTCTGCTCTGAAACTACATTGTACGGCAATTCGCGATTTCGTTGATTGAATCTTGTTTCCCGCCAGACGAGCGAGGAGAGTGCATGGAGCATAGAATATCAGCTAGGTCAAAAACTTGAAATGGCACAAGGTTTCACATGCGTCTGAATAAATTTTGATCAGTAGTTTAGACATTATTCATTGATACTTTCAGGTGACTAATTTAGAAAACCCTGTATAATAGTGAAAACTGTAATTCATAGCATACAGAGTCAAAAAGTCAAGTCATCTCTGTACAGGCCATGAAGACCCTTGGAGGGGTGGAAGGTAAAGGCTTCCACTATCCGTAACCTCGGCACTTGGTGGGGTAGAATGGTTAGCTGTACGCTCGGCCGCCTTTGCCCCCAGAAATTAACCTGGTACTCATTTTTGGTGTAGGCTGAGTGAACCTCAGGGCCATGTGCACCTCCGGAAGTGGAAATCCCTTTTCATAAATTTTACGACTTCCTGACGGGGATTCAAACCCACGTTCTTCCGGGAGAACCGAGCACACCTTTACCGCCTCGGCCAGGCAGCCCCTTATACAGAACAAAACTATTTTGAGGTACCTCTTGATTGTATCCAGTCAATGTATGTAAGGTGAACAAAGGTAACTAATTTCTTACAATGTAAGTTGTATTGCAAGTTTCCTGGAGTTTTGGCCACTGGAAATAAAAATTGTAACACTATTTCCCTAGTACCCAAATGGACACCCAGTTCTTTAATCTTCACGGCCTGTGATGTAACTACAATGTTGCGGTCTCTGAAGCGCATATACTGATCACTCGCCTACCCACTTATATGTTTTGTGCCTGCAGGACGAAAGGCCCAGAAGGAACATCTGTGCTGTAGAGCCATCTTTGTATTCAGCATACCGACCTGGGTTGAAGTACGCCACAGCAGCCAATTGCCTTGACTGCTATGTTTGCCACAGCGCTCGCGAAGTGGCCAGGATTCTTTCTTTCTTTATTTTTTTATTTTTACAAGTTGCTTTACGTCACATTGACACACATAGGTCTTTTGGCGACGATGGGATAGGAAAGGGCTAGGAATGGGAAACCACATAAAACCATCTCCGGGCCTGCCGACAGTGGGATTCAAACCCATTATCTCCTAAATGCAAGTACACAGCTGTGTGCCCCTAACCGCATGGCGAACTTGCTTGGTGCCTGCATCCTTGACAAGCCACTTTTTATCATAATTTGCGGTAAGATCCCATGATCTCTATTCCATAGCATAGGCATGCATTGGGCAAATACATGAAAGAGAATGAAGGATGAAGCCTATATAATATTGTATGGCTATTGTTAGCCTGGTGCAGCTCTGAGTAGTGTGGGTGGAAAATTGTGTGTTTGTGTGCTGGAGGATAGCGTTTTTTGTGGTGTAGAGTTGCAGGAATGTTGGGAACATCTCAATCACCTAGTCCCCAAGCCAAGGGAATTAACCTTTTACGATTAAAATTTAAAATACCTGGCTCAGCCAGGAATTGTACGTGGGGTCCTCTTGACTGAAAGCCACTACGCTGACCATTCAGTCAAGGAGCTGGACTTGGATGAAGCGTTAATGTATGGCAGTTTGTTCAGTCCACTGATCTGCCACACAGTAGTTAGAATTGTGTAAGCAGATCCTCAAAACTGTTCTTGTAGTTTACAGATCCACCTTTCAATACATAAGACTAGCTCTCACTATTTAAGAGATAAACTTAGTCATGCAAATTTCTTTGGTACATGTTTCAACCATTCTTTTTTTTTGTCATCCAATTACAATTACAAAACATTGAAACGACATTTTAAAAGCTATGAAGGAAATAATAAAATGAACAACATGTGTACACGAAAAATATTTTAAAGAACAATTTGTAAAGTGTCTTTCATAAAAATCTTCTTGCTTCAGTCTTGATCAGAATTTACAGTCTGGCTGTTAGAACTCGTTTTATGTTGGTTTTAAAAGTTTGACATGCTAGCTATGAGAAAACCTCTCTTGTTCCTTAAACTAGATGGACTTCAAAAGTGTACAGAATTGCTTCTAAATGGTAAACGTCAATGCTAGATGTGTTGATTATACACAGATGACACATGGGTTCATACCCACTACATGATATAGAAGTGCTGGCGGCACAAATACATTGTAGGTGTTATGGTGAACCAAAGTGCAGGGCAAAGAGCTATTGTGGTTCATACGGGTGGTGAAATAGAGTTCATTCAAGATGTAGAGTTGATTTACGATTTGAAGTCTTAGTCACCATGAGAAAATGAACAGCATAAATTTCACTGAAGTGTCTGCAGGTGCATCTCATCCCAAACCTTCCGCATGGCTTCATTTCAGTCCTTGACAATGCACTGCATCATACCGTTCAAACCTCAGACATGTGCTGCTCGCAAAGACATTTAAATGTCATGGTTGAAGGACAACAAAATTGCTGTGACTGATGACATGATGACAAAGAGTGAGTTGGTGGAACTTGTAAATGGTAAAAGCAAATAAACCAGAACCTGTTTACATGGTAGACAGGATTTTGAAAGACAGTGAATTTGCTGTTCCCTGATTATCACCCTATCATTGTGACTTAAATCCAGTCAAACTCATTTGGAACTTTGTGAAAAAAATAGCCGCAAACAGTGTCTCCAATCTCTCACCATTGGCTTTGAAATAACTAATATGCTGTTGCATGTAAAAAGTGACCAAAGAAGATTGGACGATTGAGTGTGCACAAGTTAAAGATATTGAGAAAATACTGTGATCCACTATTGGAACACGTATTGAGAGAATAGTGGTAAGTATTGATTTGCAAATGACCATTGACTTTTTTTTGTTTTTTTGTTATATTGCATTTTACCATAAGACAATTGTGACATAAACCATCTCCAGTTAACACAATTGAACAATATTTCCATGTCACCAATGCTCGGCAATGGTGTGGACTGGGTCACAAATATCTAAATTCATAAACTCTCATCATAGTCGTCCCCGTGTTGGTGGGGCTGGTAGAATAAAACCCACTGCATGTCGTAAGAGGCAACTAAAAGGGGCCCCACAGGCTCTGAAGTTACGAGCGTGGGTTGGCAACCACGGGGTCCTTAGTTGAGTCCTGGCATTGCTTCCACTTACTTGTGTCAGGCTCCTCACTTTTATCTATCCTATCCGACCTCTCCATGGTTAACACTTGTTCTTTTCTGACCCCGACAGTATTACGTATGGAGGCCTAGGGAGTCTTTCATTTTCACACCCTTCATTTTTTTTCTGTGATTAGTGCTATATAGTTGTACTTGGTCTTAAAAAAAATAATCACCACCACTCTTATCATAGACGGTACGGTAAAACTGAATAAGACACAAATGATTGGAAATTGCATTCTGTTTAACTTTTGTTATGTGGTACTTTTTGGTAGGACAAATAACATAGGTATTTCAAATATTAAATTTTAGGTGCTTTTCCATTAATTGCCTCATGCTTAAGATTGAGTCCACTGTAAATCTTCCATGTCTAAAGCCATACTGTTCCTCTTGCAACTTTCCTTCTACCTTTCTTTTCATTCTCCTCTCTAATATCCTTTCCAGTATTTTTGCCACTTGTAATAAGAGGATGATTCCTCTACAGTTTTCACACAGTTTTTTGTCCCCGTTCTTGAATACTGGTGATGTTATTCCCTCTCCCAAGTCTTCTGGCACATGTTTCTGTTTCCATATGGACTTTAAATAACAATCTGTACACCCATTGTAGTCCAACAGGTCCAGTAGCCCCTGTCATTTCCACCCAAATTTCATCCATCCCTTTTGCCTTTCCCTTTTACTTTATAGACTGCTAATTCCACCTCTAACATGGTTATATCATCTTCTACTGTTGAGTCATCAATACCGTGTTACTATAGTCTCCTCTGCACAATTTCTCACATTCAGCAGTTTATCAAAATACTCCTTTCATCCTCTATTTTTTCTGGATGTGTTGTCAACTCTCCACCTGCCTCTTTCGTCAGGTTCGCATAAACTCTTTCTTTCCTATTACTTTGTATAATTCCATACAGCATTCATTCTTTTACTGCTATTTCAGTCTGCTTCCATCTATTGTTTTTGCCAGCATTTCTTCTCTTACAAATTTATTTTATTAGCAGGATACTTGCATTTGTTTTCTTTTTTTAAAAATCTCTTTTCCATTTCTGTCATGCTTTCTTCTTTTCTTTCACTGCTTCTCTCACCTTCTCATTCCACCACGGTATCTCCTTTTTTTCACTCTCGTCTATGTTCTACCACAAGCACACTATGCCCCACTGCCCTTTTGAAGTTGGGCCATTTATCTTCCACATTTCCTACTTCAGTAACTGGAATTTGTTGTTTCAGTCTCCAGAAATTCTTCCTGTACATCCTTATCCTTTAATTTCCACACTTTTATTTTACTATCTCTTATCTCCTTTATTTTTTTCAATTTCCCCAGTCTAATTTTTGCTATTATAACTCTTTGAATTCCATCATATGCTTCTGGTAAAGCTGTTACGTCCATCAACTGTCTGTGATTTGTCCTTTCCACCAGAAAGTAATCAATTACTTATTTCTGTCCTTGTCACTCCAGCCATATCTCGTAATTTTCCTGCTGTTTTTCTTCCAAAACAATCTGTTGCCCATAATAATTCCATTCCTCTCACCAAAGTCAGTAGTTTCTCTCCTTGATTCCTTTTCCCATATCTATACGATCCGATTACTACTTTTCCTTATCTTTTGTTTCCCACCTGTGCATTTAAGCCTCCCATTATAATCACTTCCACATTAGTGATCTCCTTTTCTGGTTTCTCCAAGATATCCTCCTCTTTGTTCCCTGTTTCTATTGCACACACTTGCATGAAGTCCTTCCCTTTGTTCCTCATTCTCAGTCTAATTTTCATTATCCTGTTGATGATGTTCTCTCCAGCTGTTTTGTACATAGCAGGACTAGTCCAATTTTTTGCCTCTTGGCCACCGCTCTAGTATAGTGTGTATCCTTTCCTCATTCTCTTCTTTCTTTTCACCTCCCATTTAACTTTGTTCAACCCCCATCATTTCTATGACCTCCTTCTCCATACAATCTACCCCTTCTTCCCTTCCTGTCAGGGTCATAAGGTTGGTTATGCCCACCTCCATGATGTTTGCTACTGGTAGTTTTCCCAGTACCCAAGGAACTCCATGCTGCTTGCAGGGTACTACACTGTAACCTTTTCTGAGGCAAGTTTAAAAGTACCATATTAAACAATTGTTTATTTATCCACATAAAGTACCTGGTGTATTACTGTGTACTTCAAAATTTTTACTGCTAGGGGCTCAATCCTCTTCAAATATGAGGAGCAGTAAATGGGAATATGAAGTTGAAGAAAGAAGAGATTATTGGAGCTGCAGTTAAGCTTCTTTAAAATATGATATTCAACTGCTTGTTTAAAGTTTTAAACAATGGGATTGTTATCATGTTAACAAAAATCATGCAACTTTGTTGACTGATGATATGATGATAAAAGAGAAAATATTGTTAAGAATCCAATGTGATCTTGAAAGAAGTCACTTTCTGAAACGTGAGAGAGGTGAAGATATAAGCATCTACAATGTCTTCAGTACGTCTCACTGAAAAATCACTGGAACTTCAGCCCTACCAAATAAGAGAAATATTGAATTTACATTGCCGAAATAAAATTTCTTAAGTGCTTTTGTGAGTGTTTATAATGGCAAAAATATTATTATTAATAATAATAATAATAATAATAATAATATTCTTGCTGTTGAGGAGACCTGTACAGGTTGCATCCCCAGGTGGCACTTGCGCAGGACTGGTCTCATTACCCAATAGGACATGCAGACCAACAGTTGCCCTACTCGTGGGGGCTTTATAATGCTGGAAAACCTTCTCTCCAGGGTACATAAATTTGGAGTGCCCAAGTCCAGGGTAAAGAGTGAAGACTTCAGCAGCATCTGTGGTGGAGAAGATAGACTTTGGTATAGTATAAGTGGCAGAAGAGACAGTCTGGTACTCAGGACTAATGAGAGTAAAAGCTATCTGTTCCCTTGGGGAGAAGATATCAGTTTTAAGTGACTGTGTCTGATCTGGAGGGGACAGCCATCAATGGTGTTTGTACCCGATGTTAAGGGCAGCCTATTTCTCATCTGAAATCAGACTGGAGTGACAGGCTGATTGCAAACAAATGCCAAAGCCAAACAGAAGATGCGTATGGACTAACAACCCATATGATGAGAGGATACTGATAATAAGTGACCCACTCAGCCTGGGCTCATGCCTATGAGCTAAAATCAACCACAAGCTTAGTATGTTGGAATCACAGGCAATACAGCAGCTACCTCAGGCCTGAGCCGATACGAGGGAAGGCAAACTTGGTCATTCGGATTCTGGGGGACCAGGACATCCTTCAGGGAAGAACCGGAGCTTCCCAAAACACATCAAACCCTATAGAACTCTGTTCATTGTCACACTCAACATACAGACTCTGACCAAAATAGGTAAACCCAAGATACTGATTGATACCTGCAACAGATTTGGATTCCTCATACTTTCTGTACAGGAAACATGATTTTTTGATTCTGATCACTTTGGTTCTGGTGGATATCACATCCATAAGAGGAAGTCTGCAATCAAACTAACAAATAGTAATTTACATGTGCTGGGAACAGCATTCCTAGTACATAACAGTATCCAGAACTCTGTGCTGGATTTCACATCATCCTAGGAACGCCTCGACGTACACAGTTACGTGCACCAACAAGGTCAGGTTTACACACTGGTGAATATGCACATGCTTCAGTTAACAATGAACCTGACCAAAATAGCCAAAGTTCTGGTCACAGCTCTAACTAGTGCTCGCCAAGATCTCTCAACCCCATATCAAGATCCTCCTTGGAGAGTTTAATGCACAAATCAACAGAGAATGAGAACACACACATTATCGGGAATTTCTCAGCGCACAAAAGACAAACACCAATGGACATTGCTTAAGCAATGTATAGGGAATGGCCAACCTCCAACTAATGTCCACATGCTTTAAGAAACCACCATGGAAAATGACCACCTGGAAATCACCAACCAACCACTTAGGCGAATACCAGACTTGAGGGCAAATGAGACTCCACTATGGGAGCTGGTTGCAGCCCGCATAATGCAGAACCTACAATGAAGGTGGGTGGTGTCTGTAGTGTGTGTGTGTGTGTGTGTTTTTTTTGCAGGAATGTTGAGGACAGTGCACAAATTCCCAGTCCATGAGTCAGTCATTTATGATTAGTACTTCACAACCCAGCTGCGAAACAAAACTTGAGACCCACAGTCCGAGATGCTGACCGCTTACCTGTGGAGCAGACATTACTGCAGATGTATCAGTAATATACCACAAAATAAATTGAATCCTCCACAAAAAAAGTGTAAAACAAACAAAATTTCCATACGTTAGTTACATGTACTTAAAAAATTAGCTGTGTGAAAATGTGTGCAAAAACATTTCAGAGCCCTCTCACTCAGTGTCCCCTCTACTTTAGAATATTGTAATAATTTTTTAGCCTAGTTTTCTTTCCAGTTGCTTTCTACTCAAATACCAACTTTTATGCCATTTATGTAGATTTGGTACAATATTTCCACAGACAGACAAAAATGAAGCTGAAGATGAAATTGATGATCATATACCTCATCAGTGGTTTAAAAAAATCTTGTAGCTGAAGATTCAAAATTCATTTCACTTGGTGCCTTTGCTACCAGTAGAACAAAGAACTTGTCATAGTCTTCCAGTAGGCTTTTTAATGTTTGTTTGTAACTTGTTTGTTGATGCAGAACCAGACCATCTTAATCTATAAAGAGTTTTGAGATTATCCTTTTGCTTGGAATAATACTTTATGTTCACTCAACAGCAAACACATTGCAGAACAGCATGAAAATTGCTTAATGGTTCAGGCATGAAAAGTTCTTGATTTTACTGGTTACAAGTGCTTTCAACAAGCTCTGAGTAATGGAAATCATTTGTAAATAGATAAAGTTCACCATTTGAAGTATCACAGTTTTGTGTCTATATTTTTTGTTTTAAAATCAAGATATGTGTCTAAAAATTATCTGAATTCTCAGACATGCTTTGTACTTTGAATCCGTGCAATTTTTTCTTTATGAAAACATTTCTTAAAGCATTAACATTTTATTTATGTAGGTTTTTTTTGCAAATCTTAAATAAAGGAAAGTTATAAGGGTGCAAAGTATTGCTATCTTCTTTTATACATTTGCAGAAATTTCAGAATTTGAGAGGATTGCTGATGCATTTATCTTGAAGATTACAAGCCTTGCAAAGGAGGTTGAACAGGAAAAGATGAAAGTGATCAGTAGCCGCAATTTGTTGCAATCGGTGAGCAGACGCCGAGAAACAGAACAACAGAAACTCCAGGTAAATTTTTTTCTAGTAATGTAGAGCCAAAATAATACAGTTCTGAAGATTCAAAATCTTAAGTTGTAGTTAGCTGTAATTTGTTAGATGGCTGTGCAATATGAAATCTTCATTTTGGCTAAAATATTCTATGCTGAAGAACTGGAAGAGATCCAAAGAAAAGCAGCACAGTTTTTTGTGTGTAGGTGATTTCAGACAAAAGAGAATTGTTACAATAATGTTGCAAATTTTGGGCTGGGAAGACTTGGGAGTAAGGAGACAAGTTCCTTCTACATACCTGCCAACCCTTCCGATTTACCGGGAACCTTTTCGGTTTTTAACTCTTTTCCGATTTATTTTTACTTCTTCCGATTTTGACTAATATAATCTCTAGTACGGCCAATACTCTTCCCCTAGGATAAAGGATAAATTCTTATGTGCTTGTGTAATTTACGAATCTTCATTTTCAAGCGTATTTATTTGATACTGTATTTCGTGAGTGTTTCGTCCGCCGTCTTCTTGAATCTTGTTTCCCGCTCACCACAGCAGCGTGTGCGCTTGATATAGCTGGGGATGCGGAGCGGCGATCGTCCTTCAAGCAAGAGGCTCGCGCGCCTTAACGACTCAGTTAACCGGGACGAAAGAATGAGTTTGTTATTTTGTTGTTCGCGAGCTGTTAACATCGTTTCTGTGCGCAGTTTCGTCGGAGTTGTAGGCCACGTGTTTGTTCTTGCATTTCTATGCTTCCCCCTCTGTCAAAGTCATATGTTAACAACTAGCAAGATACCCGTGCTTCGCTACGGTATTATACTGAAATTTATAATTGAATGTTGTTTTAGATATATAATCAGCCGAAATTCGCGATCTGAATCGTTTTCTGCGAGAATCCGCCAAAATTCGCGATCTGACTCGTTTTCTAATAGATTATGGCAAGTTTCCTCCCATTTTTCAATCTTTATTTCCAGCAATCGATTTCGTACTTCCCAGGCTAGGTCCAGGTATTCCACCCTGTCAGTTGGGTCCCTAAATCTTTGCCATCTGTTCTTATAAGCATTTTTAATATGGAACAAATCCTTCAGGAGATCCGGCGTGGTGTCGTCTTGGGTGCCTTGGCGGTACTGAACCCGCGGCCAGACTGCATTCTTAGTCATTATCCGTCCAGGACCCGTTTCCACCGCGGTCCGCACATTTGACGACGGTCCAGAACATTATTATTATTATTATTATTATTATTATTATTATTATTATTATTATTATTATTATTATTATTATTATTATTATTATTATTATAGATGTTCTGGACCCCACAGCAAGATGCAAGACCGCTACTTGGCGGTAAATTACATCTGCTGCCATTGTTATTGTTGAGAATGTGACCAGCACCAATGTCGCGCGTAGGCAAGTGTGCGGGATTTCTGGCGATACGAATGACATACTTCCGTGCATTATTGACCTTATTATAGAGGTGAACAATTGGACGGTCAATCTCATTCCTATCGTTTATTTCAAATGTGTTTAAATTTTTATTCATATGCCAGGAGAATCTACTGTAATATAAGAACGTTCTCCGAAGGAAAAGTTGGCTGTTGAAAACGAACCCAGGAAAGATTAAAAAGATCGGTTTATGATCAGAATAAGTACATCGAAAATATACAGCCTGTTTCCAGTCATTCGACAGGGTCAGGAATGGAATGAATAAAGCCCCATCTAGCGGCGACAGTAGGAATTGTGCCGGCTGCCGAAGCACTCCTCTGGGGCAATGATCGATGAATGACAAATGAAATGAAATATTGGACAGTGTTGCTGGATGAATGATGACAGGGAAAAGCGAAGTATCCTGAGAAAAACCTGTCCCGCCTCCGTTTTGTCCAGCACGAATGTCACATGGAGTGACCGGGATTTGAACCACGGAACCCAGCTGTGAGAGGCCGGCGCGCTGCCGCCTGAGCAACGGAGGCTCCTTATAAGTACATTATGAACAGCAAAATCAATTGGTCTCACCTCCTTTTACACCCCACCGCCGTTAAGTTAATTTACCCCCCCCCCAAAAAAAAAATTAAAAGAAGGAGTGTTTCTTTATGTTCAAAGGAGATTCCAAACCCCAATGTTCACGTCTATTACCTTGAGTTTTGAGATATAAGTATCCCCATAAAAATAATTCGCTTTTTTTACTTCCTTTCACACTTCTCCCCCCCCCCTTAAGTGAATTTTCCGGCAAAAAATACTTGTTTCTTTAATAGTAAAGGATCTTCTAAATAGCAATTATCACGACTCTAACTTCTTCAGTTTTTGATTTATGTGTCCTCATGAAAGGAATTCAACTCCTTTCCACTCCCGCCCCCCAAGATGGTTTCCACCACAAAACGCGTATTTCTTTGTTTTTAAAGGAGATCAAAATACCAATTTTCACGTCGGTAACAACTTTAGTTTTTATTAGATGTATGTATTCTCATACAATTAAGTCAATTCATTTTAGAATTCTTTCCCCCCCCCCCCCCCTTTCATTGGATTTTCCGAGAATACGCGTTTCTTTATTTTTAAAGGAGATCCCATATACAAATTTTTAGTTCTGTAATATATTCAGTTTCTGAGATATATGTATCCTCATTAAAGGCGTTCAACCCACTATTCACCCTTTTACACCCCTCCTATTGGGATTTACAGAAAACGAAAAAATACTTATTCCTTTACTTTTAAAGGAGATTCTAAATACCAATTTTTACATCTGTAAACTTTTAAAGTTTTAAGATATAGACACATTCATTTTAAAAATTCACCCCCCATTATCCGGATTTTTCAAAAACGAAAATATACATATTTCCTTATTTTTAAAGTGGATCCCCAATACCAATTTTCAGGTCTGTAATATCTTCAGGTTCTGAAATACACTGACTGACAGAGCAAATGCAACACCAAGAAGGAGTGGTCAGAACTTTATGCCAATTGCAGGGTAGACTGACGTCACTGAGGTATGCTCATGATGTGAAATGCGCCGCTGTGCTGCGCACGTAGCGAACGATAAATGGGACACGGCGTTGGCGAATGGCCCACTTCGTACCGTGATTTCTCAGCCGACAGTCATTGTAGAACGTGTTGTCGTGTGCCACAGGACACGTGTATAGCTAAGAATGCCAGGCCGCCGTCAACGGAGGCATTTCCAGCAGACAGACGACTTTACGAGGGGTATGGTGATCGGGCTGAGAAGGGCAGGTTGGTCGCTTCGTCAAATCGCAGCCGATACCCATAGGGATGTGTCCACGGTGCAGCGCCTGTGGCGAAGATGGTTGGCGCAGGGACATGTGGCACGTGCGAGGGGTCCAGGCGCAGCCCGAGTGACGTCAGCACGCGAGGATCGGCGCATCCGCCGCCAAGCGGTGGCAGCCCCGCATTCCACGTCAACCGCCATTCTTCAGCATGTGCAAGACACCCTGGCTGTTCCAATATCGACCAGAACAATTTCCCGTCGATTGGTTGCACTCCCGGCGTCCGCTCAGAAGACTACCATTGACTCCACAGCATAGACGTGCACGCCTGGCATGGTGCCGGGCTAGAGCGACTTGGATGAGGGAATGGCGGAACGTCGTGTTCTCCGATGAGTCACGCTTCTGTTCTGTCAGTGATAGTCACCGCAGACGAGTGTGGCGTCGGCGTGGAGAAAGGTCAAATCCGGCAGTAACTGTGGAGCGCCCTACCGCTAGACAACGCGGCATCATGGTTTGGGGCGCTATTGCGCATGATTCCACGTCACCTCTAGTGCGTATTCAAGGCACGTTAAATGCCCACCGCTACGTGCAGCATGTGCTGCGGCCGGTGGCACTCCCGTACCTTCAGGGGCTGCCCAATGCTCTGTTTCAGCAGGATAATGCCCGCCCACACACTGCTCGCATCTCCCAACAGGCTCTACGAGGTGTACAGATGCTTCCGTGGCCAGCGTACTCTCCGGATCTCTCACCAATCGAACACGTGTGGGATCTCATTGGACGCCGTTTGCAAACTCTGCCCCAGCCTCGTACGGACGACCAACTGTGGCAAATGGTTGACAGAGAATGGAGAACCATCCCTCAGGACACCATCCGCACTCTTATTGACTTTGTACCTCGACGTGTTTCTGCGTGCATCGCCGCTCGCGGTGGTCCTACATCCTACTGAGTCGATGCCGTGCGCATTGTGTAACCTGCATATCGGTTTGAAATAAACATCAATTATTCTTCCGTGCCGACTCTGTTTTTTCCCCAACTTTCATCCCTTTCGAACCACTCCTCCTTGGTGTTGCATTTGCTCTGTCAGTCAGTGTATAAGTAGCCTCGTTAAAGGCATTCAACCTCTTTTTCACCCTTTTCCACCCTTCCTATCGGGATTTTCCGAAAACAAAAAAAAACGTGTTTCTTTATTTTTAAAGGAGATTCTAAATACCATATTTTACATCTATAAACTTTAAAAGTTTTGAGATATAGATGCACTGTTTTTAAAAATTCACCCCCCTTTTCACCCTCCCATTAATTGGATTTTCCAAAAACAAAAAAATACGTGTTTCTTTATTTTTAAAAGAGATCAAAAGTACCAATTTTCAGGTCTGTAATATCTTCAGTTTCTGAGATATAAGTACCGGTATTCCGATTAAAGGGATTCAACCCCCTTTTTTTTACCGTTTTTCACCCCTCCTATTGGGATTTTCTGAAAACAAAAAAAAAAATACGTATTTCCTTATTTTTAAAGGAGATTCTAAATACCAATTTTTACATCTGTAAACTTTCAAAGTTTTGAGATATAGATACACTCATTTTAAAATTCCAACCCCCTTTTCACCCCCTTAGCGAAGGAATATCCAAAAATCCTTTCTTAGCGAGCACCTACATCTTAATATGAATCTATGCCCAAAATTTCATTTCTTTATGTCCAGTAGTTTTGGCTCGGCGATGATGAATCAGTCAGGACAAGTTATTTTGTATATATATAGATGTATGGGACATATTGAATTGTTTTGTATGTGGTAGTTTCGCGTATTTAAGTGCATAATTTTAATGAGTTGAATGTTGTGTCGGTAACAGTTTCTGGCATTTTCTTTTTTTCGTTATGGCAAAAAAATATGACAAACGTTATCTCCAAGTGTTCAGCGATACCTATAAATTTCCGTTCATTTTACCGTATGATAAAGTAAACTACCGCATTTTCTCGCGTAATGAACGCCCTTGCATAATTTACGCATCCCAATATTTTGGGGTCCAAAGTGGAGAAAAGGAAATGTTCACGTATTTGACGCACCCACAACTTCGAACATACATCACTCAGCTCCGGATGCGTTTCGAAATGAAGATGTCAACTATTAAAGTAGCAGGCTTCCTATTGCGAAAACGGGCATTCCAAACACAGGGCAACGTGCTGTTATTAGCCGGCAGGAAATGCCACTGCACTAGTTTTACGAGTGTTTCGGGTACGGGCTGTGATCTCAAAATTGTTTGTCAGTCCACAGTATTGGAGTAATACTGCATCAGACAAACTCGCGGTGATCAATTACGCCGAAACATATAGAGCAGCGGGCAGCAAGTATTCAGTGTCCAAATGAAACGTGCGCTACCGCGGTAACACAAGTGGACTTCAAGTGGCTAACAAGTCTCGCAAAGCATTTCGCGGACCAAAAAGCGGCAAGTTTCCGCAAGTAGAGGATTATGTGCTTAAATATATGATTTTGTTACGCAATGTTGGTTAAGCCGTTTCTCACGAAATGCTGTACTTTAAAGAATGAGAAATAGTCGCGCCACATGGAATCAGTGTCTCGGATTTCAAAGTTAGCCGAGGCTTGATTAATTTTATGAAGAGAAATGACGAATGATTTCAACCATTTTCATCGCTTTATGATTGAGAAGTGTAAAGTGAATGAATATTTGATCTCCCTTATAGGAACCGGAGGTCAGACGCTTGTCAGTTTCCATATGCCACAAAGTCGAACAGTCGATAAGAAAGGAACGCGCTACCGGAAGCAAAAAAAGAACAACAACAACAACGATGTACCGGTACTGCAGTGCTTTTTGTAACAGCTGATGGCAGAAAGCTTGCACCTTACATTGTTCTAAAACGAAAAACAATGCATAAAGCAAAATTTCCGCGAGTGATCCACGTTCGTATTCAAGAAAAAGGGTGGATGGACACGTCACTCGTTCAAGATTGGATACGAACGGTTGGGAGTAATGTAGCAGAGTCCCTCCTTCGATGCCCGGCCATTCTCGTATTGGACATTTTCTTTTTTTTTGCCGTTACGGTATGTCATTCAGGCCGTATTGTCAGCTCGTAATGAGAAGAATATTTTCCAGTGTCGGTACTTCAAACCCACGTGTCTAACTTAGTTGATGTGCCCTATTTGACTTTTCAGAAAAAATCTCGCGCAGGAATTTTACGGCAAATGACGATAATCGCAAATGAGTTGAACCAATTGTGTTTATATTATATTTGAAAATGAATTGTAAGTAATTTGTAAATATCTGAATTCCTTGAATAATTTACGCATCCGAAGTTTTCGCCTGTATTTTTCATCAAAAGAGTGCGTTAATTACGCGAGAAAATGCGGTATTATACATTTTGTTGTGTGTGTCGGTGTGACATAAATTCGTATGTGTCATAAATGAGAGTGATTAGGTACATTTTCTTGTAACCATTTTTATGTTTTTTAGTTTAAGATTTTAAATTCAATGGTCAATTCGCATTGTAACTGTAGATATGTAGATATGTCTTTTATCCTGACCTTTATTCACGTAGACTGTGGTGGAATATATGTGATGAAATCCAAGAATTAAAAAAAAATCTTCCTATTTTTGGTTTCTAAAAGTTGGCAGGTATGCTTCTAGGATGTCAGTGGAAAGATGGCGTGGAATGATATTAGTAGACAAATAAGTCTGAATGTAGTTTTTAAAAATAGGAGAGATTATAATGTGAAGCTAAAGTTGGAATTCAGATAGGAAATGGAATTCAGGACTGGAATAATTTACCAAAAGAGACTTTCGATAAAATTCCAGCTTCTTTGAAATCATTCAAGAAAAGATAATAATAATAATGCTATTTGTTTTACGTCCCACTAACTACTTTTTAAGGTCTTCGGAGACGCCGAGGTGCGGGAATTTAGTCCCGCAGGAGTTCTTTTACGTGCCAGTAAATCTACCGACACGGGGCTGTCGTATTTGAGCACCTTCAAATACCACCGGACTGAGCCAGGATCAAACCTGCCAAGTTGGGGTTAGAAGGCCAGCGCCTTAACCGTCTGAGCCACTCAGCCCGGCATTCAAGAAAAGACTAGGTTTCTGTATCCTAAGGAGAATCGGCCACCTGGGCAACAGCCCTAAGAGCAGATCGGTGATGATTGACACTATTTGATGGGAAAATGTACTAGACCTCAGATATTTAGGTTAGGGTTTTTGATTTCTTGTTTTCACGTTATGTTTAGTCTAGTGCATGGAATCTTCCTGATGTGAAAACAATGGTTGAAAACGAATGTTACAATGCAAAGTCCAATGATGTCAAGACTGCTAAACAATCAAGTTATAACAGTTGGTGGACTGGAAACCTTAACCAATATTTGGAATTAATCATATATCTTTCTTTAATTATATGGTCAGTGGTTTGCTAGAAAAAAGTTGAAATTCAGTATTTCAGTCATTTCCACGTTGTGCAGGATACTACCTCTGTGTTTCATTGGGACGAAAGCACATAAATATTAGACTATAAAATAAAACATATCATTTGGTGTAGATTTATTCTGTTATACAAATGTAAATATAAGGGAAGACATTTTCATTAAATGCAGTTATATTGTCATTATAATGATTTGTTGTTGAAGATATAATAGAACTTCTAATACAATAAATAAATTATTTTGCCTTATGTAAAAGAAATGTAACTAATACATTATAGGTCTTGATTGTAGGGATACCTCTTTTCACGTCTTAGGAGTAGGCCTACTGTTCCACTGGGTGTGTGTAGACACACTTTACAAGGCACACCTTTTCTTTATTCCTCCCCTTTCACTTCTCACCTAAAGCTGGCCTTTATTCATAGGTTAGTGTTTGAATGCAAGAATTTACTTCAACCAATAAGAGATTGGCTCGTCAAGGGACTGGAACAGCCAACACATGTTGAGGAGGTCCTGCCAGCGTTAGATAAGAGAAAACACTATTGAAAACCAGATGCATTGGCACAGTTCCATGCTCTTTACTATGTAACATGCCACTGGCTTATGATGTTAAGTGTGGGGTTTTTGTATATTGATTACAAACGACTAGCCATTATAACTGTTTGTTGCTACTTATGTGTGTTAACAATTTATGCAAAATGCAGGTATTTCTTAGCTTTTACTGCCTTTAGCGTTGGGCAGCTTAACTGATATGTTTCATGACTCTATTTTCCCTGGCCCTTGAAAGAAGCATCAGCAGCTATAATTCACCTTGTGGTTGAGGGCAGCTACATCGTAGAGGGAAGTGCACGTCATTGTAAGACTTATGGAGCTCTTAAGGTTGATGGTGCTCCATATTAACCTTTCTCAGTCATTTCTACTTTATATTCCAAATATAAACTTCTAATTTTTTCATTTCTGTATTTGCATCTTTAATGTAATAAATGGATTATACACCATATATTTTGTTTGCTCTTGTATGTGGAATGTAATCTTACAAAATTATGTGCCACTCTAATTTGTACTTTATGATAAATTCTGTATTGTTTTTGATTTTGCTTAATATTTGAACATGAGTGTACAAAGAATTTACCCATAACATAAACTCTAATTGTACACAATTTATGGTACATCAATAAAGCAATGGAAATCTCTCATTTAAAATCTCTGGGCTTGAATTATTCTGGCCTATAAAATAAATTTTATAACTTTACCGCTGTCTTAAATGGGAAAGTTGATTTCAACCCATTTCAGCATATTAAATAGAATACTGAAGTCCATATTTCTTTGTTATACTTTTTTTTTGCAAATGAAAGAGATACTGAAGAAGTGAATTTTTGTGTAATAATGTTAGAAAATTTAACACCAAGAGAAAACACTATGGAAAACTAAGTGCATTGCCACAGATCCATGCTCTTTACTATCCAACTTATCTAACACAGGCATACAATAGTGTTCCCAGGGAGAAGGTATGGGATGCCATGGTCAAAAAGAGGCTGGGTACACAAACTGTACAAATGGTGCAAACAATGTACAAAAACTGTCAGCAGTGTATAGACTCAGTTTGGAAAGACAGAATGGTTTAGAAATGAAAGTGGACTAAGAAGGGAGTGTGCTTTTTTTTTTCTAATGGTTATGGAGGAAATTATAAAGGGACAAAAGAGTGAGATGAAGTTATTACCATTTGCAGATGATATTGTGGTCTGGGAAACAAACAGCAAGAAGAACTGGATGCACTGAATAAGAAAATTGAAAAGTATGGTATGAAAATCAGCACAGAGAAAAGGAAGACCCTGGTGATATCAAGAGGAGAAAGACAAGGGAATGGCAATGTGAAAATTGATGGTCAAAGCCTTGAAATTGTTGAGTTTCAAATAGGGAATGAATTAATCCAGAATACAAGGCTGAACATGGAGATTACCAAGAGGATGCAACAGGGCAATGCATTCTACCAGTATAAGAAATTTTGTCTGGAATAAGGAAGTACCAAGGATGTGTAAAGGGATAATGTACAAAATGTCTTATGCACCCATATTGACCTATGCAGCCGAGACTTGGACAGATGAAGATGTGAGAAAAGAGGTTGGAATGGAAACCCTAGATGAGAGAATTGATAGGAGTAAACTAAGATGGTTTGGACATGTAAAGAGGATGGAAGAGAAAAGAATACCAAAACAGATGATGGAGATGAAGGAAAATGAGAGGGAGACCTAGAACAAGTTAGATTCAATAAAGAGGATTGCAAGAAGAAGAACCCTGGACGGGGACAAAATAATGGAAGAGGAGTGGTAGAAGATATCCTGCAGAAGCTGGATAAGTGGAAAGGAGGATAATGACACTATTTCTGGGATGTTGATAGTGAAGTTGCATAGTTGCTTAGTTCTTACCAAGTAGCTGTAGTTTGAATTGCAGTCAATACATATTGGACTTCTTAAATTGAATTTCAAATTTGTGTGGTTTTGGACTCCATGGGATATCCATGGCCACACTATTTGTTCCAACTAAACAAAACTGTATACTTACGTATCTTAAAGAGAAGATAAGCTTTGTGTACTTGCCTAGAAGGAAAGCTTTGATTTACTTTTATGTTCTTGTTACATATCTTCTCTTTTCAAGCATCAGTAGTAGTCCATCATTGCCATTCCCCTGATTCTTATTTCTTTTTCATTTTATGATGAAATCTTCCACTGTCCCCATCACACAGGGTTCCAAAACCATCAAGGATGTATCACGAGTCAAGTTGACAGTACAAAAAAGTGGAGTTTAGCATCTGCAAAGCACCATTCTATATGGAGTAGGGGCCCATTTCACGTCTATACTGGCAGCAGTGTGAGGCTGTATTCCATCATACAGCTTCCATATAGTGTCCTGAGGCATATTTAGTGATTCTTCCTATAACTGCGCATATAATCATCCATTGTTGGTGCTAGTGGATGACAGTCATGCAGATATCAATTTGTCATATGCCTAATATTTTCACTTGGTGCCAGGCTGAGTAGCTCAAGCGGTGGAGCACTGGCCTTCTGATTCCAAGTTGGCAGGTTAAATCCCGGCTTAGTCCAGTGGTTATTGAAGGTGCTCAAATACACCAGCCTCGTATCGGTAGATTTACCAGCACATAAAAGGACTCATACGGGACAAAATTCTGGCATCTCGGCATCTCCAAAAGCCTTAAGCATGGTTATGCACTCACTCCATGGCACTACGGTCCTCTCAGAACCTTGGCCTCCTTGATCACAGACTTCCAATGGACTCAATCTTCCACACATCTATGCTATATCCTCGGTCCAATAGCTCTTATGTCCGCCTCCATCTCATCCAGCCATCTCGCATGGGGTCGGCCTCTCATTCTTTTACAAGCAGGATGTCCTGTTAGAGCCTTCATTGGGTATCTATCTTCTTCCATCCATTGTGCATGTCTTAACCATCTTATTCTTCCTATTTTGACTGAGGCTATCTTCTCATTCTTTATATAAGACTTTTATTTCTTCGTTGGTTCTAATCCTCCATATCTCTCTGTTTTTCACTGGGCCAAGTATCTTTCACACTTTCCTTTCCCAGACATTCAGTTTCTTCTCCACAGCCTCAGTCAGTAACCATGCCTCACTGCCATACATTAGGACTGGTTTGATCGCTGTTTTATAGAGAGTCAGATTTAGTTTCCTGCTTAAATTTTTACTGCACAGGGGAGAGTACCATGCTCTGTATGCAGCTTTAATGTGATTTGTAATATCTGCCTCCTACACTACAATATACCGTCTCACACAACAAAACCAGCGAAAGACACCTTGAAATCGCTTGGATGGGACATCCTTTTGCACCCACTGCACTCCCCCAACCTGGCGCCACCTGACTGTCACCTCTTCACATTAATGGGGCATGTGCTCGCAGAGCAGCACAGCAGCAATTTCGAGGAAGTTGGAAAATGGCTCAATGAATGGTTTGCTGCAAAAGACAAGCAGTTTTTCTGGCATGGTATTCATAACTTACCTGAAAGATGGGCAAAGTGTGTAGAAGCCTATGTTTTGAAAAAGCAGAAAAATGAATTTCCCTTCAAAATTGTGTGTTTTCTTTACCACCCAAAAACCGACAAAAACTTATGCATACATCTGGTATATATAACTAGTATTTATTCACCCTGCAAATTATCGCACTGTTGTTCAGTTATCCGACACATTTTTGGTTTCCCAAGCCACTCTAATTATCTCGTGTATCCTTCTTCCTAATATTTTGCCTCCATGCTTTACCATTTCTGCTGTTATATGATCCTTCCCAGGAGTTTCATTATCCTTAAGTTGTTCGATTATTTCCCTTATCACTTGAAGGAGGCATGGTATCTTTATAATCTCTCAACCGGTCCTGTTGTCCATATTCTGTTCTAGCTATTTTATTGCTTTCTTCACTTACTATCAGTCTGCTTGAAAGTGAATCTTCAAAATATTTTGCCCTTATTTCTAGGATTTCCTCCTTCTGTACAACCATATTGTCCATCTCATCTTTCAGCATATTCATTTTTGGTTGGAACCCTTTTTTTTTGTTTGCCCCACACTATGAACATATATATATTTTTTTAAGGATGATTGTTCATTAAATATTTGAAATTAAATTTTGAGGAAAGGTATCCTCATTGGAGGAGCTTACTTTTCTCAAATACATTACACCCGTATTTTGCATGGAAACTTATATCTGGGGGCAAAGTAAGAACATAGCTATGGCCCATCTGCTCAATGTGCCTTCCTGTTCAACAAAGCACGTTATAATTGTTAACTTTCATAGTTGTAAACAATAATTAAAGGTGATTTAGCTAACAAAAATGTTCCATTATCTTTCAAAAATGTATTGTGGAAAGAACAACATACTGTTTCTTTACCGTTTATAATATTTTCAACATACCCATTGAATACAAGTGACACACATTGACAGTATTTGTAACAGAATGCACAACATTACATCAGAAAATTACACTGAGTCATGTTACATCTGCCAAACCTTTTCTAACTCAGGAACTAAAAAATCCTCACTTTGATACTAATTTATCTGGTGATTTACCAAGGACGTCTTCCCAACTGTAAAATCGTTCAACCTTAACTTTGAGCCATTTGCAGGATTTACATGACTGTTGCATTACTCTGATACGGGCTCCACTATAGTTGGGCCCACAAGTGCTGGGGTCTGACATTTGACCAGCGAAAGCAGTAACTACGCAGTACGCTGTGTTTAACTTTAAGAATAACATTTATTTGTATTGAAAAGGTGGACCCTTTAAGTTACCTCTCTTACATAAGCTGTGTTGTCATATTTACCTCCATCTGCGGCATATCATCCTTTCATACAGGCTGAGCATTTAATAAAATGTATAGGCCTAATGCAATTCAATAAACTTTGACCCATTCCTAAGCTCATGCTAATCATTCCAGCATTTAAGACAACACATCATTGCCAATAATTATGGGATTTCATAATCACTAACAAAATCATCAGTTTCTGACAATAACCACAATAAATGCATATGTTAAATACAGATAGAACTTTACAACTAGGCACTGATTAACTTACAGAAAGAATAAACTTACAACAAAACCACGTAAATACATATAGCAGTAAGAAATAACACATTACCACTCCGAATAATATCACAAAAGCGACTGAGAGCAAGCCAACCCATGCGGAGATTGCTTCCTTAAATGTGGCATCGCTGTTATTCTTGCCATAGCAACGCACCATTTCAGAGCAGCATTAGTCAACTTTTCCTCTTTAGTGGTGCTAAAAATCTCCAATTCTCATGGACCTTAGTATAGCATTACAATGAGGTATTACACCTCATCTCATCTTCATAGATAAACACAAGATACTTCTCAGCCTTCATCTCTATTGATGGGAAAGGCAGAAGGTCATGAGAATGTTTTTGTCCAGATCCCACAGCTACAGGTTGTTTGTCGAGTTGTACCTTATCATCCACAATATGTAAAGATCATTATAATCACTCGAACCTTTGATAAGTTGCTGATTTGCATCAGTACTGCTCCTATCACTGATGACAACACTTCTGCTCCTTGTTCCTGCAGGCTGTTGAGCTTCTGCATCAAGGTCCATTTCACTGGCAGCCTGGCACATTCTTTATTTTCTTCCTTCCTCCTCTTGATCCTGATGGGCTGGTCCACTCTACTCTGCACCACTGCACCACTTTCAGCCCTTGGAATACAGGACAAGAGTTCAGCTACACCGACAGGAACAATACCACATTTCCAGAAACCTAACTAGAGAATCAAATGGGTTAGTTCATCCAAACTCTTCATAAGGTGATTTAAAAGAAAGGGGAAATGATGTTTCTGTAGTACTGCATCCTTTCTTCCTTCAGGGCTTTCATTCAACTCCCTCAGAATTTTCCTCCAAGCAACCTTCACGGGATGAAAGAATGCCACATCCAGAGGCTGAGTCAAATGTGTGCTATTGGGTGGGAGGCGAACTAAACTGATCCTGTTGTCTTTAAAACAGTCCATTACACGCACAG
Source organism: Anabrus simplex (assembly GCF_040414725.1). Lineage (NCBI taxonomy): Eukaryota > Metazoa > Arthropoda > Insecta > Orthoptera > Tettigoniidae > Anabrus > Anabrus simplex. The sequence continues at coordinate 931,782,671 of NC_090266.1, forward strand.
TAAAATGAGAAGACAGGTTTTCACAAATAATCACTTTCTTCCCAGGTAGTTTCTTCAAGACGGGTAACATTAGAGATTTCAAAAAAAGGTAGGACCATCAAACCATCCTGTTTTTTGTGATATAATGACAGCCTTTTGGTCCATTTTCGGTCCACGTTGACCACATGTGATGAGTGATAAACTACATAAGGAGGAAGAATATCACCTGCAGCACTGCCTGTGATCATGAGGCATATGCTGGTATTGCATATTTTCACCGGGTATTTGGTGCCACGCTTCACTACACCCCTTTTTGGTCCTGGATTGTCTGTTAAATTGGATTCGTCAGAGTTCCAAATGTTTTGTGGGGGTTCAGCTTCCAACACATTACTCAAGTTAAGAATATAATCCCCCTGAAATCTCTTCATGTATTGCTGCCTGAGCCCTTTTAATGATGGAAGCAAAATCAACAGACAATGCTGGATGGTGCTTCAGAAAACCCAGTACCCATTCCCAGGCTGGGAAGTTTTCATTAAATCTATTTACTTGTCTTCCATTCCGATTCAAATAAGGTATCACAATTAGACGGAGATCAGATGCATCTAATGGAAAATCAATCATGCTTTGGATACACTCAGCAAAAGTACTTTTTTCTTGCTCTGTAAATATTAGAGGTAATCTTGATTTCTTTCAGTGGTACTTCTTGAATTAATTAAAATTGTTCTTGGAATTTTGTACTACTCTTCACCCTTCCTGTGGGTGATAAAACCTCTTTGCACTGCAACCAAACACAGCTCTATAGTTCGCGGGGAGTAATCTGCATATTTGCGGGTGCCAGCTTTCCTTTGATACAACAGAAAACTGAAACACATAAATTAAAAAACTTCTAAACATGCCCTAACTATAATTTAAATTCATAAATGGGGTAACTTTTCCCCAGAAACTGAAGAAATGTTAACCCCATTTCAATGACAACTTAACCTCAAATAACAGTTAGTTAAATAACTCAAACTATTTGATTCACTATGAAACGTAACACCACCCTCCACAAATTAATAGCTATCTCATAATTGAAGTTTATACTAACCTCCTTCAGATGTTTCCTGCTCATCCACACACATACACAACTTTTTCAAGCAAAAAGCTGGAGGGAAAATGGTATTAACTTGTCATGGAAGCTACATGTAAACAGAAGAATGGTGATTCAAGGAACTCATAGCACAAGGAACAAAACTCAAATACCCAGTCTTCAAAAAATATTCTTGTTTGAAATATAGGCATTGAAATAAAGTCAAATTTTGGAGCAAAGTATTCTTTGGAGGGGTAAAGTAACCCTACTTTTTCTTCTCTTTTCTATAAACATATTCGCATCATTTCGAGTGGGTCTTTGAAGCATTCTTTGTCAGGCTGGGTTTCTTTCATCTGAGGCTTTCAAAACTTCATCAGGCCATCCATTTTTATTTTGCTTCCTTTTTCCTCCATATATATCTTGAGCTGTTACATTTATTGCCAGTTTGGTTTTACCTTGCAGTACATCAATATCCTCATCTGTAGTTTCAATCCTGTGCAGTTTCTCGTGCAACTTATCCTAATATTGTCCTGTATTCTCTCGTCTTTTAGTATCTCTACATTGTAAACCTTATTCTACTGAAGTCTGGCATCTTTGGTTTTGACAGCAAGTTTCTACTGTTTTTTTTTAATTCTCACCAGAAAATGGTCTAGGTCAGTAACTGCTCCTCGGTGACTCATCATATCCATGATATGAGAAGCATGTCTTGTGTCTATCAGCATGATCTATTTGATTCGTCGTCAATTCATCCAGTGATATCCAGGTCTCCTTATGAATGTCATTGTGGTGGAAGCAAATACTTTTGTCATTCCTTTACTGATGGCAGAGTCAATCAATTTCCATACATTTTCATTTGTTTGTAGGTGTTTGCTATGAAGACCTGCAATTGGTTGTGTTTCTTTCTCTTTGCCTATTTAAGTGTTACAATCCTCTATGACAGTTTTTCATAAAATATTGTATTTCTTTATCTTCAGAGTGATTAGTGGGATGTTACAAAATTTTGCTCTCTGTCTTAAAAAACATTTTCTGAGGTTCACTGTCTCATATTCCATCATACTATGACTAATCAACTTCTGCACCATAAGACCTGTTCCTAGTCTATCTTCTTCCCCACTGTTGATCAAAATACTGTATAATGTTGTTGTGCTACTAACTCCAATCTGTACTTCAACAGCTCTTCCTCCAGTTTTCTACAGGCACTAGCCTGGAAGATACTTCTCACATTCTCTGTTCCCAAATGCCAAAATCTTTGCTGCTTAACATGCACAGGTCATTGTAGGTTTAAGACAGTCTGTTTCTCTCTGTGATTAAGTTTCTGAACAATATGTTTTTACAGTGTTGAGGGTTAGCCTGATGTCCAACCCCCAATCTGGAGGACCAGGGTATCCCATTTAGCCTGGATTATCTCCTTTGACCTGTCTGACTTGGGAGGCCCTACCAGTACCAATGATATTGTCAGCATAGCTCTCAGGATCATTTGACTATGCAAGCCCCGCCACCATGAAAAGGTAACAATGGGGGGATTGACTTGATTAATGGGATGTAAAACCAATAACATTATTATTATTATTATTATTATTATTATTATTATTGTTACGGAGTTTTCCGTGGTAGGTAGAGGTGAAAGAAGGTGCGGGTGTGAATAGGTCTCCAGCTACGAAAGCAAAATTAATTTAAAATTTAACAAGGTTATATTTTCTTTTCAAAAACAAAGAAATAACAAGCATGGCAGGTACAAAGTAGCAAATCAAAAAGGGTAGTTACAATATTTACAGGAATTGGGCTTCGCGCCCTGATTTTACACTGCTTGGGCAATCAGCTCAGTTTTACCCCAAACACGAGTTTTAACAGAGGGGCAGAAAACCCCATTCATACCTAGGAGCCCTTGCTCCAGATTACACAGAAAAGCCTCCACGAGGCATACAACACTCAATTTTCAAAAGAGCCACTCGCTCTCAAAATTTAAGCCTCTCCCAGGCCACACCAAACTCCACCTTCAAGTTGTCCTCACTGGACATAGACACAAGGGTAAAATACCCAACCTACTGAGGTCTATTAAATAAAAATGGGCAATTACATGACCTCTAAAATAACAATTTGAGAGGAGGCGATCTTGCACTCCCAATACACTTGTTTTTAAAAACCTAATCTGGCTCTAGGCCACTAATGCAAGGGCTAATCCCATACTACCGAGGTGACTTTAGAAAAGAGCAATTTGTTTTACATTAACGAAGAATAGGTTGAGAAAATAAGTTCACCTCAAGACAATGTGAGTGGGAGCTCGAGAGGGTTAGCACTCTCTATCCCAATATGCAGCTTAAAAGAGAATAGAAGAAAAGATCGTTACATTTTAGGAAAAGGTTACATGGAGGAACGCTTCGCACCCGCCCCGAGAGTTAAACTGCTGAGCTAGCAAAGAAAGAATTTATTAATCGGCCATTACCTTATTGATGACCGCTGCCGAGGAAAGAGGCGCTTCCCGCCTCCTGCTATGTACTTTATACACTGAAAGATGGAACAGAAGTGGCCCGGAGACCCTAAAATCAGCAGTTTAAATACTCTCGCAGAAGGTTCTAGGCGTTAGGGGAATGAAAACACCCTCCCGCGATGATTTTATTGGTAGATCAATAAACCCCCTACACAATACTAAGAAGAAACACATAATTGGTGGAAAATTAATTCAAGAAATTCGGGATAGGCTAGATTTAAAACAAGGGGAAAGAAGGGGTTAATATTGCCAACTTAACCAAAGACTGAAAAAAATTTAGCAAAGAACAAACATTTGAAATAAAAATTTCTCCAGCAAAATAGTTCTTTGACTCCGCACTAGGTTGCACTATTGTTGATCTTCAGTAGTGTCCTCTAGAAGAGAAAGTTCACACTTCTTACTTCAAGCGAAACAAAACCACATCAAAAATGACACAGTTCAAAAACTCAAAATTTTCCACGTGGTGACATCTTCTGAGAAAGTAGAGAATTAATAGCGTAGATAAAGTTCAGACTTCCTCCAGCAGAGGAGTTTCAACTGGCGCACATTTTAAATTAGCGGAGTGGAGGTGTACCGCCCGGTACAGACCTCCCCCCCCCCAAAAGTTCCTCCCGGGGTGACACATGAAATTGTTTGAAAACAAGGTCCAAGTTTTGATGTAGATATGGAGATTAATTGCCAAAAAAAAAATTTATAAGATTTTCTTAATTTGGTTTGATTTAGTTTCAAAATTTTGTTGTTGCAGATGAAGAATAGTTTTTAAGTTTGTAGAAGTAGAATTCTGAGGATAAACTTTTAATACTTAAAAGTGATGAAAAATTTTACAATGTCCACCAAATATTGCTGTTGAATTCCCGAGTGTAGTCATTGCTTATCGTAACTGTCCATGTAGTTGAGGTTGATGAAGTTGGATGGCCAGACCGGCCATTGCAGCTTGCGTCCAAAGGAGGCCGCTCGGACCCCTCAAGTACCCTGAGATACCGCTCGCCCGCACTATGAGGGGAGCGGAGGTGTTGAAACACGCCGCGCCCGCGGTGAACATATACAGGCTGCGGGCAAGTAGCAGGTCGTGCGCCGCACATCAGCCTTGGCCGGGAGGAGAGCTCCGGCTCGCCGTGCACATGTCGTCCTCGCTGGGGCCGAGGGGGCCCTTCCTCAAACCCAGTTGCGGCGCGGCGCCGCGCGGCTGCAGGGGCACTGAAACATTAAAGCTAGGCGGCAGAATTGTGTTGGACCATCATGTTTCTTTTGAGGGCACAGGCATGTAGAGAGATTGAGTGGCCAGCGGCGTGCAGATATCCATGGCATTTCATCTAAGCCAGCCACTGTGTGTAGTGGAGCAGGAGACGGGAGCGTGGTAATGGCCGTGGCAAGGACAGAATGGCAGTTTAACAAATCGGGGGAGGTTTCACAGAAATGCTTACATATAAAATAAAATAGAAGGAGCAGAATGCCTTAAGAGTGGAACTCAAAAAAAAATATAACCTTCATATTCCTATCAAATTATATGAAGCAAGTTGACACAAAATTTACACCGGTTTCACCTGGGACAGGTGAACCCTAAATATCCTCTCGGTGGCTGGATTGCTTACTAACAATGTAACCGGAGTAAGAAAATCGAGAATGATGCATGGCCCATGAAATCTGGGGGCAAGCTTGCCCGCGGGAACAAAATTCTTGACCATCACCTGGTCACCTACCTTCAAAGTGGTGGGTCTCCGTCCACGATCATACTTTTCCCTAACCTTTTCATGAGATACCTTAAGATTGGCTTTAGCCTTCTTCCAAAGATCTTTAATATTATCCGGATCTATTGTCTCGGGTAGAATGTCACTCAGAGACCAAAGGTTAGAGAGCGGCGTGTTGGGAACAAACTTGAACATCAAGGAAGCTGGAGTGAACTTATGAGATTCATGAACCGCCGAATTCAAAGCAAAAGCTAACCAATGCAGGGACGTGTCCCACCTGGAATGATCTTCATGATGATAGGCAATAAGTGCGGACCTGAGATTACGATTAACCCGTTCAGCCAGAGATGGTTGAGGGTAATAAGCAGAAGTAGTTACATGAGAGATGGATAAGTCAAAACAGAATTTACGAAATAAGTTAGATGTAAAAGCCTTAGCATTATCAGATACAATATATTGGCACGGACCAAAAGAAGCGAAAATAGAATTTAAGCAAGTAATGGTAGACTGAGCGGTAGCCAGCTTAGTCGGAAATAACCAAGAAAATCTGGTAAAACCATCTACACACACAAGGATGAACTTGTTGGCATTACCCTTTGACTGGGGGAATGGTCCTACATAATCAATATACAGGCGTTCCATGGGGCGCGACGCTTGCTGAGAAGACAAGAGGCCTACCTTGGTGGACATGGTCGGTTTACTAAGCAAACAGGATTTACAAGCCTTTACTAATTCACGGATTTCACCGTCCATACCTTTCCAGATGAACATTTCACGAATCTTTTCACGAGTTTTAAAGATACCAAGATGCCCTCCTAATGGGGTCTCATGATAATACTTGAAGATCATAGGTACAAGAACCGCTGGAACAACAACTTTCATCATCTTATCATGCCTCGAAGGGCAACATAGAACACCATTCCTCAGAACATAAGGGACAACATGTTCCCCAGAAGAAAGGGTTTCCATTATCGGAGCCAGCTTCGGATCTTCACGTTGGTATTTCTCGATATCCCTAAAGAGCATGGGAGCATCTGTTAGGATGGCATTAACCTTAGATAGTATGGACTCGGAAGGTGATGAACTGTCGACCGGTTCGTGGGTCTCGACGTCGTTAGAAAACATACGGCTGAGTCCATCAGCAACAACATTTTCGGTACCTCTGATATGTCTAACATCAAACTGGAAGGCAGAAATACGGATGGCCCAGCGGGCTATACGACCAGTACGACGCGGCCTACCTAAGACCCAGCTTAAGGCTTGATTATCTGTCTCCAGGTCGAATTTGACATGTTCCAGATAGAGACGGAACTTCTCTAAGGCGAATAAGACTGCCAAACCTTCGAGCTCATAGATGGAATACTTGGCTTCTTGAGCCGACAATGTCCTAGACGCATAGGCGATGGGGCGCCTCCCTAGTTCAGTCTCTTGAAGAAGGACTGCAGCTACCGCTGACGACGATGCGTCGGTTTGGACAATGAATTTCGAGAAATCAGTCATAGCAAGTACAGGGGCATTACAAAGAGCTAATTTAAGGTCTTCAAAAGCGGCTTGTTGAGAAGGTCCCCACTCGAATTTGATGCCTTTCCTACGAAGAAGGTTTAAGGGCGCCGCTCTATTAGCGAAGTTAGGAATAAACTTCCTGAAGAAATTCACCATACCAATGAACCTGGCGATACCTTTAATGTCCTTGGGAGGTTTAAAATCACGGATGGCCTGTGTTCTAGAATGATCGACTGCTACACCATCCGGTGACACAATATGCCCTAGGAAAGACATAGAGGGCTTAGCAAAGGCAACCTTGGACAACTTAACAGTTAACCCAGCCTTACGAAGGCGATCGAGAACCTCTCGCAGATGATCTAGATGTTCTTCAAAAGTCTCTGAAAATACGACGACATCGTCCAAGTAGTGATACAAGTACTCAAATTTGATGTCGGAGAAGACCCTATCTAGTAGCCTAGTGAGTACAGCTGCTCCCGTGGGGAGCCCGAAAGGCACGCGGTTGTATTCGTATAAATTCCAGTCCGTGGCAAACGCTGTAAGATGTTTAGACTCTTCGGCAAGGGGAATTTGATTATAGGCCTGATTCAAGTCCAAGATAGTAAAGAACTTGGCCTTACGAAACCATGAAAAACAAGAATGAAGGTCGGGAAGGGGCACAGATTGTAACACCACCTTCCGATTGAGAGCCCTGTAATCAATGACAGGCCTGAAGCCTCCTTGGGGTTTCGGGACTAAAAAAATAGGCGAAGAATACGCTGACTTAGAGGGCCTAATAATACCGTCCTTCAACATCTGATCGATGATTTCTTTTAGAGCCTTCATTTTAGGTGGAGATAGCCTATAAGGTGGAAAACGGACAGGAATCGTATCCGTGACCTCAATTTTGTATTCAATAAGGTCAGTAACACCAAGAGTATCAGAGAACACCTCGGGAAACGACTGACACAATTTGCGAATACTATCAGCCTGCTCCTCAGGTAGATGTCTAAGGTCTAACAACATCTCATCCTGGGTAGGCGAAATAGAAGAACGTGATGCAGAATTACACTTTAATAGAGGGATATTACAATTAGAGGCAAATTTGAAAGTGCAAGACCTACTCTGAAGATCGAGCACAAGACCAGTGTGAGAAATAAAGTCCGCTCCCAATATAATGGGGCAAGACAAATGCTTGGCCACAAACAATTTAACTTTCCATGTGAATTGAAAAATACGAATTTTGACATATAAGGAACCGAGAATTTCTAATGGAGAGGAATTAGCCGAAACGTATTGGATCGCCGACAAACAATAGTTAGGAAGCTTACAAACAGATTTCAATTTTGAATACCAATCAGCCGAAATAATAGAACAAACACTACCTGAATCTAAGAGAGCTGTTATAGGCTCGTTATTTAACTCAATTTTGAGAAAGGGGACCGGTGCGGGGGAATCCGCCGCAATCCTAAGACACTCTTTGGGACCTTCAAAAGATGAATTTGAAAATTGCTCGTTCCCTGAATTTACAACCTGTTTACCCGGGGCTGAGTCTCGGGAAGGTGGATTAGACGACTCAGCCGAAGCCACTAGTCACTTTTTATTATTGGCATAGTTGGAATTTGCACCAGAAGTTGAGCAGGAGGGGGTGCTATTCGAATTGGGACAATTCTTGGCGATATGTGAGAAAGCCCCACATTTAAAACAGCCTTGTGCTGAACCAGCTCCATTATTTGCCCTACTAGTTTTGACCAATGGACATTTATTGCGAAGATGGTCAGGCGACCCGCAAGCATAACATTTACGGGGTGTGACTGGTCGGCGAGGTGGAGGCCGAGTATTACTAAACGAAGGAGGGGGTTCTTTCGCGACACGCAAAGAATCAGCGTATCTAACTCCTTCCGCTGAGACGGCCAATGCTTCAAGTTCAGAGAAAGTTTGCGGGCACGCCGCGAAACACAAATATGACCTGTAGGGTGGTGAAATCCCTTCCACAATAGCTTGTACAATCTGATCCTCAGGGAAATGAAGAGCAAACACCCTAGTATAAAACTTAATGTCCTGTATGAAATCAGCCAAGTTTTCATCCAAGCGTTGTACACGGTAATAGTACTTCTGAATAAGGGAGGACCTGGCCCTAGCCGGGATGAAGTTAGCTAGCAAATGGGCATGGAAATCCTCAATAGATGATTGCTCGGCAATGGCTCTTACGATTTTATCTGAGAGAATACCAATAGCATACGGATAGATAATTTGCAAAATTTGACATGGAGAAAGAGAAAACACAAGGGCATGATCCTGAAATTCAACTAGAAATCTTAAAAAAGAAATTACATCACTGGTGGTATTAACGGAAAACTTAGAGATACCACTGAGCAACATTGCCAATGGATGAGGCAAGCTGCTAAACCCGGGTGACATAGTAGGTAAAGGTTTCAATGGCAAGGAAGTTAATTCAGAACGGATGTTACTCAATGATGCACGACGTTCAGATTCGTTGTCCAATGGGGCAGGGATAGTGTGAGCAGCAACGGTTATCCTATTAACTTCTCCCTTGGGAGGCGCTTCCTCACTACCTGCATTCACTGTGGTGGGTAGATCGCTTTTGGGAGGAACCTCCCCTGTTAACAATTGAGTGACCTTGCTAGATAATTCAGACATATTTTCAAGCAGCGTACTAGCTTCCTTCTTCTGAACGTCATTCAACTTTAGAGACAACAGATCGTTAACCCTATTCGAAAAATGATATAGCCTAGCTTGCACACGCTTAATTTGATTAGGAGAAGGATCATTTTCATCAAAAAAACTAACTACAGAAGCTAGCCCAGTAATATTCTCCATGATCGTGGAAAGAGAGTCGTCAATTTCTTTCTCTCCCAAATTGGGGATGGAAATGGGCAAATCTAGGGACTCTCTAAGCTTGTTTGTGTCTACTGCAACCGTGCCTCCAGATTGTACATTTCTAATAGTCAATTCATAGATCAACTCCTCCTTGCGCAAATAGTTAAGATGGAGAACATCGCGAGGGCCGGGCATGGTGACAGAACAATTTTGAAAAACTCAAAAAATTCCAGCAACTGGGAAAATAGTTAGAGTTCGGAACAAACAATGTTTAGCCGTCAAAAGGGGCTAAATTGAGACCCATTCAACCACGCTCTGCTACCACTTGTTACGGAGTTTTCCGTGGTAGGTAGAGGTGAAAGAAGGTGCGGGTGTGAATAGGTCTCCAGCTACGAAAGCAAAATTAATTTAAAATTTAACAAGGTTATATTTTCTTTTCAAAAACAAAGAAATAACAAGCATGGCAGGTACAAAGTAGCAAATCAAAAAGGGTAGTTACAATATTTACAGGAATTGGGCTTCGCGCCCTGATTTTACACTGCTTGGGCAATCAGCTCAGTTTTACCCCAAACACGAGTTTTAACAGAGGGGCAGAAAACCCCATTCATACCTAGGAGCCCTTGCTCCAAATTACACAGAAAAGCCTCCACGAGGCATACAACACTCAATTTTCAAAAGAGCCACTCGCTCTCAAAATTTAAGCCTCTCCCAGGCCACACCAAACTCCACCTTCAAGTTGTCCTCACTGGACATAGACACAGGGGTAAAATACCCAACCTACTGAGGTCTATTAAATAAAAATGGGCAATTACATGACCTCTAAAATAACAATTTGAGAGGAGGCGATCTTGCACTCCCAATACACTTGTTTTTAAAAACCTAATCTGGCTCTAGGCCACTAATGCAAGGGCTAATCCCATACTACCGAGGTGACTTTAGAAAAGAGCAATTTGTTTTACATTAACGAAGAATAGGTTGAGAAAATAAGTTCACCTCAAGACAATGTGAGTGGGAGCTCGAGAGGGTTAGCACTCTCTATCCCAATATGAAGCTTAAAAGAGAATAGAAGAAAAGATCGTTACATTTTAGGAAAAGGTTACATGGAGGAACGCTTCGCACCCGCCCCGAGAGTTAAACTGCTGAGCTAGCAAAGAAAGAATTTATTAATCGGCCATTACCTTATTGATGACCGCTGCCGAGGAAAGAGGCGCTTCCCGCCTCCTGCTATGTACTTTATACACTGAAAGATGGAACAGAAGTGGCCCGGAGACCCTAAAATCAGCAGTTTAAATACTCTCGCAGAAGGTTCTAGGCGTTAGGGGAATGAAAACACCCTCCCGCGATGATTTTATTGGTAGATCAATAAACCCCCTACACAATACTAAGAAGAAACACATAATTGGTGGAAAATTAATTCAAGAAATTCGGGATAGGCTAGATTTAAAACAAGGGGAAAGAAGGGGTTAATATTGCCAACTTAACCAAAGACTGAAAAAAATTTAGCAAAGAACAAACATTTGAAATAAAAATTTCTCCAGCAAAATAGTTCTTTGACTCCGCACTAGGTTGCACTATTGTTGATCTTCAGTAGTGTCCTCTAGAAGAGAAAGTTCACACTTCTTACTTCAAGCGAAACAAAACCACATCAAAAATGACACAGTTCAAAAACTCAAAATTTTCCACGTGGTGACATCTTCTGAGAAAGAGAATTAATAGCGTAGATAAAGTTCAGACTTCCTCCAGCAGAGGAGTTTCAACTGGCGCACATTTTAAATTAGCGGAGTGGAGGTGTACCGCCCGGTACAATTATTATTATTATTATTATTACTTTGTGATAAATCTGGTGATCTTGCAGATTATGGAATGGTGTCCATATCTCATAAAGCCTGTTTGTTTCAAGCTGTATGTGCACTAGCATCATCTTGCTGCATAATGGCATTTGGTATGCTGCATCAAAATGACTGCAAATTGAATGCAGAAACTCATTAACATATTGCTGTGCTGTCTGCTTGCCTTTAACAAACACGAGAAGTGATCTGACACCTGAAACCCTAACACTTGGTGTAAGGGATGTTTGGTATCGATGAATTATTGCTGGATTGTTGGTGTCAAACCTTGATGGAACCATTATTCCAGATAATGCTACGCCTATTGTACAGGCACATTCAAACGGTGATCGATGGTCCTTGTTGAAATCAATAATTGCAATACAGGTCTCACCGACTGCAGGATGTCGCTGGATGAGACCTCACTGTTCCAGTACTACTGCCCCTTATATCAGTAATTAGAGTTACATTTCTGTACCTTCTCATTAATCATTTGCATTCCATATTGGTACTCATTGGTTTTGGATGACTCTGTAAGGAACAGTTTCCACTCCCCTCCATATCTCTTTCTCTCTCTAATATATATAATTCATATACAGTACTGTAACTCTGAAACACACAAAATCTGTATGTGTTACAACAAAGAAGTTGATATTTACAAAATTGCCACATTGTCTTCCACATTCATTAATGTATTTTCGCAAAGACATCAAATCATTTCATGGTAGTTTATTACCCTCCTTTGTAGTAATCTGGAATATTTTTGGAAGAGCTTTTCTCACTGTACAGTTTTAAAATATAAAAAAAGTACATTATAGCTGAATAAGGGGCCTTGAATGTTATGCAAATGGATTACAAAATTGCTGGAATCAAAATCTCACCCAAAGTTGTGTGCTTAGATGCATACCTCACCTTTTCACGGGCTAAGTGCTTTCATTTAATCACTTCCAGTGTTTGTTTATATAAAGAATGTAAAGCTGAATAAACTTTTTGACAGATATGTAAGACATGTGGAGACCAAGTCATGCGTTCGTCCATGATAACACCGAGATTCTTCACTTGTGATACAAAAGGAATTGGTACATCCTGAAGGATTACTCTTGGCAATGGATGTTTAGTTATACTCGTTATTTGACTTTGATGGCCAAGAAGGATTACTTGCGACTTTGTAGGGTTCAATTTCAGGCCGTGCGCAGCGGACCAATTACTAACAGCCTTTAAGTCAATGTTTAGTAAGTCGATATTTTCCTGGAGGTCTCGTGCTGTAGAGTCTGTGTAGAGTTGAAGATCGTCAGCGTACATATGGTAGTTGCTCTGTTTTAAGTTCGATGATACGTCATTCACAAAGAGTGCAAAAAGAAGAGGACCAAGTACAGAGCCTTGAGGGACTCCTCTGTTCACGTGGCACCACGAGGAAACGATTCCATTATTACCTTTCACACATTGTTGACGTCCGTGAAGATAAGAATGCATCCAAGCAATTGTACTCTGAGAAAAATGTAGAACCTTGAGTTTTACAAGTAAAATGTCAATGTCTACACTGTTGAAAGCTTTACTGTAATCTAGTAGTACCAGAACTGTGAATCGTTCTCTGTCTGTTGCTTGTCTAACATCCTCAGTCACTTTAAGTAAGGCTGTATTTGTACTATGTCATTGTCGGAAACTGGATTGGAGAGGATTAAGGAGATTGTGCGTTCGAAGGTACTCAGACATTTGTGTATGGACTATATATTCTAAGATTTTAGATAAAGCTGACAAAATACAGATTGGACGATAGTCTCCCTCGTTCAAAGGCATTTGACTTTTTGGAAGACGTAGCACAATAGCCTTCTACCAGAGAGTTGGATATGTGGAGTATAGAAGAGAGAAATTGATTATATGAGTTAAGGTTGGTAATATAAAATCAAGAATTAGTTTGACCATGTCAGTTCCAATGTCATCAATTCCTTTTGCTTTTGTGCTTATGCTGAGGACTGCTTTTCTGACTTGGAGGGGCATCACGTGACTGAAATAGAATTTCTCTCTGTCAGCTGTAGGGTGTGTACCGTAATAATTCATAAGTCTCTGCTTGTCGTCAGGTCGTACTGCAGAGCAATTAGCAGCAAAGTACTCGTTAAGAGTCTCGAGGGGTACTGTAATTTCTTCTCTGTTCTTGTTCTTCGTAAGTCCAAGCTTATTAATAGATTTCCAAAATGTCATTGATATTCTACCATCAGGCGTAATTAAACTGTAAGCATATCTCAGTTTAGCATTTCATATTTGTTGTGTTGTTTTATTTCGTAACTTCCTATATTCGTCAAAGTTTTGTATGGTAGGGTCATTTTTGTACTGTCTGTGAGCGCATTAGTTGTCTAATTTTGTTATTTTACCACGGGGAGGGTGCTTTTGATATTCTCGCTCGCCGCTTTGGGGCATGCTTGTCGAATAGTTCTGTTACTTTGCTATTAAAGAAGTCAACTTTGTCGTCTAGATTGTTATAGTTTGTTATGTCATGCCAGGGTATTTTGCCTGCATCCTCTAAGAGTCTACCTTTATTTATATTTTTCAGTGGTCGATAGGTGATAAATTTCTGGGAGGGTTTCGGTGTCCGAGGTTATACGAGATGTATATTGCGTCGTGTGCAGATATACCAGGTACAGAGGTTTGACCAACATTGAGAACTCCGTCTGAGTTGCTAGTAACTATAAGATCTAATAGTGTGTGCGAATGAGATGTATGGTGAGTCGGAGAGTGAGATAAGATTTCCATATTATAGGCTTGAAACAATGTTTTGAGTTGTGTGGATTTGGAAGAAGTTGTGTCAGTTAAGTCCGTATTGAAGTCTCCCATAATTATTGTGTGAGGGTAGTTTGGCAGTAGTTTAGTTAAGTCAGCTTCAGAATCTTCTAAGTGACCTGTATTTGGAGGTTTGTAAACTACTCCTACAAGGGCTTTAATCCCGTTCATTGTTATTTCTAAAAACATGTTTTCTGGTTTCCTCTCATACCTGCCTGGTGAATGACCTAACAACTTAGGTTTGAGGCTGGTTAGGAAATAGCCACTTACCCCTCCATCCTGTTTGTGAGTGCAGTCATTTCTCAGAAGCGAGTAGCCTTCAAGGTGACACAAAGAAGACTGGCTATTATCTGTTAACCATGACTCAGACACTAACAGGACATGGAAAACAGGTGGAGTGAATATTTCTACAATCTCGTCCATTCGGTTGGCTGCTAATATACTTTGCGTGTTTATATGACAGACGTGTAGGGCTCTGGGATGTTGCGAGACGAAATTCTTGAGGATACTAGCGGTACTTTGGTCAAGGTTTGCGCTACAGGGTGAGGGGTATGGGGACAGCAGAAGGACATGAGAGGGTAGCTGGTCTGAGGCGACATAAGGTAGCTGTTGAAATTGACTAGTGACGTCAGAGGAATTTGTTTTGTCACTTGTAACTATTGCCAACTTGGAACAATGAGAGTTAACAAAATGTACAGATAAACACAAAGGGCTAGGAGGAATTTAACGTTAATTGAAGTAGTGGGGTGCAGGAATATAATCAACTGTGCCTAGAATCATCTATATTTTCAAGTGCGACTAAATTAAGGGTGTTGTGTCTAAATTAATAAAATAAAAATTAAAAGTATTTAAAATTAAAGTTGTTAAATGAATAATTAATCATAAAGAAATAAGAAGGCAAATTCAATTATTTAGTAAAATATATAGATAAATAGTTGCAAAAAGAAATTTTAACTAAGCTAAACGAAAATAAATGATAATTCACTAAACTATTCTAAGATAAAATTTAACGATCTTGAGAGAAATAAATATGGACTAATCTAGGAATATAAACACTCAGTTCGGTGCACTCAGTTCAGTGAATTGTTACATTTAGCTACTGTCACTGTCCTTAAGAATGTCACTCAGCTGGTTAATTCTAATTTTACTGCCATCTGATTTCTTAATAATGTCCCCACTCGAGGTCCAACAATTGCTCTGATTAAAGCAGAGAATAGCAGCCTTAAGAATTGACAATCTGGTGGAGGTTAGATCCTCGCGAATAGTTACTGGGGTACCTTTCAATTTTCGCTTATTGCGAAACACTTCCTGCCTTGTTCCATATGATGTGAATTTGACAATGATTGGCCAAGGTTTCCCAGGAGATTTAGGTCCGACTCAGTGCAAATTCACATTCACACCTATCTAAAAACATTTACTGCAAGTTCGTCCGTATTTTCACTTACACTTACACTCTTCTACTGTATTGTTCCAGTGAGTCACATCTTGCAGCAAAGTCTTCCCTCATCTCGCGGATTTCTTTATTCCTGCTCTCGAGTTTTGCGTTCAATTCTGCCACAATTTCAGAATTGAACTGGAGAGATTTTTCTAATTCCTTTATGACGAGTTCTGTCACACGCTCCAATATGGCGGCTACTATCTTTTCAAGAAACATACCAAGCTGATGGTTTCGTTTAGTATCCTGGTGACTGCCTCTTCAACAGGGTTGGCACTGCTGCGGTTGGCACTACTGCTCGTGTCACTGGTGTTGCGCATGCTGCAGCCTATATTGCCTGAGAAATCGCTACTTAATATTGGTGAACTGATTGTAACAATGACTGATAATCACTGGTTTGACTCAACACTGTATCACACACTTGTGTACCACTTATTATATAGCTCCCTTTAGAATAACACCTTCTAATTCACTTAAACTGAGGAGCCGGTCTTACGCACATCCGTCACCCATGACACATTCAGAGGATAACATGATGGCAAGCATAATTGGCAGACATACAAATTTTAGTGAAAAATGGAAGGGTATGTATAGGTACTTTAGGCAGAAACAGGTACCAAGGAGGACATTACAGGAAACATTAATGAACAGGGAGAGTGTGTATGTGAGGATCTTCCAAAGGCGGAAGAATGCAGTCAGCAGTATGTAATGATTGTTGGCTACAAGGATAATGTCCAGATAGAGGAGGTGACTAATGCTAAAGAAGTATTAGAATTTACCCATGATAACAATGACTTTTACAATAAGGTAAAATACAAAAACTAGAAAAGCAGCTGAAATTGATAAGATTTCTGGGGATATACTAAAGACAATGAGTTGGAATATAGTACCATATCTGAAGTACTTATTTGATCCTTGTTTCCATGAAGGATCTATACCAAATGAATGGAGAGTTCCCATAGTAACCCTTGGGTATAAAGGAAAGGGTGATAGACATAAAGCTGAAAATTGCAGGTCAGTCGGTTTGACATGCATTGCATGTAAGCCTTGGGAGAGCATTCTTTCTGATTATATTAGACATGTTTGCAAAATAAATAACTGGATCGATAGAAGGCAGTTCGGGTGTAGGAAACGTTCCTCTGAAGCTCAGCTTGTAGGATTCCAGCAAGATATAGCAGATATCATAGATTCACGAGGTCAAATAGACTGTATAGCGATTGACCTGTCTATGGCATTTCATAGGGTGGATCATGGGAGACTACTGGTAAAAATTAGTGCAATTGGACTAGACAAAATTGTGACTGAATTGGTGGCTATATTTTTAGAAAATAAATCTCAGAGAATTAGAGTAGGTAAAGCTTTATCTGACCCTGTAAAAATTCCTCAGGGAAGCCTTATTGGACCTAAATGTTTTCTCATATATATATATATAAATGATATGAGTAAAGAAGTGGAATCAGAGATAAGGCTTTTTGCAGATGATGATAGTCTGTACAGAGTAATAAATAAGTTACAAGATTGTGAGCAACTGCAAAATGACCTCGATAATATTGTGAGATGAACAGCAGGCAATGGTATGATGATAAACGGGGTTAAAAGTCAATTTGTGAGTTTCACAAATAGGAAATGTCCTCTCAGTTTTAATTACTGCGTTGATGGGGTGAATGTTCCTTATGGGGATAACTGTGTGTACCTTGGTGTTAATATAAGGAAAGATCTTCATTGGGGAAATCACATAAATATGATTGTAAATAAAGGGTACAGATATCTACACATGGTTATGAGGGTGTTTAGGGGTTGTAGCAAGAATGTAAAGGAGAAGGCATATAAGTCTCTGGTAAGACCCCAAATAGAGCAAGATTCCAGTGTATGGGACCCTCACCAGGATTACCTGATTCATGAACTGGAATAAATGCAAAGAAATGCAGCTTGATTTGTTCTGGGTAATTTCCAACAAAAGAGTAGCGTTACGAAAACGCTACAAAGTTTGTGCTGGGAGGACTTGGGAGAAAGGAGGCGAGCTGCTCGACTAGGAGGGATAGCGTGGAATGACATTAGTGGACAAATAAGTTTGAGTGGTGTCCTTAAAAGTAAGAAAGATCACAATATGAAGATAAAGTTGGAATTCAAGAGGACAAATTGGGGCAAATATTCATTTATAGGAAGGGGAGTTAAGGTTTGGAATAACTTACTGAGCGAGATGTTCAATAAATTTCCAATTTCTTTGAAATCATTTAAGAAATGGCTAGGAAAACAAGAGATAGGGAATCTGCCACCTGGGCAACTGCCCTAAATGCATATTAGTGGTGACTGATTGAGCAATTTTCTAGAGAATCAGAATGTAAAAGTATAAGTTCAGAATACAGTTCACTAAAAAAAAAAAAACTGAACTTGCCTTCATAACTAAGCATATTTAGTCATTCCCCACCACTCAAACTTATTTGTCCACTAATGTCATTCCAATGACCTAGCAAGGCAATGGAATCTTCGATATAGTGCTACAACATGATTAAAACTTGTTTTACCTTTGAAATTGTTGTTAATCCTCTCCATCTTAATAACTGTTTAACAAGTTAAATTTTGTCACTTTTTGCACGTAAGCAGTGAAGAACAATTTCCACTTTTAATTATTATCTAGGAGTATAGTAATATTAGACTGTTGTAGCATATCAGGCCCATCTTTGAGAGGAACTGAAGACCAGAAACAACTTGGGGAGTACCAGCAAAGACTTGACACATTGCATCCCTGACACTAGTTTATTCTGTTACTAAATACTGTACTCCATTAATGTCAAACATTCTGCATAATACAGCATTAATTAGTTCCTAATATCCCTGAGATTTCTTGTAATTTATAATTTACTATAATTTTAGTTCAAACATTGGTACTTGATTCTTTCTTTGTAATTAGATATCATTGGCAATCAGAATGTTGTTCCTAGGGACAGGATTGTCGCTTCTCTTCCTTTGCCCAGATAACATCTTCTATATCAAATTGAGAAACTTTGAGTGAACCAGATTTGCATTTACTTTCTTCTTTGATTTATGGTAAGTTCTTACTGTTAATATGCTGTATTTTGCCAAGATAACTAACATACCATCAGTTTACTTTGAATTTCTTTCATTGGAGTTCTCTTAGGCAATTACTCAACTGTGCTAAAATCATTTAGAAATATTTCTGGAATTTTAAAAACATTCATTCCCTCTGAGTTTATTTGTGCATGAAATTTGGCCTTTCAGAGAAGGAAGGAAAAATCAAAAGTTTCTGAGTCTGGAAAGAATAGTGGATATTTCTAGTTTATCACATTGTGCTTGAGAGCTCACTGACTACAAAGTACATTCAATTTGTGTGCAAGTGCACTTAGTGCTCATTTTCTTCACCATTTTTCAAGGGACACTTTGCTCATGTTATTCTTATTTCTGCTATCTCCTATATTTAATGTTGTTAAACATTTTACATGACATTATACATTTAGCATGTTAGCATTGTCAACATCATAATTAACTGCAGTGTTGATTATAATGATTTTTTGCATTGCTATTTTGAAGAAAGTTAGGTGATTAATAAATTTGCCACTTCTTCTGTACCACTGTTATATATCACATTCTTGAAGTATTTGCAATGATTCAAAAGGAAATTTGTGGAGAGAAACTCTAAATTTAAAATGTTCATATTTTTTTGTAGCAGCTACTTGAAAGAATAAAAAAAATGACTACCGGTACCAGCATCTTATTCTACAGAAAGCCTTACACAAGTTATTACTACATATCATTGATACCATTTCAGTCTGCTCTCTGTTCTTTATTGCAATACTGGTATTATTTTTGAATATTTAAAATTTGCTGTGTATGTGTACCATGATACAGTATAACCCTCATTTTGCGTGACTTCGATTTAGCATAAACCCGCATTTAACGGAAGAAATTTCCAGTCCCGAAAATCATCTATAAGAGCAATGAAATTTTGTATTTGGTTTAACGTAATTCACAATAGGGCAAAATCCACATTTAGCATTAAGGAAATGCTAAAATTCTCATATTTATTTATATTATTTTTGGTCATGGGACAAAAAGCACGCTTGAAAAAGACGTCATAAGCTTGCTAAGGATGGTTCATGGCATAAGAGGAATTTAGAGTGCGGGCATTTAGGGCTAAAGTGAGATGTTTGACTCGGATACACATCCGACTATGGCCGTTTTCAACCCCCGTTTTAATGACAGTGTTGTTATAACCTTCGAAAATTCCTATATTAATCTGTGCAATATCCTTAGATTACAACGAGAACCTTTTACTGATGCATCAATTATTGCAGGGAAATTCGGGCCTGTTAGTTTTCATCCGTTATCAATATTCATACACCCTACTCCAGTGTTTATACTGAATGCGATCATCTTCCATATCGATTCCTCATTACGCGCGAGCGAGTCGATCTTGAGCGAGCCTGAGCAAGACCGACTCCAATCCTCAGACCGTACGTACTATAAGAAAAACATGGCAGCCAAAGTAGCCAGATTGCTGGAATTGGCTAACATGAAAATATCACGTACAGTGGCAGTAATTTAACATAATAAATATAACATCATAGGGAAAAATCACTTTCACGTATGAAAACTCTTCGCAAACAACTACGCACCATATATAATCAACTACAGTCGCATATATTCTACTAGAAAAGAGAATAAGCTGAATGTTTAGAAATTTCATTTAGTCAAATAACATTTTCTCTTAGATTTCACATCTCTGGATACATTAAAATACATGATAAAACTGTTAAAATTATATTTATAACATCATTTTGAATGTTACAAAATAAATTAAGGTGCAAGATTCCTCAATTTATTCGCTCTCATGAGAACTATGAAACATAATTTGTTGCCTTAGTTTTGAAGTCGTGGACAATTTCTTATATTCAGCACCCAATAAAAGGGAAGTACACCCGAAAATGTTATTGGCTTTACGTCCCACTAACTACTTTTAAAAAATGGTTTTTGGAGGCTCCGATTTGCTGGAATCTACCGACATGAGGCTGATATATTTGAGCACCTTCAAATACCACCGGACTGAGCCAGGATCGAACCTGCCAACTTGGGGGTCAGAAGGCCAGGGCCTTAATTGTCTGAGCCACTCAGCCCAAGTATATCCGAAAGGATTGTTAAACCAGTGAACGGCCCTGGTAATGTTAACATAATGTTGACATATGGCATAACAACACTTCGCACAATTATGGTAACCTTAGTAATGAAATGTTCAGACACTAAAGATATAATAGGTTTTTACCCGTTACAGAACATGAGTGCAAAATCTCTATTGATTCTAAACATTGATATTTAACCACATGGACGAGCTTCAGTTCGGTGTAGTCTGCTTGATAACAGATAACCACAGCATGGATCGCAGTAATGGTAGTGTTAAACCCTGCCTTACAAATCCAGCTAAGCCCTCGAAGTCGCTATTTCTTCTGTGTAACGGTATACAGATTGCTCCATCTGTCACACTTATAAGTTTTGTTATACTCCAGGATCCAGCCAAACATTTCCGCAGGCAACCACAGGTTATTGTAAAATGCACTTGTATTTAAATCACTGGACATTTTAAGGCACATAGACACTGACAGAATATCAATTATTCTATTTAAATGAATATTTTTTGAGGAACACGAATAGTTTCATCGTTTGGAAGTAGAGAAAAGTCTTCCCTAACCTCAGACTTATTCTCAAAGTAATGTATGCACACTACAGTTTCGTCATAGACTTCAGAATAATCACGATGTATATTCCTAATCCATTTCTCTCTTCATGTTTTATTCCACAGAAAATGTAAGAATAATTGTATGAGAGGCACCGCCATAGTTAGACTTAAACCTGGTTCACAACACTATCAAAATAAACACATTCTCACATTACTGTGCATATTTACAGCGTCCACTGACTCATGTAAATACACTCGCACACTTATATTCTACAAATAAACTAACATTTATCGTCAAATTTAATAAAATTACACCAACTACATATGATAACAACAAACCAAAACAAACCCACATTTCCAACATATCTGGCTACTCAATTTGCCACCTTTGAACAGTCGAGAGTAGCATTAAGGTCTGAGGATTGGAGTCGGTTTTGGCCTAAGGTCTCCTCACAACTCAGACTATTGTAAACAGACATCGGGATAACAAACATGGGTTTGTTTTCGTTTGTTGTGATCGTGTTCAGTCGGTGTTTTTTCATGAAAGTTGAGGATAAACATTGGGTTATTTGTGTAATTTAAACATGGGATTGTGTATATGAATCAGTGGACATTCATGGTTTGTAATTATGTGCAGTAATGTGAAAATATGTGTATTTTAATATGGGTTGCTCATGCTGTGTGCTGGGTTGTAAATCAAACTACACCAATGCCTCTCGTACTACTATTTTAAAGTTTCCTAAGGAGAAAACATTAAGATAAATGTGGATTAGGAGTATACACCATAACAATTTTGAAGTCAATGATAAAACAGTCGTGTGCATACACAATTTTGAGGATAAGTTTGTGGTTAGGGAAGATGTTTTTCCAGTTCTAAATGGAGAACCTCTTTGTGTTCCTCGAAAATATCCAAAATTAAGTAATGATGCTTACCCCACAATTTTAATGAATGTTGTGAACAGGACACTATTGCAAATTTTTATTCTTTTTTATGTGAAATTAAAAATAGGCAGGTAAATATATTCATATATATAAAACTAGCAAGATACCCATGCGTCGCTACGGTAGGCCTGTTATACTGAAATTTATAATTGAGTGCTTAACATTTTATATATAATCCACCAAAATTCGCGATCTGACGGCTAAGTTCCACCCATTTTTTAGTCTTTCTAGCAATCGATTTTGTACATCCCGGGCTAGCTCCAGGTATCCCGCCCGGTCGGTTGGGTCCCTAAATCTTTGCCGTCTTTTCCTATAAGCATTCTTAATATGGGTCAAATCCTTGAGGAGATCCGGCATGATGTTGTCTTGGGTACCTTGGTGGTACTGAACTTGCGGGCGGACTGCATTCGTAGTCATTACCCAGTCAGGACCTGTTTCCAGCGCGGTCCGCACATTTTGACGACTGTCCAGAATATTATTATTAGGGTGTCTGAGTTAGGTTGCTGCTGTTATTATTATTATTATTATTATTATTATTATTATTATTATTATTATTATTATTATTATGCAAACCGCTACTTGGCGGTAAATTGCATCTGCTGCCATTGCCATTGCTGACAATGTGACCAGCACTATTGTCGCGCGTAGGCAAGTGCGTGGGATTTCTGGCGATACGAATAATATACTTCTGTGCATTATTGACCTTATTATAGAGGTGAACAATTGCGTGGTCAATATCATTCCTATCGTTTATTTCAAATGTTTTAAAATTTTTATTTATATGCCAGGAGAATCTACTGTAGCCTAATCTAACTTTAAGGTCTCCAAAGGAAAAGGTGGCTCTTGAAGACGAACCCAGGAAAGATCGGTTTATTATCAAAATCGAGTACATTATGAACAGTAAAATCAGTTGGTCTCAACTCCTTTTTCACCCCACCGCTGTTGATCCCCCTCCCAAAAGAAGGTGTGTTCCTTCATGTTTAAAGGAGATTCCAAATACCAATGTTCACATCTGTTACCATCAGTTTTGAGATACAATTATCCCCATAAAAAGAATTCACTTTTTTCACACCCCCCCCCCCAAGTGATTTTTCCGAAAAAGACGCTTGTTTCTTTATTAGTAAAGGATCTTCTATATACCAATTATTACGAATGTAACATCTTCAGTTTTTGACATATGTGTCCTCATAAAAGGAATTTACCCCCTGCGGGTGGGGGACACACATGTAGAATACACCCGCGGTATTCCCTGCCTGTCGTAAGAGGTGACTAAAAGGGATGACCTAGGCGCGGACATGGCTTGCGGTTTGGTTCAATGGATTGGACCTCCTGGGGATGGGAGGAGCTGAATACATTCACTGGTAATCCCTGCTTGTCGTAGAAGGCGACTAAAAGGGTCATGTGGCCATGGTCCCCTCTTTATTTTTTATTGTTTTTTGAGGGTTAATTGTAGACCTATTCCAAATTTTTGCTGTGCGTGCTGCTCGGAGATCGACCTCGTATGTGTGCGACTATGCTCGAAAGCTCGTGTCAGTAACCACCCAAGAAGCGGCGGGTGGGAGTGTCATGTACCCTTGCAGTAGTATCCGCCTGACAACACAGGTCCCCGCACAACCGAATGCCAGAAGGACATATTCTTATTAATTATTTTTATTTATTTTTACCTATATTTAGTGCTCTGTACAAGCTATGGGGTACATGCTATTGCGGGTGACAGGAGCAAGGGAGTCTTAGTTTTCATTGCCTCAATCCTCCCGTATTAGGCATCGTCCAACATTGGACCCCGGGCAGTACCGGCTATGATCAGGTGGGTGTTGCCTTGGCTGCATGGTTCGGCTACAGAGACCCCTGATCGGAGTGAGTGGCATTTGGGGAGGATGATTTCGGGCATGGCGTCAAAACTACTTCCGCCTGCCTCAGGTAGTTCGCTACCGAAGTCTTTAACTTTTGATTCCCTAAGGGGGGCATCCCCTTGGGAACAAGCGCAGCGTATTAGCCTGGGTTCCAGCCTCCCTAGGTTCCTGGTTGTTACCAGAACCGGTGGGCACGATTTCAAGCTGGTCAAATCGATTCTGTTCAGTCGACACATCAAAGGTGTCTACAGTGAACTTGAGAACCTTAAGAAAATGCGCAATGGTGGTTTGCTTCTAAAGATGAGCACTGCGCTCCAAGCAGATCGGTTGCTTAAGTGCGACCACTTTGGTGAAGTCCCCGTCTCATTCTGAACACTGACGATGAATTGATGGAAGACATGAAGCACTCTGGTGTTACCCACGTACGGCGTATCACACGCAAAGTCAACGGTGAAGACGTTGCCACGGGTGCGTTCATAGTCCCCTTCAAATTATCAGTGTTGCCAGAGAAAGTCAAGGTAACAACCTATCGTTGCGATGTGAGGCCGTACATCCCGCCTCCTATGCGATCCTATAAATGCCAGAGATTCGGACCCATGGTATCTCGTTGTTCGAATCAGTCTGTGTGTGGTACATGTGGAAAAGTAGCTCACGGCACAGAGGAGTGCACACCTCCATACAAGTGCACTAACTGCTCTGGTCTTCATTCTCCTCGAGATTGGAACTGTCCGACCTATCTGAGTGAGAAGTAGATCCAGGAGATCAAGACCCTGGATGGTCTTTCCTACCAGGAAGCGCGCCGTAAGTTTAATTATCTGAATGCCCCGGCCAAGACATTAGACTTCAGCATGATAGCACAGTCTCTCCCAGATTCGTAATTTTCCATTTACACACCTTCCATGAAGATCGCTGTGCCCAAGGGAGCAGTTACTCCTGTGAGCAACACCGCAAAGGGAACGAGCTCGAAGGCGGGTCCACCTCGGCCCTCGACCTTCAAGAAGTCTGTGCCGGCTAAGAAACCTACGCCGGCACTGCAAGGGAAGAAGACAATGTCTTCTTCCCTCACAAGGTCTTCGAAAGCCGCGCCTAAGCTGGCGGAGGCGGCATCTTCGACCAGGACAGGGAAATCACCTCCCAGCCCGTCTAAACAAGAAAATTGACGGCGGGGAAGAAGAGCGTTCTTACCAGGCGTTCTTCCACACAAATGGGGCCTCACGCCCTCTACCCGGAGGGTCTGAATCTGCACCAGCTTGTTTTCCTCCTGGAAAACCTGCACACTCCCCTCGTAGGAAGAAACCCCACCCCCGGACTACGTCGAAGAAATTCAAGGCCTGCAGCACCTCGTCTGGTGATGTGGATGTGAGTGTAGGTTAGGTGGCATTACGCTGCTTCTAACCTAAACCTCTGAAGTCCACACCCACACTATGGCACTGTTACACTGGAATTGTAACGGTTATGATAGGCATCTTGCTGAGTTGCGCCAGCTCATTAGCGAGTATAGTCTGTATTCAGGAGACATATTTCCGAGCAGGTCATCATACGGTCTTGAGAAATTTTCGTCTATACTCGACAGAACGACATGCTCACCGGGCTTCTGGTGGCGTCGGCATTTTGTCTCTTCTGATACCTACAGCAAAGAGATTCCACTAAGAACTCTGCTGGAGGCTGTAGCAGTTCGCGTTCCGCTGCCTGTCATGGCAACAATGTGTAATGTTTATTTTCCACCAGGCCAGCCTCATAGCATAAATGATGTCACTGATCTTATAGGTCAGCTTCCCTCTCCCTTCCTCTATTTGGGCGATATTAACGCCCATCACCCCGTATGGGGCTTTGAGACGCCTTGCCCCCGGGGAAGAGAGCGGGAAACATTAGTAACAGAGCTGGATTTATGTATTTTGAACACAGGGGAGCCAACTCACTGTAGTGTACATTATGGCACATATTCTCGCATAGACGATAGTCTAAGCAGCCGAACGTTGGTTCTGCTTTTTCGGTGGGATAGACACGGTGATCTCTGTGACAGTGACCATTTTCCCATCATCCTTACTTTGTTGAAACAAAAATTCTTTGAGGCTCCTCCTCGATGGATTCTTAAACATGCTGATTGGCCAAAGTACACATCACTAGCTTTCCTTAATGACGATACCAGGCGGACCGTCGGCGAGGAAAAAACTTACATCACCCAAGTTATTCTTGCTGCTGCTGAGGAATCCACTGCGTCCTTCTCAGGGACTCCTCGCTGAAAATTCGTTCCTTGGTGGCACAAAGAAATTGCAGCAGATATCAAAGGATGCCGTCGCGGTCATAAACATTATCGTAGGCAGCCTAATGTGGTTAGTTTGGTAACATTTACAAACTTCCGCGCTAAGGCGCGAGTTCTTATTCGCCAAAGTAAGAAAGCTTCCTGGGAGAGATATGTTTCGTCAGTGATGTCACATACTCCATCATCTCAAGTGTGGACTAAACGTCAACGTATTTCGGGTATCCAAGGGTCATCTTCTGTACCGGGAATTTCCATTGCAGGCAGTGTCGTCACTGAACCACTCTCGATTGTTAACCATCTAGCTAGTCATTTCGCGGATGTATCTGGTTCCTGGAATTACCATCGTGATGTCCTCGCTCTGAAGCTGGAGGCAGAACGTCATCACCTTAGTTTTGCCACTCAAGCTTCAGAGGACTATAACGTGCCCTTTACGGAGTGGGAACTCCGCAGCGCCTTAGAGCTTTGCAAGGACACGTCTCCTGGACCAGACAATATCCATAACCAGATATTGAAACACCTTAGTGAGGATAGTTTATTATATCTCCCTCGTGTGTTCAAGCGAATCTGGATAGAGGGTGATTTTCCGTCACAGTGGTGAGAGGGCATAGTTATTCCTGTCCTCAAGCCTGACAAAGATGCTAAGTATGCAGGAAGTTACAGACCGAGTTGTCTTACAAACTGCCTTTGTAAGCTATTTGAGAGGACGTTAAATAGCCGACTTGTGTGGTGGCTGGGAAAACTAGGACTCTTGTCCGAGTACCGGTGTGGTTTTCGAGCGGCTCGCTCACCACTGTCCATTTGGTACACTTGGAGAGCTCTATCCAGGATGCGTTTCTCCGCAAACAGCATTTGGTAGCTGTTTTCCTTGACTTAGAAAAGGCCTATGGCACCACCTGGCGACATGGCATCCTTTCAGTCCTCCATCAGTGGAGATTCCGAGGTCACTTGCCGGTATTTATTGGAAATTTTTTGTCCCTCCGTCTATTCCGTGTCCGAATAGGGAGGGCATATTCGCAATGCCAAGTTCAGGAAAATGAGTTCCCACAGGGATCGGTTCTTAGCGTCATTCTGTTCGCGATTGCCAGAAACGGTATTGTTGCTGCTGCTGGTTCAGCAATTATACCGTCGCTATGTTGTTGTTTGAGTCATCAGTCCATAGACGGGTTTGATGCAGCTCTCCATGCCACCCTATCCTGTGGTAACCTTTTCATTTCTACGTAACTATTGCATCCTACATCTGCTCTAATCTGCTTGTCATATTCATACCTTGGTCTACTCCTACCATTCTTACCACCTACACTTCCTTCAAAAACCAACAGAACAAGTCCTGGGTGTCTTAAGATGTGTCCTATCATTCTATGTCTTCTCGTCAAATTTACCCAAATCGATCTCCTCTCACCAGTTCGATTCAGTATCTCTTCATTCGTGATTCGATCTATCCATCTCACCTTCAGCATTCTTCTGTAACACCACATTTCAAAAGCTTCTATTCTCTTTCTTTCTGAGCTAGTTATCGTCCATGTTTCACTTCCATACAATGCCACGCTCCACACGAAAGTCTTCTTAAACATCTTTCTAATTCCGATATCAATGTTTGAAGTGAGCAAATTTCTTTTCTTAAGAAAGCTCTTCCTGGCTTGTGCCAGTCTGCATTTTATAGCCTCCTTACTTCTGCCATCGTTAGTTATTTTACTACCCAAGTAACAATATTCATCTACTTTAAGACTTCATTTCCCAATCTAATATTTCCTACATCACCTGCCTTCGTTCGACTGCACTCCATTACTTTTGTTTTGGACTTATTTATTTTCATTTTCATTTTCACTCCTTACCCAAGACTTCATCCATACCATTCAGCAACTTCTCGAGATCTTCTGCAGTCTCAGATAAAATAACAGTATCATCGGCAAATCTCAAGGTTTTGATTTCCTCTCCGTGGACTGTGATTCCCTTTCCAAATTTCACTTTGATTTCCTTTACTGCCTGTTCTATGTAAACATTGAAAAGGAGAGGGACAAACTGCAGCCTTGCCTCACTCCTTTCTGGATTGCTGCTTCTATTTTAAAGCCCCCGATTCTTATCACTGCAGACTGATTTTTATACAGATTGTAGATAATTCTTCGTTCTCGGTATCTGATCCCTATCATCTTCAGAATCATAAATAGCTTGGTCCATTCAACATTATCGAATGCCTATTTCTAGATCTACGAATGCCATGTACGTGGGCTTGTCCTTCTTGATTCGATCCTCTAAGATCAGATGTAAAGTCAGGATTGCTTCACGTGTTCCTACATTTCTTATGAAGCCAAATTGATCTTCTCCCAACTCAGCTTCAACTTGTTTTTCCATTCTTCTGTAAATAATACGTGTTAAAATTTTGCAGGCATGAGATACTAAACTAATGGTGCGGTAGTTTTCACACCAGTCAGCACCGGCTTTCTTGGGAATAGGTATAACAACATTCTGCCGAAAATCAGATGGGACTTCTCCTGTCTCATACATCTTGCACACTAAATGAAATAACCTTGCCATGCTGGTTTCTCCTAAGGCAGTCAGTAATTCAGAGGGAATGTCATCAATTCCAGGTGCCTTGTTCCTATTTAGGTCACTCACAGCTCTGTCAAACTCTGATCTCAAAATTGGGTCTCCCATTTCATCAGCATCAACAGCCTCTTCATGTTCCAGAACCAAATTATCTACATCCTTACCTTGATACAACTGTTGGATATGCTCCTGCAATCTTTCTGCTTTGTCTTCATTCCCTATAAGCGGCTTTCCATCTGAGCTAATATTTATACACCTAGATTTCCTTTCTCCAAAGGTTTCCTTGATTTTCCTGTATGCAGCATCTACCTTTCCCAGGACCATACACCCTTCGACATCCTTGCACTTCTCCTTCAGCCATTCTTCCTTAGCTACCTTGCACTTTCTATCCACTTGATTCTTTACTCGCCTGTATTCTTTTCTGCCCTCTTCATTTCTAGCATTCTTGTATTTTCGTCGTTCATCAATCAGGTCTTGTATCTCCTGAGTTATCCACTGATTCTTAGTTGATCTTTTCTTCCTTCCTAACATTTCTTCAGCAGCCCTACTGACTTCATTTTTCATGACTGTCCACTCTTCCTCTATAGTGTTTCCTTCAGCCTTTTCATTTAGTTCTTTTGCAACATGTTCCTTGAAACAATCCCTCACACTCTTTTCTTTCAACTTGTCTAGATCCCATCTTTTTGCATTCTTTCCTTTCTTCAATTTCTTCAACTTCAGATGGCATTTTATGACCAACAAGTTGTGGTCAGAGTCCACTTCTGCTCCTGGGAAAGTTTTGCAATCCAACACCTGGTTTCTGAATCTCTGCCTAACCATAATGAAGTCTATTTAATACCTCCCAGTATCTCCAGGTCTCGTCCACGTATACAGCCGTCGTTTGTGGTGTTTGAACCAAGTATTGGCAAGGACTAAATTGTGATCAGTGCAGAATTCAGTCAGCCGACTTCCTCTTTCGTTCCTTTGTCCCAATCCAAATTCTCCTACTGTACTACCTTCTCTTCCTTGGCCTACCACTGCATTCCAGTCTCCCATCACAATTAGATTCTTGTCACCTTTTACATATTGTATTAAATCTTCTATTTCCTCATATATTCTTTCGATTTCTTCATCATCCGCGGAACTAGTAGGCATATAGACCTGCACTATTGTGGTGGGCATTAGTTTGGTGTCTATCTTGACGACAATAATTCTTTCACTATGCTGGTCGTAGTAGCTTACCCGCTGCCCTATTTCGTATTCATTATTAAACCAACTCCTGCATTTCCCCTGTGTGATTTTGTGTTGATAATTCGGTAGTCGCCTGACCAAAAATCTTGTTCTTCCTGCCAACGTACTTCACTTATACCAACTACATCTAACTT
Source organism: Anabrus simplex (assembly GCF_040414725.1). Lineage (NCBI taxonomy): Eukaryota > Metazoa > Arthropoda > Insecta > Orthoptera > Tettigoniidae > Anabrus > Anabrus simplex. Next base: position 931,812,909 of record NC_090266.1, read on the forward strand.
TAGCCTATCCAATCTCCCTTTTCAGATTTTCTAACCTACCACAACGACTCAAACTTCTAACATTCCACGCTCCGACTCGCAGAATGTCAGTATCCATCTTCCTGATGATCGCCCCCTCTCGTGTAGTCCCCACCCGGAGATCCGAATGGGGGACTAGTTTACCTCCAGAATATTTTATCCGGGAGGAAGCCATCATCAGTACATCATTCATACAGAGAGAGCTGCATGTCCTCGGGATGTAGTTATGGCTGTAGTTTCCCGTTGCTTTCAGCCGTGTAGCAGTATCAACACAGCTAAGCCATGTTGACTATTATTACATGGCCGTATCAGTCAATCATCTAGACTGCCGCCCTTGCAACTACCGAAAGCCTGCTACCCCCCTTTCGATGAACCATTCGTTAGTCTGGTCTCTCAACAGATACCCATCCGATATGGTTGCACCTGCGGCTCGGCTATCTGCATCATTGGGACACGCAAGCCTCCCCACCGCGACAAGGTCACATGGTTCGCAGAGGAGGACCGTCGCTATATGTGGACGATTTTGCTCTGCAATATAGCTCGCGTAATATGGCAGTCGCAGAGCGACAATTACAGCAAGCTATTAGGAGAGTGGAGCAGTGGACCTTCGAACATGGCTTTCGGTTTTCCACCACAAAGACTTTGTTGTCCACTTTTGTCGCCAACGTTCTCTTCTCCCTCCTCCTGAACTTTATTTTGGAAATGTAGCTATTCCTGTAGTTGACACTGATTTCTTGGGCTCCTTTTCGATAGCAAATTAACGTGGGAGCCACATGTGCGGCAGTTAAAAGTGCACTGCACTAAAAAGCTGGACATCATGAAGTTTCTTAAGCACTAATTGGGTTCTGAAAGCACGGTGCTGCTACGATTCTATAGCCCCAATGCTAGCCTGCTCGCTGAATATGGTGTTCTGCCTGTACACCTGAGACGCCAGCAAATGCTTCTATCATATGCTACAAAATTGCGACAGATGCCACTTCAACCAAGCTATCCTTGCCTATTCAACAATGGAAACCGTCGGCTGTACGCTACTTGCCCTCGAGCAACGCGGCCGGTTGGAATACGCTTGGATAGCAGTCACAGATTGTTTCACGTACCTTCGGTTCCTTGCCTTGTGAGACAACCAAGTGGGGTACCTCCGTGGGTTGTACGACAAGAAATAATCCTAGATCTGCACTCTGGCCCGAAGGAAAACATGGGCCCTTCGATTTATCGGAGGCTCTTCCTGTCTGTTGTTGGCCGGTATCCAGGTTCAGTTGTTTACACGAATGGCTTGAGAACAGATACCAAAGTGGGCTCTGCATTCGTTGTCGACAGTGATAGGTTTCTTTTTGCTCTACCCGAAACTTGTAGTGTGTAGACAACGGAGGTCTATGCCATCTGTGGAGCTCTGCGGTACGCACTGTCCGATGAGCGTTAACACTTTCTTCTTTGTACTGACTCCTTGAGCTCGCTACAGTCTATTGATACCTGTTTCCCTCGGCATCCTCTGGTGCCGCGGATCCAGGACCCGCTGGCCGGGTGTTCGGATGCCGGCACCAGAATCACGTTGATGTGGCTCCCAAGCCACATAGGTGTAGAGGGAAACGAGTTAGCAGGTAAGGCTGCCAAGGAGGCAGTAACACTGCCCCCTTTGCCTTACAAGGTCCCAGCAAGTGATATTCGCACTCCGCTGAGACATCTGGTTATGTCCCATTGGGAGATGGAGTGGCAGGGCACTCCACTTCCAGATAAGCTGAGAGCAATAAAATGTACAACGACAGCATGGAGGACTTCCCTTCGGGCTTCTCGGAGGGAAGCAGTGGTATTATGTCGTCTACGAATCAGCCACGGTATAATGACGCACTCCCATCTATTGAAAAGAGAACCCCCTCCGGTGTGTACTTGCGGCGTTCATCTTACCGTGGTGCACATCCTTACGGAGTGCGTGGACCTGATCGATCTGCGCCGTAGGCTAACACTCCCGAGTACCATCTCTCTCATCCTGCGTGATGACGAGCAGTCAGCAGTGCTCGTCATCCGTTTTATGAGGGATAGTGGTCATTTTAATCGCGTGTAAAAATGTACCTTGTATTAATGTCTTTGTGTTAATTTCGCTTTTATTCCTTTGACTCTATTTTAGTTTGTTGTGTTTGCGTATTTTAATGTGTTATTTTAACTCTTAACCTGAATTCTATGTATATATACTGTACCAGGAAGGCATAGGCCCTGGCACATACGAGTTATAAATCTTTATTCATGAGCGAACAGCTAAGTTATAATGCACAAACAGCTGTGCAAGAGAATCTTCTCGTTCTCACTGCACTGCGTGAGGGAGACCACATGAGTGGAGCAAGGTCAAGTGACGTCAGCACTGCCTGTAGCTTCTCTCCCCTTAGAATTCTCTCGAAACCATTTTAAACTTCTCAACGCCAGGATCAATAAATATGAGACCAACACTAAATTGTAGCCCATATTTTAAAAGTACAACCCTGCAAATTTGAGAGTAATCCGTCCGGTGGTTTCCAAGATATAACAAGTTCAATTTTGGGAAGTATTATCACCCCTTCGTCACCTGATTCAGAGTGCTGCTCGCAGCCGGATATAAATAGGTCGACGAACCGAGGTTATAGCCAGTGTGTGTTCTACAATTATGACAGAACGACAGTATGTTCCGTCGCGATCCGCGAAGACGTAGAAGTCACACTCGAGCACTTTGAAATTGTGCGAAGACGTCGCAAGTAAAGTTTCTACCGCGTCGTGACGAATGAAGTGTTATAAAATTTTCTCCGACTAAATCGTCATTATATAATATTTAGGAGTGTGTTAACCGAGTGAAGTTACCATAGAAATTGTGAATTGAAGTGTAATTGGAGACTCACGTATTTCATTTACCAGTTAACGATATTGTGGGCTTTGTCATTTTCACGTAATTCTGAACTTTGTCATTGACTGTGACAGTATTCTAAGACATTGCGTGTGATAAACTAAACTTCTAATTTGTGACCATTTTAATGATTCTTAAACACATTTCTCCTATACTTACAATTGTGAACTGTATGAGATACTATTCTACTAAACATTCAACCAATAACAGGGCTAAATGTGGCTATTTTTTCGTGCATTCCTCGAACTTTTGATCGCTACTACGAGAAGCTAACTGAATGTTAAGAACGTTTTATGACAATATTAAGTCGTACGGACTCGTGTTATGCAAATTCAGTCATAAAATCTTCTTAATCTATGAACAGTATTGTTCCAGAGACTGTTGCAAGACTGTTATTAATGACATTTTTTCAAGTGTTTCATGGACTGTGATGATTATTCTACGGTCGAACCTAAGACATAATCAGTGACTATCATGAACTGTGACAGTGTTCAATCCTTATTTTACAAACTGTGTGTGTGAAAAACTGTGTTTTTCGTTTTGAAAGCGATTGTAAGTCATTACTTCATTAACCTGACTTATAGTGTGGCATAGACTGTGATACTCCAAGTCAAGTATTCAACATCGTAAATCAAAAGTGAGAATACGACCTGTGCATTGTGACATGTGTCAGTGTATAATACCAATCTTAATGATAATTGAAAGCTCTATAGTGCCAATTGAACTTTCCGTGTTCCGACATTATCTCTAAAAGAACATCCGAAATTTTGGCAAAGTGTTGTGAGATTCTGCTGCGTCGAATGTCATTTCCAGCGTGGGATTAACGTGGATCCATCGATCATGGTACCCATCGAGGGACGTCGACGAGGGATAATAACGTGGTATCTTCATTGAACGGACTTGTCACGCTGCTGGTGCTGAGTTCGAGCCTTGGCTACACGCTGCAGAAAGTTCCAGTCACCAAGCTGCAGGACAGCACTTCAACACTTATAAGCAGATTCCAGTTGATTTTCGTATATTTTGTGTAATTCCACTTAGACACTAACCGACTTTTAACAAAGCACTCAGTTAATCATAGTGCTCCATCCAACAACAGAAAAGTGCTTCGTGTGAATTTCACCTTGCTATTCCTAATAATTTAAGAAGACTTCATGTCTTGCTTTTGAACTGTAAATTCTTCTTTAAAATCCTTTATAACTTGAAGTAATTTCACATAGATGAACTCTGGGGTTTGCAAGTGCATTATTTTATTTTATAAAATCAACTTAGATGAACTGTAGGAGTATACAGCAAGTGATCAAATATTTTTATTTGAACTACCAACTTATTCATGGAAGTGTGTGTTAATATTATGTTAAAAAATATTAGAAAAATGTAGGGCTGCATCACAGGTGATGGACTTAATGAAATTCAATGCGCAAAGTGTTATTCTGGTATTTAAATCCATTTAAGAGATCTTAGATGAACTGTAGGGCGTTAACGATCTCTAAAAGAGTGATATTTATTTTGGACATTTTTGATCAAGTAGATATCTCAGAATACAACAAGCAACGATATTTTATTTTTGCCTTTTTGAAAATACTGACTGGAAATTTAATTTTGACGATTCAACTGCAGGGCGATTTTCATGAATATTTTTAATAAATATTGTCAAAGATTCTACCATCTATTATTCACCCTGCAAAACTATCCATCTCTGTACTTGCTCCAATAAGTAACCGAACACTACCTGAGATCCTTCCCATGCTCTGGCCCCATAATAATTTCCTGGTAAAATACATATCTGACTCCAGGCAATGCCTTCTTCCATTATCACCTCTATTTTCTATCTTTTTATTAGAAAATAAGGCATTGCGAATTAGATCCACTGATTGTTTTAATCTCGTAGGCATTTTTCATCACCATTTATTTTAAATTTGAGTCAGTGTTAACTTTTTACTTATCTCATGTCATCCATCTCGTACCATTAGGGGCTGATGACCTTCGATGTTAGGCCCCTTTAAACAACAAGCATCATCATAAAAGGAATTCAACTCCTTTTCACCCCCACCCCCAAGAAGATCCCCCCAAATGCATTTTTCGTTGTTTTTAAAGGAGATCCAAATACTAATTTTCACGTCTGTAACAACTTTAGTTTTTATTAGATGTTAAGTATCCTCATACAAATCAATTAATTTTTCAGTTCTTTTACCCCCCTTTCATTGGATTTTCCAAAATCAAAGGAATACATGTTTCTTTATTTCTAAAGCAGATTTCAAATACCAATTTTCACGTCTGCAACATATTTAGTTTTTGAGATAATAGTATCTTCAAACAAATAATTGAACAAATTTTTCAGTTCCCCCCCCCCCGCCCTCTTTAAGTGGATTTCCGAAAACAAAAAATACGTATTTCTTCATTTTTAAAGGAGATTCCAAGTACCAAATTTCACGTCTGTAACATCTTCAGTTTTTGAGATTTCAGTATCCTAATAAAAATAATTCAACCCCATTTTCAGTCATTTTTACCCCCCGTCCCTTCAAGTGGTTTTTTCCAAAAAACACAAATGCATGCTGCTTTATTTTTAATAGAGATAGAAAATACCATTTTCCACTTCTGTAACATCTCAAGTTTTTTAGATATACCGTAGACATGCTCATTTTAAAATTTCACCCTTTTTTAGTTCCCCTGAAGTGGAGTTTCTGAAAACAAATCATCTATGTTTCTTTACTTTTACAGGAGATTCCAAATACCAATTTTTACGTCTGTAACATGTTACGTTTCTGAGATGTACTGTAGATAGTGTCTTTCTAAAAATTCACCCCATTTGTCACTCCTGTCTAACCCCTATTAATTGGATTTTCCAAAAACAAAAATATACGTGTTTCTTAATTTTTAAGGGAGATTCCAAATCTCAATTTCCAGGTCTGTAATATCTTCTGTTTCTGAGAAACAAGTATCCTCATTTAAGGCATTAAACCACTTTTTCACCCTTTTTCACCACTCGTATTGGGATTTTCCGAAAACAAAATATACGTGTTTCTTTATTTTTAAAGGGGATTTCTAAATACCAATTTTTACATCTGTAAACTTTAAAAGTTTTGAGATATACACTCATTTTAAAAATTCATTCCCTCTTCACCCCCTTAGTGCCGGAATATCCAAAAATCCTCCCTTAACAAGCACCTACATTGTAATATAAATGTATCGTCAAAATTTCATTTCTTTATGACCTGTAGGTTTGGCGCGGCGATGATGAATCAGTCATTCAGTGAGTCAGGACATGTTCTTTTATATATGTGTATATAGATATATACCAACAAATCTAAATATGTTACAAACGTGAAAACTGGTATTTGGAATCTCCTTTAAAAATAAAGAAACACGCATTTGGTGGGGGAATCAACTTGGTAGGGGGGGATGAAAACGGAGATGAATTCCTTTTACAAGGATACATATGTCTAAAAAAACTGAAGATGTTAGTCATGATAATTGGTATTTGGAAGCTCTTTTAAAGAAACGGGTACTGTTTGTTTTTGGAAAATTCACTTGAGTGGGGAGCGTGAAAGGAAGTAAAAAAATTGAATTCTTTTCTGGGGAAACTTATATCCCAAAACTGAAGGTTACAGACGTGGAAATTGGTATTTGGAATCTCCTTTAAAATAAAAAACGCATTTTTTGGTGGGGGGAAACCAACTTAACGGGCGGGGGTGGAATGAAAAAGGAATTGAATTCTTTTCATGAGGATACTTACAGTATATCTCAAAAACTGAAGATGTTACAGACATGAAAATTTGTATTTGGTATTTTCTTTTAAAGTAAAGAAACACGTAATCTTTTGTCTTTGGAAAATCCACTTAAGAGGGGGGTAAATTAATTGAAAAATTAGTTGAATACTTTGTATGAGGGTACTTATATCTCAAAAACTAAAGATGTTACAGACGTGAAAATTAGTTTTTGGAATCTCCTTTAAAAATAGACACACGTTTTTTGGAGTTGGGGTGGAAGCAACTTACCGGGCTGGGGTGAAAAAGGAGTCATATTCTTTTTATGAGGATACGTATATCTCAAAAACTGAGGATGTTAGAGGCATGAATATTTGAATTTGGAATCTTCTTTCAAATTAAAGAAACACGTGTTCTTTTGTCTTCGGAAAATCTACTTGAGGGTGGTGAATGAATTGAAAAATTAGTTGTATTCTTTGTGTGAGGATACTTATTTCTCAAAAACTAAAAATGTTAAAGACGTGAAAATTGGTATTTGGAATCTTCTTTAAAAATAAAGATACACGCACTTGGGGGGGGGGGGAGATCAACATAACGGGTAGGAAGGGGGGTAAAAAGTAGTTGAATTACTTTCATGAGTATACTTATATCTCAAAAACTGAAGATGTCACAGACGTGAAAATTAGTATTTGCTTTTTTGGAAAATAGACTACGTGTGTGGGGTTTAAGCTAAGTAAATGCGGAGTTGAAATATGTTTATGAGGATACTTCATCTTAAAAACTAAAGCTGTTACAGACATGAAGTTTGTATTTTGAATTTCCTTTCAAAATAAACACTAGTTTTTGTTTTCGGAAAGTCCACTTAAGGCGGGAGAGGGGTGGGAAGAAGAATTATTCTTATGAGTATACATTTTTCTAAAAAAACTGGAGTTGTTACAGACGTACAGGCATGAAAAGTGGTATTTGGAATCTCCTTTAAAAATAATGAAACACGTATTTTTTTGTTTTCAGAAAATCCATTTAAGAAGCTGAAAAGAATTGGAAAAGCGGGTGAATTTTTTAATGATTACCGGTATATCTACATTATATGTCAAAAACTTAACATGTTAGAGACAAGAAACTTGCTATTTGGAAAGTCCTTTAAAAATACAGGAACCTGTGCCTTTTTGTTTTCGGAGAAGGCACTTAACAGGGGGTGAAAAGAAGTGAAAAATAGTTGAATTATTTTTTATGAGGACACTTATATCTTGAAAACTGAAGATGTTACAGATGTGAAAATTGGTATTTGGAATCTTCTTTAAAAGTAAAGAAACATTTATTTTTGTTTTCGGAAAATACACTTGGAGGGGGGTGAGGGTGGGAAGGACTCATCAAGGGGTTAAATTCCTTTTAAAGGGATACTTATGCATATCTCAAAAACTGAAGATGTTACAGATGTGGGAATAGGTATTTGGAATCTCCTTTAAAAATAAAGAAACATGTACAGTTCTATGTTGCTTGGTCGTCTTAGCCCCAGAAGGTAATACCACAAACATGGTTTACAAAGAATTTCTAGGGTAAATGAAACTCAATTTGAGGAATTTTCAGATATCGTCTTAGTACAATGCCAGGGAACGATTACTTTAATCTACGCGAGCGAAGCCGCGGGTATTTGCTAGTAGGATATAAACTTCATGGCTTTGATCCGTATTGAATTGTGATCACAATAATAATTAAATTAATGTAGTAATGGTCCACCTTTTCAATAGTATAATAATATGCATTATTTTGAATTACATTACTAAACTAGAGACTAGTTTTGGCCTTGGCTGGCCATCTTCAGCCTTAATGTCTAATAACTAAACAAATGTACAAACACACAATTGACATAAAAATAAATGTACAGACACACAAAATCTGGGATGACCTATGTGTAAAATTTGAAAAATAAATTAGGCTCTAAATTCTTAGCATCTGGAGTATGCTCATCATCCAGACTCTTTCCTGCATTAATATTCATAGAATGGTTAGTTCCATCACTGCTAATTATTACAATTTCAATTGTGAAACTGGAACTGATAAATGTTGATTCTGTAGTCAGATCATCAATCACCAAATCTACTTGAGTGGTGTTAGCATTATGCAAGCCACTGGAGACCACTGTTAATAACCACCAGCTGACGCAGAACTGCTTGATGGTGTTTCTACATCAACCAACATAAATAAAATGAAATGTTCCCATAGTGCTTGTTAAAATCATGCTGAAATGCTGTTGGACATTGTCAGGACGACACAGGAAGATATAGTTAAAACTGACACATTTATAATTTGTGGCTGGTATAAATTCGCAATTCATTGCGGTTTCCATGAAGTTAACCTGAATAAATGATAGATAAAATTAAATAGAATTAATGAATTGAAGGAGAGAGCATGTTAGTCAAATGGCATAGGTTATATGAGACCCCTCGTTGCGGCATGTGGTGCATGGCCTATTGTTGTGGGCCTCATACTAACGGTTGTAAGATTTGAAGGAAAAGGAAGGGACGGGGCAAAGGGAGAGGGTTCCTGCAAGGGGATAGAGTGGCGGAGGGGAAGGGGGGAATTAAGGCGGGACTGATGGATGTGGGAAAAGAGAGAGCTGCTGAGGAAAGGTTCTGTGAATATTATGAACAACTGAATCATGATTTGTTGGTTTGAAGTTTCTAAAAGTGGGAATTGGAAGGTCAAATAGGATATTTGGCTTTTCTGAAATATCATGATTCTGGTTAAAATATTGATCTATATGTATGAAGCAGCTTTCAGTAATGGTAAGAGGGGATCCTTTGTTGATAATTTTTGAGAATTTCCATATCTTGTTTTATGTCTGTGAATTTGTGATTGTAGTCATGCACATGCTATCCTACAGCTGAAAATTTATCGTTCTTCAGGGCATTGACATGTTCTGAGTACCTTATATTGAAATTCCTCCATGTCTGTCCGATGTAAGAAGAATTACAACTGTTGCAATTAATCCTGTATACTCCTGATTTTGAAAAACTATTGCACTTGTTTATGGATGTGGCATTATGGAAGACTTGTGCATTCCTATTGTTGGTTTTGAAAACTACTTTTTCATCGTGCTTTTTAAAGATGTTGGTGACTGTAAATTTGTTTATTGAACGTAAAGATAGAAAGGGAGAAGTTGTTTCGTTTATCTTTTTTCAAACTGGTAGAGGGGCGATATTTATATTTATTGATTATTTTTTCAATAAAGAAACTGTTGTATCCATTAGATTTAGCTATATTACGAATGGTGTTCAACTCATTTTTGAGGTCTCTTTTAGACGTTGGAACATTGAAGGCTCGGTACAGCATGCTGTTGTACGCTGCTTGTTTGTGAATTTGGGGGTGTGAAGAATCTTGACGTATTGTAGTGACTGTTTGGGTGAGTTTTCTGAAAATCTTATGTAATGGGTTTATACCCGGTAGCTTTTATAAAAAGAAGCAGTGGGCCGAGGGAATGGGGCGTAAAGGCACGTTAAGTTTGCAAGATCACAATTTATTACATTAATGGAAGCCATTGCATCACTTCAATACACAATTTTTCAAACAGCACAGGGACATGTCCCTTTTCAAACCAATTTACTAAAATACTGTAGACACATGTGCCCAGCATAATTTCCGAGTTAACATAACGTTCGCTAGTAACGAGGCCTAGCCCTGTAAACATGTGATATCACCTTCTCACACACACCGAACTATAGGGTCTCTTGGTATCCCAGATTTGGGATAGTACCAGATATTTCTGGGTCACACCTGAATAATCTTAGACTTATCAAAGTTACGCGAAAACAAATGCCTCGAAAGTAAACTCATTACAACTAGAAATGTAAATACCATAAAATTCGTCCTATTTACCAAAACATTCTGGTACCTTCACACACTCAGTAACTATACTCATTTACACAGATCTCTTAAACTTCTCAAAGAACAAACTTTACACAACTTTAAATTTACAAACAAGAATTAAAGTGATCTGTCCAAATTCAAGAGACAACATAGCTAAGCGATACACAGGTCGTAAGACCATAATATAAATCTAACATCCATACCCTGTTTAAAACTGAGGTATACACGGACTGAGAAGCCTTTTAAAACTTTTCATTAACTGGGGCTTTAACACCTACTCAACATATACATAGCTTAAAGATTGCGATCCGCTTCCTCAAACTCCTCATATCGAGCTACACAAGGGAAAATGTATAGGTCTTACCTCCACGTCTAGTGAGTACTCGGTTCGAGGCTGCGGCAGGACCCGCCTGCAAGTGTGCAGCGAACGGGCTAATAAGCCAGAATGACCACGAGATCAAGTGAGCGCTACCCTGCCCGGAGCGGGGAAAGGCATTCGCAAGGTGACCCGACTCTGAGTGGCGCACCAAAAGGGGGTGGAGTGTTTCTCACCAGAACGTGGAGCCAAGAGGAAGATAGCCAACTTAAGGTGGGTAAATACCCCAGGACGCTCGAAAGCCCGTGTCAGTGACCACCCAGGAAGCAGCGGGTGGGAGTGTCATGTACCTTTATCCTGAGGCCATAAGGCGATGAGGACCAGACTTTATTTAAAGAAGAGAAGGGCAATCCAAAGAATACATTATACAATATAACACGTACAAATAAGAACACAATTAAAACACAGCTTGCAAGCACGGTCACAAACGAAGAACACAGATAAAATAAGACGAAGGGGGAGGAGAGAAAACGTTCTTCACGGTACATCTTATATCTTAAGTAGCTTGCTTGCCTGATAAGTCTAAAATACCACGAACCTGCTAGCGTAGCAGGGGGAGAGGTGATACTCCCACGTGGCGCGTACCAGGTGGCGGACAGGGGGGCCTAACCGGCTTGCCGGTGGACTTGAGGGAAATAAAATACCTCTCGCGGACCAAACACACTACCCCCTGCGAGTGGAGGACGCACATGTAGAATACACACGCGGTGTCCCCTGCCTGTTGTATGAGGTGACTAAAAGGGGCGACCTAGGCGTGGACATGGATTGCGGCTTGGTATAATGTGTTGGACCTCCTGTGGATGGGAGGGGTTGAATACATTCACAGGTAATCCCTGCCTGTTGTAGAAGGTGACTAAAGGGTCATGTGGCCATGGTCCCCTCTTTATTTTTTATTGTTTTTCCGAGGGTCAGTTGTAGACCATTTCAAAAATTTTGATATGCGTGCTGCTCGGCGATGGAGCTCCTACGTGTGCGACTACGCTCGAAAGCCCGTGTCAGTGACCACCCAGGAAGCAGCGGGTGGGAGTGTCATGTACCTGGGCAGTAGTATCCTCCTGACAACACAGGTTCCCGCACAGCCGAATGCCAGAAGGACATATTCTTATAAATTAATTTTATTTATTTTTACTTATATTTAGTGCTCTGTATACGCTATGGGGTACATGCTATTGCGGGTGACTGGCGGAAGGGAGTCCTCGTGCTCATTGCCTCAGTCCTCCCGTATTAGGCATCGTCCAACATCGGACCCCGGGCAGTACCTGCTATGACCAGGTGGGTATTGCCTTGGCTGTTTGGTTCGGCTACAGAGACCCCTGATCAGAGTGAGTGGCATTTGGGGAGGATGATTTCGGGCATGGCGTAGAAACGACTTCCGCCTGCCACCTCGGGTAGTTCGCTACCCAAGTCTTTAACATTTGATTCCCTAAGGGGGCAACCCCTTGGGAACAAGCGCAGCATATTAGTCTGGGTTCCAGCATCACCCAAGTTATTCTTGCTGCTGCTGCTGAGGAGAGTCCATTTCGTTCTTCTAGGGGCCTCCTCGCCGAAAACTCGTTCCTTGGTGGAACGAAGAAATAGCAGCAGCTATCAAAGAACGCCGTCGCGCTCATAAACGTTACCGTAGACAGCCTACTGTGGCCAACTTGGTAACATTTAAGAAACTGCGCGCTAAGGCGCGAGGTCTTATTCGCGAAAGTAAGAAGGCTTCGTGGGAGAGATGTGTCGTCTGTGACGTCACATACTCCATCATCTCAAGTGTGGACTAAGCTTCGACGTATTTCGGGTATTGAAATAATAACAATAGGTTTATTTATTAATTTGACCACCTAATCAATACAATAAGTCTTGTCTTTGTTGATTTACATTGACATGTTAATTAAAATGGTACATATTTCGTCTTGTATATAGGCATCATCAGCCATTGCCTTAACCTTGAAATAAAATCAGGCACCTGATATACATATAAATAAAATAAAACTAATTTATAAAAAGCCTTGGAGAGACTTGAACAAAAATTAACATATAATAGCTTGATTTCATTTTTTAACCATATGCTGTTTACTTTCTTTTGAGTAACATTCGATTTTGAATGGGGAAGGCCTTTTCTTTGAGAAACTTAGGTACCAACTCTAATTTCAAGCAATCTTTAAGAAACTTAATATCTCTAGAAATCTTGCCTATTTTAATTCTCTGGTTGAAATACTTGGTAGGTTTTACCATTGCCTGGTTGGCATTAATATTACATCTGATAAATATCATTTTTGATCCGTAGTGATGATATTTGATTGAAATTCTAATAGGTTAATTTATTAATTTGACCATCTAATCAATACAATAAGTCCTGTCTTTGTTGATTTACATTGACATGTTAATTAAATGTTAATGTTAATTAAATGTTAGTTAAATTAACATATCAATGCGTGACGTACCCACTCAGCCCACATGTGTGTGACAGTATTATAACGTGGCGGGTCACTTTAATAGTAATATAATTAAATGATATTTCATTGTTTCTCAATAAACAATATCCCATGGGCGCCAGCCTTCAAGTTTATGGTTTGAAAACGATAGTTGATAATTAATAATAATAATAATAATAATAATAATAATAATAATAATAATAATAATAATACGTCATGAGACTCAAAAAACTCCCAGGGGTAGGGTGATGGGACACTAACCATTAAGTACACTAACTTGGAATTTAAGGATAATTAATAATCATTTCATAAAATACAAATTAAAACAGCTATTTATTTGGATGAAAAACGTGACGTAACGGCGTATTAACGAAATCTGAACTTACGGAAACTAAAGAGAAATTGAATGAAATTAACTCTAAGAAAATGAACTGTTGCGCGAAGACTTGCAGTAACTTATGCCTTTAGCTTACCATATGTAGACTCTGTTATCTTGAAGCTGATGATGTGTGGATCTCTCGTACTGGCTGCGTCATCTGTTGTTCGATTCCAGTCCTACTTCTGCTTTTCCTGCCTTTTACACTTCCTACTGTACTCCTTACATAGTCATAATGAGTCCTAATTTTAAATGGAAAACCACCATGGGTTATGTTCATGGAGAGAATACACTTGTATTCTTCCGTATTACGGAACAGTAGCGTAGCTAAATTCATAATAAAATCTCTCCTTCCCTGTACTAGTCAAAACCGGTCTCCCGTTGACTATACCTCTCGTCATTGAGATAACAAGTCCCAATGAGAGTAACTTTTGAGTAGTATCCTACGGTACCACTCAGATGCGAAGTGAACTAAGTTAAAATCTTCTCCGATGTGCAGACGTAGAATCGTAGTAAGAGTGTCTTCCAAGAGTACCTCAGTGTCTAAGAGTGAGAATAAGAATGCCCTCTCCAGCTCGTGTCTTCGACGTATATAGTTTCAAAAGTCTCCTTCCATCAGCCATATCACATGGTCCAGTAAGATACGACGTCTCATCCCTTCTCCTATGTATTTCTGTGAATCCATCACGTTGCTTCATTACGTTTATTCGCATAGGCTGAACTTTCCCGCTGAAATAAAGCGTCAGGTAGCGAAGTTCGAAAAGTGGGCGTTCATAATGTTTCAACTGTCTCTTCATGAGGTGAAGAGTTGAAGTTCTCTTGTAACCTTGATGACGTACTTTTCCTGGAAATGGGCTGAAATTAGCCTGCTGACTCTGGTCACCTCACAACGGCTATTGGAAAATTTACTGCAGGCTATTAATATGAATGATGTTGAAATACTTTACCCAATATGTGGTTCGTTCAGAATACGTTATAGCCGCGATACAAAGAAATGAAATGATGATGTGAAATGGACGATTAAAACCCTATATATATATTAATTTAAAAATGACCTATCAGTGGTTAAATATACAGGGTGAAGCGTAATTCGCGCACTCGGGCGTCGCAGCGCGACTCCTCACATGCCAGCAATAAAAAAATGTCTCTTACAAAATTTCGTCTTGCGAGTATATCCGGTAGAAAACGGACGTTAAAGAGTAGCCATCTGGCAACACTGTAACCATATGTAGGGTAACTACCGCTGTCAGCACGTCCACGTCGTGCTGTACAGTTGGTGCAGTGGGTAGAGTTTTTGGTTGGCATGCAGGAGGTCGATGGTTCGATCCTGGGTTGAGGCGCATTTTTTATTTGCTAATTTCCATCTGACATTACCTACTGTGATACAGTAAGACACAGTTTCTGAGGTCACATGTATCCTACATTTACAACATAATAATAATAATAATAATAATAATAATAATACATTGAGATACGTACTAAACAGCATACGGTTACCAGACGCAACACGCAATGCTGAAAGGCAGAATTATTGGGACTATGGTGATAACACATACAAATTGTAACCGAGTTTGGATATTATTCGCAGAGCACGTTGCTAGGCCTACTGGTAACGTAAGGCCCTGACGAAATGTAATGGACCTGAACGAGGCAAGAATAATAGTTGGTACTAATGTATGGGACCATTGGAGGAGGGTACAAAGAAAACAGGTTTCACATCTAGTAGATGAAGTGGTGCGAATAAATTCACGCTCACGACGTGGAAAGGGCGCCTTTCAAAGCTGACCAATGAAAACGATTGTTCGTCCATTTCTAGGATCGTAGTATGTATGTGCAAATGGTTTCTAGAGGACCCACTGCAATCGCTGTTGACGATTAAGATGCCAGATACCATACCACCTGGACTACATTTACGAAATAAAAAACATACGCCTCAACCCAGGATCGACCACTCGACCTCCTGCATGCTAACCCAAAACTCTATCCATTGCACCAACTGTACAATACGAGTAATGTCTGCTGACAAAGGTAGTTACCGTATATGTGGTTACAGTGTTGCCAGATTGCTAATCTTCAACGTCGTTTTTCTGCCGGATATACTCGCAAGATGAAATTTTGTAAGAGACATTTTTTATTGCTGGCATGTGAGGAGTCGCGCTGCGACGCCCGAGTGCGCGAATTACGCTTCACCCTGTATACATCTTATTATTAATTAGACAGTTCAATAATTTATCACATGCTGTGATGTTCCAAACATCACATTCGCCCCTCTGAGCCTGAAACAAGTGGCACTTCCGTTGAGGGCTCACACCTACACTTTGCCACTTACGTTTCACTTGTTTTTAAAGCTGCTTTACATTCACACATTTTACAACATAACAATATTTTACAAAATTACATCTTGATGATTCCACCTGCAACTTAATTACAACAGATAATATTGAACACTTCAAAATTTCCTTTAAAAGCACAATATTATAAATTAGCGAATTTCTGATGTCTCACTTTCTCAAATGTTCGTTATCTCTTGCTAATTTTATGAATCCAGTGTATGCAACACTTGACGATTCAATTTAGACCTGTACAAAATTTACACAAACAGAATGTATTGTATTACTCTTTCAAGTGTTTAATACGTTCTTGCTGTATGACTATCACTTTACACACGCTAACACACTCACGTGGTTTTAGCCTAATGTAAAATTATTGCAAGTCTTTATGATGACTTCTTATAGTCTACGGGGAATCTAAAAATCTTACTCTGCAATATTAATTATCCTCGTTATATATAAATCAATTACTAGATTACCCATACATGGCATTACATAAAGAGAACAGACGTAAACTGGGTAATGAATTCGTGTTAATCGTATGCACAGATCGTGTAGCAAGCAAAACAAAACTTGGGAAACTCCACCTTCCAGAGAGCGGTCACTCCACGCTGCGACAGGTGTATATTATATAAGTGATAAGCGTGGCCTGGCCCACTGACCTATATTCCAGCTCTATGGAAAGTCCAGCGGACTCGTAATATATTTACGTAAACTCCTAATGTTGTACGAACCCAGTAAAATGCAATCGCCGTCAGATAATTTATAAGCACAAGGTCCTAGTTTCTTATGTATACGATAAGGTCCTTGATATGAAACTCCAGCCAGATCATCCATAAAAACCGTGGCAAAATCACCTGCCACATCGCCTAATGCGATATTTAATGCTCTAATTAAGGCTGCAGAACTTGTCTTCGTCCCGTAGGGAACGCGCTGAAACTGATACAAGCTGTACTTATGACTAAATGCTGTCAGAGACCTGTCCTCCACTCTTAAAAGAATCTGCCAAAAACTACTTCTTAAATCAACAGATGAAAACCATTTTTTACCCTGAAAACCCTGAATTAACTCTTCAATTGTCTGCGATTTTAACTGGTCACACAAATACGTCTATTCATATTTCTCACGTCAATGCAAAGTCTGACGCTCCCATCAGTCTTAGGCACAACGATTAAAGAATTTAAATACTGGCTATTTGACACTTCAATAATCCCATCGGCTAACATAGCTTGTATCTGATCGTCAACTGCCTTGGCATATTTGTGTGGGATAGCATACCGTGGCCCGCTGAAAATGTCATCCAGCACTGAAAAATAATGTTCATAAACATGTGTTTTACCGGGTCTCTCTCAGCAGTGTTCACATAACACTGCCAACAATTCGTCCCTCTGGACTTCCTCTAATTTACTGTTACTCGCAGCTTCAAATAAGACATTCTTCTGATCCTCTTTCAACCACAACTGGCATAAATTAAACCCCTCACTGGGTTTCTCCTCATATCTAGAAACCTCAATAACATTCTACATAGCACAAACATTCGTTTACCTCTGAATTTCATTTTTCAGTTCGAGTTTGACATACTTATTATCCCACTTCAGATTTACCATTGCGTCTTTGTAATCTAACTGAGCCGATTTCAAAGTCAACCAGTCACATCCCAAGATGAGATCAAATACCAGGTGAGGAATAACCAAACATACCTGTACTGAAATTAAACCGTCAATACAAATCGGCACAGCGACTTGCTTGCAGATTTGTTTCGACTTTTTACCCACAGCTGTAATAATGAATGTGGACTTAACAGGCATCTCTTCCGCCATAATACCCTGTTTAACTAAAGAGTCATACCATTCTGAACTAATACATGATTTCTGACTTCCTGTATCAATTAACGCATTAACATAGGCCCCACCCCCAAACTTCTAATTGAACCACAGGATTAACCACTTCATCACCCGAATCTAAATAATTATGATCTGGTTCACACATAAGATCTTCCTTAACATCTAGGTCACATGGCAATAGTTTCATAACACAATTTCTAACTACATCCTGGTACGGCTGTAATTCTGACCCATCATTATAGCCTTCATTTAGTTTAAAGGTTGCGGTCGTGTACCTACACTTGGCTCGTTAGTAACTTGTCCTCTGACTTGTTGGGCATTTCCCGTTCTATTTTCAGGTGCTCCACCCCTACCGTTATTCCTTGGCTGAAACTGATTACGATTCTCGTAGTTTGGCTGTCTCCTATTGTCCGTTGGTTCACTATAAGGAACAAAATTATGTGTGTTTCCTGTTCTATGCCCAGTGTTTCCTAGTGCATCAAAACTCCCTAATAACTGCTCCATTTCCTGAACAGTTTTAATACTCTGCATACACGCTGCTTCACGTACCCTGTCTGGAAACTGTCGTAACAGTAATCTGACTACATCTGAATCAGCCGTGATTCCGTCTAAATTCTGGCAAATCATAACATGTGACAAGAAATACTCAGTCATACAGACGCCTTCATTATGTTTGAATTTCCCAAATACTACCCTTTCTCTTTCACGCCTTTGAACGTTTTCGTTCCAGTATTTGTCTGTGAACTTCGTCTTAAATTCCTTCAGACTTTTCATGTTACTTTTATAGACTGAAAACCAGGAACGCGTCTCTCCCACAAAAGCATGATCAATAATGTCGATCGCCTCTTCCCAGTCCATAAACCCTTCCTCAATCCGTTTCCCAAACCGTTTTTCTACTATTTTAAGAAATTCCAGTGGGTTGGTTTGTTTCCCATTGAACGTCAGTAATTCGATTTCCTTACTGTAAATCCCTCCATGACTTTGCCTCTCGGTGTTACCTTGCTTTTCTCTTACTTCTCGTCATATGCGTGCTTCTGCCATCGTTATGCGGTTCTCTACATCTTTATCTCTTCTTTCAATATCATTCACTACAGTGTTCTGTTTTTCTTTCAGTGTCTTAATTTCCACTGTATTGCCTTCCACTATCGCAAACTTTTCTCTTTGTTCCCTAGTGTTGTCTTCAATCATACACTTAACCGTATCGATCTTGTTTTGTACCTGATCTTTAAATTCTTTTATTTCTTCCTTTTGGGTCTCAACTTTATTATTAATACTTGTCACCTGTGTCTCTAACTCCTTTCTGGTGTTGTTGCTTTCTTTTTCCGTTAATCCCAACAATTCACTCCTCTGTTCTACAAATTTCTTTTCTACCTCTTGTTTGTTTTGCTTAGTTGTCTCTTTCTGTTCCTCTACCTGCTTGTTAAATTTTTCATTTTGTTTAAATAATTCTTGGAACTGTTTGCTATGTTCGTCCATCCTTTTATTAGCTTCGACCTTGTGTTCATTCAATGCCTTACTTAATTCTCGTTTAGTTTGTTCTACTTCATTTTTAATTTCTGATTTAGTTTGTTCAACTTCATTTTTAATGTCTGATTTAGTTTGTTCCACATCTGTTTTAATTTGTTCCAATTACTTTTTTATTTCAGATTTACTATCCTCTATCTTACTCAATATTACCTGCATCATTTCAAGTAACTGAGTATTATTACTGTCATTGTTAGGGCTAACCTTCGCCTCGCCCCCCCATCGTACTATCGTCTGAATCTAACGTAACTTTGTCATTCCTACTCTTATTCCCTTCGTTATCTTCGCTCCTAATATCAGTTTCCTCCTCTACACATTTATCTACCTCTTCCTTAGAATTACTTAAAGTACTACCCTTCAGCACGTGCCCACTACGCAGCGTCATGTCTTTCTCTTCTTGCTCAGCCATGCTACCCCCAAAATCAAACACACAAGAAAAATATACTGTGGATACACAACAGTTACCTCCAAACTACTGATTTTATCCATTCTATACTAGTACTTAATGATTTACGAGCCCCACAACTTGCGGCGTCAATATATGACGTACCCACTCAGCCCATACATGTGTGACAGTATTATAACGTGGCGGGTCACTTTAATGGTAATATAAATAAATGATATTTCATTGTTACTCAATAAACAATATCCCATGGGCGCCAGACTTCAAGCTTATGGCTTGAAAACGATAGTTGATAATTAATAATAATAATAATAATAATAATAATAATAATAATAATTGTTCCGAGGTATCTGTGGAACAGCAGAGGTGAAAGAAGGTGCGGCCTGGAATAGGTCTCAACTACCAAATTAAAGTTAATTTAAAACTTTAACAAAGGTTATATTTTCTTTTCAAAATCAACAAATGACAACAAGTAACAAAAGTGTAACAGGTACCAAGTAGCAAATCAACAAATTAAGAAATTATAGATTACAGTCGTTACAAGTTTTGGGCTTCGAGCCCAGTTTTACATTCCTTGAGCCCTCAGATCACAACCACAAATTACCGAAGGGCAGAAAACCCCTTCATACCAAGGAGCACTTGCCCCTAATGAGAATGTCAAGCCTCTTAGTGGCACGCAGAGATCAAATTAGGAAAGAGCAGTCCCGCTCTCAAGTTTACAAGCCTATCAAAGGCCACAACAAACTTCACTCGTAACTGCCCTCAAGGCACACATACAGTGAAACAGGGGTATCTTGTACCCAACCTACAGGGCCTTCACATGAAGAAAACAAAACTTTGGGTTAATTAAATGGCCCAAAAAATCAAATTGACTGGAGGCGTAGCTTGCACTCCTACATGAAACTTCTTAAAACCTAGGTGGCACTCGGCCAGTTATACAGGGGCTAATCCCATACTAGGGAGGTGACTCGTAGAAGAATAATTTATTACATTAAGAAGAGAAGAAAATCGGTTATGAAAACGCAGTCACCTCAAAACAACATGAGTGGGAGCTCGAGAGGGTTAAGCACTCGCTATCCCAAATTGCGGTTGATTTACGTGAATATAGTAAGGTTTACATTGAAAAGGATTCGAACCTTCCCCGCGGGTTAAAACTGCTGAGCTAGCAAGAAACAAGTTCTTAAACGGCCATTACCTTGTTGATGAACTGCTGCCCGAAGAAAGAGGCGCTTCCCGCCCCCTGCTACATAATCACACACTAAGCAAGTTGTCGATGAAGTGGCGACGAGCCATGAACCTCAGCAGTTTTATACGCTCGGGGAAAGTTCGAGACCTTTAGTGAATAAAACAGTCCCGCCCACTACCTTTTATTGGTCGGCTAAAGATTACATGTCAAAACTGACGAAGAAATCTAGGATTGGTGGAAAATTAATTTAGAAAATTCAGGATTGGCTGAATTCAAAACTGGCGGAAACAGAGATCGATATTGCCAACCCAAAAAATGAAAGAAGGAAATTTAACAAAGAACAAACTTATGGATACAAAATTTCTTCAAAAACAGTTCGTTCACTTCGCACCAGGGTGCACAGTTATAGATTTTATGTAGTGACATCTAGAAGAGAATGTCCACACTCCTTGCTACGGAGCAAACAAACACAAATCGAAATAGACATAGTTCAGAGCACTTCAAAATTTACAGTAGTGACATCTTCCAAGAAACCTTTGATTTAATACAGATTTTAAAGTTCAGAGTTTCTCCTGTCGGGGATACTTTTTCGGCGCACAATTTAAATTTGCGGGGTCGGGGTGTACCAACCGGTACAATAATAATAATAATAATAATAATAATAATAATAATAATAATAATAATAATAATACGTCATGAGACTCAAAAAAATACTCCCAGGGGTAGGGTGACGGGACACTAACCATTAAGTACACTAACTTGGAATTTAAGGATGATTAATAATCATTTCATAAAATACAAATTACCGGGCGAGTTGGCCGTGCGCGTAGAGGCGCGCTGTTGGGAGCTTGCATCCGGGCGATAG
Source organism: Anabrus simplex (assembly GCF_040414725.1). Lineage (NCBI taxonomy): Eukaryota > Metazoa > Arthropoda > Insecta > Orthoptera > Tettigoniidae > Anabrus > Anabrus simplex. Next base: position 931,834,688 of record NC_090266.1, read on the forward strand.
TAGGTTCGAATCCCACTATCGGCAGCCCTGAAGATGGTTTTCCGTGGTTTCCCATTTTCACACCAGGCAAATGCTGGAGCTGTACCTTAATTAAGGCCACGGCCGCTTCCTTCCAACTCCTAGGCCTTTCCTATCCCATCGTCGCCGTAAGACCTATCTGTGTTGGTGCGACGTAAAGCCCCTAGCAAAAAAAATCAAATTAAAACAGCTATTTATTTGGATGAAAAACGTGACGTAACAGCGTATTAACGAAATCTGAACTTACGGAAACTAAAGAAAAATTGAATGAAATTAACTCTAAGAAAATGAACTGTTGCGTGAAGACTTGCAGTAACTTATGCCTTTAGCTTACCATATGTAGACTCTGTTATCTTAAAGCTGATGATGGGTGGATCTCTCGTACCGGCTGCGTCATCTGTTGTTGGATTCCAGTCCTACTTCTGCTTTTCCTGCCTTTTACACTTCCTACTGTACTCCTTACATAGTCATAATGAGTCCTAATTTTAAATGCAAAACCACCATGGGTTATGTTCATGGAGAGAATACACTTGTATTTTTCCGTATTACGGAACAGTAGCGTAGCTAAATTCATAATAAAAGCTCTCCTTCCCTGCACTAGTCAAAACCGGTCTCCCGTTGACTATACCTCTCGTCATTGAGATAACAAGTCCCAATGAGAGTAACTTTTGAGTAGTATCCTACGGTACTACTCAGATGCGAAGTGAAATAAGTTAAAATCTTCTCCGATGTGCAGACGTAGAATCGTAGTAAGAGTGTCTTCCAAGAGTATCTCAGTGTCGAAGAGTGAGAATAAGAATGTCCTCTCCAGCTCTTGCCTTCGACGTACATAGGTTCAAAAGTCTCCTTCCATCAGCCATATCACATGGTCCAATAAGATTCGAGGTCTCATCCCTTCTCCTATGTGAATCCATCACGTTGCTTCATTACGTTCATTCACATAGGCTGAACTTTCCCGCTGAAATAAAGCGTCAGGTAGCGAAGTTCGAAAAGTGGGCGTTCATAAATGTTTCAACTGTCTCTTCATGAGGTGGAGAGGGTAAGGTCTCTCGTAACCTTGATGACGTACTTTTCCTGGAAATGGGCTGAAATTAGCCTGCTGACTGGTCACCTCACAACGGCTATTGGAAAATTTACTGCAAGCTATTAATATGAATGATTTTGAAATACATTACCCAATATGTGGTTCGTTCAGAATACGTTATAGCCGCGATACAAAGAAATGAAATGATGATGTGAAATGTACGATTAAAACCCTATATATATATACACAGTATATACATATTAATTTAAAAATGACCTATCAGTGATTAAATATATACATCTTATCAATTAATTAGACAGTTCAGTAATTTATCACCGGGCGAGTTGGCCGTGGGGTTAGGGGCGCGCAGCTATGAGCTCGCATCCGGGAGATAGTGGGTTCGAATCCCACTGTCGGCAGCCCTGAAGGTGGTTTTCCGTGGTTTCCCATTTTCACACCAGGCAAATGCTGGGGCTGTACCTTAATTAAGGCCACGGCCGCTTCCTTCCCATTCCTAGGCCTTTCCTGTCCCATCGTCGCCATAAGACCTATCTGTGTCGGAGCGACGTAAAGCAAAATGGCAAAAAAAAATGTAATTTATCACATGCTGTGATCACAAATGTAAATCAACAAAGACATGACTTATTGTATTGATTAGGTGGTCTCGTCCATAATTACTATGTGTCATCTACATATCTTGCCCAGAAAAGAATGTTGTCATATTTATTATTATCCATTTTGGGGTGTTCCAAAAAATACAATTAAATCTCTGCTAAGATATCAGAGGCCAGCGATCCCATAGCCAATCCTTCTTGTTGTTAAATAACATTATGGAAAGTGAAATAATTTTTGCTTATAACTAATTTAAGTATAGACATGAAATCCTGTATTTCTAATATACTTGGGCCGTGTATTTGCTTAAATTGTTTTGAATGATGGGGTATACCTTGGAGATTTGTATGCTAGGATACATGTTTACAATATCGAGTGAGTGGAGAGAATGGTTGGATTGAATGTTAAACGTTTTAAATTTATCGATCAATTCTTTAGTGTTTTTGACGGATTTATTCCACAAAAAAAAATTGATAGTTCCTTCTTAAAAATCTTCAAATGAATTGTGATACTTTATATAACAGACTCGGTCTGTAGATAATGATCGGGCGAATGGGGACGCCGGTTTTGTGTATCTTGGGAAGGGCTTTCGCGGTGGGTAAACCTGGGTTCATATTAATTAATTTAGTTTTTTCTTGATCTGCCAATAGCTGTATTCTTGAGGTTCTGCTTAAGTTGATGTTGGATTCTCGGGGGTAGGGTCTTTCTTTACTGTAGAGAATGAGCTATCTTTAAAAAAAATATTTGTTTTGCTTACATATTCGTTTTTGTCCATTATGACGGTAGTGTTACCTTTACCTGTTTTCGTAATTATAAGGTTATTATCATTGGTTTTCTTTTTGAGAGTATGTATTTGCTTTTGTATGAGATTCAAATCATTGTAGCTATTGTCGTCATGAGTAGTAAGGGGTGAATTACGGGAGTTAATATTGTTTTTTGGGTTAAGAATGGAGTTTAATTTTCTTTTTACTTCAATTCTTACTTCGTCTTGTTTATCTGCTGGCAATTTGCTAATGGCTAATTCTGCTTCTAATGTTGTAGTGATGGCTGTGTTCAGAGTGTTAAAATTAGGCCAATTGTGTTTAGGGCCCCTGGCTAAAATGGAACTTTCGTCTTCATTCAATTATACCTTGGACAAGTTTATGATCGGAGGGTGGAATTAATTGGGCGTGTTAGGCGTAGTGTTGTTGTTGGTTTTTAGCTTAGTTATTGTTGAGTTTAGAGTTCATTAATGTATGCAGCTTTTTCTCTAGGGCTTGTTGTTTCTTTGATAATACAATAAATAATCTGTTGTCAACTTGGACTTGAAATAGGTTCCAGTGAGCATCCGAAAGTAAACTTGTAGTTTCGAGGTGAGTCTCATATAATCTGTGGTCAAAAAAGGACTTTTTCTTGTACAAAAATTTGATCTCCTCTCTCAGCCAAATCTTGTTCTAGTTTGGGTTTTACTCATTTGAAAAGAAGAACGATGATTCTTAAACTTGCTTTTAAGAAAGTTGGGTGTCAAATTGTGTGCAATACACTGTTTGAAAAATTCAATGTCTTTGCCCAATTTGGCTGTTTTGACTTTTAAGACCTAAATATAAATAGGCTTTCTGTTTTGCCTGGTTGGCTACATAATCGTACGATATAAACTTCATGGTTTTGATCCATATTGAATTGTGATCACAAAAATAATAATTAAATTAATGTCGTAATGGTCCACCTTTTCAGTACTATAATAGGCCTATGCATTATTTTGAATTTACTGATCTAGGGGCTAGTTTCGGCCTTAATTTTATCTATCATTTATTCAGGATAATTGCGTATTTATACCAGCCACAAATTAAGTATGTCAGTTTTAACCATACCTTCATGTGCCATCCTGACAATGTCCAACAGCATTTCAGCATGATTTTACAAGCACTACAGGAACATTTTAATTTTATTTACGTTGGTTGATGTGGAAACACCATTTAGCAGTTCTGCGTCAGCTGGTGGTTATTTACAGTGGCATCCAGTGGCTTGCATGCTGCTAACACCACTCAGGTAGATTTGGTGATAGATGATAGATAGATAGATAAAGAATGGGTGAACCCTGCCTTCGCAGGGCTCCACACGTAGGTGTGTGAAGACCCTCTGTGTCCCTTAAACGGGTTTGCCTAGTCCAGTCCTAGTGCTCCTATAAAGGATACCAGTGTCCGGATGTTGGCATTCCTGATGTCTTCCAGGCTCACGAAATGTGAGCCAAGGTATCGATGTCTAGTGCTTGCAAGAGCCTCGCACTGACATAACACATGTGCGGAGGTCTCCTCCTCCGTACCGCATCTTCTACACATCGGATACTGACTGATTTTCATGATGTGTAGGTGTCTCTGTAAGATATTGTGGCCTGTCAACAGTCCAACTACCATTCGTATTCTGGTCCTATTCAAATTTATCAGGACCTTTTTATAACTTTGGCTAGGCCGTTTGATAAGTTCACGTGCCTGCCTTGCTGTAGTTAACCTCTTCCAAATGTCTAAGTGAGACTGGTTTGACCACTGGGATATTACCTTTTTCATGCTTCAGAGTGACACTCCCAGGAAGGGCTCTGGTCCTATGAAAGGACCTTTTGAGCCTTGTTTCACTAGTTTATCAGCTTCTTCATTTCCACTGATACCTGTGTGCCCAGGGACCCATAATAGGGTAACTGAGCTAAGTTCACACAGCTGGTCTAACATCCTTTGGCATTCTCATACCATTTTTGATGTTGTTTTAACTGCACATAGTGCTTTTAATGCTGCCTGGCTATCGCTGCAAATAGTGATGCATCTTCTGTGTCCAGGCATGTTCCATATATATACAGCACAGGCCAGTATTGCGTATACTTCGGCCTGGAAAACAGTAGCGTATTTACCCATAGGTAGGGAGAGCCTTGTCTTAGGCCCCCAGACCCCGGCGCCTGTGCCTGTCTCTGTCCGCTAGCCATCTATGTACCATGTACAGCCCCCAGACTTAAGACGGGGTGATAGATGATGTGACTACAGAATCAACATTTACCAGTTTCCGTTTTGCATTTGAAATTGTAATGATTAGCAGTGATAGAACTAACAATTCTATTAATATTAATGCAAGAAAGAGTCTGGATGATGAGCATACTCCAGATGCTAAGAATTTAGAGCCTAATCTATTTTTCCAAATTTTACACATAGTTCATCCCAGATTTTGTGTGTCTGTACATTTGTTTTTATGTCAATTGTGTGTTTGTACATTTGTTTAGTTACTAGATGTATTACATTAAGGCTGAAGGTGGCCAGCCAAGGCCAAAACTAGTCCCTAGTTTAGTAATGTAACTCAAAATATTGCATATTATAGTATTGAAAAGGTGGACCATTATGACATTAATTTAATAATTATTATTGTGAGGTAAATTCATTCACAACAATTGTGAAGGAAGACTATGTTAGTTTCATTAAAATAGATGATGGATATTGAGATATTCCATCAGCGTCTATGTGCTTTAAAGTGTCCAGCAATTTAGATGCAAGTGTATTTTACAAGAATCTGTGCTTGCCTGTGGAAAAGTTTGCCTGGATCTTGGAGTCTTAATGGAAACAAAACCTGCAAGTGTGATAGATGGAGCAAGCTGAAAAATCTGGTGTGTTGTCTTGCTAATTAGAATGAGGAAATTGTATCTCTCTCTGAAAGAGTAACGTCATTTATAAATGTTACAAAGGAGGGCTTGCTACTCGATGCTGATATGAATGGCTATAATGGCTGGAAAGATAAAGTTAACATGGTGAGGTAGTGTTATTGTGTTTGTTTTTCTCAAAGAATGATAAGCCCCTGGATGTAAGAAATACTTGCAGCCCATATTAAAAGATCTGCGTAATATATTTCATTTGACAAGAAAAAGCAATTTGGGAACATGCATCATTTTCAAAAATAGTTATTGCAGTTATTCAGTTGGGTTCAGCAAATAGCATAGGTCTGTTATCTGATGATAGTGCAAAGGAACAATTTGTTAAGGGCATACCCAAGCATTTATTTATTTATTTGTTTGTTTGTTTGTTTGTTTGTTTGTTTGTTTGTTTGTTTATTTATTTATTTATTTATTTATTTATTTATTTATTTATTTATTTATTTATTTATTTATTTATTTATTTATTTATTTATTTATTTATTTATTTATTTATTTATTTATTTATTTATTTATTTATTTATTTATTTATTCATTCATTCATTCATTCTTGTGTTCCGGCCTTCTAAGGACCACGTTACAATTTCAGTTCTTCCTCCTTAGTTCTTTCCTTTTCATCCAGTATTCTTTCATTGTTTCACTTATTGGTGCATGACAGTTAACAAATGTATACTTTTTGTTCTTGCATTTAAGTGTGAGAAGAGATAACCTTTCTGAACTAGATTTGAATTCCATAACATTATCAACTATTGCTCTATGGACATAAAAGGCGGTACCTAGTAGTGGCATTCCTTTCATTATTTTGATTGCTGGTTTACCTTTAAAGATTCTATAATTTTTGGTTTTGTTACATTCTCATCTATAAACTGTGTCTCTTGAGCTGCTAAGATCTGGATTTCATGTCTATCTAAGAAAATTTCCAGTTCTTTCTGTTTGCCGGTTTTTAGCAAGGAATTTACATTAAGAGTGCCTGCAAAGAATTTCCTCTTAAATTTAAGTCTGAAAGGATTCCAAGGATGCTCCGACTCACCTTTATTGCAGATGTTGGGACTCCCCAGAACCCTAGGTCCCGATGCATTGCATAACGCAGTGGTGAATTTCTCTTCCAAGCTGCCACCTGGAGTAGTGCTTTCATTCAGCGGACTTTCCATTCTGCAATTGAAATTGTACATTGTACAAGGTAGGAAATTAATTCCAAGATAAGATTGGATTGTTAGTCCGAAATGATTTTTTATTCGTGCTTTACTCCACTAGGTTCTTCCGCTCTCTCCGCCTTTGGAACATTAAATTCCTCATCCGCCTTCAAGACCGTTGACCAGGATTCTCCTGTAACCCTAGGCAGGGGCCCTTACAGGGTGCTACCATCCAGAGCCAGATGGACCCAAGTTTTTTTTACGAGGTTGCCCCCCCCTCCTCCTTCCCCATCACTTGCAAGATGAGGCCCCGGGCTTTGGACCGGCAATGGCGGAGTTTATTTATTTATTTTTCAAAGAACATTCTGAGCCAAAGCTAGTCATGGTGCAATACAGGTCTCTTGCATAGATAGCAGGCGCAGTTTAACACAAGAGTAATCTTCAGCACAAATCGTACAAAGTTGTAACTAGAGTACAGTGTGTAGGGTAGATATCTCCTTGTTTCATTGCTGTCACTATGTAAAATGTGTGATAGTACAATTTATGTTAATACAGGCAAAGATCTCTGGAAAAGGTGTGCTTTCTACTGAAACCTCGATTTAAGGTAAACCCCCATTTAAGGTTAAAAAAATCAGGTCCCTGTATAAAAACTTTAAATAGGGATTATACTGTATATTACTGTAGATGCACATGGCAGAAGTGCTCTTTCTCAGAGATTCATTATGTGTTCTATGTTGCTTTGTATTGTTTTAGGCTCTGGTTAATGAAAAGACTATGGAACTGGAACGTCTTGGGATTCAACTGGAGTCTTTGTACAGGATTGAGGTTGAACAAATGGAGGCTTTACAGTTCTTAATGTATGGGGAATAACTGCCTTGTACATTTTATATTGTGAAGACCGATGACAACCAGCTAGCCATGCAGTTATAAGTCAAGAATATACCATTAAGATGGAGATATTTTAATTATACTTGTTTAAATCCCTGAACGTTTTGTCTGTAAGTATAGCAAAAGTGTCGTGAATTAATTTAAGATATTATTTGTAATGCATCAGCCACTGCATGCAGGCATTTTGACTTGACACGATCTAGGCTGCCTGCATGTCAATTTTGACATTCCATTTTACTCTACCAGATGGCAGAGAAACGGATCTCTCCTGGGCAATGTATGGGTGAGTGTTAATTAAGTTTTTGGGTGAACTCTGGATGTTAATAGGTATCTTTACATATCAATACCATACAACATGGAATACGAAATGGACATTTTTCTGCCCTTCAATAGTTCAACTACATCCGCGATCTTAGGTTCCAGAGGTTGAGACTCTACTACTGATCCACATAGGAAATTAATCAAAAATTAAGATCCCAGTAGTGAAGGGCAGTATACAGTAATATCACTGAATGAGAATATCATATCAACAACAACTGAACATATGCCAGCTCTGTAGGCTTTTTCAGTCTTTAAAAGATCAGTGTTTTGCCCCAGTATGGCAGCAGGCTCATCGGTTGGAATGAGCCTCTCCAAGATGCTTGCTAATACAGTATTGTTCACACCATTTGATGCTCACATCACAAGTAACATGTTCAAAATATGCAGTAAACCTCTGAATGTATTTTGTTTTAGGAATGAATTATACCAGGTGAATCAGCTGCTACTACCAATATTTTGTTCTGCACTCACCAAATATGCAAAATCTTTGTGCGGTCGATATTTCTCTGCCAGCATTTTGTATGGTACTAATGCACTATAAGCACATCCTGCAATGATACTGAACACTGTTATCATTCCAATCATGTGACTATAGACCATTGAGAAAGTGACATCCTTTCATTTGTTTATCGTATGCAAATCTACCATGCAACTATGTCAAGATGTCTTGCCATGTGACCTAGCAAAATGTGAAATTAATGCTTAAAACTATGATACAGTGACATGGAGAGCATATTAAGCAGGAAACTGGAGGCATAACATACTCTAAGGCATTTCTAATACAAATCTTGCTCACAGCTGTGGTGTAGCGAATGTGGTCAAATGCTAGCCTACCAGTTAACTGCACATGTTTGCCACACACAAGCAGTGAAACATCCATATTATTGTTCACGTGCTGCATATACTGCACTGCTATTCGGTTGGAATGAGTGCGCTTCAGTGATTTGCCATGTATTTCATGGATGAATACACTGATGTGCTCCTTATCTACGGGAATTGAAAAAATTCATTGCAGGCAGTACGTCTGTATCAGAAAAGGTATCTGGACAGGCGATATCTGATTGCAAAGACTTTCAATGTGTTGAAAGAGATTTATGATCAACTGGGGTACTTCAGATGATACCACCTGTCTGAAAGAAGGTCATAACGTCGGGTGAGAATGGGGAGGCAATTGCACAACAGGTGATCATCAGGCAGGCTTCCATACTATGAATACTGTATACTTATAAATATCACCCATCTCATCTACAGCTAAACCAGAAGTTCCATGGGCAGAATTTCAAAGCTCAAATGAATTTCTGTCAGTGAATGTTAAGAAATCTCAAAAATGATGTAACATTCCTCTCGAAAATCCTGTTCTCATATGAATCGCAATTCCACAATATTGTTACTGTCAACCATCATGATGTGCACTATTGGAGTGCTGACAGTGCCCATCAAGTGCAATAGGGAATGAATGTATGCTGTGCGATTGCCTTTTTGGACTGTATCTCCTTGAGGGCCATTTAACAGGCCCACACTACCTGCACTTTTTATGCCATAAACTCCCACTTCTGCTGGAGGATGTGCCACTTGGAAAACGTTGAACGATGTGCTTTCAACACGATGGAGCTCCACCACTTTGTACATTAATCTAAATAACCACCTGAATGAGATACATCCAGGAAAATGGGTAAGAAGAGGGGGGGAGAGATATCTCTTGATTTGCTACATCACCGGATTTGGATTTCACACCGTTAGACTTCCTCCTGTAGGGGCATTTGAAACAGTTTATACTCAGGAACCAGAAAATCCTGAGTGCCTGTGACAACTCATCACTGAAACCTCCAGATAAGTAACACCTGCTATGCTACAGCACACTGGAATGTCCATTTAGTAGTGCGTGCCGAGATGTGCATAAACCAATCGGTACTTCAGGCACTTGCTTATATAACTAACCATTGTTAGTGCAGTTTGATCCCTCCCATTACCTATCTTGCCTTCGTATGACCATGTTGACATGTCTGCCCTTCTTAGAGCCACATAGACTTTCATTCACTGCATAAGAGAATATATTTCTCATGCACACACACACACACACACACACACACACACACACACACACACACACACACACACACACACACACTCTCTCTCTCTCTCTCTCTCTCTCTGAGACTGAAAAAGCTAAATGAATAAAAAATAATGAGTATCCTTGCCCCAGACGTGAACCTGTCTCGTGTAAGACTGGATCACCTTAACGTTCGGCTTGCTCTTCCCATCTATGCTTTACTGCACCATAGCACAATGCATGTAGATTACAGCTCATGTGATAGTTTTAACATGGTCGCAATGTTTACTTCATGTTTCACAGATATTTAATTTGCGTATCAGATCATTTAGAGGGCACACTTGTGTGGTTTCTACTATTTAATAATATTATGGCATAACATAATTTTTGTGTAGGACATAAATACAAAGATTTGTTTTACTGTGTATAAGCTACTGTAGATACCGGAAGGACAAATGTTTTCGGGATTTATGTAAAACTGCAGTGTGCACAAAACTGTATTGGTAGGGGCAGCTGAATCACCTCGTATAGTAATGTAGTGTAGTTGTGCAGCTTATTTATGGAGTACGTGATGGTGGTGATTGTTTTAGGGGGCAGAATGTTATGTGTTCCTGTAGAGTAGGTACAACCCTAAATTGTTATTTGATACATTTCTACAAAAGTACATCGCACTTATATTTTAAGAAGAGAAGTTAAGAAGCTTGAAATGAACGACCTGTCTATTTTATGAAACCCAAGTCCTTTTAATTTTTATGTAACTGTTGGGTTATTTAGTCCCTTAAAACAAATTTATTAATAAATCAATTTAGAAACTACATGAAAAAGAAAGAATTAATGCTAGGGGCATTTGAAACAAATGGTTTACACCCAGGAGTAAGAAAATCCTGTGTGCTTTCAACAACTCATTGCTGAAATAATTTTGGAAAATATTTCCTCACTTAATGGATGCATTTCATTGTCAACAAAAATAGTCTTAGTAGGTAATATGAAATTGTTTCTTTTTCAGGTATATTTCTGTTATATTTTCTTTTTCAGGTAGTTTCTAAATTTATTTATTTATAAATTAGTTTTGACACACTGAAGAACCTAAGTTATAAATTAACTGAATCAAAATTGGAAAGAATTGGCTTAAAAAACAAAACAAAAAAAAAAAACCAGCCCAGGTCCGCCAGCTCTGTTGAGAGTGATGACTGTGACATTTTAAAATAAATACAATCCTGTTTTGCTATTACTCCTAGCAGCTTATTTTTGTCCATTATCATTGTATGAATTGTATTTTGAATCTGAACGTTCAGTGGTAATGAATTTATTAAAGTACCGTACATATTTCAGAATATATACTGTACTTTTAAAGGATAGACGTAAATGCTTTATTTTTCCCCCTACTATTTTTCCATTCCTCATAGCATGATGTACTTGAAAGGGAAACAGAAATTCAAAATACATAAAATATACCATAGTATCATATAAATATTTCAGAACACATTCATGATAGTTATCAGAGTAAGGGAACATTTTACACTCAACCACACAAAATTTGACCACTTGCTAAAATAGAAGAATCCGCCACATTGGAGACCCACCAATCAAGGTAATCCTGTAGCATACATAGTATCTGGCTTGTAGACGTTGCCAAGATCTGATTTCTAGATTGATGCATAAAATAAACAACAAATACCGTATTTGCTTGAATATTAGACACCCTTTTTTTTTCTTTTCAATATTATCTGCTACAAAAAGTAAGGGCGGTCCAATATGCAAGAACCTCTCATTTCGTGTAGTGAACATATGACTTTTAGGCCTACATACCACATTTAATCACGTAATGGATGGAGCCCAGTTTTCTGCTTAAAATTTTGGAAAATATTTCCTCGCTTAATGGATGCTTTTCATTTTCAACGAAAAGAGTTGTAGCAGGTAATATTAAAAATATTAAAAAATTATGGCTTGCTGTATGTAATAAAATAATAAATGGAGATAAACTGCTGCACACTCAGTTGTGATGATCACATTTGCTGCGAAGCATAGCAATATAATTTCCTTAGCATATGTGTAAAGGGAATGACAGTGTGCAGTATTTTTATTGTGTGGGGGAGGGGCGGCAGGGGGAGGGGTAATTGTTGGTGATGAGATATGAAGGATAGGGTAGTCACTTTCAAATTCATTTTTTATACAACAGTATATGAAAGTCACTAATCATGACTAATTCATTTTAATGTGCACAAAATAATCCAGTATTGTTAGAATGCCTGAAATAATCAGTTGTGCTAATGAATAGTGTTTTTGTGATGGTTGGGATTACTGGCCAATATTTACATGGATCGCTTGGAGGCGAATAAAATCATTGGTAAAATAGAAGGATTAGAAATTTGGTTGAGATATGTAGATAATGTTTATATTGATGAGAAGAAATTAGAACCTAACAGTTTATTAGAGTTAGTTATTGAATTAGATGAAGATATCAAATTTACATTGGAGTCTGAGGAAAAGAAGTCTCTTAATGACTTAATGTTGCAATAAGCAAGAAAAACAAGAGATTTGAATGAAATATTTTCAGAAAACAGACGCAGACAGACACTATTATTAGAAGTGATTCCAACCACCTTGGGCAGCATAAGAAAGCATTTTATAGCTTATCAGTCAATCAATCATCAATCAATCAATCATCAATCAATCAATCATCAATCAATCAATCAATCAATCATCAATCAATCAATCAGTCACTACTGATCTGCATTTAGGGCAGTTATCCAAGTGGCAGATTCCTTATGTGTTATTTTCCTAACCTTTTCTTAAATGATTGCAAAGAAATTGGACATTTATTGAACATTACCCTTGGTAAGTTATTCCAATCCCTAACTCCCCTTCCTATGAACGAATATTTGCCCCAATTTTTCCTCTTGAATTCCAACTTTATCTTCATCAACTTTATCTTAATCAACAAAGCACTTACGATCCCACCAAATAAACAAGAATTTGACAGAGAAACGGAAATAATGCACAATATTGTGAATAAAAATGGTTATTCGAGGCAGTATGTCAATAGGATAAAGAATAAAATAATGAATGAACATAAAACAAGCTTCATTAACGGCCAGGAATAAAAGAAGAGCATTGAGGTGATCACGTTTAATAACAGGCATTCATATGGATTAGAAAAGATATTTCATGAATGAGAGAGAAATTGCTTTAAAAACGGATGATGATGATGATGATAATAATAATACCAAAATTCTGTTCAATTCACAAAAATCGGGAATATATTTGCTTAACATATCAGTAGTACAAAAGTCAATATATCGGACAGTCGAGAAGGAGCTTTGGAGATACGGTATAAAGAACACGTGAAGACGGTAAAGCATAGAAGGTTTCCGGCAATGGGGGAACACATGCAAGAGCACGATCATAAATTTACAAATTTGGAGAAAGATATGAGGGCATTACATATAGTGCAGAAAATATGGATTTATTTAGCACAGAAAGGAAGAAATAAATTAAATTTAAATGAGGAGAATATACTGTTAAAATTAACAAGAAGATACATAAGGAGGAAGATAAGAAAGAAATGAATAGTCTAGAATATCAGTATCCACAAGTGTCCACCACTTCCCCACCTAGTTTCCCCTCCTATTCAAATCAGCTACATCCGGTAGCGCTCAAGCTTCCTTCTACCCACCCTCATTCCCCGTGCATGCCACTTCAAGGGAACAGGTTCATATTTGTTTTGATTCAGATAACACCAACGGAGGTCAAGGGCAAAGTGAATGCACTAAACTTTAAACAGAACAACTGACAGAGTGAGTCTGACAAAAGGTATATAGAAGTATTCCTGTCATAATCTCGCATTATATATAGATATTTTTGGTTAAGTTCAGATTCGGGTGTCAAAAACATTACCCAAGCTGCTAAAGGAGGTGTAGATATTGACGCTGATATTGATGTTCTACTGACAGGCTTGTTGCCCGAGGCTAAGGTCATGGTCAGTTATGTTTATGTATGGTCAACGGTAGATTCAGTAAGTTAATTATAAATTACTCAGAGTAAGTTAGAATGTTCTGTTAGGGATGGATTTTCAGACAGGCTTTTTTTGCTATAGCTTGGTGTGGAGTGAGGAGCTACCACTCTAGGAAGTGTTTGAGGACAGATGGAAGTTCTGTAGCTGTAACATTTAACTGTCGAAAACTCCGGACTGGAAGATTTTAGTAAACTTTAAGAGACTCTAATTTTAATAAATTTATTTCAATTGTAGGTAACATACAAGGCAAAGACATTTTATTAAGATTGTGAATAGAAAAGTGTAGTTTAGTGCTTATTTATGACATTTTATTTATGACACACATTATATACTAAGAGATCTTTAGAACTAAATATGCAGTAAAGGTTACAATATGATTTGTTGAAAATAAGATTGGTGTTTTTTAATAATTGAATAGGTTCAAGTGGTATTTGGCATTGTGAGAAAAGCTGCTGAGGAAGAGGACAATAAGTTCCTTGAAACATGTTCGTTATATTAGGTGAAAATAAAAACGAATTAATTAAATAACTCTTAAGTATTGACTGACAAGGCTGATTTTAAATATCGAATGTGTGTTTATTGGAGTAGGGATAGGAATAAGTCTAAATTTTCAACTTCCATCAAAAGTTAGTTATGTTTAGTTTTATTAATAATTACTCCTGTCCTTTGATTCCAATTTGAAGTTAAGGTAAGCCGTATTATACTATCTGTGTTTTGTTATATTAGCTACACAACTGATGCTAGTTTTCGACCAATAGATCAATCTTAGAGACTAATTTGTAGCAAGGCCATCCATACATAGTTGTAGTTGCTACTGGTTTGCTGTATCGCTATTCACGTTGGAGATAACACTACCCAGCATTTTGAAATACTCTTTTTGTAGTAACTGGTGTGATAGGCGATCTTAACTAGTTTTGGGTCACTGAACACAAATAAATTTTTCCATTTCAATGTATGACAGCACACTGAAATGATATATATAGCATATAATAATTTAAAATATTAAGATAAGTTTGGAAATATTTACAGAGAAAAATAGTGATATTTTATAAACAGTTCACGACATGTATTCTACTACTTTTTTGTTGATGCGGGCAAAATAAACATAAGTTTCATGGATATAAGTGCCAGTACCTGGGGTCGAACCAGGTTCTCTTGATTCACATAGATGCTGATATACATACGCGATTTCTATGCTCTATCAACAAAGTGTGAGCAATGAATTCACGAAGAAGGCAATATATGTAAACATAGGCTATTACAAGGAAAAATTGTAGGCCCCCTACTGTGAACTGTTCTAGATGTTCCCTTGGAATGACCACTTGGCTGCCCAGCAACTGACTGCTGCATGTTTGCCATCTCTTTTCAAACACCAACAGTAGTCTGCCATCATTGGTACATCCCACTTCTCCTGGTATCTTCTTTCTGCCTCCTTGATATCTTGGTGAAACCTCTCTTCACTAACAGCCCCAAGATTTTCCAGAAAGTGGTGAAGATTAAAATGAAGGAAGTGCAGTTTCAGTCTCATTCTACACCTCAACTCTTTCATGCAATCTGGCATTGCTTTCACTATTGTTTTGAACTGTTCATCCTTTATATTTCCTAGGAACTCCATTACGATGTCTCTCATTGACATCCATGAAGCAAATTCCATGGTATTCATAGTCTGTTCAAAGTTTCGGTCTTTCGGATCCCACTTTTTTTTTTTACACCTGTTGTCTCTCGGGCTAGATAGTGTATAGACTGGTGTTGGTCCCTAGCTCTGCTGTTCCATACACACAAATGACAAGGGAATTTAGTGTAGCCTGCTTGTTGTCCTACTAGAATACCACACACCTTCAAGTCACCACACACATTCCACCTCTGCTCATGATATTTGATTTTGTAGTGTTTCATAGTGAAACGGAATGTGCTACAGGTATCAAAGCTAGAATGTTTACATTATGAAGTAGTGCAGCCTTTAAGCTACTTTTAGAGGAACGCACAATCACTCCCCAGCTGTTCTATCAGTCCTAGAATATCATAGTGGTAGGTCAGATCTTCCTGCTTGAAATACTTCCTGTACTCGTTATCTCTGTCTATACCAAAAAGAGGTAGTTCCAGGTGCAAGTAGATTTTTTCTCTTAATCGTTACCCGAACAGTTCACTTTTTTTCCTTCATGATGCCGAAGTCTCGTATCAGATTACTCAACTCCAGCTGGTTAAAAAATTGTGAACTTACTACTTATGTGGCTGCTGAAAAAATCCATATCTACTTGCTCGTCATCAGAACTTGAGGAAGCATCAGAGTCTGGCAAACTGGTAGGAGGTGAAGGTTTTGGAATTTCTGGTCTATGAGGAATGGGTTTCATTGCTGACTTTAAATTTTTCTTATTAAATCCAGCTACTTTACACAGGCAAAAGTTAGTCATACGGAGGGTTGCCCCAGTTAATACAGGATGCGACCTTGAGCGCATGTGCCACTCCTGGAAGCAGCTGCATGTCAGATTTTTTATTCTGTCTGGTCAGTGTGATTAAGAGAAGTGCTGTGTACAGTCATATCATGCCACTGTTGCCTCATTGCCTGCCAAATTGCAGATATATACAGCAAGGCTACATTGTTGGCCTTTTTGATGCTAATTTCTCATTATCAAGGATTGTACAACAGTGTAACATGAAAGGTCTCAACACTAGTAAGTCCTCTGTCGGCAGTGTGATAAAATTACATCACAATGGTTTCCCACCAGAAAAAACAACTTTGAAGAAACTGCCGCAGAATAGAGTTCGACCCTCCAGGACTCCAGGCATCATTAAGAAGGTAAAGGCTGCTGTCATGGAGGAAAATCCACCAACTCAAAGACACCTTGCCCACACAAACACATCTAAAGGTTCAGTCTACTTTATAATTAAAGAAGATCTGAACCTGGTATAGTGGCGCAAGACACGTGGACTTTCTTGGAAAGCGAGGGATGTTAAAGAACGGTTCACTGTCAGAAAATTATACGAAAAGTACCTATCGGGATAAATGGCAGTCAGTTGTTACCCTGGATGAAGCTTTGGTTTATTTGGATGACACCAACAAGCCCCGTGCAATTTACTTTCGCCCAGGAGGCCAAAAAGGTCACTCAAACTTCGTGTCAAGGTAAACAAGAAAAGTTTGCTTGGGGGTTCAAGGTAGTGGCAGGATGTTGTGCTCTAGGTAAATTCAGAATCCTCAGAGTGCTAAAAAATGTGAGTATCAATGCTACCTACTTCCAGAAGAATGTCATGGACCCCTATTTTGACGAAGAAATCCCTCAGCTGTACAGAGAGGATGCTTCAAATGTATGGATCCACATGGATAAAGCATCCAGTCATACTGCCAGGACATCAGTCACCTACTTCGAGAAAATAAGCAGAGATGGGTGTCCGTGTCATACCATTTAGTGACATCCCTGTCAAATCACCGGATGACTCACCGATGGATTTCTGTGGCTTTGGTTTCCTGAAGAGAGGGTTTTCTTCTGGATTTCCCACCACTATTGAGAGTCTTTGGAAAGTGTGCAAGAAGCTATCTGACAATATTCCTCTTCCTGTACTCCGTAGAAGCCTTCTACTGCAA
Organism: Anabrus simplex; assembly: GCF_040414725.1. Lineage (NCBI taxonomy): Eukaryota > Metazoa > Arthropoda > Insecta > Orthoptera > Tettigoniidae > Anabrus > Anabrus simplex. The sequence continues at coordinate 931,851,990 of NC_090266.1, forward strand.
AAATTGAGATGTAGGGCTATGGCCCATGCCTGTGGCCATCCCATCGAGCACAACCGGGTATGGAGAAAAGGTATCACCTAGGACAAATTGTACGTCAGAATCGTCCAAGCTTAAGTAGGGCAACCCTCCGTAGGTGAAGTCCTGGGGCTTACGCCAAACCATCCTTCTCCCATGGCTCAACTGCTGTGGGATTTCATGGCATGTTTTACAAATTATGTGGGGAGCCCGTGCCTTGTCCAAGTCTCCTAATCTTACTTTAAAATATGCATAATATAAACGTTTCACCAATGCTGTTATTGGCGTACTCTGCCCCTTCATTATATAACACCCACACATGTAACTGAATGAGTCTAGCTTATTCACACATCTAATTCCTGACACACTCTGAACTTTTACAACACATCACAGCTCAACACAATATAAAAGAGGTCAGACTTCCATCACACTCATGATGCTATTACCACTGAACTAGGCTGCAACTTCAGGCAGTTGCTATTCTAAAAATAGACTCTGATATTGGATGAGTTCAATGGAGGGGACAAATTCGGTAGAGGGGTGTTGGATTCACAAACCTGCACAAGAACAAAGCAAACCATGGCCACACTGACAATTCAGTTATTGCAAAGCAGCGCTGAGCTGCGATGACACCATTTCACACAGTAAATGTTGATTAACACTAAAAGTAGATGTGATACAAAAACACCAGTGACATTTCTGAAATCAGGTGACCTTATTTAAGTTAATCACTTTTCAGATGCTTAGTTGCAAAAATCATGTTGGGTAGTGTTATTTCAACTTAGTTATACCAGTATATAGTAGAACTGAGGTACTGATATTCCAGGTTTATCTTTTTGGTACCACAAAAGAATTGCGTACTTTTATTTGCTGCTTTCAGTTTCTCTTTTTTGTTTTTTGTCAATATGTGCGCATGTTAGTTTGGATACTTATTAAATTCTTTGGCTGCTGGCTTCACACCTTGTTTTTTCTGCTGGGCCGATGACCTTCAATGTTAGGCCCCTTAAAACAACAAGCAAGCAGTTTTTTCTGCTAAAGACATAGCTTTTAATTTGAAAGCTTTGATAGAACTATACCCCTTGCTTTTTGTGTTATTTAACTCTATAATTTACTTTTTTTTTAAACCCTCTCCTACCATCAAGCTATTGCAAAAAAAAAAAACATGTGTCACTACAAAAAGAAGTAGTTATGACATTGTTGTCATAGATTGATCGACTTTTTTTTTCAGCCGCTTTACGTTGCACCGACACAGATCTTAAGGCGACGATGGGATAGGAAAGGGCTAGGGGTGGGAAGGAAGAAACCATGGCCTTAATTAGGGTACAGTCCCAGCAATTGCCTGGTGGGAAAATGGGAAACCATGGAAAACCATCTTGAGGGCTGCCGACAGTGGAGTTCAAACCCATTATCTCCCAAATACAAGCTAATAGCTACATGACCCAAATTGCACAGCCACTTGCTCGGCCATTGACATTTGAAATACAATTTTGCGCTGTTATTGTAGTGCTACAAAGTGAAATCCTTGTTTTTCTTTGATTATGTATGTTGTGGAGATGGGTGGGAGACTTACATGCAAGCTTTGTTTCCTTTTCCTGAAAAGCTAGCAAGTTCTCATATGTGAGGGGAGTCTAATACACAAGTAAATATAGTAGGGGAAAATTGTTCCTTGAAGATAAAGAAGCAGTCATCTTCCATTGAACCCTGTAATAATATACCTCGTTGCTCAGTGGAGGTTATGTGACCTGCTCTGACAGTGGGATGTAGTAGTTTTATTGGTAGATGAGCTGTATATGGGCAGCGGGGTATAAATTGCAGTGGTTCAAATCCACCCAGTGCTTGCTACACTTTCTTATTTTCTTATTTTATCACTGACTAGAACAACTTGTAAGCATAGCTAGTTTTTGGAATACAGGGAACAGTTATTGTAATTCCCTAATTTTGTTTAATTTTTCTGTATGGCAGTCTATGGTCTATTAAGAGCTTAGATAAGAAAGGAAGCACAGAGAAAAGGTGCATTATTTCTTTTTATTTTTCTTGTTACGTACTTGAGCCTAATTAGAAACATTATTTTATGGTTTAATGCATGAAACATATGTTAGTTCCTTATTACATTAAGTATAACATAAATGGCCTTCTTTTTGATTCCTATAATTGAAGGCAACTGATAGTGAGAATTGCTGTATTTTAGTAGATGCATGTCATTTGATTGATGGACTGACCAGAGGAATAACAACTCGGCCTCTTGCTGCAGTTGTAAGTTGAGGTTTGAATCCCAGTCCCTACCCATTTTGTGTGTTTAACATTGTTATTATTTGGCATTACTAGCCATTGCATGATCCCATGGAGGAGGTGGCTAACTGATCCTTAATAGACTATCTTGCTGTAGTGATTTAATGACTGCTGACAATGTTTTTACAGCAGCCAGAACATATATTTTCACATGAAATCCAGACCACCTCATGAGCTTGTCTAGTAACTCTTATAAAGGCCTTCTGTTTCAATTACCGCTTGAAGGCTATGAGGAACTGAAGCCATAATAGGGCCTGGAAGTTCATAGCCTAAAAAACTACAAAGTATGCATGAAAATATATACTTTAAGCATTTAAAAATATGTACTTAAAACACATTTTATACCTGTAATATTCTTAATTTATAGACAAAAGGAGATGAAATCAAACTTACATTTATTTTTTGAGAAGTAGCAGCTTCTGATTCATTGCCCCCCCCAAAACAACTATTAGTTGCAGTTCACAACAGCCACATGACGGGTTTTCAAATGCCTGTTATCTCTGAAGATGGATTTATGTCTTGAGATACTCCTCAACATCACATAAAGTTACTGTGGCATAGTTAAATTGACACTAACTGTTCCATAGTAAAAGGTCATTCATGTAAACTAACTGTAGGTTTTAAATTTAGAATGTGTCCAATTTTACATATCTTTTCATATCCGCAACAGTTCTTCATCAAATGGATTTAATAATTTCAACATTTTTAAAAGATACATGTGTTTAGAATGATAAATTGTCTGGTCCTGTATCAGTATCAACTATTGAGATATAGTTCATGCATGATTCTCATCCAGCACCTTTTTGGTCAAATGACATGATTAAGTGGAATTTTCTGATAGTTCTTATCAGGTGCAAAATTTGTATTCAACATTGAAACAGCTTGTTTTAGCATTTCTCTTACATACAGTATTTTCAAATTTTTAGAAATATGAAGTACAAATGTTCACATTTTTTGAATTCACAGAATTCATACCACTGCATCATTATAATAATTTTAAAATATGATAAGGTGAGAAAGTGCATAAGTCTTTCATTTGCTTGATGTCCGGCTCCATGAGGCAGGTCGCCTATAGGACGTTAACTTGGAAAACCTGCACCAGGCCTCTCCAGAGATCACACACTACTAGATAGCTTGCTTGCCTTGGATGATGTAAGCAGTGAGATATAGGGAATACCAGTATGTTCTCTTTGATGTGGTCATTGTTACAAACTTCAAAAAAAAACTTTTTGTTTGTTTGTTTGTTTGTTTGTTTCAGCATGTTCATTCTGTTACCATATTATGTTAATTTAATTTATTTTGTATTTGCCATAATAATGGAATTATAAACTGTCAGTACTGTTACAAATTATTCTTCTTTTATTCACCCTTAAAAAAACATGCTAACATCATACAACATGCTGAGATAGGTGGAGAGAAAATATTCTGTGCTCAACAGAGGTGAACAGAACATATAGTGTATGATGTAAAGTGATAACTAACCAGCTATTTTGCTGGACTTGGATATTTTGTTAGTTGTTATGATTCAGAATATTAAAATATATAATACCTTTTTATCTGGAGGATATAATAAGTGTATCAGTAATTTTGAAGTGACATTATATTGTGTTCTACAAGGATTATTAGTATCATAAAAGAAAATAACTTCTTTCATGAGGAACTAGATGGCTTACCTTCCTCATCTACAGTAAAATAGCCCAGTGAGTTGACTATGCAGTGCAGGTTATATAGCTGTAAATTATCAGCTGATAACCACAGCCAGGGCATGCTGATGGTCCCAAATGGTTTCCTCATTTTCTTATGAGGCAAATGCTGTACCTGTTTCTTAAGTACATGGATACTTCCCTCCCCATCCTGGTATCACCGACAACCTTTAATGGCTAGCAAAATAATATACCCGTAAAAATTGAGATAAGAACATCAAAAGAAATGCATAATGCAATAAATACAAATTGTAAGAAATGGAAACAATAGAAAGATGAGCCAAGAAAAACATGGAAACACAAAAAGACAAGGACATCTTCATGTACTTCCATCCATCTTCCGGTAGATGGGTTCTCCTCATTAATCCCAGTTCTTCTACATCCATTTCTTCTCAGTCCCAACTAGCTTGTTTTGCTTGCCGGCTTTATTAGCAGGGTGGGCTTCAAAACCATGTTGATAGATTTTCAGTCTTGATACTAGAAATGTAAGATAAAAAGAAATCCAAATGAAGCCAGGAAAATGTAAGTCATAAAGAAAAATATTAGTAATAATAATAATAATAATAATAATAATAATAATAATAATAATAATAATAATAATAACAATAATAAATCATTTGACCTTAGCTACTGTGTGCAGGCATTTCAATTTGACACCTTTAAGGCTTGCTGTACATGAGTTACAACATTCCGTTTTACTCTGTCAGATAACAGATGCTTGGGCATACATGACAGAGTTTTAATTAATTTTGTCAGGCAAACACAGAGCCTCTTTTTTTTTTTGCTATGGGCTTTACGTCGCACCGACACAGATAGGTCTTATGGCGACGATGGGATAGGAAAGCCCTAGGAGTTGGAAGGAAGCGGCCATGGCCTTAATTAAGGTACAGTCCCAGCAATTGCCTGGTGTGAAAATGGGGAACCACGGAAAACCATTTTCAGGGCTGCCGATAGTGGGATTCGAACCTACTATCTCCCGGATGCAAGCTCACAGCCGCGCGCCTCTACGCGCACGGCCAACTTGCACACAGAGCCTCCAGAGATCGTTTACATGCTAACATCATAACATGGCCTGGTATGCTGGTATTATTATTATTATTATTATTATTATTATTATTATTACTACTATTATTATTCTTATTTATTATAATTATTATTTCCCTCCAGATCTACAATATTTCATACCTTAGTGATCCTTAATGGAGAGAAATAACATTGCCCAACCTAGGCAAACATCTTAAACTATACTCTAGATAAAAATAATAGTGTAAAAATAATAAGCATAGTAATATATAAGAGTACTTGGATAACCAAAACAAATTAAATTAACTAAAAGGTAAGTTAATGGAATAGTGGGCCCTCCCTACAGTGATCACTGCGCAGAGGGTCGTGGTATTCACCTGCTATTCGACGATTACCAGAGGTTCATGAGGCTGCTCACAAATATGGTAGGGGTTTGTTATACAGAGGTAATTGCTCCCCCTGCAGTGCAAACTGCTGGCTGGAGCCTGAAGATTTGCCAAAACTTTGCGAGGCTACTCATGAAGATAGTAGTAAATTGGTATAAAGGGATAATTGCTCTCCCCAGCAGTGCTGACTGCTGGCTGGGCCTGAAGATTGACAAAAGGATAACTGTAGAATGACTAGTAGGACCTCCCCGCCATGATCACTGTGCGGTGGACACCGGTGAACATCATATAATTGGCGGTTGCCATGGAATCGCGAGGCTGCTCAGGATAATAGAAATGGCAACTCAGCACAAGGAGGTTTAGCGACCTCCTTCTCTCTTCTGGCTGAATCTCGCAAACCTTGCACATTCCATAAATACTACCTCACACACTCGCTGACCTACTACCAGTTCGCTGATTCAGCCAAGGTATTACATAAACCTGCTGTGATAGTGTGCCGTAATCTCCTCACTTATCAGTTCCTGAGTGTACTGCTTCACAGCATACCTTATACATGCAAAAAATAACAATATTTAATTTACTTTTCCAACTTGTAACCACTATAACTATCTGTCATCAGCCGCAATAACTTCACCTCATCACTACCTCTCTTAACAATCAAATGTTTCTCATATTTACAAACCCAAACTAACTCCACCTTTCAAATTATCATCCAACTCCTCAGCTAGTTTCTCTTCCATTCAAATGGCTCATTGTCAAATTCCACACTAAAATTTCAATCACATATCCATCAATTATTACCATACCATATCTATAAATCAGTCTCTTCTCCACCATACCACCAAGTCTGCCTCTTACAAGTAACAAAACCTCAACTGCCAACCACATCATCACTACCACTCTTATCAATCAAACATCTTTAGTCTCTATATACAAACACTAGACATTTCAATTAAAATTACCTCTTACCAAACATATACCACTCCTAATCACGTTCATCATCTCTCTAAACACCATCTCACTATTCAATTCTAATAATGCCACCAAGACCACTAATCAATTTTACTTACTATTGAACATCAAGATCACCCAACCAACCATATACAATAACATCAATACATGGGCACCTCCATTGCATACATCAAACACGCATCACCCTCGACTAACTTCAACCCTACATCATTTACTATCTTTACTTAGCTTTTGACTCCTAGTTACCATACCATCTTCATTTCTATCTCTCTTCCCCCATAAATCTTTTAAGCTCACACTTCTCCCTTTGTGTAGAGCCTTGCTTTTGTCAACTTTCTCACTCTGTACTAGACATTCACTCGTACTGGGGCTTGAACTGCCCTCCACTCCGTTCACCCGTCTTTTCACTATTCACTACACTCTGCTCTTCCCTCTTACGTTCTATACGTAATTCTCTGCCCCATTCTCTGGCCAACCTTTTCCTTTTCTCACTGTCGGACGAAAACTCCTCAAAGCTTTGTTCTCTTCTCTTTCTTTCCTCCGCACTCGCTGCCAAATTATTGTCACTCAACTCACTACTTCTCTTCCTTCTGCCCATTTCATCATGCCCGTCATCTCCGCCACTCCATCTCGCACTCGGTGCTCCACTCGTTATATCAAGCATGCCCTCGCTGTCCCTACTTGTTTCATTCTTATTTAAATCCTCCTCCATAGACAATAATTTCGACACTCCCCACTTTCGAGTCCATTTTCCATTGGACACCACCCGTACTTGGCCCCTAATATGAGCTCTCAACCCTTGCAGTCTTGCCCTAATCATATGTTTCTTCAAGAGTTTGAAATTTCTATTCCCATCTCTTCCCTAGTCTCTCTTCATCCAGATTGTTTCTTTCTGCAGGTTTCCGGCGTTTCTGATTACTATATCTGCCATCAGTGAGGATAGCAACGTGACCTTTATAGGTCTGCACCCGCTCTGCCTGCCTATCCTCTTCTCGTCATCTATATCGACCTCACTGAAGTTTGTTTTCATTTTTCTTTGTATTACATCTACCACCTTGTATATATGTCCACTTTAGTCTCTACCTTCTCTTCTTGTCCTCCATAAATAAACATGGCTTTTTTCACGCTTTCATGTCTGTAGGCTTCTACTTCTTTCTTCAAATTCATCACCTCCTCTTCCATATTTTTTTATTTTCTCCTTTAGAAAAACTATATCTCTCTCACTGCTTTCCATCTTACCTTTGACTTCATTAGTGTTATCCTGGATCCACCGTCTCGTCGTTTCATGCTCCGTAGCTTGCTCTTTGTATCATCCGTTTTAACTGCTCAAATGGTCAAGAGTTCCTCTACTGCCTCCTTAACCACTTTCCTTATTATTTCAACGTCCTCCCAATTCATGTTGCCACTGCCCTGCAGGCCTGGATTTACTTTCACACCCCCAATAATCAGCAGGATAGTGACAACCGCTGCCACCATCAGCATCTCGCCTTTCAATCTCATCCCTAAGCTAACTTCCTTACTTTTGGCTGTTGCATTCTTCTTACTTCCCTGCCATCTACGTATAATGGCCCTATATTGTTCAACGCTGATCATTTTCCTTGTAACACTCGGTTCGACCTGTCAGCTCCTCGCTCCTACTCCACTCACCTGGCACACTCCGCACAACACGTCCGTTCTCTTCGCTAGTCTGTGCTAACATCATACAACATGGAGTGTTGAATGGACTTTCATTCACCCTTTAAAAAATCAGACTTCCTATGTGGGTTTTTAATCTGGAATCAGGTGGTAGTGAGTAAAAAGCTAGGAATATTGATAAACACACACAGGAGGAAAGGATCCCAATGGGATAATCTAAGTACTGAAAATGAACAAACAAGTGTCAAATCTAAGCATACATAGAGGAATAGGCAAATGAAAACATCTTATCCTTATATAAATCACATTTTACCGAGCTCGATAGCTGCAGTCGCTTAAGTGCAGCCAGTATCCAGTATTCGGGAGATAGTAGGTTCGAACCTCACTATCGGCAGCCCTGAAAATGGTTTTCCGTGGTTTCCCATTTTTTTTGCTAGGGGGTTTACGTCGCACCGACACAGATAGGTCTTATGGCGACGATGGGATAGGAAAGGCCTAGGAGTTGGAAGGAAGCGGCCGTGGCCTTAATTAAGGTACAGCCCCAGCATTTGCCTGGTGTGAAAATGGGAAACCGCGGAAAACCATCTTCAGGGCTGCCGATAGTGAGGTTCGAACCTACTATCTCCCGAATACTGGATACTGGCTGCACTTAAGCGACTGCAGCTATCGAGCTCGGTAAAATGTGATTTATATAAGGATAAGATGTTTTCATGTGCCTATCCCTCTATGTATGCTTAGATTTGATTTTCACACCAGGCAAATGCTGGGGCTGTACCTTAATTAAGGCCACGGCCGCTTCCTTCCCACTCCTAGCCCTTCCTTGTCCCATCGTCGCCATAAGACTTATCTGTGTCGGTGCGACGTAAAGCAACTAGCTAACGAAATCACATTTTGCAAGTAGTAAATCACTCTGGCAGAATGAAGACAGTCTACTCTGAAGTCTTTATTTAAATTATTCTTCCAGGTTGAACTGTGTTGTTTTCTGTATATTCCATACAGTTTGCCAACATTTCAAATACATTGTGGTATTCTTTGTCAAGACACCTGCAATACCCCTGCTCAATCCAAGGTAATCAGTCTCCCAGGCAGCTAATCAGCAATCGCCTTGACAAAGAATACTGCAGTGTATTCGAAACATCAGCAAACTGTACAGAATGCATAGAAAACAACAACGTGGTTCAACCCGGAAGAACTGAATAATTCTACACAATGTGAAAGCTTCACATCTAAGACTCTAAAGTGTTCTTAACATTCCATGTATAAAATCATAAAGATAAGTGACCAAGGGAGGTGAAACTAAAACATAGGAACGATAGGTGCCAACTGCAACCCCCTGATTGTCACCAAGATGCAAAATTCTGGGAGTGTGTGTTAATCTAATGTTAAGATTAATTTTGAATTAATTCAAGAAATTATTTGCAAATGAAACAATGTCACTATTACATCAGGATTCATGACCTAAATATAAATCTGAATTTGTGTACATGTCAAATATTTTAGTGAGAGAAAAATAAATTATATTTCTTATAATGCAGTTTTTTACAGAGAAAACCATTTGAGGATATCAATTTATTTACCTGAGTTTGTGTACCACCCTTTTTTTCATTCTTTTTTTCATAAGCGTTTGTTCCGTTTATTTGTGGGGTCGGATATAGAGCTCTGCTGTCTCATTTAGTCATTGAACATGTCTGATTATTGTAGAGTTATGTTTCCATTTAATTGTATGTGGTCGTCCATCTTTCTTTGGTTCTCTTTACAATCTTATTGGGTTTTGCTTGCAGCACATGCCCAATTAATTATCCTGGTTGGTTTTTGTGCATACAATCCAATCTAGTGACTTTTTTTTTTGGCTGTTGGTTTTACATCGCACTGATTAAGAAGAGTCTTACGGTGATGATGGCAGAAGACAGGGTTAGGACTGGGGAGGAAGTATCTGTGGCCTTAATTAAGGTAAAACTGAAAAATCATGGAAAAACATCTTCAGTGCTGTCGACGATGAGGTTCGAACATATCGTCTCCCGAATGCAAATAGCTGGGTTTCTGGACATCTTTGGTTCCATGATGCTTAGTCATTTTCTGTCTCTGTACTGTTGACTGTAACACGATAGCTATAATGTGGTCTAGTTTTGATTTGAAATGGCCTCTCTTTCGATGATTGCAGGCATCAGTCATTTATTGCCACTTTATTCAGGCTGTGTTAAACATTGCATTGACCTCTTTGCTAACTTGGTAATTTCAGCCATATAGCAGGTCTTTGTTATCGACTTGGGTAGTTCTGATTTACTTTGGGTCTGGCATCATATTCATATTTCTTGTAGATTCGTAGGCCATATTGTGCCGGTCAGTTATCCTGTTCCTGGGATTGGCATTAAAGATCAAACTTATGTTTGGTGGTTGGCATGGCGTCGTCAGCATCAAAAAGAGTCTATTGTATCAGCCGGTGCAGATCTGCAGGATAAGCATCTATCACAAGGATGAGTAGAAGTAGTGTAGTGCCAACTGTAATGCAAAAGTTATCAGATGCTCCTTCATCACCTAGGGCATAGTCATGCCACTGCTTAAATCAGCAGTGCCCAACTGGTAAGGTAATGTGGAACACCTTGTTGTCGAAATGCTAATGAAATCTGGTCATGTGGTATATAGTCAAAGGCCTTCTGAGTCCTGGCTTGTTCTCATGGTCAACTAGGAACTGTGCAAGCAATACACCAATTGTGCTGAAATTTTTCATAAATCCATATTTGTTTTGTTCTTTTTGATGATCCTGCATATCTGTTACCCAGGCATGCATTCAAAGATCTTCGTTTTAAGACACAGAAGACAGACCTGGCAGAAATTATCACAACAGTACTTCCCTTCTTTTTGAAGATGGATACGGTATTGCTCTGTTACCAGTTGAACATTTTTATCACTCTTTAACTTTTTAAACAGCTTTGCTGATACATTTCATTATTGGAGTACCACAGGTCCGCTGCATGGTCGTCTTGGCCAGTGGCGCTTCATTTACTGCTGCTTCACAGCAATCAGTTTGTTCTAAGGATCCTCAACCGAGCTCTTCATAAAATAGCTTTGCTAACGTTCTTTCTTCTGATATACCAGCAAATTGCCCATTTCATCACTAACGCAGTTGAAATGTTGTGATAAAGTAAACTCGTGTCATTCTTAAATTTCTGGCAGTACCGGGAATCGAACCCGGGCCTCCGAGGACGGCAGCTAATAACACTAACCGTTACGCTACAGAGGCGGACAAATGTGATGCATCAATTTGACAAGTCGTTAGATGTCCCGCTCATCTTCGGACGTGTTGAGTTTACCACGTGTGTCTGCGTTTTGAGAGCTTTTTGTCGCAATCACTATCTTCTTTGCCTCCCTGCAGGTTTATTTGTAGGTTTTCCAACAAAACTGTGATTTATCAATATGAAACATGTGATAACAATAGTTTCTTACTGCATATCAAATATTTGACGTACCGTTCTAAAGTTAAGTACACATTGGTCGATTCTTCAACGTCCTGTCTTCTTCGTTCTTAGGATGAATGATACGTGGAGATTCGGACACATCCTCACACTCATTAGTATAGCCTCCTTAGACTGTAGTAACGAACGTCACTGTTATTCACATTAGAACGTCAAACTCCTCCTCTGTTGCCATTGATGCTTCCACGGCCCGTACTTATAGACATGATATAGGCTTTTGGGCTTATGCCGTGTCAAGAAAATAAGGTGAAATTCTTTACACAAGGCGGAATGTGAGAAGTAACTTATTTAACCGTCACCACACATTCGACGGATGGGCCGATGACCTTAGATGTTAGGCCCCTTTAAGCAACAAGCATCTTCATCACATTCGACGGTTACCCGTGCATATTTTCACGGAACGCCTTTGTCAGACAAAATATTCGAGGCAACATTCCGTAGGAATACGACTTTTCTACGGTTGCATTGGTATACAGCCTGTCCCCAAGCATTTTTGAACGCTTCCAGCAGGAATTTAAGCCGTTCCTAACATAGAGCAGATATGCCTTTTGTACCTGGCTCCACTGGACTAGATACACTACTTAGGCCTATGCTTTACTTCTTCGACTTGTTTAAGAAGCCTTTTGAAGCCTTTCTGCTGGGCAGTCGAGACTTTATTCTGATGACGCACAGTTTTCACCTTATTTTCTTGATACGGCATAAGCACAAAAGCCTATACAGTATCATATCTATAAGAAAATACTATTCTCATCGACGTACACTGCTAATACAGTCCTAATACGAGAATCACTACAAATAAGTATACTCATAGTTCGTTTAACAATGCTCTCAATACTGTAAATAAGTTGTTTGTCACCGAATGGTACAATGGTTGTCCAAGTGAAACAGACTTTAGTATGAGCGTCGTACTTACAAGAAGGAGAACATTACGCATGCATCGGTGGACGGCTGCATATATCAGGAAGATATCTGGTATTGGTGTGCTGTTTGTATGTGCGAAAGCGAAGTGATTAGGTATGGTTTTGCCATGAATTCGTCCAGAATTGCCCGGCATCGGTTATTCAATTTATGGTGGCAAATGGTATTAGCGGAGCCAACATTTACCGTCATATGAAGGATGTGTGTGGAAATGAGTCTATTCGCTGTACTGTGCTCAGGTGGTATTGGGAATTTCACCACGGACGAGTAAGGACTTGTCAAAACTAGGCCAGGCACGGTAGGCAGCCTGATGAGAAAATAAAAAAAAAGTGAGGGATGCCGGTTCGCAAGCATTGACGAGTCCGGCGCGCCGGTGTAGAATGGTTCCACCACCAAGCACGGACGTTACTTGCTCGGGGTATCATTCATCATGTGGACGGGTGGGACACTGTTTGGACAAACAAGGAAACTGTATTTAGGCAGATATATCACTATTTACTTCCTATATGTTCACTTATTCCAAACAATAAACAGTCATAGAAACCAACAAAAACCTCCGTTTCATTTGGGCAACTCTTACATTTTCGTGGGCCAATTTCTCAAACAGCTGCCTTCGTATCCTGTCGTCTTACCGAAGACTCTCGATTCTTTTCGCCAGCTACGATTCTGTACACACTACCCAATCCCACCCCATTACGTTGCTCAGTATTTCATGCGCACAAGTCACTTGTTTCCGTGCTCCAGCAGTACTAATATCACTTTGAAGCTATTTGAATGTCCATACTGCAGACGTTTTTTATCTTTCCCTGATTGATCTGGAGATTTATTGATATTCAGGGTGAATAAAATAAATATTTACGTTCTAAAATATGGACGGAAGCGCCACTTCTAGCTTTTCTAGGCATCCTGCACCACTGGGTTATTCTTTACAATTATCAATGATCTACTCTAAACCGAGCGAGTTTATTAAGTGGTACGGGTTGTGAAGCAGTAAGCTTATATATGGGAGATGATGGGTTCGAATTTCTCGATATACTACATAAATTGTTTCCCTTGTTATTTCATATTCACATCAGGCGAATGCTGGAGCTGTCCAGTGGTGGATACTCGCAGTCAGGGCATCAAATTCCATCTCCCAGCCTCCCTCGCAGAAAAGATTTTCACGGCCGGACGCGAGGAGAGAGAAGAAAGAGACCGACAGGCACATCGCGTCCAGCCTCCCGCGTAAAGAAATTTTGCGCGTCGCCACAAGAAGTTCGAACTCGGGGATTTCAAAAAAGGGCAGGCCGCCACACCGCGCCCTGCTTGCCTCGTAAAGAAACTTTCACGTCGCCGAAAGAGCCGAGGAGCACGAGGACGTAAAAAAGGGAGGCCAGCACGTCGCGTCCAGCCTCCCTCGTAAAGAAACTTTCACGCCGCCACAAGAGTCGACGGGCACGGGGACATAAAAAATGGAGGCTGGGACATCGCGCCCAGCCTCCCTCGTAAGGACATTTTCACGTCGCCACAAGAACCAACCATCATGGGGACATAACAAATTGGGAGGCCGGCACGTCGCAAAAAGATTATTTTCACGTCGTCGAACGGGAAAACGCGGGGACATAAAAGAAAGGACGTCGAGGCATCACGTCCCGCCTCCCTTGGGATGCGTATATTTTACTTAATTATTGCCTTAATTTTTTATGTCCCCGTGATGGTCGGTGATGGAAGGGCTGCAAAGCTGGCTTTCAGAGAACGATGTTGGAGTAGCATACATCGGTGAGATTTCGTAACTTGGTAAGATATGGTACCGTATGAACTATATACGTAGGTTCCCAGTAGTGTAGCAAAGCAAGCAACTGTGCAGCTCCCCAGCCTCATTTGGACCGGCCACAGCTGGCTGTAACTTACAGTATGTAATGGGAGGTTGTAAGCCCTGTATTAAGTGTTCAATTCACAAATTTTATTGGATATTAGCTGATGTACCCGTGCTTCGTTACGGAATTCTACATTGTAAACAGATTTCTAGGTTAGGTAGCGAACACGTTGTGAGCAAGATTGTATCACATTGCATAGCTCTTAACGTTACCCTAGAAACGTGACGGGGAGGTCACCAAATGTCTTTTCTTGTATGAAGACTGGGTTAGGGAATTTTCATTGGGTGCCGCTCCGTATCCGGTGTGCAAACTTAGGGTTGATAAAAATCATATAAGAATGATGTGCAACGATACCTTAAGTAGCAGAAAGGAGGGATCCTTCCTTCATGCTTGCCAGAAACCCACCATCCCGCCCCAAAAAGTATTCTTACGCATATAGAAGAATTAAAACTGAGATTGTGTAAATGAGATGATAGCGACCGTGTGCTGTGTTCCTGTTGGCCGGCTAATGTTCGCGAAGAGTTTCTATTCGCCGGACAAGCTTTCTAATGTCACCGACAGAGCTCGCATCGTGTGCAAGTACAGGGCTGCCATATTCGCTAAAAGTAAGAGAACCATGAATTCCTAACTCGCTGTAACCTATCTTTGCAAATCCAGGCCAAGCTCTGTCATGAGAACAGTGGCCCCCTTCGGGGGCCACACTCCCTTCGAAGGGCTCTTAACTATGGCCGCGGCGCATACTGCCCGCACCGCAAGAAAAAAAATTGTAATTTAGCCGATGTAACAGTCCAAAGTTCCAGAGCTGGAATGACCAAGCCGCAGACATCTGTGATCCGTGAACACTCTTTATCTTTTTCGGCGGGGGTTTGAATAGTGGAGAGTGCCAGGGCAAAAACTAGGCCCTTTTACTAATCTGTTTCCTAGGAATACCCGACGAGTCCGAAAACCTCAATTCACTACAGTGGCGGCGGAAAAATCTGACTTGGAGGCAAATGTTTCCTCCAAGCCAGAGGAGAAACCCCCTCTTCACTGCTAATTTTGAATAAAATGAATGTATAATTTAATAAAAGTGAAGAAACGGCTCTTTTCAGGATTGAATTTTAAGTTTTTTTAGTGAGTTGAGGTGTTATAATTTGGAATAGCCCTAAATTGTAATTCTAGACCAGGTCATAAGTGAGCCTCAGCCTTACGCGTGCAAACTGCTCATTATGGCGTATGCATATATATCACGCATTTCGAGTATGTATGGACTTGGGCATTATTTAAAGGTCGTTCGAAGCCCGATGGAATTGTACACGATTCATAAGAAGCGGTTCTTACTAGTAGAAATGTCGGCTATCAGACTGAGCGTTCCATCTGAACTGCATCCTACTGCCATCTGTGAGCACAGCGTGAAGTTCAGCGCTGCTCTGCCAATTATCGATCGAGTTCGACAATATGTGCGTAGTTGTTTTGTTTTTTTCTAGTTGTTGGAGATCGTGAAGCCAAACTGTTGGAACTTGGTCGCAGATACTTGTTTTTTTTTTTAAAGAAACCCGATCAGTAAGATGAAGACGGGCGAGCTGTGGCTGATTTTCGACCCTGGTTAAATTTGTGGCCACCCGGCCACAAATTCTAGTTGGATTTGTGGTTTGTTTATCAATTTATATTTGCTTCCGAGAAATTGTAAGTACCCTGCATGATGAAATCGCTGGACGCGATGTGCCTGTCGGTCTCTTTCTTCTCTCTCCTCGCGTCCGGCCGTGAAAATCTTTTCTGCGAGGGAGGCTGGGAGATGGAATTTGATGCCCTGACTGCGAGTATCCACCACTGGACAGCTCCAGCATTCGCCTGATGTGAATATGAAATAACAAGGGAAACAATTTATGCAGTATATCGAGAAATTCGAACCCATCATCTCCCATATACAAGCTTACTGCTTCACAACCCGTACCACTTAATAAACTCGCTCGGTTTAGAGTAGATCATTGATAATTGTAAAGAATAACCCAGTGGTGCAGGGTGCCTAGAAAAGCTAGAAGTGGCGCTTCCGTCCATATTTTAGAACGTAAATATTTATTTTATTCACCCTGAATATCAATAAATCTCCAGATCAATCCAGGGGAATTAACAGTATGAAGGGGTTGATTCTGAAAATTGAACCGGGGCCATCGGACCAAAGGCATCCATTTAGCCACAAAGCAGGACTTTAATTTGCTAAACAGTAGGCTACCATTTCGACTGATCAGGTGTTGAGTATTGGCAGAGGCCAGGGCAGTAGCTTGTGAAGCAGCCTTGACAACACATCAGGCTTCTCCGTTGGCTATCGGCTGCAACTCTAAACGCTTAAGGCCTGACGATCACTAAACCAACTATCGAAAAGGGGTAACCGAAGTCTAGTGGTAGCCCACGTCTTGATCCCAGCATACGCCACTGGTTAAAGGGGGTGAATTTTTAAAATGAGCATATCTACAGTATATAAAATAACTTACCACATATTACAGGCATAAAAATTGGTATTTTTAATCTCTTTTAGAAATAAAGTAACACGTATTTTTTCGAAAAATTCACTTCAAAGGGTTATAAAAGGACTGAAAAGTGAGTTGAATTCTTTCTATGAGGATACTTATATCTCAGAGCCAAAATTTGTTACAGACATAAAATTTGTATTTGGAATGAAAATCCACAGCCTGTTTCCAGTCATCTGACCGGGTCAGGAATGGAATGAATGAAGCCCCATCTAGCGGCGAGTATAGGAAATGTGCCGGCTGCCGAAGCCTGTCGCAGTCCTCTTGGGCAATGATAAATGACTGACAGATGAAATGAAATGTTAATGGAGAGTGTTGCTGGAATGAAAGATGACAGAGAATACCGGAGTATCCGGAGAAAAACCTGTCCTGCCTCCGCGTTGTCCAGCACAAACCTCACATGGAGTGACCGGGATTTGAATAACACTATCCAGCGGTGAGAGGCCGGCGCGCTGCCGCATGAGCCACGGGGGCTTCTGTATTTGGAATCATCTTTAAAAATAAAGAAACACGTATTCTTTTGTTTTCGGAAAATTCACTTAAGGGGTGGGGTGGGTGAAAATAACTGAAGAAAGTGTTTAATTATTTTATGAGGATACTTATATATCAAATAATGTAGATGTTACAGACGTGAAAATTGGTTACTGGATCTCCTGTAAAAGTAAAGGAATACGCATAATCTATTTTCTGAAAATCCACTTAAGGGAAAGTGTTAAAGTGGGTGAATGTTTAAAATGAGCATATCCACAGTATATCATAAAAACTGACCACATATTACAGACATAAAAATTGGTATTTTTAATATGTTTTAAAATAATGTAATGCGTATTTTTTGTTGCGGAAAAGACACTTAAGGGGTTGGGGTTGTAAAAACGACTGTAAAAAAGGGGATTAATACTTTTTATGAGGATACTTACATCTCAATTACTGAAGATGACACAGACATGAAAATTTTTATTTGGAACCTCCTGTTAGAAAAAAGAAACACGTATTCTTTTGTTTTCGGAAAATCCAATTAAGGGGAGGGGGGGGGGAGATAAATGAATTGAAATATGAGTTTAATTTTTTGTTTGAGGTTATTTATATCTCGAAAACGAAGGATGTTACGGACGAGAAAATTGTTATTTGGAATCTCCTTTAAAGATAAAGACACACATATTTTGTGGTGGGGGAGTGGGTGATCAACTTAAGCGGGTGTAAAAGAGTTTGAATGATATTTATGAGGATACAAGTAAGAAGTGGACTTAAAACAATACACTGTTTGAATTATGAAGTTGAAATTTCAAATGATATCCTAGGCGTTAAATAACAGAAGGTTGAAAACAAATTTAACCGCTCAGAGAGTGAAAGGGGGCTAAGATCCGAAAACAAATATATTCATTCCTTCCTCCGAAACTGTTTAACGTACGAAGACAAAATTCCAATTCCAAATCCTAGGTGTGAAGTAGGAACTATTTTTAACGTTTCTACCCTAAACTGTCAAATGAGGTTAGCTCCGTAGACGAAGTTATTCATCCCTCCAAAACTGTTTGACGTACACAGTTGTAAATTTACGAGAACGGTGTTCTTTTATGCCCTAGGTGTGAAATATCGTATACTTCGAAATATTTTTCTCCTAAGGGATTTAGATGGTGGTTGACACTAAAAAACACAATATCCATTCTTCCGAAACTCTTTCAGGCACTAACTTACTTTAAAAAAATGAAAGTTGGTCTCCTGTACTCTAGATGTTAATAAATATTTAAAAACATTCACCCCTTAAAAGGTATTCATTCCTCCATCACTGTTTGTTGTACAAAATCAAAATTTCGCAGGTTGGTCGTTTTTACATTCCAGATTTTAAATAATATAGGGTTTAAAACATTCGAATTCTTCCGTATGAGGTCCAAATGAGTGTTAGATCAGAAAAAATCATTCCCCCAAAAACGTTTGACGTATGAACTGAGGGTGTATTTTACAGGCTTAACTGACAGTGGAATCTCCAAAATGTAAAACTTTGAATAATAATTTTCAGTTTATAGCCGTAGCGAAGCACGGGTATCTTGCTAGTTTGATATATATATATAGCAGTCTAACCTAGTCAGCGATCGGTGACAAACGTGCTGAGTTGAGGTGCCGGTAGAGCCGGTGAGGAGTGTGACCGGTGAGTGGAAAAGTAAGACGGGAGGGAAGAGGAAGATGATAGGCGTGGATCAATATCGTGCAGCTATTGGGAGATGGAAGAAGGAAACAGCCATAAAAAAGGAGGTAAAGTGGAAACAAGAATGATGGGCGAGATGATACTGGTGGCAGCGGTGATGATGATACTGCTAGCTATAGGAGGTGTGGAGGTAAACTCCGGCCCGACTTCCAGTGGCAACATGAACTGGGAAGACGTGGAGGTCATAAGAAGAGTGGTGAGAGAAGTGGTGGAATATGTATGTCCGTTTGAACAGATTCAAAATATGATGAAGGAACAAATGAAGGAATTTGAACATATGAGGCGTTGGATACAGGGAAAAACAGACGAGACAATGAACAAAGTGGAAATCAGCGAGAGAGAAATTATATCACTCAAGGCAAAAATAAAGGAGATGGAGGAAGAGGTGGTGAAGCTGAAAGCAGAAATTGAAGACAGTAGCCGAGAACGCAGGAAGAAATGCTTATTTATATATGGAGTGCCGGAAGACATAGGGGAAAACAAAGTGCTGACAACCTACAAAGCTGTGGAAGTCATCCAGAAAATAATGAGAATTAACTTTAGTGAAGTTGATATTGATGATGTGGAAAGGATAGGTAAAAAACGGGTTGATAGGCCGATAAAACTGAAGTTGTTCTCCACCCTGATGGCGGAAGTAGTGATAAGAGGCGCAGACAATATACGTAACACAAAAATTTGTATTAAAAGAGACGTGGGAAGAGAAGGGGTAAAGAATATAAACACTCTGAAGAAACATTTAGTCAGGGCTAAAATACAAGGGTTAAGAGCCCACATTAAGGGTCAACAATTAGTAGTAACCAATGGACTATGGACCAGAGTGTGGACAGCAAAGAAATTACGGGAAATGGAAGAGAATAGAAAGGACGAAGTGGTAGTGGGGAAGAGAGTGGAAGAAAGGCAAGTCAGAGACAGTAAAGTGGGTGAAGAAGGACATGGAGACAAAGAAAGAACCAAAGAAAATAAGGCACTGGATCTATGCTCGCAGCAAGAAGAAATTAACTTGACAGAGGAAGACGTGAATGCTATTTACAAATCGATCGAAGAAGGAGCCAGGGATGTATCAACTGAGATGAGGAGGGAGATAAGGAAGGAGACTAGGGAGACCAGGGAATTAATTAAGGAGCTGAGGACGGAGGCCTGTGTGAGAGAAGAAAGGAAGATACAGGGAGCGATTGTGGGGGCGGAAACATAAGATGTGACAAGAGCTCACAAACGAAGTGAAAATACGGCTGGGAGGCAGGAAGAAGAAACAAGAGGTGCCCTGGCGAAAGGGAGAAGTTTGAGCCTAAGAGAGATATGGGGTAAAAAGAACAAATTGGACGAAGGCATAGTGACAAGAAGCAAAAAAGGCAATCTGCAGTAGAAAATAAATTGATGTACACATGAGAATAGCGGAGTGTGTGTGTTATTCGTAACTATGACAAGAGTGATCAAATAGTCAAATTAGTAGGCGGTAAAGTGTGTAGTGAATGAGGAAGAGAGTGATTGTAAATTGGATAGGTGTTAAGGATAAAGCTAATATGTGGAGATGGATGGTATATGAGCTGAGGGTCCAAGTTAACTGTGAGTGAATATGGTTTCATTTAATGTGGTGAGTTGTCTGGATTCTAAAAATAATAAATATAGTGAGATAATAGAGTTTAAATAGTGGTAAGGTGAAAAATTGCACACCGGCACTACAGTGGAGGTAATACGAAGCCAGGTTTGCAACTTAAGTAGAAAAACAGAGAGGTCAGTGTTTAGGAAAGAATGCGCTGAGTGCGAACCCGGCCGGAAGTGACATATTCTTTGTTTAAACTGCAGATGCAGTCCGTCAAACCATTGTACTCTACACAGTAACATGTTACCAGTTTACTTTCTTATTGCCATACAGCCATACTGCCTTATACTAGGGCCAACAGACTATTCTGCCTCATTGCCATTTGATTATTATTATTTACATTAATATTGCCCTTTTCATTTGTTTTGGTGTTAGTTATATTTATTTTACGGGAATTATTATATGTGTATGTCGGATTAAGCTGCCTAGGTTGGGCATTATTATTTTTCTCCTTTAATAGATCAACAAGGTTTCAATGCTGTAGGTCTGGAGGAAAATAAAGACATCTATCTATCTATCTATCTAATCTATCTATCTAGATTTCTGTAAAACTGCTTATCTCTCGGAAATGAAATTTTTCACCGCTGTAAATGCATGGTCTCTTAGTAAACTGACTTTTTTGTATGCTCGTTAAAAACACAGGGCCCATTGCAGAAACGGTGTTTAGACGATGTCTACGGTTAAACAATGCCTAAGTATGGCTACCGCATTGCAGAAACGTTATTTATCACTTAGACACTGTTTAAAACCGATGTTCAACCGGTCATATTTAAACACTGCCAAAAGCACTGTTTAACCTCAAATGAGAGGAGTTATGTACCATGAAACATGTCATTTGTATTATCATGTTGAGACGATTCCGGGAAGAAAGGTTAGTCCGATGCCCCTCTGTGGGTCGCCCGCTGCTAAATCGCAGCAATTAATTTGCCATATATGGGGAGATAGTAAAATTAGGTTTCGCTTTTCAAGAGACTTGTTTCTTGAGATTGACAAAGGGGAAGTCAGGTAACTGTAAACTTGAATACAATTCTTGGCAACCGATATATTTTATTATATACTGAACCCATGACCTTTGTGTCCTAAGAATTTTAAGTATGAAAGTTACTACATGAGGCCCCATGTCAATTGTGACGAGGAGGTTGAACATTTCTTGATATCACGGAAGTGACACGTGGCAAGGAGGTGGCTATCTTCATTCCCACGCGATGATACGTGACCTCATCCGCACGTGTCGAATGTGGAAGGATACAGAAGGTAGTTTAGGTTGAATAAATATATTTACATTAAAGAATTAGTGGTGAACGCAGTATAATGAGGGTCCTGTATTTATCTATAAGACACTTGGTCTTTAGTAAGACGGATTTGAGACTGCTAAGCCATTTCTGTGGATTATTTCAGAAGGACGCGAGTGTCTAGTTTACCCACGCTAGGTCGACAGAAAATAGTGCCTATCAAATGAGGTCATTTAACCTGTTAATTTAATAAGAATATATTTTAAATGTTCGTGAACACTACCGACAACGAGGTAACAAGTATGTGGTTACATCAAAAACTCTTTTAAATACAGTTCATTTAAGTCTGAAAAGTTACGCAAGATTTCTTGGTGGCAAAGGGAAAATGTCTGGAGAGAGGGGGTAATGTCTATAAATAAGAAGGGACGCCATGTTGAAACACCTGCATTTGCATCATTGAGGCTTGAGAAAGAGGGTTGAACTGTTCTGTAAATCGATCGACAAGAAGTAGACTAAGTCCAACAAACGGATTTTTGGCCGATGTGGCTGGGGTCTTGAATCCATGTGGAGATAGTTTTGTTTGAGCAGAAGTAATTTTATAAAAAGGACAGTCAACATACCGAAGAAGTATTTATAAAGTTGTAAAAAATTTGTGTTTTAAAGAAAGTAATTCGTGTGCGGGTAATAAATACAATCCGTCGAGTGCGATCAACGAAGACGCCGAGTGAAAGGACATTTCTTTTTATGCCTTATTTCCAGGAAACAATAAAAAATTCTATGTACAGCCAGAAATGTAAAAATGGCTAAATAAGTGACAGAGGGTCAGAGGTGAGCCCAAAGATGGACGCTGACGTAACATAAGGTAGGTGACATACCATCTTACCGCCTATTATATCTTGTTTTATATCAAACTTATATGTACTTGTGATGGTATTTATGACGCAGTTGGTCACCCATATGTTTTTTGTGAATGTCAGAAATATGACGAAAGGTCATTTGTTTTATTTTCTGCTTGGATAAATTTTTAAAGTATTGCGAGTGCCGTGTACCAATGTTGAAAAAAGTTATTAATGAGGGTTTCGAAATGATATTACGTCCAAAGTAGATCGTCATTTCCTTGAATTTATTGCCTATATTTTATGATGTCAAATTAAGATGTTTATTTGACGTACATTTTTTTCTGTTTGAATTTTGATGGAATTGGGGCAAAAGGATCCGTGATTATCCATTTTCAATCGGATGGAAGCGCTGTATGTAGTGTTGAGTAATGCAGATCGGTGATTCTATGTCCGTTTAAACTGGGTCTATGTGACAATAAATAACGGTAAAATTTGTCAGTCATTTTTTGTGAAAAGCCAGTTTTAAAATACGAGATCATTTTATGCGAAGTTGTTCATGATTAAGATATTTGTGCGTTATGCGTCGTGGATTCTAAGGATTTTTATTCCAGTTCTTTTGTCAGTGAGAGTCGTCGAGTTGAAGGCAAGAGGTTAGATTTGCCGTATGATTTGAGATAGGATTTGTCAATCAGGAGATTGGGAGCCTGTTAATGGTCCCGGGATTTGTGTGAGCCCGGGGAAGATTTGTATAATGTTTGGAATGGAAAGTAGATTTAGAGAATCCACGCAGGTATTAATTTGCGGCGTGTACAATTATTGTAGTACATTTAAAAGTAAAATCTATGTGCATATCTGTTCGGTTAGGAATATCGTGCCGGGCTGAGTGGCTCAGACGGTTAAGGCGCTGGCCTTCTAACCCCAACTTGGCAGGTTCGATCCTGGCTCAGTCCGGTGGTATTTGAAGGTGCTCAAATACGACAGCCCCGTGTCGGTAGATTTACTGGCACGTAAAAGAACTCCTGCGGGACTAAATTCCGGCACCTCGGCGTCTTCGAAGACCTTAAAAAGTAGTTAGTGGGACGTAAAGCAAATAACATTATTATTATTTATTATTAGGAATATCGTATTTTTATTCTATTTTGCGATGTCAAAGGTTTCATTCTTAGAGGCCATTCAAGCCTGACAAAGGACATGTGTTTCATGTCGAAACTGACGGCAGGAGGGTCGTTTGTTTCAATGCCGCCAACTGATTATAGGGGACAGTTTAGAATAACGGAAGTTGTGTAGTGTGTTACGTGTTAAATTGAGATAGCATTTCTTGGCAACGGAGATCATTATTTGCGAGAACTAGTTGAAAATATCATCCGCGAATAACGTGTAGGTTATTAGATACTGTGAATTTGTTTACTTGAGATCGTAATGTATTTAGAGTATAATGAGCGAGGTTAGCCAATTTCAGGGTTGTCCAAAATATAGAGTGATGGTGGTGATGATTGATTTGTGAGGGGTGCACAAAGCTTTATGGAATGTTATGACAAGATATGGCATCGTAATCGGCTTGCATTTTACGGCGAGTCACTTATAGTTTTGTACTTAATTATTAGGTTATCCAAGTATTAATAATGGTTAGTATTAGATTAGATTAAAGTGTGATGTCATGAAACAAGATATAATACTGGAAATAAATGATGTAAATTTTTTCCAGCTGCACGATAACAACAGATATAAACATGAGTGAATTAAAATTTAATTCCATCAAAATTTGAGTAGGGACTTGTGAAAGAAACCATTCGTCCGTGGAGATAGAATTTGTTGTTCATTAAGATTTCATTAAATCATTTAAATTTCTTTAATTATTGAATTCAGTGGAAACCGTATTTGTGAAATAACTTTAAACCAAGCGAATAACTTGAAGATGCATTCTGGAAATCTTAGCTTATATTTTCTGGGAATATTTAAATGTTAACGTAACGATTAAGGGGACATATCCGAAGGTAATGTATTTTACTGCCACAAAGTATTGCGAGCGTTGTTGCATTATTTGACTTTGATTGATTGAGCAGTAAATGTGCTGGGGTTAGTAAAGTGGAAACTTTGGTCATCAACCGATATAACTTAATTGTGTTTAGCCTTCAGCTTAGAAACTTGGATGGTCATGGGGTCATCAACCTCAGGGACTTAGTTTAGGATCATATGCCACTGTAGCATAATTTTCCTTGCGGTCATCATCCAGAATGACTTTAAAGTAACTTAGAAGTCGGTCCATGACATAGTCGCAGGTCACCGATTCAATTAAGGGTCCATGCTGTACAACAACTGTGTGGCACACACCGATTGGACTGCCTTAATTATACTCAGAGTTCGTGTTACGAGGGCTGGACCATCAAGAATCATTATGATGGTACATGTAGTCTCACATGGAAGCTGAATTGAAGGATTTCCAGACTCTCCTTTCTTTATTTAATAATTGAGACAATGGCTTCTAGTAAGGATGCCCATCAGGCAGTTAAGTCAAAGGCTCAAACCAGCGTTCGACTCATCTGTGTAAAAATGATTGTGGTGTCAAGTGGACAAGACTGAGTCCAAATTATATTGATTATAAATTATTATTCCTTCAGAAATT
Source organism: Anabrus simplex (assembly GCF_040414725.1). NCBI lineage: Eukaryota > Metazoa > Arthropoda > Insecta > Orthoptera > Tettigoniidae > Anabrus > Anabrus simplex. The sequence goes on from NC_090266.1 coordinate 931,877,261, forward strand.
ACACGAATAAAATGGAATATTTTTAAACAGACCTTTGATTTGAGTAGATAGATTAGGATTACTGAATCCTACCTTTTACCTCAGCAAGTGACGAAGAACCCGAAACGACCCAAGAGGCAGATCTCATGAAATTTGCCGATAGGTAAGGAAGGTAGGTATCCTTCAAGACGGACCAAAGGGTTCAATACATGGATTAATTTCCATGGAATTAAAGATCACTTCGGCTACGTACATATCAGAATTACGTGTCCAGATCGTCAGAGGTCTGACACGTACATCAACCGGGAGGGTTTCAC